>NW_027181826.1:6290420-6924618 GCF_029961685.1 Aristolochia californica | reverse complement strand
ACCAAACTGAATTGAAATTACATGAAAAGTAAATTGACATAATTTAATTCCTATGCTTATGGATAACTCGTGTGTGGCTGGTGATATGCCTACACTAGTAATTTTAGCCCCATTGGCTACTGATACAGAAAGACCATTCTGTTGTTGTACTTCTAACCCCAAGTTGTTCTGCCGCCTGCTGACTGATGAAATTATGTGTACTACCCGAGTCAACTAAAGCCAGTAACTGTAAATGATGTAATTGGGCTTTAACCTGCATTGTGCTTGCACTGCGTAGACCAGTCATAACATGAAGGAAAATCTCTGGACCTTCTTGGTCAGTTTCCACAAATTCTTCCTCTGGTGGTATTTCTTCTCCATCCTCCCACAGACATATACTGAATAATCGTTTGCGGTGGTGACCAAAGACATACTGTTCATCACAGTTAAAACAGAGGCCCTTGGCCTTTCTCTGGTCCATTTCCTGTCTAGTAAATTTTTTGAAGTAAGGAGCAGGTGGAGCCGAATTAGAGCTGTCTAGGCGTGGGGCTGCACTGTCTCTAAATCTTGGAAGTCCATAGGAAGGGTTTGGCCCAGAGGCATTGTGCCTCCCTGGCCAAGATGGTTTTCTGACCAGTGACTCCTTTAGAACACGCTGCTTGTGCTCAATTGCCCTGGATAAATTCATAGCGTGGTCTAAATCTGTAGGAGCATGTAATTCAACTTCTAAACGCAGAGCTTTTGTCAAACCAGCAGTAAAAATATGAACATACTGTGTGTGACTAACAAACTGGTTGGCTCGGGCTAACCTTTCCTGGAAGGTCTTTTGGTACACCTCTAGTGTTCCAGTTTGTTTGTAATTGATTAATTCGCCCAATGGATTGCTACTAGCAGGAGGACCAAATCTCATCATGCAAGACTGTCTAAAAGTTGCCAAATCCTGAACCACTTCGTCATTTCGGAATTGGTGGTACCATAGAAGCGCTTCATCGAGCATGTGGTAGGCGGCCAAATACACTTTCTCATCCGCAGGTGTTTTTGATGGTAAAAGAACTGATCACACGTGGCTAACCAAATCAAAGGGTCCTTAGACCCATCATACATAGGAAAGTCAAGTTTTAAATACCTGGGCACAGTGTTTGGTCCTTGAACGGTAGGTCCCAGATGGAATGGTGTTGACGCATTGGTGGTTGTGGGGGAGGTAGTGGGTGGAATGGATGGTGTTCGGCCGATGGAGAGTAGGCAGCTGGAGGTTGGGCTCGTGTATCATGGTCCTCTTGTCGCTGAAGGATAGCTTGGATGGCATCATCCATTGATTTTATTGCCTCACGCAAATCAGAGGTTGTTTGACGCACCTCTTCCAGGGCATATGCCTGGTTATCTGTCCTTTGCCTAGTATCTTCCACTAACTGTCTCAAATCGTCAGGGGAAGAGGAATCCCCAAGGGTGGACCTGTCTGATACCAAGATGTTAGGTTCTTCCCTTGCCATGGATCGAGTCACCCTTCTTTCCTCTCTTCCCTCCATGGATGATCTTGACGTTGGAAGAGAACCCTTGTTTCTTGAACGAGTAATGGTGGAACTCAATTAGAATGAAGGAGCTTTGGAGGAAGCTCAACCTTGGACCTCAAAGGGAGAATCCGACCTTGACCTCTGAGGGAGAATCAAACCTGTAAAATATAATTTTCTCAATACTTGCCTCTCTTTTCCTTCACATCCCCCTAAATAGGGTTGAGGACAAAAATACAAAGATGACCCATAGGTCAAGTGGTTCACGCCACATTACACTGAACCAACCCAAAGTAAACCAAACCAAATAAAGTAAACCAAACCGAATTGAAATTACATGAAAAGTAAATTGACATAATTTAATTCCTATGCCTATGGATAACTCGTGATGCTATGGAGTCCATAACAACAACATTTGGGGTAAAAAAGAATAATATTGATGGGTTCTAATCCATTATCGAGATTCAATCCCTAACCTCCCCTATCATTCTTTTTTTTAAAAATGTATGCATAATTTTATTGATAATTTATTTGACATATATTTTATGTAGAGTATATTAAATGTAGGTTAAGGTTGAACTCGGCTAGAGCTCGAGCTGGAACTCGGTTAAAATTATTAGGCTCGAGGTCGATTACAATTTTAGTCTCGAGGCTAGGTCGGCTCGAGCTCGAGTTCGAATATTTAAATAAATTTTGGCTCGAACATAGTAAGGTTCAGACTCAGTTAGATTCGTTGTCACCCTTATGCCCAATTTTAAGTAGAGGTCAAGCCCAATTTTGTTTTAAATGTATGCATAATTTTATATTCAATTTATTTCATATATACTTTTTGAAAAATTTTAAATATATGTTAGAGCTCGAACTTGAGACATGTAACTTTTGGAAAGTTTTAAATAAATCTTGAAGCTCGAGGTCGGCTGGAACTCGTTTAAAATTATTGGGCTCAAACTCAATAACAATTTTAAGCTCGAGGCTTGACTCGACTTGAATATAGGCAGGTTCGGGTTGGGCTCGGCTGGATGTCATCCCCAACGAGAGCCACGAGAAGTAGTGGCAAGATTAAATGCTGGATTCGGCCCTGATGGTTAAAGTTGGAAAGAAGCGACAACTTCATTTTGTCATCTGCCGGCAACAAGACATAACAAATCAAGATGGAGGAACATGAGGCCAGAACTGCTTAACAAAGGCATCGGCTTTCAGCGCAGAGACAAGAAGAAAACTGTCTACTTTCTGAAGAGCGAGGCCGTGGTCCATCGACAGCTGAGAGGCATTATTTACTATTTAAGAGAGGACGTTGCTACCCTTTCTTTGCAGAGGTCACTGCTCACGTTCCTTGCTCAAGAGTTGAGACGACCGGTCAGTCATGGCAGCAACAAAGCTTCACGTCATGGTTGTCACTTTCGGTGCTCAAGGCCTCATCAACCCGCTCCTCCAATTCTCCAAGACCCTCGCCGCCGCCGGCCTCCTCGTCACCTTCGCCATCACCGAATCCGGGGGACGCAAGATGCAAGACGCTAAAAACCTGGCCATAAACGCTGGACTGCTCCAGTTCAGCTTCTTCTCCGACGAGTGGGGTCCCCACGTCGGGCAGTCCGACTTCGATGCCTACTTGACTCACATGGCGTCCATCGGTCCTGCCTCACTCGCCAGCCACATCCGAACCGTTGAAGCTCGTGGCCCCCCCATCTCGTGCATCATCGGAGAGCCTTTCCTCCCATGGGTGGCCGACGTCGCGGTCGAATTCCGGATTCCCTACGCCTTGCTCTGGTCTCAACCTTACACTGTTTTTCTGCTCTATTTCCGCCACTACCGTTCCAGGAATCTGCTTCCCTCCGCGGGCTCTATAGATGCTACTCTGACCGTTGATTTTCCTGGTTTGCCGGGCCTTCGCTATGGAGATTTACCCACGTATCTTCTTCCCACAAACCCCTTGGTAATCGTACACTCTACCCTGTCAAAGACATTTTCCAATCTGGAACTCTGCAAATGGGTCTTTGTCAACTCGTTCAATGATCTTGAGCTCGAAGTGATCCGATCAAACCAATTTCAGCCGTCCATTTCCATGGTTGGTCCACTTACACGCCTTCCTAACGATCGCGAATCACTTGGCGACATGTGGCCAACGTCCAATTGCCTTGACTGGCTAGGCGCTCAGTCGCCTTCCAGCTTGGTGTACATATCGTTCGGCAGCTACCTGCAGCGATCACAAGCCCAGATGGAGGAGATCGCGTGGGCGCTCCGCAGAAGCCGGCGGCCGTTTCTTTGGGTGGTGAAGAAGCTGGAGAAAGGGATCTCGGCGGAGCTGCCGGAGGAGTTCTTGGTGGAGACGCGAGGACAAGGGAAGGTGGTGAATTGGGCTCCACAGGTGGAGGTTCTCTCGCACTCTTCCATCGGATGTTTTTTGACTCACTGTGGGTGGAACTCCAGCTTGGAGACCATCACCTCGGGGGTGCCAGTGGTCGCTTTCCCGGAGCTCGGGGATCAGGTTACGAACGCCATGTTGTTGGAGGAGGTTTACAAGATTGGGGTGAGATTAAGCAGGGGCAAAGACGGGGTGGTGGGGAGGGAAGAAGTGGAAAGACGAGTAGAGGAGGTTCTCAGTGAGCCCAGACGGTCTGAATTGAAGAAGAATGCGTTGAGATGGAGAGAGGCTGCACGGAGGGCAATCTCAGACGGTGGGTCGTCGTTACTGAATATTAAGAAATTTGTAGATGAATTAGCTATGTTGAACGCTGAAAATTCCGGAGTGGTCAGTGCGACTAGTTAATGTATAGCAGGACTCTAGAATTTATCAGTTGTCTAGCTCTCAACAGTAAATAATAGCGACCCAGCTGCTCCTGATCTTTGCCCATTTGTTGAGATGAGTTATCAATTCAAGCTGAAGCTAGGATTCATTTCAGATGATAAAAATAAACTGGTGTTTGTCTAGCTCAATATGTCTCAAAAGAACAAACTTTACAGTGAAATGCAGAATTTCATTCTTCTGGGTTTTATCTTCCTAATGGCCCCACTCTGCCGCTATGACAGTTGATATCTGCTTCCGGGATGAAATTACTTGTCAATGAAACGGGATCAGTAAAAGAGACTGGTCGATTTTTTTTCATAGTTTCTTTCTGCATTTTTCTTTAATGACTTATTGGAAGGGAAGAATGATGAAAAATAGTGAGAGATAAGACGTGTCAACAACGAGCCTCTCAGTTAGAGTAACAAATAGCAAAAAAAGCACTAAATGGGGTTACTCGATCGGCAACGACCTTCATCTCCATTTGGATTTTGGAAGGGAACTGAACATGGCAACTTCAGCAAGTCCAATATGTTCTTAATCTGATCCCTTTGAAGTGTTTGTTCTTCCCATGATATAATAGGTTAGTAGGATGAGATTCCCATCAAGCGAATCCAATAAGTGCTAATTAATTGAAACTCTTATTATCCAACCTTATAAACCAACCGAATTCCAAACATTTTACTGAGCCTGACACCATAAATTGTAATTCAAAACTAGGTTCCGTCGGTAGTGATTCACTACCTAGTTCCTAATACCGAGTTGAAAATTCAAATAATTTGAACTGGGTATTACTGAGCCAAGTTTCTTAGTGTCTGCATAGTTGTGAACTCGGTGCGACAGTACCATATTTTGGAAAGAATAATTAAAAAAGGAACGTGCATTGTTATAGGCCATGTCATGGGTTCTGTAGATTCAGTAATATAACATGTAACTGGTGTGGTGTATCAGATTTTTAAGATATTATCAGTAGGCGTTACTAGCATTATGTAATATGTAACGTTTGATATACTTCGGGTTCCTAGAACCCCCACCTCTGGGCATGATTTCCAAAAGAACTTGCTTCCATGCAAGAGTCGGTGAATCAGTATATTTGTTGCATTCCTCAATTGAGAAAATTGAAAATACTGTTTAATATTATTATTTAGAGCGATGAAAATTAACGTGAAATTTTCTTCTTAGAAAGGAAAATTGAAATACATATTATCGGTATAGAAATTTGCTTATAAGTTGTTTGTGCAGTGACTTGAATGAAAATAAGAATAAATTACACTAAACTGAGATCATTTGAAGTACAATACAGTCTTCACATATTTTACCAATATTTAGATTAACGAGTCGATTTGATCCTTAAGGACCTATTTGGAACCTACAGAAAAGAAAAGTGGAAAGAATTATATTTGCTGTTGTTTAGCATTAGATAATCATTAAGGGCCTTTTTGGAACCCAAAAAAAGAAAAAATGAAATGAAAAGGGAAGAAAAGTATTTTCTGTTGTTTGACAAAAGATAATCTTTGAGAGAAGAAAATAAGAGAGAAAATCACTTTCTCTCTTAGGGTATGTTTGGAATCCCATGGAAAAGAAAATAAAAAAGATGAGAATTTGACCATTATTATTCCAAAAAATAGTTAGTGAAAAGGAGAATTTGATCATTATCTCATTTTCACTAACTACTTTTGTGAATAATAATGGTCAAATTCTCGTTTTCTGTTCTTTTCTAGAGGTTCCAAATAGACCCTTAGTTAATATATTTTCTCTCACAAAATGATCGAATTTGGGGAGAAATAAAAGAAATAGAAACTTGAGAGAAAATTTTAATCATCAAAATTTTAAAGTAAATTAATTTTCTTTCCTTTTTATTTTGCCAGATATATCCAAAAAATAAAAAGTATAATTTTCTACCGTTTTCTCTCTTATTTTTCTATGGGCATCCAAACAAGAGAAAATAAACCTATTTTCTTTTTTTTTCTTTTCTCTTTTATCTTTTTTTTTCTCTCCACTTTCTAGGTTCCAAACACAACTTAAACAATTAACAATTTGATTTTCCAATAATCATTATAAGGTATTTGGTAAAGAAGTTGTGTTTCTTCTCACATTTGTCATATCATGAAAGACTACATTTGGCCTAGACCTTTACTGAAGAGTTTCTCTCTAGATAAACCTCTTCATAACAAGAAGTGTCATTTGTCCATATGGTTGTATTTCACATGTGTCTTTATATCAAAATGCTATTTTTTTTGTATTCAAATGTATTTGGTTAGTTTCTCCTTGAAAGAGTGCATGTACCAAAGATGAGAAAATCATATCTTTGGTGAAACTATAAAATGAAACTTCTTCAGTATAGTGGATATAATAAGTATCAATTAAATATATGCATCTGAAACCCACTTTTACATGCGTCAATACAACTTATACACCTACAAAAAGAATTATACAAAAATGGTTTCACCTAAAGAAAATCTAACAGGAAACAAGAAATAAAAAATAAATAAATTCTTGGTCTCTAACTATAAGATTGATTGTTAACATAGAACTCAAGGAAGTAAAAATTGATATCAAATAATTGGTTAAGAAAAATTAACATAAATGAAAAAATTAATTAAACTTTTGCATGTTTTCTCTCACAACACATGGAAGGCTACATTTAGCCTACTAGTTCTATAGAGGTCTTCCTCAAGATCTTTATTGAAGAGTGTTACTCAAAGGAAAGTGTTTTATTCAACTCTTTGGATTAAAAAGCTACTTATAGCACTCAAGTTTATTTGGCTAATTTATTTTTCTTTTTTTTTTAAGAAACTTTTAAAAGGAGAAAATCCTTTTTACTTTGTGAATCTACTAAGTGGAGCTTCTGCAAAGAGAAGATTTTTTCATTTAGAAAGAGAAAATAGTACGCATTCATTAGATAAATATGAGTAAATAATAAGTTTTTATTAGATAAGTATACCATGATCATCTTATAAAATTTCATATTGTTGAAGAATAGGTATGGAAGAGTTTTAGATGACTCTCACTAGAAGAAGTCACACACAACAATAATTAGTATGCCTAAATCTTATAGGAGTCTCATGGGAGGAAATCTCACAAAAGTGTTTTGGTTAGAGGAGTTTTAGTTATTTTAGTTTTCTATTTATATTCAGTTATTTAGTCATTTTGGGACTCGTATTTAAGAGTTAGGCTTTGGGTCTAATTGGGACATGGATAGCTTAATTGTAATATTGATTATATTCATTTCCTATAATATAAATTGAGGCACATTGTACTCAATTATAAATCAAGTCAATAAATTATTTATCTTCTCTTGAAATTCAATATGGTATCAGAGCAGGGCAGTAAGTTACAAAACGTCAATTTATAGAGATTATGTATTTCTCTCTCCCAATTAGGTTTAGTGTAGTTTTTATTATTTTGCTTTTACTTTTTTTCTTTTAAATAATACCAAATTCCCCCCTCCTAGCATATCATGATTATTCTTTTAGTGTAGTGTTTTTTATATTTACATTTCCTTCTTAATTGTGTTTTACTTAGTGGTTGATTTCATACAAATCAGATCTTCTCAACATATATTTTGCTTTTTTTGTTTTCCCTGTTTTCCCTATTAGGCTTCGATCTTACATAGTTCTCTTTCAAAATCAGTGAGCTCTATCCTCCTATTTTCCCAATACTCTACGGGCTTCACAAGGAATTTCTAGCAAAATCGCTACCTCCTATGTTCGCAAGCATTGTTCTTATTGCATCAATACTCAATCCGAACATAGACTCCTCGGGCCAAACTTGGATGTTGAGAAGAGGTATGACTTCTAATTTTTCAATTTTTTGTTTTCTATTACATGATAGATATTCTCCCAAGTTGTGGAACCAAACAATAATCAATAAAGATCAATCATCTTCTTCTCTCTTTTGTTTTACTCTTCTATCATTTCTCTATGTCATCTTCAACAACATATTTGTACATATTCTCCCCATAACTCATGTTTTATGTGCTACATCCAACTTCACTAGAGCTTGATTAATTGCAGTTCCTTATCTCTCACAATAGTTACACCCTTTTGCCTTTTTTTCTCTTGTCATGAAGATAAATCTCAACATCACCAATGGAGCCAGTTGGAGAAACTATGTCAAGGCACTGGGTGAAACTCAAATGAGACTCACCAAACTTATGGCTTTAGTACTCAAACACCTCTATCTTAGTCTTAATTAGGTACTCCAATGCCGATTTTTGTTGGATGTAAAATTGAAAGGTAGAGTACCAATGTTAGTTGTCAATTGCTTGGAAATATACTTGTCTCTTGGTTTTCCAGAAACAACAATCCAAAGCCTTGTCTACAACCAAAGTAGAATACATCGAAGCCGGAAGTTATTGTGCACAACTTTTGATGATGAAACTACAATTGGAGGACTATAGCCTAGTGCAAATTGGCATGCCTATCTATTGTGATAACATGAGTACAATATGCCTAAGTAAGAATCTAGTTCATCACTCTTGATTGAAACATATTGTGATAAAACATCACTTGATACGAGAGTTGGTTCAAACCAAAGTGATTAAAGTTGAATTTTGTTAAATTTATAGAAAAGAGAAAAACTTCAGTAACTTGTTGTAATCTGAGTACATGAGCCCCTATTTATAATACAGAAAAGTAGTAGAGTCCAATTACAATTAAACTACCCTTGTCCCAATTACACCCAAACATTAACACTTAAATATAAGTCCTAGCATAATTAAAAAACTAAATATAAATAGAACACTAACATAACGAAAATACCTTTTAACTGAAATTCTTCTGTGAAACCTCCTTCCATAATAATTATGGCACTTTAAGACTTTTTATTGTGAGAGTCATGTAAGAGTCTTTCATATATGCTCTTCAAAACTCCCCCTCAAGCTAGAGTTTATAACTTTTGCTTGCAATGAAAAGGATTATTGAGCTTCATTTTTCTTTTGCTGAAAAACATTCTTCATAGATGCAAAAATTTTCATCTTATATGCTCCCCCTTTCTTGAATATTTTGGTCACATACCCACAACATGTGGAATAAAATACATCTTTCTTGTACTTCTTCTATTTCAACCCCTCAAACTGGAAGGTATTGGTGTAATTGATTGATGTAATTTATCTTCCTTGATTGATGTAATTAGGGATCCTAATTGATTGAGGAGTTTCCCTAAATATGTAACGGAAAAAGTATAAATAGGCCTCTTGGTTGAAGGGTTTTTCAATCAAGTCTCCCTCCCCTTCTCTAAATTCATCCAAACCCTCTTAGCCTAAAGGCTCTCTCCCTTTTCTCTCTTTCTCCCTTATTTACCCGTGTTCTCTCTCTTCTTCTCTTCTTCTCTCCCTCTCTTACTTTGTTTGAGGTTCTAATCATGGGTTCATGAATTGATCATGGTATCAGAACAATGAATTTAGGATCTCCATGTCAATTTGATGTGCTAAAGTCTCTATGATCAAAGCTACTAATGCAAGGCTTCTTGTGAAGCAAAATTGAAGCTTGTTGAGATAAGTTTCTTCTTCTCATTATTATTTTCTATTGATGGCTTCTTGATCTCATATTTTTATCTTTGGAAGATGGTTTGGAGGTTATTTGCTTCATCCTATGATAATATTGAGATTCATATCTCTCGGTTTGGAAGAAGCTTGTAAAGGTTGAATTTTTTCAGTCGATTTGCAAGTTTTTGGCTGAAATCGGATGTGTTGAAGTTTTTTTTTTTTTTGCATGGGAAGCTATTTTGTGTGCATGAAAGCTTTGTCTATTGAAAATTCATTCTCTCATACTTGTTCTGATACAAGTTTGATATTTTTTGGTTTTAATAAGTTTTGAGGAAAAACATGATACTTCTTCCTCCCTCAATGCTCCTTTGAAGATTTGTTTTTTTGAAGAACCAAGATTATTTAGTTTTTTTATTAAAAAATAATGGTAAAGCCATGAGATTGGTTAGATTCCAGATCTAGCAAGGTCCTTTCTATCAAGATTACAATAGGTTCTATATAAACCTTTCACAAAACAAAAATTAAAAGAAAGAATAAAATCACTTGGAGAGTACGTTCTCCTTGAGAGATCCAAACATCCGACTTTGTAGCACAATGTAAAGATAGGATCTTGTCTAATGCAGATGCAAAGGAGAGGAAAGGAGGAAAGAGTATGGGAAATTTCAAAGAACATGCTCACTCTTTCTCTCAAAAGCACTTTGAGAAGTTTTTCAAGCATATTAGAATAACAACTTATGAATATGTCAACAAATGCTCATTAACTTCTCCAAGGGAGGTTTGGTGGGTATTTATAATTTCCCTAAGCCAAATTTAGCCATTTTTTCTTGTCCGAAAAAGTCAAATGTCTGGATTGATCGATCCTATTTTTCTGTTAGAATGTGTCTTATTGATCGATGGTATGATCCATCAATATCTTCCCATTGTTACTGACATTTTAAGTTGATGGATCTATCATAATTCCCTCTGAGAGGGCTTTGCAAATATGATCGATCAATGAAACTTCCCATTATCGATCATGCTTTATGTCCCTGACTGGCAAGGATTTGTTTGATTGATCGATCAATCATGTAGGATGATCAATCGATCACTTTAAAATTCACTTGCTTGGATAGTATTGATCGATTAGTCTAAGTGGGATGATCGATCATGATTTATAGCACAATTTGACCATGTTCTGGATGATTGATCAATCGACTTAGGTTGATCAATCATCCATTATAATTTTGGCATGTCCACTTCTTGATGATTGATCATTGGTAGATGTTGATCGATCATTCCAACGCCAGTTCAATTGAACTGACTTTGAATGCATGAAAATCAATGATCTTGAGTGCTCTAACATGTTTGAAAAGTGTATATGATAGTTTTAAAACCTGTATGAATGCAATGTATGTCCTAAAGCTCAAGTTTGCATTGTACCTCAAATCGAAGGAGTTGGACAACTCTCTATTAGGTAGACCGAGTTTTAACATATCTCAATAAATCCTAAACTCTATTCTTCACTTTGTCTTCATCTTCCAAGGGAGCTTCTTCATGATTGACATTCCATGATGTTCGAGGTCATTGAGAAGCTTGATTGGTTTTGAAGCATTAGACCTTGAAATTCATGTCTCTTGAAAAAAAAGTATCAGAAATACATAATTTACAATTGTCAGCTCTATTAATTTTTGTTATCATCAAAAGCAAGAAGGGAGTCAACATACTATTAAGTTGTGGAGCCTAATCAACACCCTACTCTGAGTCGGTACGTGTATCGACCTTAGTGGTAAGGTCATCATGGGCTTTGGAAGGGGGGACGGGAATCCCCCCTCCTGAGAATGTGGGGGCAGAGCCCCCGCCAGATCCATGATATATTAGCTATTATTTCATTAAGAACAATTTGAAAATTTTACTCTTGTATCATGGTTGCCCTAGTTTCTTCTTTATATATGGGGAGCTGCTATTAGGATTTTATGATCATCCAAGGAGCATCATTTGTGGTCGAGAAAGGTTAGAGAAAAATAACACTTGTAAGTGTCTGTGATCTCTCTTGTAAACTATTTCATCTTCATAGTGGATTACTGCAACGGCGAAAGATAGGACGTACTCTCACCTTGAGGCAAACCTGTATAAATCTTGTTAGTCTTTTTCGTGTTTGCTTTTCCCTTCTACTGCATTTATTATTATTGCTCTTATTAGTTTGGAATTAGGGCATCTAATTCCTAACACATACGGTCAACAAAAAGCTTGGTTTCCCAAATCACCTTGTGCTACAAATGACATCCCAAAGGGACCCAACTTAAAATGGATCTCTAAGGGTTAAAATCTCTTGTGATGTAGGTTTGTCTCCGAGCCAAGGCACAGAAAAATGTTTGGTTTTGGATAACGATTTTTCAAGGCACATGACTAGTGATAAGAAGAAGGTCGTGTAACTCAAACCGAAAGATGGTGATCATGTAACATTTGGAGTCAATAACAAAAGGTACCATCAAAGGAATTGTTAAAATCAGTGCTCCAACCTCTTTCATATTCGATGACTATTAAGTAGAAGAGTTCTTGCATGACTTATTTAACATTAGTCAATTTTGTGACAAGGGTAACAAAGTCTCATTTGGAAAAGACAAATGTTTAGTAAAGAATGAAACCAATGAACTAGTTCTAGAGGGACATATAATTAGAAACCTCTATGTTGCGAACGTAGTTGATTTACCCTCAACTAGTGTCATCCGTTTTCTTGCAAAAATTTATGAATCTTGGTTATGGCATAAGAGACTAGGACATATAGGAATTGATTCCATGAAAAAATTTGTAAATAAAAAACTAGTGAGAGGACTACCAGATATAAAAAATAGAAAGAGAGAGATCTTGTGATGTTTGCCACTTTGGAAAGCAACACAAAAATTCTTTCAAATCAAAGAACGTTTTTTCAACCTCTCGACCTCTTCAAACCACTCCACATGAATTTAATTGAACCTACTTGAACCTTAAGCCTAAACTAAAAATATCTCACCTTTGTGGTGGTAGATGATTATTCTAGGTTCACATGGTAGATATCCAAGCTCATACATATTTTTTGGCTTTTGAAAAACTATGTGCAAAAATTTAAAAGGAGGAAGGATATAACATTGTCAAAATTATGAGTGACCATGGAGTTAAATTTGAAATTTTACACTTCAAGGAATACAGTACAAAGCTTGGTATAAACCATACATTCTCCTACTCCTCGAAACTCCTCAACAAATGGTGTTGTTGAGAGAAGGAATAGAACTTTAATTGAAATGGCAAGAGCTATGTTACATGTAGACAACATGCCACAAACATTTTGGGTCAAAGCCATAAATACCACTTGCTATACCATAAACTGAGTAAGCATAAGACCTCTTTTCAACAAAACTCCTTATGAGTTGTAAATGGGTGCCCTTCCCAACATTACTTATTTTAGAACGTTTGGATGCTAAGTGTTCATATCAAAAGAATCAAAGGAAAGGTTAGGGATGTTAGACTCTTGGGACGATATAGGAATTTTCTTGGGCTATTCAACTCATAGTATGACATATATAGTTTTTAATAAGACATCTATGAGAGTTGAAGAGTCAGTACATTTTGAGTTTAATGAATCTGATTTGCCAAGTCCAACCCCAACTCCAATTTCTGATGACGAAGAGGGAAACCACTTTGTTTCATCCCCAAGATCTCAAACTCAAGACAAAAATATTGAAGAGAACCCAAACGACCTGAATAACCAAGAAGAGCCACCTATAAAAAGCCAAAGAACTATAGGTTTTTGGCTGATAAACCCCTAGAACAAATTGTTGGCCCATGTGACTTCTCAAGAGAGGAGTGAATTGAGATTATCAAATTAAAAACAAGTTGTGTGTGTAACTAAAAATCATGCATAAAAGCAAGTCAAGATAAAATGTAACAGGCACATTTGACAGAGACAAAAATATTTTTTGTTATTGATGTTCCCCTAGTGGTAGTCACCGCCCAAGAACTGGAAAAATTCCACTATTTAAAAAGTTCTAATAGTTGGAATTACAAAAGAGATTTTGGCTCTCTTTAGCCTCATGTAGCTCAATACATGATTTGTACAAAGCCAATGTCCCCAAGAGATTCCTACTAGATTCTAGATCTAGCTTGGCCTTTCTATCTTAGATTATATAGGTCCTAGATGAACATTTCACAAAATCACATAAAATAAACATAAAAATTGTTAAATTTATGGAAAAGAGAATATTTCATTGACTTATTATAATCAAAGTACATGGACCTCTATTTATAATAGAGGAAAGTAGTAGAGTCCAATTACAATAAAACTACCTTTGTCCCAATTACACCCAAACTCTAACACTTAAAGATAAGCCCTAGCATAATTAAATAACTCAATATAAATAGAAGACACCATAACTCAAACTAGAACTCTTCCATGAGGACGTGACCATAAGATAAAGATGTCAGCTCGTGGCTATCTTTGTGATCCCACTTCATCTTCTAACTAGCTCATGGTTATCTTTGTGAGTCCTTCTTGATCTTCCAACCAGCTTGTGGTTATCTTTGTGAATCCCACTTGATATTCCAACTCATGTGATAAGGATACCAGCTAATGGTAATTATGATGGGTCCTACATCTTATGGGCTTGGGCCCATCTTACAATACTGTTAGATATGTGGGTCTTCCTTGCTCGTGTGACCCATATTACAATACTCTTAGATATGTGGGCCTTCCTTGGTGATGTGGCCCATTTTACAATACTCTTAGATATTTAGGCCTTCCTTGCTCGTGTGGGCTTGAGCCCATCTTCCAACACTCTCCCTCAAGCTGAGGGTGGGAGAACATCATAAACTCCCAGCTTACTGCAAATGATGTATAGGATCTTTTTGTATAAAATGGTAGTCCTCCATATATCCCAACACTCCCCCTCATGTTGGTGGCACTTCCATGAGGCCTAGCTAGCATAAGATAAGTGAGAGTAAAATCACTCTAAGTCATATGACATTGCTCCATACTCCAATAGGTTGGAGCACACTCCTATGTAGATAGTGGGTCTATACGCAATGCTCAAATGTGTAATAAAACTCTATCACCATAGGACAACAACTCTCAAGTGGTAGAAGTAATAAATGCCAATTAAGGGGGGGGGGATTATAACATAGATGTAGTAATAAGCTATTCCAACACGGTGATGTAACATAGATGTAGTAATAAGCTCGTTCATCACGGTGTCCCAACCCGGGCACCGAATCTCATAGGTAGAAATTAACGGGTAACATAGATGTAGTAATAAGCTCCTCCGACATATTGCCCCAACCGCAGCAACATTCATAAGGTTACAATAAGAGTTGGCCCAAAGATATTAATGAGACTCAAATAAAAGATGGTATGAGAAAAGATATTGAGGCCACCACTTCTTCAATAATAATTTCTCATCCAAAGAGATACAATTGTTGCAGTTGAAATGGGCTTGGGCCCATATAACACACACCAAAATAATAAACCTTGTAAAAGGACCAATGAAATAATCCAATGCAAAAATTTCTTCTTAGATGCAGCTTCATCTTTTGTGCTCCCCCTTTCTTGAATATTTTGGTCACATAAAATTTATCCACAACATATGGAATAAAATACTTCTTTCTTGTACTTGTCCCCCCTCAAGCTGGGAGGTAATGGCAGTGATCCCAACTAACCAAATATCATAGATGTAGTAATAAGCCAAAATAAAATAGATGTAGTAATAAGCCCTCAAACCAGGGAGAAGTGAGATATTTTCCTGATATAGCAACTCAAAAACTGACGTAAAACAATTGGCTAAATTCGGATTTTTCAATGCAACAGGATACTAGCATGACCTTTGGTTCTTCTAATGCGAATATATATTTAAATATAGATCAAATTAACATAAAAATTTATCCTTCTGAAACTAGACTTAAATTTTTTTATCCAAGTATAAATTTTCTTCATAAATTATACTTCTTTAGAGATAAATAATTTGATAGATTTTGGTCACTGTAATCTGGCCGAACTATGTACGTTTTTCTTCTTTTGCCAGCATGACCATTGACTTTTCCAAGATCAATATATCCTTATAAAAAACTCAGATCGAGAATTGGTTGAATAGGTAAGAAAATAGATTTACATATATTTATTTTGATACATAATTCTCCATATAAACTTGTAACGGTACCATATCTGACACAAAGATTCATAGGAAGGAGGAGGAAGAAGATGAAGATCAAGCCAAAGGGAAGCTTGAAAACCCTAAAGCTCGTTGAGGAGAACTCTAAGCCTGTTTACTCTAGAATTAACCTAATTCTCAAAACTTCAATGCTTCAATGCCTCCCCTTCTCATTACTCTTACCCCTTAAATAGGGTTCACCCGGTTAGGGTTTCATAAAATATTAAAAAAATATCACTATAAATAAAATATTCCAAAAATACCCCTATAAATAAATAATTCCAAAAATACCCCTATGACCTAAGATTGAAATAAAATAAAGTAAAAGGAAAACAACTAAAATAATAATGTTATTGCATGCATAACATTACACCCCCTAGAAGACGAGCTTGTCCTCAAGCTCGAAAGTAGTGTCTATATGTCGACATTTCCACCGTTGCCAAAGTAGCATTCACGATAGTCATGACCCCCCCCCCCCTCTGGACGCCCAAAATTGGAGTTTTTTTTTTTATTATTTTTTTTCTGGCCCGGTCCGGCGCGCGACTCAGCTTCGTGCGCTGATTAAATTTTCCTAACTTAGGAAATTTTGAATCGGAAGCCATCTTCTTCCTTCGACGGAAATTTCGCCTATGGGTCTTCAAAAATCAGAAACCTACCGTATCCTCCTGTCGATCCCTAACATAGCGGCCGTCGGTAAGTACGGGAACCTTGTCGATAGCTGCTCCTTCCCTCAGGGCACCGACGAAGGCGGACAACGGTCGTCTTCCGTCCTCATGGCCCCGAACAGGGCAAAAATTTCACCGACGGAGTCTCCTGCAGCTCCGGCGTTGAACAGCAGCCCTTAGAGGCTTCGCCGCTTGGAAATTTGCTGAGACAGACTCTCAAAAATATTTCCCGGTCGGAATGGCTGGAAAATTTTTCCTCTACCGTACGGAACGGAGTGCGGCTTGCCGTGAGCAGGAGAGGATTGATTTCGGAATTTTTGGATCCTTCGTAGAGATTTTTGAGCCCCCGTAGACGGATTTGGTGTCACACCAGTATCGCCCACCTTCGACGATGTCATGGCAGAAAACCTTTCCGAATGCCCCAAATTGTGATCCCCGCTGTGCTTTTTCCGGCCATTGGCCATTCTGCCCGTCCGAGATTTCTGTTGCTTTACCGTCCGGGGCAGCTTCGGCTACCTCTTCTCGGCAGACGTTGTGATCGGATTTTTGAGGTCTTATGATCTTTTCGGCGGCAATGCAAGCAAAAGATTCTCCCATCAACTCGCGCAGTTCTAACATATCTTGATACATATCTTGATAGAACTTACCGCTTGTTGTACGCAAATTCTGGACCAATGCAAGTCTTTTCTCTCGGGTAGAAGAATCCATCATTGTGTTCCTGCTCTGATACCAGTTGTTACAGTCCCATATCTGACACAAGGATTCGTAGGAAGGAGGAGGAAGAAGATGAAGATCAAGCCAAATGGAAGCTTGAAACCCTAGAGCTCGTTGAGGAGAACTCTAAGCCTGCTTACTCTAGAATTAACCTAATTCTCAATACTTCAATTCTTCAATGCCTCCCCTTCTCATTACTCTTACCCCTTAAATAGGGTTCACCCGGTTAGGGTTTCATAAAATATTACAAAAATATCCCTATAAATAAATATTCCAAAAATACCCCTTTAAATAAATAATTCCAAAAATACCCCTGTGACCTAAGATTGAAATAAAATAAATTAAATTAAATAAAAAACTAAAATAATAATTTTATTGTGTGCATAACAAAACTGTAGTTTTTTATAGGATAAAGTACCTCGGAAGTTGAAACATTTTGCTGCTGCTCGAACCTCTTTTGCATTCTGACTTTCACTGCTTCAAATATCGATTTGTCTTTGTAGATAACTCAGATAGAGAATTGGTTGAATATGTAAAAAAATAGACTTACAAATATTTCTTTTGATATTTACTTCTCTATATAAATTCTCATTATTGATAGCATAAAATACCTCGGAAGTTGAAGCTTTTTGTTGCTACTCGAACCTTTTTTGAAATCTGACCTTCGCTACTTCAGATATCGATTTCTCTTTGTAGATAACTCCGATTGAAAAAAAAAATCATTTTATCATAGAAAGTAGACTCGAATATATGTTATGGACTCCATAGCAGGTAGAGTAGTTAGTAGACGTCGGGGTTAAATTATGTAATTTCCAGGTTTATGCACTTTGCAGGTTTAGATGTTATTTTTCTTAATTTTGTGGGCCTTTGCTTGGCCTTTGCTGTGTACGTCAACCCTAATCCTCTCTTATATGGAGGATGGGTGCTTGAATAAAAGATTAAGTATTGATCAATTTTAGTTCAGAGATCGGATTCTCTCTTCCAACGAGGTCCAAGGTGCAAGCTTCCTTCGAAAGCATGGTTATCCTCATCAATAGGGCATTCCAAAAATCCCAAGCCTTCCTCAAGGACGTATTCCAATCTGGAACCAAGAGGAGATCGTCGGGTGACTCGATCCATGGCAAGGGAGCATAACAATGTGGTATCAGACAAGACCACCATCAACGATTCTTCTTCTCCCACCGATTGGCGCACTCAATTGGATGAAGTTTGGATTGAAGCACAGACTCAAAACGCCGCACTCCGAACTGATTTTATGGAGCTCCGAGAAACTATTCATGAACTCAGTCTTCGCATTGGCGAGTTGATTGCTCGGGGTTCTGCACTTCCGGGCAGTTCCAATCGGCATTCCGACCAACATCCCCCACCCCATCCATCTACACTGCCTCCTCTGCGTCCAACACATCATATTCCAGGGTGGTCCATGGCCCAAGCAACTCCACTGTTCCTAGGTATACCAAACTCGATTTTCCAACTTATGATGGGTCCACCGACCCTTTGATATGGTTACATCAATGTGAACAATTTTTTTGGAATCAAAGAACCCAAGCGGATGACAGCGTTCCTTTAGCCGCCTTCCACATACTTGATGAAGCGCAGTTATGGTACCATCAAGTTGAATCTGAACACCATATCCACGATTGGAATATTTTTAAGGATTATTGCATTTTGAGGTTCGATCCACCAGCCCGAAGTAACCCTCTGGGATATTTGGTCAACCTCAAACAAACCGGTTCCATAGAAGTTTATCAGAAACAATTTCAGGAACGCTGGTACAAGCCAGTAGGAATGTGTCCCACTCAATATGTTCATTTATTTACTGCTGGACTAGTGGAAGAACTTCGCCTAGAAGTGGAATTACATGACCCACCGGACTTAGCACATGCTATGAATCTGGCCCGTACCCTGGATGCCAAACAGAGGGTCTTGAAAGAATCTCTGGGGCATAGGCCCCCATGGCAAGGCCGAGTGGCCACTGGTGCACCACACACCACTACCTCTCCTCTGCGCAATGGTCCAAACACCTCGCAACCATCGGAGGCCAACAAGTTAACACCACCAACACAATTCATTCGTCGCCTTTCCCACCCAAAGATGGAACAGAGGGCCAAAGGGCTCTGTTACAATTGTGATGAGAAATACCTACATGGGCACTTATGCAAAAGTCTGTTTTGGTTAGAGATGGATGATTCCGAGGATACCACACCACTTGAGGAAGTGGAAGAGCCCGAGATGGAAGAACCAGCAATTTTCCTCCATGCTATGACAGGGTCCCACAGTACTAACATGATGTAGGTCCGCGCTGGCCTACACCACCTCATGTGGCTCGCATTAGTTGATTTGGGCAGCTCCCACAACTTCATCAGCCAACCACAAGCACAACAGCTTTGCTTGCCGATTCAGCGGAACTCTGGCATTTCGGTCTAGGTAGCAAATGGGGACAAGATTTCCAGTGCTAGAATTTGTTCAGCAGTACCTTTTGTTATTGAAGGCAACACATTTGTGGTGGATTTCTTGGTCATTCCACTAGTAGGGTTTGACATGGTTTTGGTATTAAATGGTTGCAGCAGTTGGGTCCAATTTTATGGGATTTCAAGTCCCTCACTATGAGTTTTACGTCTGACCAGCAACCCATTATCCTTCATGGGGCTCATGCACCGTCCCCTTCCACTCTCCAACACTTCCAAGTTATGGACTCAGACCGTTGTAAGTTAAACTCCCTCATTACAGAATTTGCTGATTTATTTTAGGAGCCAGTAGCCCTTCCACCTATCCAAGCCTGTGACCATCGGATTCGTTTAAAAATGGGCACTAAGCTAGTAGTGGTGCGCCCATACCGCTACCCCCATGTGCAAAAAGATAAAATCGAGCGACAATGTCAAACTATGTTAGCACAACACATTATTCAGACCAGCCGGTCTCTATTTTCTTCACCAGTGTTATTAGTAAAAAAACATGACAACACTTGGCGTTTTTGTGTGGGCTACAGAGAGCTGAATTCTAATACAATCAAGGATAAATTTCCCATACCAGTGGTAGATGAACTCTTGGACAAATTACATGGGGCAACATTCTTTACTAAGTTGGATTTGAGATCCAGGTACCACCAGATTCGGGTCTGCAGATGTGGAGAAGACGGCCTTTCGTACACATCATGGCCACTTCGAATTCCTAGTCATGCCATTTGGGCTATCCAACGCCCCATCCACATTTCAGGCCCTTACGAACGAGGTATTTTGCCCTCTCTTACGGAAGTATGTTTTGGTTTTCTTTAATGATATTTTGATATATAGCAAGCACTGAGATGACAATATGCAGCATTTGCGCCATGTCTTCAACCTCCTGCGTTCACTTCATTTATTTCTCAAGCACTCCAAGTGCTCCTGCGGTACCACCGAGGTGGCTTATATGGGACATGTCATCTCAGCCTTCGGAGTTAATGCAGACAGTAGCAAAATTCAGGCAGCCGTTGACTGGCCCTCTCCACATTCAATCACTGACTTACGGGGATTCTTAGGCCTGGCCGGGTACTATCGGAAGTTCATTCGCGACTATGGCTAGCTCGCGGCTCCTCTCACAAGTATATTGAAGCGTAACGCCTTCACTTGGTCTAACACCGCTGCCTCCTCCTTTGATCAGTTGAAGCATGCCTTAGCCACAGTTCCGGTGCTCCAACTTCCCAATTTTGTCAAACTATTTATTATAGAATGTGTTGCTTCTGGAGGCGGCATTGGCGCGGTCTTACAACAGCAAGGCCATCCCATTGCATATTTCAGCAGGCACCTAGCCCCACACGACCACAAATTAGCCGTGTATGAACGAGAATTATCGGCTTAGCCAAAGCCATTCAGCATTGGCGGCCCTATATTTGGGGTCAACACTTCGTTATTCACACATACCACTGTAGCTTGAAGTATCTATTGGAGCAATGCATAACCACATCCCCCCAACAGCATTGCCTTAGTAAATTGATGGGCTTCAATTTTAAGGTGGAATATAAATCGGGACAACAAAACAAGGGGGCAGATGCCTTATCACGTCAGGAGGTGTCGGAGCCATAGCTACATGCAATCAATCAACCTCGGTTCCTTCTGCCGGATTCACTTAGGGATGAAATTCAGCAAACTTTTGAGCTCATAGACCTGTGTCACACCATTGAGCAGCAGACCATGGACAGCATGTTAGGTTCTTCCCTTGCCATGGATCGAGTCACCCTTCTTTCCTCTCTTCCCTCCATGGATGATCTTGACGTTGGAAGAGAAACCTTGTTTCTTGAACGAGTAATGGTGGAACTCAATTTAGAATGAAGGAACTTTGGGGGAAGCTCAACCTTGGACCTCAAAGGGAGAATCCGACCTTGACCTCTGAGGGAGAATAAGACCTGTAAAATATAATTTTCTCAATACTTGCCTCTCTTTTCCTTCACGTCCCCCTAAATAGGGTTGAGGACGAAAATACAAAGATGACCCATTAGGTCAAGTGGTTCACGCCACACTACACTGAACCAACCCAAAATAAACCAAACCAAATAAAGTAAACCAAACCGAATTGAAATTACATGAAAAGTAAATTGACATAATTTAATTCTTATGCCTATGGATAACTCGTGATTGTAAGGAGTCCATAACATCACCCCCCCCCCCCCCCCCCCCCCCTTGGAGAAAGAGCTTGTCCTCAAGCTCAAAGTATGGGTAGAGGGTGCGAAACGCCACTAATGGCTCCCATGTCGTGTCACTGGGGTCAGCATCTGCCCATTGCACTAAGATCTCCCAATCACCCTGAATACGGCGAGTTTGTAATACCTGTGCCGGGGTAGAAAGTACACGTCCCTCATGGAGTGGTGGCAGCGGGGTGTGCAGCAAGGGCGAATCACCGTGGAAGGCCTTTAATTGTGAGACATGAAAGACGTTGTGAATTCTGGCCTCTGGCGGAAGTTGCAATCTGTAGGCCACTGTCCCAATGCGATCCATCACCTGAAAGGGACCATAATATTTTGGAGAGAGCTTGTGACGTTTGGAGGCTGTCAACGACAGTTGCCTGTAGTGTTGGAGACGCAACCAAACATAATCTCCAGGAGAAAAGAAGACTTCCCGGTGCTTCTTGTCATAATATTGTTTCATAGAATGTTGTGCTTTCTATAGATGAGTGCGCACCTCAGTGATGAATGAGTCTCTTTCAGCCAATGCTTGGTCCAAAGTTGCGACTTTAGAGGCCCCTGGTTCATAGGCTAAAAGACGGGGAGGTTCTCTACCATATACCACCTTGAATGGGGTTGTGCCGAGTGCGCTGTGGTAGGAGGTGTTGTAAGAGAACTCAGCCCAGGTGAGCCAGTTAACCCACCTCTTAGGTGAGTCCCCCACGAAACAGCGGACATACATTTCAATGGTTCTATTGATGACCTCTGTCTGACCATCAGTTTGTGGATGGTAGGCTGAAGAAAAGGCTAACGTTGTGCCTTGTAACTTGAAGAGTTCTTTCCAGAAGGTACTTGTAAAGATTGCATCCCTATCACTGGTAATTGAATTAGGCATCCCATGTAATCGTACAATGTTATCCATAAAAAGTTTAGCGACCTGCGGTGCAGTGTATGGATGTACTAGAGGAATGAAATGCCCATATTTAGAGAAACGATCCACCACTACAAGGATAATAGATTTACCCGACGAAGAGGGAAGTCCATCTATGAAGTCCATAGAAATATCAGACCAGACCTGTGACGGAATCTGAAGTGGTTGGAGCAACCCCGCTGGACATAATGTTTCAGCTTTATTCCGTTGACAAGTCTGACAAGCCGCCACATAATCAGCTATACTACGCTTCATGCCCCTCCAATAAAATTCCCTACTGATTCGAAAATATGTTTTCTGTCGACCTTCATGTGTACTGTCATGGAAGGAGGCCAAAATGCTGTTAATCAGAGGGGATGTGTGGTGGAGAAAAATTCTGTTTTTGTAGAGGACGAGATTGTCCTGAACCGTCCAATGTGGTGCTGCTGTGCCCTGCTGGATATCCTGGCATAAGGAGATAATATCTGGGTGTTGTTGTGCCTCTTCCTGTATAGAATCCAACAAGAGAGCTCTGGGCTGACTGATGGTGTTTAATTATGGCTCTGGAACGTCCCTGCGAGATAAGGCATCAGCCCCTACGTTCAAACTTCCCGGTTTATACTCGACAGAAAAGTCAAACCCTATAAGCTTACTTAACCAATGCTGTTGTGGTGAAGTAGTGAGATGCTGCTAAAGAAGATACTTGAGGCTGCAATGATCAGTGCGAATCAAAAAAGAACGTCCCCAAAGATAAGGGCGCCAATGCTGTATAGCTTTCACCAATCCAATCAATTCCCTCTCATAAGCGGCCAACTTGTGGTGGTGTTGGCCCAGTTGGCGGCTAAAATAAGCAATCGGGTGGCCCTGTTGGTGCAACACTGCGCCAATACCGCCCCCTGAAGCATCACATTCCACTACAAAGGACTCCTCAAAGTCGGGGAGCTGCAAAACTGGGGCTGATGATAAGGCGTCTTTTAATTGCTGAAAGGAATGAGCTGCTGTCTCTGACCAGGTAAAAGCATTTTTCTTGAGGAGATTGTTGAGCGGAGCTGCAAGTTGGCCATAGCTACGAATAAATTTTCTATAATATCCAGCTAGGCCCAAAAATCCTCTTAAGGCTATAATAGATGTAGGAATTGGCCAATCTGTGACCGCTTGTATCTTACTCTGGTCTACCTTCACCCCTGATGCTGAAATAACGTGGCCCAAATATGCCACTTCTGATGTGCCCATAGAACATTTTGACCGATTTAAAACCAAATGATGTGAATGTATAAGAGAAAATACTTGGTGAAGGTGCTGAAGATGTTCTTCCCAGCTGTTGCTATAGACCAAAATATCGTCGAAAAAGTCCAATACATATTTGCGCAAGAGAGGGGAAAATACCTCATTCATGAGGGCCTGGAAGGTGGAAGGCGCATTTGACAGACCAAATGGCATTACGAGGAATTCAAAATGGCCGTGATGCGTGCGGAATGCTGTTTTCTCCACATCGGATGGATGAACTCGAATTTGATGATAGCCAGATTTCAAATCGAGTTTAGTAAATATAGTAGCTCCATGTAGCTCGTCTAACAGCTCGTCCACCACTGGAATAGGAAATTTATCTTTAATTGTATGGGCATTGAGTTGTCGGTAATCCACACAGAACCCCCATGACTTATCATGCTTGCGGACTAGTAATACCGGTGAAGAAAAAGGAGACCTGCTGGGCTGAATAATACCATGTGCTAACATCTGTTGGCACTGCCTTTCAATCTCATCCTTCTGTAAGTGAGGGTAACGATACGGATGTACCACTACCGGCTCAGTCCCCTTTTTCAAACGGATACGGTGATCACAGTGCCTAATTGGCGGTAAGGCAGTAGGGTCTGGAAAGATATCCTCAAATTCTGTAAGTAAGTGAGATAACTTACATGTATTTGTGGACTGGACCTGGGCAACCTGTAGTGCGCAGGTGAGTGGTGCTTGTGTGCCATGCAATATAATCTGATGTTGGTCCTCTATAAAAGACATGGTCAGAGCTTGGAAATCCCATAGTATTGGTCCCAACAATTGTAGCCATTTAATTCCTAGCACCAAATCGAATCCTGATAGTGGAATCACCAGAAAATCTGCAACAAATTTATATCCCTCAATATCAAAGTGTGTGGCTGGTGATATGCCTACACTAGTAATTTTAGCCCCATTGGCTACTGATACAGAAAGACCATTCTGTTGTTGTACTACTAACCCAAGTTGTTCTGCCGCCTGCTGACTGATGAAATTATGTGTACTACCCGAGTCAACTAAAGCCAGTAACTGTAAATGATGTAATTGGGCTTTAACCTGCATTGTGCTTGCACTGCGTAGACCAGTCATAGCATGAAGGGAAATCTCTGGACCTTCTTGGTCAGTTTCCACAATTTCTTCCTCTTGTGGTATTTCTTCTCCATCCTCCCACAGACATATACTGAATAATCGTTTGCAGTGGTGGCCAAAAACATACTATTCATCACAGTTAAAACAGAGGCCCTTGGCCTTTCTCTGCTCCATTTCCTGTCTAGTAAGTTTTTTGAAGTAAGGAGCAGGTGGAGCTGAATTAGAAATGTCTGGGCATGGGGCTGCACTATCTCTAAATCTTGGAGGTCCATAGGAATGGTTTGGCCCAGAGGCATTGTGCCTTCCTGGCCAAGCTGGTTTTCTGACCAGTGACTCCTTTAGAACACGCTGCTTGTGCTCAATTGCTCTGGCTAAGTTCATAGCGTGGTCTAAATCTGTAGGAGCATGTAATTCAACTTCTAAACGCAGAGCTTCTGTCAAATCAGCAGTAAAAATATGAACATACTGTGTGTGGCTAACAAACTGGTTTGCTCGGGCTAACCTTTCCTGGAAGGTCTTTTGGTACACCTCTAATCTACCAGTTTGTTTGTAATTGATTAACTCGCCCAATGGATTGCTACTAGCAGGAGGACCAAATTTCATCATGCAAGACTGTCTAAAAGTTGCCCAATCTTGAACCACTTGGTCATTTTGGAATTGGTGGTACCATAGAAGCGCTTCATCAAGCATGTGGTAGGCGGCCAAATACACTTTCTCATCCGCAGGTGTTTTTTGATGGTAAAAGAACTTATCACACTTGGCTAACCAAATCAAAGGGTCCTTAGACCCATCATATGTAGGAAAGTCAAGTTTTAAATACCTGGGCACAGTGTTTGGTCCTTGAACGGCAGGCCCCAGATGGGAATGGTGTTGACGTAGTGGTGGGTGGAATGGATGGTGTTCGGCCGGCGGAGAGTAGGCAGGTGGAGGTTGGGCTCGTGTATCATGGTCCTCTTGTTACCGGAGGAGAGCTTGGATGGCAGCATCCATTGATTTTATTGCTTCACGCAAATCAGAGGTTGTTTGACGCACCTCTTCCAGGGCATGAGCCTGGTTATCTGTCCTTTGCCTATTTTCTTCCACTCGCTGTCTCAAATCGTCAGGGGAAGAGGAATCCCCAAGGGTGGAACAACCTTTGACGTGTGGGCTTCTTGTCTTGAGCTCGTGGGCTTGAGCCCATCTTCCAACACTCCCCCTCAAGCTGGAGGAGAAAAGACATCATAAATACCCAGCTTGCCACATATAAACGATAGGATTTTAGATGTAACGGGTTTAGTGAGAATATCAGCTACTTGCTCTTGAGATGAGACATATTTGAGAGAGATTATTCCTACTTGAAACTTCTCCCGTATAAAATGACAACCCACCTCAATATGTTTAGTTCTTTCATGAAAAACTGGATTTGAAGTGATATGAATAGCTGCTTGATTATCACAATGCAGATTCATGGACCCCTTTTTATAAAAACCTAGTTCGGTAAGAAGGGTCCTAATCCATAAAAGTTCACTAACGGTATGGGCCATAGCTCTGTATTCAGCTTCGGCGCTAGATCTTGCAACCACATTTTGCTTCTTACTTTTCCATGTAACCAAGTTTCCCCCAACCAGAGTACAATATCCTGATGTAGATTTTCTATCATCAGGAGATCCAGCCCAATCTGCATATAAGAAGCCTTCTATATTGAAGTGCCCATGTTTTTTATACAGCAATCCTCTTCCTGGAGCTCCTTTTAGATAACGTAATATTCTCTCTAAAGCCTGCCAGTGGGTAATTTGTGGTTTGTACATGAATTGACTCACCACACTTACAGCATATGATATGTCTGGCCTAGTTACCGTGAGATAAATCAATTTTCCCACGAGTCTTTGATATTTGCCATTATCAATATCTTCTTCATTTGTGGCACATAATTTTACATTTGTATCCATAGGTGTGTCAACTGGTCTACAACCCTTCATTCCTGTTTCTTCAAGGAGATCCAAGACATATTTCCTTTGAGACAATATTATCCCATGTTTGGATTGAAGAACATCTATACCCAAAAAATATTTAAGCATACCAAGGTCTTTAGTCTTGAATTCTTGACATATCATCTGTTTCACCTCTTGTATACTCAAAGCATCATCACCGGTTAAGATAATATCATCCACGTATACGGCCAATAATATTTTCCCTTTGACCGTATCTTTATAATATACGGAATGATCAACTGAGCACCGATGAAAACCAAACCGTAGGAGTGTTTGACTAAATTTATCAAACCAAACCCGAGGGGACTGCTTAAGCCCATATAAAGACTTTTTTAACCGGCAAACTGACTCCCCCTCAACCACATAACCAGGTGGTTGAACCATATAAATTTCCTCACTAATATCACCATTTAAAAAAGCATTTTTAACATCCAACTGATAGACAGGCCATTAGGAGTTAGCAGCAATAGATAAGATGATGCGTACCGAATTCAATTTTGCAACAGGAGAGAAGGTCTCCTCATAATCTATCCCATAACACTGTGTATAGCCCTTAGCAACCAGTCGAGCTTTAAGACGAGCAACCGATCCATCCGGATTATGTTTCACCGAAAAAACCCATCGACAACCAACCGGTCTTTTACCTTTCGGGAGTAATGTTAAGTACCAGGTTTGGTTTTCATATAAGGCGTGCATTTCTTCATCCATAGTCGCCTTCCATCCAGGATGTCTCAGGGCCTCCTGATACGACTGTGGAACGGAAGTAGAAGAAAAGGACACAAGAAACTGAAAACACTCGGAAGACAAGCGATGGTGAGACATAAAATTTGAGATAGGATGCGAAGTAGTACATGAGCGACGTTCTTTTCTTAAAGCAATAGGCCGAGTATCAAATTCAGGCCCATACATAGGAGGAGAAGGACTTACCTCGGGTGGATCTGACAACTCCACAGGTGAAGGTACGGCCGGTGCATCAGGGGATGGATCCACTTCAAGATTGAACGGTACAAGCGGACAAGGAGTAGTAGAAGGACAAGTCCATCCTGGAGGAGCATCATGGGAGGAGTAGAAGGGAGTGTCCTCAAAGAAAGTCACATCCCTAGAGATAAACATCCTCTGAAGGGTAGGATTATAACAGACATAACCTTTCTGGGTGCGAGAGTATCCCAAAAAAATGCACTTCATAGACCGAGGATCAAGTTTATTTTTATGTGGAGATGTAACATGAACAAAACACGTACATCCAAACACTTTCAAAGGAAGAGAAAAAGGATCTTCACCATTAAATAACACAGAGTAAGGAGTTTTATGATGAAGGACTGATGAAGGTAACCTATTAATGAGAAAGCATGTTGTACGTATAGCATGAGGCCAATAGAAATAGGGTACCTTCATGGAGTAGAGGAGGCCCCGAGCAACTTCAAGAAGATGACGATTCTTCCTTTCAACAACACCATTTTGTTGAGTATAGGCACATGATGTTTGATGAACAAGCCCATTACTCTCACAAAATGATTTGAAGTCATGAGACATGTATTCCTTAGCATTATCAGATCTAAAGGTTTGAATTTTCTTCCCAAATTGTGTCAAGACCATAGCATGAAAATTTTTAAACAAAGGAAGAATTTCAGAACGCTCTTTAAATAGAAATAACCAAGTCACTCGAGTAAAATCATCAATAAAAATGACAAAATATTTAACTTGGAAAATATTTGAGACACATAAAGGGCCCCATACATCAGAATGTATTAGCTCAAACGGAGCAGTACTTGTAGTTGTAAGACGAGGAGAATATGTACTCCTGACATGTTTACTTAATTGACAAACCTCACAACTGATTTTAGAAATTCTTGTTAAAGATGGAACCAAAGAATGAAGTGAAGGGGTGGATGGATGACCAAGTCGGTTGTGCCAAAGTTGGGCCTCAGATGTAGTGGACGATAATGCAGCTAATGGTGGAAGAGTGAAGTAGTACAAACCCCCCTTTTCATGGCCGCCACCAATCACCCTCTTCGTAGTGAGATCCTGAAAGACACAAGAAGACGGTGAGAAGGTGATAGAGCAATTTAATTGTTTGGTCAATTGGCTAACCGAGAGCAAATTTAAAGGAAATTGAGGAACAAACAAAACATCTTGAAGGGGAATAGATGAAGTAAGAGAGGAGGAACCTTTGCCAAGGACCTTGGTTTGGGTACCATCAGCAATAGTAACGAATTTATGAGGATAACAAGGAGATAAGGACTGCAACAAGTGTTTGTTACCTGATAGATGTTCGGAGGCCCCGGAGTCGATGATCCAAGAGGAAGAGGAAGAAGAGAAAGAAAGCATACCTGAGGCAATAGTTGTGGCAGCAGTAGATGATGAGGGAATAGATGATTCCATGAAGGACTTCATTTTCTGAAATGCAGCATAGTCCTCAGCCGTAAGAGTCACATTTCCGGATGATGATTCAGCCTTATCTTCATTTTTCTCAACGTTAACTGAGACTGGGTTAGTTGTGGCCCAATCAGGCTTGCCATAAAGTTTCCAGCATGATGCCACAAGGTGGTTTTGACGGCCACAATAAGTGCAAAGTTGAGGCTTAGTACGAAAAGAATTCTGACCCATTCTACCACCTCTATTTTCGGCCCCTCTCATAGTTCAACCCCCTCTCATATTTCTGCCCCGTCCTCGGGATGAGGAAGATGTTCCCCGATTGCCAGAGAACATCAGCGATGGAGCATCAATAGGAGAAGGAGGGGATGGATCCGGTATCCTAAGTAATGTAGCACTAATATCATTGAAGGATGGAAGAGCAGAAGAACTTAGAAGTTGAGTTTTGGCCACCTCAAGGTATGGTTTAATATTCGATAAGCAAATGGCTGCTGCCAAAGCTTCTCTTTGTCGTTCTTGAACGGCAATATCAGTGGAATATGGCTGAGCTAGTTTCCATTCTTGAAGAAGACCGCGAAACCGTGCCAAAAATTCGTGAATATTATCTCCATGTTTCGTATGCAGCATGTTTTGTAAGACATCATATATTTTTTGTAATGAAGCAATGCTTGAGTAAAGCTTGGCACAAGTGTCCCATATGTTCTTGGCGGTTTCCAAGTGTACCACATTGTTGGCCACCTGCTCTTCCATGTTATTAATGAGCCAACTTATCACCATGTTATCATCCTTAACCCACTTATGGTAGGACGCATCTTCATCATCAATCGGAGGAGGAAAGTTAACAACGTGGCTCAAGAGGTCACGAGTAATAAGAACCCTCCGAACTGATTGTGACCAGCTCATGTAATTGGAGAGACCTCTAAGTGGAATTGTAGTAATACGGAGTATATCACTCTTATTACTATTGTATCCAATCTCCATGATGAGGCAAGTAAAATATGGAGGTCAAGGGAAAAGGCCTTCTTCAAAGAACAATTACTCTATGTAATTTGAAGAACCCGTAGACCAAATCAATCACCAACAAAAGAGAACAAGAACCAATTTCTTTCACAAGGGCAAGCACCAAATTATCAACAAATTTGTGCCTTTAGAAAGTGATAATAACATCCAGCCATCACTCAACTTATCTTGTATTCATAAGAACAAAGAGAAGAAAGTAGATGCAACCGATTAGGCCTTAATCCAAACTCCAACACAAACGAGCAATAGACAAAAAATTAGAGAAGATTTAACGACAAACCAAGACACTTGGAAGAGATTTATCTTCAACTCATGGGAGACTTCAACGTAAGAAAAAATTCAATTGTTGAAGTTAAAAAAAACAGAACTACAAAGGGTAAATGGTTGTTGGCATTTCATCAAACATGTAATGGGCATCCAACAACACAACACAAACCCATGAGCAACCTAAAGTAGGAGAAGATACAGCAACATGTGCTGGAATTCTACCTCAAATGAGATGGATACAAATTACCTAAAGGTAATTGAATTTCACCCATCAATCTTAATAAGATGCAAACAGCAAATGATCTTGATCACTCTTGTAATTGATTTACAAGGAGTCAAGATTATAACATCAATTTAGTCATAGAAATAAATCTTTACAACATATAAAGATTTATCTTAACTTGATGTGACTCAAAATTCAAGAAGTAAAGAAAAACAGTAAAAAGGAGTATGCAAATAAGAAAAGGAAACAAAAAAAAACGTAAATAAGAAGATAATGAACTTATCTCTTTATGACTGAACTCCTTTTACAACTTCTTGAACAGATTTCATAATAACTCCATGAAGAGATCCTAAACTCCTTGCTCTGATAGCAGGTCTCCTTATTCATAGCAGGTCTCAATGAGTATTTACGGCTAGAGGTAGAACTCCTTATGCCCACGGATTTAGCTCATGCCATGAATATGGCCCGAGCAATGGAACAACGACAACAGCTGCAGCAACGTTAGCCGGGTTGGTCGAGAGAGAGGAACACTTCCTCCACATGGCAAGGGCGCCGCTATAATTCATCTCAGGGAGCATCTACAACAGCACCATCCAGACACACTCTGACTACAACTCGGGTAGCCAATCCCCGCCCTGGTAATTCCCTACCGAGCTTTATAAAAAATTTGACGAGTGCGGAGATGGCAGAAAGGTGGTCCAAAAATTTATGTTATAACTGCGATGAGCAGTATCCGGTCGGACACCAATATAAACGATTGTTTTGGCTCGAGGTGGAGGATTTAGAGGATATTATTGAGGAGGAACCACCAGAGATATCCTTGCAAGCTATTACTGGGAAGAAATCGCCTACTATAATGCAAGTCTGAGCTCATGTCATCGACCGAGAACAAGTGGGAGTAGTCGACTCGGGGAGTACACAATTTTTTTATTTTGACAACCGCACAGCATCTCTAGCTCCAGATACACACTCATCCAACAGCCACCATCTCAGTGGCCAATAGCGAGAGGTCCCTAGCTATGGGATTAGTAAGGAGGTAACTTTTTCCATTGGCTTTACTTCGTTTAATGCGGAATTTTTTGTCATTCCCTTGGCGGGATTTGATATGGTATTAGGCATTAAATGGTTACAAACGTTGGGGCCCATTCTATGGGACTTTTTGGCTTTAACCATGAGCTTTGATTTGGTCGGAAGTCGGGTGCTCTTACAGGGCTGTCAGGTGGACAGGCCCCACCGCATGCACACTTTGTAGACACAGGATCAGCCTGATAGTACTAGTGATGGTCTGGTTGAGGAGTTCTCTGACCTCTTCCAGGAGCCTTCGGGGTTGCCTCCCATGAGGCACTATGACCAAAGGATCTATCTAGAACCGGGTTCTGAGGTAGTGGTCGTGCGACCATACCATTACCCACACCTTTAGAAGGACGAGATATAGCGTCAGTGCCATGAGATGTTGAAATAGGGTCTTCTTCGTCCCAGCGCTCCCCGTTCTCTTCACCCATCTTACTTGTGAAGAAACATGATGGGACATGGAGGTTCTGCGTGGATTATCGGGAGTTGAACATGCAAACAGTAAAAGATAAGTTCCCGATTCCAATAGTGGATGAGCTCCTGGATGAGTTACATGGGTCGTGGTTATTCACTAAACTCAACCTCCGTTCAGGATACCATCAGGTCCGGATGCACCCCTCTGATATCGAGAAGACGGTGTTTCGCACTCACCATGGCCACTTTGAGTTCGTCGTCATGTCATTCGGGTTATCCATTGCACCCTCCACTTTTCAAGCTTTGATGAACGAGGTATTTAGACCCTATCTTCGAAAATTTGTTCTTGTATTTTTTTATGATATTTTGATATATAGCAAGTCGGTTGAGGAACACTTGTCACACTTGAGGATTGTTTTCGACTTGTTACGAGCACATTAGCTCTATTTGAAACATTCCAAGTGTTCTTTTGCGGCTTCACATGTGGGGTATCTGGGACACATTATCTAACATGAGGGGGTTACGGTGGATCCCGAGAAGATCCGAGCTATTCACGAGTGGCCGCAGCCACAGTTGTGTTCTGCATTATGGGGTTTTTTGGGCCTTGCGGGCTACTACCGATGAATTTATTCAGAACTATGGGCCAGTGGCAGCACCATTGACGAGTCTAATCAAGAAAAATTCCTTTATTTGGAATGAGGGGGCCACCACGTCGTTTGTGGCAGTCAAAGCTGCCATCACATCCGTGCCAGTATTACAAATTCCCAACTTTGATGAATTATTCGTGGTAGAGTGCGACGCTTCGGGCGTGGGCATTGGGGCCGTTTTACAACAGCTGGGCCATCCTATTGCGTATTTTAGCAGACATTTGGCAGTCCATCATCACAAGCTGACAGCCTATGAGCGCGAATTGATTGGGTTGGCCAAAGCAGTTCAATATTGAAGGCCTTATCTCTGGGGCTGGGCTTTTCTCATACGCACGGATCACTGCAGCCTTAAATTCCTACTAGAACAGCGTTTGACGACATCGCCACAGCAGCACTGGATCAATAAGTTTTGGGGTTTGACTTCTCGGTGGAGTATCGTGCGGGGAGATTAAATAAGGCGGTAGACACCTTGTCATGGTGTTTTGAAGAATGCATTCGGTCTATTCGATCAGCCAGCCGAGATTTCTCATTTTGGACTTGTTTAGAGACGCACATGCCACTAACCCTGCACTGTAGGAACTGCATTAGAAGATTTCGGAAGGGACAATGAATTTGAAGTGGTCCATCCAAGATTCACTTATTTATTACAAGCAACGGATTTTCCTTCTACCTGAGTCCAAATTGATTCCAGCTATTCTCTCGGCCTACCATGAAAGTACACAAGAGGGGATCCAAAAGACATTGCACAGAATTCGAGCTGATTTTTACTGGCAAGCCATGAAACCATCTATTGCCACTTATGTGGGCGACTGTCAGGTATGCCAGCCCAACAAAGTCGAGCACTTGAGTCCAGCTGGTCCTCTCCAGCCTCTGGCCCTTCCTACGCAGGTTTGGGCCGACATTTCAATGGATTTTGTGGTAGGCCTACCCCTGTCCGCCGGCAAATCTGTACTTTTCGTGGTGGTTGATAGATTCTCCAAGTACGGACATTTTATACCGTTGGCTCTTCCGAATACAACAACACAGGTTGCTCAAACTTTCCTGGAGCAGATAGTCGCTTACATGGCATTCCAGAATCCATTGTGAGTGACAGAGATGCAGTTTTCACGAGCACCTTTTGGCAGGAACTGTTTCACTTGAGTGGGACGAAATTGAAGTTCTCCTCCGCCTATCATCCATAGACAGACGGGCAGACTGAGGTGGTGAACCGCACCATCGAGATGTATCTACGGTGCTTGGTGGGGGATCGCCCACGACAATGGGTTCAATGGCTTCCGTGGGCTGAATACTGTTACAACACTTCGTTCCACTCTGCCTTGCAATCCACTCCTTTTCGGGTTATATATGGTCGGGATCCACCTCGCCTTCTCTCGTACAACCCAGGCTCCACCCGCGTGGACGCAATTGATCAGGCACTCATAGACCGGGATCTGCTGCTACAGAATATCATAGAATGGCTATGACGCGCCCAAGCTCGGATGAAGGATGTCTACGTCAAAGGCCACCGTGAGGTCTCTTTTGAGGTTGGGGAGTATGTGTGGCTACGACTCCAGCCCTACCGTCAGCAGTCTCTTGCAGGACCTCCACGTCATAAGCTCTCACCCAGATTTTTTGGGACGTTTCCCATTCTTTGTCGTGTGGGACCAGTGGCCTATCAGCTCAAATTACCGGACACAGCCAAAATTCATGATGTGTTTCATGTTTCTCTTTTGAAGCCACATTCCGAAGCACAACCTACATCCACTCCATTCCTACCACCGATTGATAATGGCGAGGTTATTCTTAACCCAGCAGCGGTGTTACGCCCACGGCTGAACAATGACCATTGGGAGATTCTTGTGCAGTGGATGGACACTGACCCCGACGTTGCAACATGGGAACGTGTGGACATCTTCAAACAAGTCTACGCAAATTTTGAGCTTGAGGACAAGCTCTTTCTCCATGGGGAGGCAGATGTTGTGGACTCAATAGCACATCGAATCACACAACGAAGGAGACAACAACAACTCACTCAATAGGATTTATTTCTTATATTTCTTTGAGTAAGATTTATTTCTTACATTGTTTTAAGTAGGAGTTATTTCTAATTACTTTATATGTAAGGGCATTATGGGAAATTATTATAACCCTAACCCTAAAACTCCATGACGTGACCTATTTAAGGGAAAGGTATGAATGAAATAGGTAAGCTTTGAGATTTTAGAATAACCTAGTCTAAACAGGTTGAGATCACCTCTTGATCTCGAGTTTAGGGTTTACTCCAAAAATCCAACCTATCCTTCACCCCCCATTGCCATCCATCTTCACCCAAATTCATCCCTCATCATCCATACAAAGAAGAGGAGCTTCCTGCCCCTTTTCCAAGCCCAAAGAGAGGGTTCTCCCTCTTCATCAATGTCAGCAACCATCAAGGGGTCTAACCCTCTTGACGAGCAGCAAAGTCGAGAATTTTCTGGTCCTTCACGTGAAGGAGTTTAATTGTTGTTCCTAGCTTGGCGCTAGCAAAGGAAAGAGAGGAGAATAATCCATTCACGTGGGCCAAGGCTTGCTACAAGCCAGGTGTTGCATCTCTTGATGTGCTACAACCAAATCAGGGTTGAAACCCTGATTTCCGTGAGAAGAAAAAGGTATTCTTCCTTACTTTATTTTGGTCAACATTGGTGGATTAAATTCATATATATATAGCTATCAATATATTGCATTCATCAAGAGGCTTGTCCACTTGAGAGAAAACCAGTAAGGAAGAGTTTTTTTTCACCCTCATACCGAGTCCAGCAACTCAGTACCAGTGCTGGATTCACAAATCCCACGCCGTGTTACTCGATCCATGACCCGGGACCGTAACAACTTGGTATCAGAGCAAGCGCTACGTCCCGAGTTCGACTCCCCACAGGTGCGGGCGACCGCAATCCCTAGACGTTCCCCAAAGGCTCTCGTCGCTGTGTTAATGCCACTGTGGTCGTCGGCTCGGGAGGGTGGGGTGTACTGTTATGGTCCTGGGTTAAGTACTTATGCCTTCCGCTCCTAACAGGCCGGTCTTTTGGGTAGTATTGGCTAGGTGCTTAACATCAAACTAACCGTTATTTACCCATTTTCAAAATCAATACTTAGATTGATGCAGGGGTGGCATGACTAATAAATAAGGAGAAGTTCCATAGAGATGGCATGGAGTTGTAATTATGTAAGCTGGTGTATGTCCTCTTATGTCTTTTTCCTTTTGAAGCCTATAGCCATAAGGGCATTGTAAACACATTCCCTCAACTATAAATATAGCCTCAAGGCATGGGGTAGAGTATTCAAACCTCTTCCTCTTGGCTCAAATTCGTCAATATACCTATCTCTCTTTTTATCTTCTTTCTTTCCCTTGGTTTCTTCTCTCCTCTCTCCCAAGTGCTAGAGTTTCTTCCTTCTCTCCTTCTCTTGAGATATTTGGTGTTTTGTATTGGCCCTAGTAATCAACTTGGTATTAGAGGAGGCAAATATCTGAGATGGAAAAGGAGAAGAAGATGGAGAAGAAAGGGACGAAAAAGAAGAAGAAAAAGAAAAAGAAAAAAGAGGAGTTTCTTGTTTTCCCTTAAGTCTTTCTTTCCCAATTCTTTTTTTCCTTGGATGTTTCACTCTCTTAATGCATGTTTCATATAGAAAATTTTACACCATTGGAAAGATATTTCCATATACTTTCTAAATCATAAGGAATCATTGAAATTAATTTTTTCTAGAAAGAGAAATCTACATTTGAAGCAACAAAGGCCAAGCAGGATAAACTTTTGTGTAGTAGTAGAAAGCCTCAACTTTCTGAACAGTTTGTACTACATGATTGAGAATTTTTTTGATTTTTAGGATTCTATATGTTGCACTCTTTGGTAAAGGAGAGAAGGAAGAAGAAGATGAAAAAGAGTGAAAAAAAAGAAAAAGGGATGTCCAAGCAAAGAGATGAAGGTGAGCACGTTGAGGAGAGAATAAGGGGAGAATTAGGGTTGTGGACTTATGTCCTAACTCTCCTCCTTAAACTGTATTTATAGATGCCAAAAATTCAAAAATTATAAGTATACCCTTCACCCTAGAAGGATTTAATAAGGGACAAAGATCATAAAATAATTATATCAATGACACCCATGCTTGCTTATTAAAGCTGACGGTGAGAAGATAGCACATATCCCTAGCTTGGTGCATGTAGAGGAGAGAACTTTTGAATCAACTGATTTTGTGAATATATCAACAAGTTGTTTGTGAGATCAGACATGTTTAAGATAGATAATACTTGCATGCAACTTTTCTCTTTCAAAGTGACAGTCCACTTCGATATGCTTAGTTCTCTCATGAGGCAATGTGGATTGCAACTTAATTATCATAATGGAGTACCATCAGGCCTTCTTTGTTGAATCCCAACTCTACTAAAAGAGATTTAATCCACAGAAGCTCACTTATCTCATGTAGCATGGCTCTATATTATACTTCTACACTGGATCTAGGAATTACATTTTGTTTTTTACTCCTCCATGTAACATGATTGCTTCTAACTAGGGTACAGTATCTTGAAATAGATTTTCTTTCATCTGGTGAAATTGGCCAATCCACTTCGGCAAAACTTTCAACATTGAGATGACCATGACACTTTTGTAAAAGCCCATTTGCTGGTGCCTTTTTCAAGTACCTGAAAATCCTCTCCAGTGCCTGCCAATGAGACATATGAGGTTTATGCATATACTGCCGAACCACAATGACTAAAAAAGAAATATTTGGTCTAGTCATAGTGAGATAAATAAAATTCCCAACTAAACTTGGGAACTTGCCCATATCAACTTCTTCTCCTGAGCCAGCACATAATTTTGTATTTGTCTCCATAGGAGTGTCAACAGGACGACATCCCATCTGCTAAACACCTAGCCAATACTACCCAAAAGACTGGCCTGTTAGGAGCGGAAGATATAGGTACTTAACCCCATAACCATAACATCACACCCCACCTTCGTGAACCGACGACCACGGCGACGCAACGACACTGGCCCAACCCGATGGCCTACTCTAGCGGCGGCCTACTCCTAGTGCCCCTTCGCAGTTCTCCATGTCACCCCCTCCGCTAGGTCGCCCCTTCCGAACCTACCAGTAATTTTAATCCAGCCTTTGCGTGCCCCGGGACTCGAACTCGTGACGTGGGAGCCCGCTCTGATACCAAAATTTAAGCACCTAGCCAATACTACCCAAAAGACCGGGCTGTTAGGAGCGAAACACATAGGTACTTAACCCCAGGACCATAACACCATCATTCTTGTTTCTTTAAGCAACTCAAGTACATATTTTCTCTGTGATAAGATAATACCATGCCTAGACTGAAGAACCTCAACACCAACAAATCACTTAAAGAGTCCCAAGTCTGTTGTCTTGAATTCATTGCATATCTTTTGTTTGACTTGACTGAGGTTATCAATATCACTACTTGTCAAAATCATATCATCCACATACACACCAAGTAGTACCACACCTTTCTTAGTATGCTCAACGAATACAAATGTTACAACGTGGGACCCACCATGGCCCCACAAGCTGGTGGGACCCACCATGAGCTCGAGAGGTGTCAACAAGAGTCCTCATACAAAGTGGCTCTAGCTAAGAGATAAGGAACATGTGCAGGAATTAAATAGAAGATTTGAAGATCAAGTGGGACCCACAAAGATACCATGAGCTGGTATCTCTATCTACATGAGCTGGAATTTGATACTCGTCCTATTATTGTTAGGAAAGAGCCCAGATAATGCACCATGCCTTCTATTTCTCATCCCATAACAAACTTTTTTTCTCATCATCGTCTATCTCCTATTTGTTGTCAATTTCTATCAGTTATTTCCTCCGTATATAAACCACAATCCTATCAGGAGGCACGCAAACATCTAGGGTGGAAGGCAGCTATTGATGAAGAAATGCAGGCTCTTTATGAAAATCAGGCATGGGCTCTAGGCTCCCTTCCTTCAAATAAGAAACCCGTCGGTTGCAAATGGGTATTTACGATGAAATACAATCCTGATGGGTCCGTGGCTCAGTTGAAAGCTTGCCTTGTTGTTAAAGGCTATACACAATGTTATGACATTGATTATGAGGAAACCTTCTCTCCAATGGCTAAATTAAACTTGGTACATTTCTTATTATCTCTGGTAGCTAACTCTTCCTGGCAAATCTATCAACTTGATGTAAAAAATGCTTTTCTAAATGGGGATATAAAGGAGGACATTTATATGCAGCAACCACCTAGATATGTGGTTGAGGGGGAATCCGTATTTCGACTACAAAAATCTATTTATAGTCTCAAACAGTCACCTTATGCATGGTTTGAAAATTTTAGCCAAGCACTCATACGGGCAGCATTGCATAGATGCTCTGGAGATCACTCTGTCTTTATTAAAGACACACTACAGGTAAGGTAATTCTAGTTATGTATGTTGATGACATTATTATAATTGGCAGTGATCTCGAGGGCATCCAAAAGACAAAAGAAATGATATGTACTGAATTCAAGACAAAGGATTTCAGACTACTCAAATATTTTTTGGGTATTGAAGTACTACAATCCAGACATGGAATTATATTATCTCAAAGGAAGTATGTTCTTGACCTACTGGAGGAGACCGAAATGTTGGGATGTAGACTAGCAGAAACTTCTATGGACTTGAATACAAAATTATGTGGAGGTACTAGAGAAGAAGTAGATGTCGAAAAATATCAAAGATTGGTGGAAAGATTTATTTATCTCTGCGTAACGAGGCCAGATATTTCATATGCAGTCAGTGTGGTAAGTCAATATATACACAAACCACAATTCAGTCATTGGCAAGCACTAGAACAGATATTACGATATCTAAAAGGAGCACCAGAAAGAGGGCTCCTCTATAAAAATTATGGATACTTCAACATCGAAGGATTCTCAGATGCAGACTCGGCCGAATCCCCGAATGACAGAAAATCTACTTCAGGATATTGTACGATGGTTGGAAGAAACTTGGTTACATGGACTAGCAAGAAACAGAATGTACTTGCAAAGTCTAGTGCAAAAGTAGAGTACAGAGCCATGGCACACATAGTCAGTGAACTCCTATGGATCTGATCTCTCCTAATTGAACCGGGTTTTTACAAAGAAGCTCCTATGAATCTATATTGCGATAATCAGGCTGCAATTCACTTCACCTCAAATCTAATCTTCCACGAGAGAACAAAGCATATAGAAATAGACTGCCACTTCATATGAGAAAAATTCACTACCTGCATCTTATCTCTCCAGCATGTATCTTCACAGAACCAGGTTGCAGACATTCTCACCAAACGAGTCACTATCAAAATTTTGTCCAACATTTGCAGCAAGCTGGACATCTACGATGTTTTCTCACCCAAACATGAGGGGGAGTGTTACAATGTGGGACCCACCATGGCCCCACAAGTTGGTGGGACCCACCATGAGCTTGAGAGGTGTCAACAAGAGTCCTCATACAAAGTGGCTCTAGCTAAGAGATAAGGAACATGTGTTGGAATTAAATAGAAGATTTGAAGATCAAGTGGGACCCACAAAGATACCATGAGTTGGTATCTCTATCTACATGAGCTGGAAGATCATATGGGACCCACAAGATAAGACCAAGAGCTGGCTCTCTAGCTTGATTCACATCCTTAAAGAAAGTGTTTATAGTTGAGTTAAATTAGTCTCTTAAATAGATAATGTAATCTTATCATGATAGGCTTATCTTGGAGAGTTCTAGTTGGAATGTAATTAGGAGTCCTAAAATTACTTGTACATGGACTCTATCACATCCTCAACTATAAATAGAGGTGATTGTAACTTGGAATTCATCAAGCAAGTTTCTCATTTTTTTCTTCTCTCTCATGTGAAGTGTTATCTCTCTACTCTCTTTGATTTGCCTGAACTTGTCTCTCTACCCGAGAGCTCTTCTCTTTTTCCTTTTTTTCTTTCTCTCTCCCCTTGCTCGAGGTATTATTCATGGGATCCTAAATTCAACAACATAATGGTCTATAGAGCACCTTGAGAACACAAATTGGCTCATAGATTGACTGAACTTGTCAAACCAGGCTCGTGGAGACTGCTTTAAAACATTTAGGACTTTTTTAGGCGGCATACCATCTCCTCCTCAACCACATATCTAGGTGGTTACTGTATATAAATTTCCTATTTAATATTGCCATTGAGGAAGGGATTCTTCACAGCTAGCTGAAATACATGTGTTATGGTCCTGGGTTAAGTACCTATGCCTTCCGCTCCTAACAGGCCAGTCTTTTGGGTAGTATTAGCTAGGTGCTTAACATTTGGTATGAGAGCAGGCCCTACGTCCCGAGTTCGACTCCCCGCGTGTGCGGGCGACAGCAATCCTCGAACGTTCCCCAAAGGCTCTCGTCGCTGTGTTAATGCCGCGTGGTCATTGGCTCGGGAGGGCAAGGTGTATTGTTATGGTCCTGGGTTAAGTACTTATGCCTTCCACTCCTAACGGGCCGGTCTTTTGGGTAGTATTGGCTAGGTGCTTAACAACATGTCATTGAGAGTTAGCAACAAGAGATAATAAAAGACGTACATAGTTGAGCTTGGCGACAAGAGAAAATATTTCCTCATAATCAATCACATAACATTGAGTATAGTCTTTAGCCACGAATCAAGCTAGAAGTCGGGCCACAGAGTTATACAGATTATGTTTGACAGTGAATACCCATTTACTGCCCACCGGATTTTTCCTAGATTGTTGGGGAATAGGTCGCCACATCTGATTCTCATAAAGGGCTACCATCTCTTCATCCATGGCTACTTTCCATCCTGGATGTTGTAGGGTCTCCTGATAATGTCGCCAATAAAAATGAGGCACATGCATATGATGTAATAGAGCACATGCAACCTCAAGAAGGTGTCTATTCTTTCTTTCAGCCACCCCATTTTGTTGTCATGTGTAGATACATGAAGTTTGGTGAATGATGCCTTTATCTTTGCTAAAGGATAGGAAGTCTGCTAACAGATATTCCTTGGCATTATATGAGTTAAGGATCTTCAAGGTAATATTAAACCAAGTAAACACCATGGCACAAAAATACTTAAAAAGAGGTAATACATCTGATCTTTCTTTTAATAGGAACAACCATGTAAACCGAGAGAAATCATAAAAAAAGTAATGAAGTACTGCGAACGAGAAACATTAGAGATGTTCATGGATCCCCATACATCAGTATGAACTAAATAAAATGGAGAAAGACCTTTGGTTTTGCCTTGAGGAGAATAAGTATTTTGTTGGTGTTTACTTGTCAATCTTCACAGTTCAGACTGGAAATGGAATGCTAGGAAATAATTATCTATTTGAGAGACTGCATGGATGGATGACCTAACCTATTATGCCATTGAAAAGCAGTATGCTAAGCACTAGATGTGTAAGGCAGTGTTAGCCAATCAAGATAATAGAGCCCTCCTGTTCACGACCTCCATCAATAACTTGTTTTGTCTTTAGATCCTAAAAACACAAGAAGTGGGGGGGGAAATTAATCGAACAACTAAATTTATTTGTTTGTTGACTGACAAATAAAATATTTAAGGAAAATTTAACAAAAACAAGGACATCTGAAGGGTAGGCATAGTAAATATGGACCCCACCCTAGGCACCTTGGTTTGGGATCAATTTGTCAGTCAAATAATGTTGAATTTAGGACCCCATGAATAATACCTCAAGCAAGGGGAGAGAGAAAGAAAAAAGGGGAAAATAGAAAGGCTCTCGGGTAGAGAGAGAAGAGAAGGAAAATAAAGGAGATTAGAGAGAGAGCACTTTACACGAGAGAGGAGGAAAAAAAAAGAGACTTGCTTGATATTTTTGAGTTACAATCACCCCTATTTATAGTTGAGGAGGTGATAGAGTCCATGTACAACTAACCTAAGGACTCCTAATTACATTCCAACTAGAATTCTCTAAGATAAGCCTATTATGATAATATTACATTACTATTTAAGAGACTAATTTAACTCAACTACAAACACCTTCTTTAAGGATGTGAATCAAGCTAGAGAGCCAGCTTGTGGTGTTATCTTGTGGGTCCTACATGATCTTCCAACTCATGTAGATAGAGGTACCAGCTCATGGTATCTTTGTGAGTCCCACTTGATCTTCTAATCTTGTATTCTATTTCAGCACATGTTCCTTATCTCTTAGCTCGAGCCACTTTGTATGAGGACTCTTGTTGACACCTCTCAAGCTCATGGTGGCTCCCACATTGTAACACTCCCCCTCAAGATGGGGGTGAGAAAACATCGTAGATGCCCAGCTTGCCGCATATGTTGGAGAAATATTTCCCAACTTCAAGGGCGGCCAACATTCGAAAAGAAATTTGTGATTTAAGGTAGCATAACGGAGAGTCCCTACACGAATACTGGGAATGTTTCAAGAAATTATATGCAAGCTGCCCATCATCAGATTAGCGAGCAGCTTCTTATCCAGTATTTCTATGAGGGACTTATACCAACTGATAGGAGCATGACTGATGCTACTAGTGGAGGAGCTTTGGTGGATAAAACTCCCGAGGCCGCAAGAAACTTGATTGCAAATATGGTGGCCAATTTCCAACAATTTGGCACTAGGCTTGATCTTCCATCTAAGAATGCTAACTTCTCTTGTTTGTCAAATAGTTGTAGGTAATATGCAAATAGCAAAGACTTGTGGGTTTTGTTTAGTAGTAAGGCATCCAACCGATATGTGCCCAACTCTTCAAGAGGAGTCCACTGAGCATGTGAATACGGCAAGTGGTTTTTCTGGACAACCGCAAAGGAAGTATGATCCCTATTTGAACACGTATAACATGGGATGGAGGGATCATCCCAACCTTAGCTATGGGAATCCATAAGTTAATCAGTCCGCGACTCAAAATCACCAAAGTTACCAACAATATAGGCAGACATATCCCCCTAGACAACAACCGGGCCAAACTTCCAATTCTGGTATGTCTTTAGAAGATATTGTTAAATCTCTTGCCACTAATAATTTGCAATTTCAACAAGAGACAAGGGCCAATATTCAAAGTTTGGACAATCAGATGGGCCAGATGGCAACCGCAATTAGTCGACTAGAGGAGAAAAGTTTGGGGAAATTACCCTCTCAAACAGAAATAAATCCAAGAGAAAATGAAAGTGAAATCATTTTGAGAAGTGGTTAAGAGGTTGAGATTCCGATAAAGGCAGCCCCAGCATCGTTGGAACAAGAAAAGGAGAAAAAAGTCATTATAGATAGGAACATTCCCAATGATGATGACGTACCTAAGCGTAAGTTTCCACATCTTTCTGATTATAAACCAGTTCCTCCTTTTCCTCAGGCTTTGGTAGATTCTAGAAAAAATGAGAAAAATAAAGATTTATATGAGACTTTCCGTAGATGTGAGGTAAATATTCAACTTTTAGATGCTATTAAACAAGTGTCTCGTTATGCTAAATTCTTGAAAGAACTGTGCACAATTAAGAGGAAACAAAAACTTAAAGGATGTGAAAAGGTGAGAGTAGGGGAGAATGTTCTTGTAGTTATTCAAAGAAAACTCCCTACGAAGTGCAGAGATCCAAGTATGTTTACTATCCCTTGTATGTTAGGTACCACCAGATTTGAGAAGGCCATGATAGATTTAGGAGCTTCAATTAACGTCATGCCAGATTTTATATATGCTTCTTTGAAACTTTGACCTTTGAATAAAACTAGTGTTGTGATTCAATTAGCCGATAGATCTAACGCTTATCCTAAGGGTGTAGTTGAGGATGTTCTTTTGCAAGTTAATGATTTGATTTTCCCTATTGATTTCTATGTGCTTATATGAAAAATGGTGACCAAACTGCTCCTATTTTGTTAAGAAGATCATTCTTAAAGGCATCCAAGACTAAGATAGATGTTGATAGTGGCACACTTACATACAAAGGTCATGCTCGATTTTTCATAAAATTTATTCATACAAAGCTTTAAATGTATGTTGGAATTTGAACCCAGCTCCAGCTAAGCTAAACAAAAAATTGTTTTTGTCCCGGTCCAAGCTTCCTTCCATAGTGGTCACCGGGGCGGGGCCACACGTAAAGGACAATAGCACAACAAGACATGAACTATGTTTTCAGATTTTATTAGTAATCCACAAGATTCTAAGCGTTTAGAGAGCCATTTCTTCTCGGCGCAGACGGAATGGAAGCTATTCTGTTGTTTGTAGGACTCTTGGCCATTGTCTTCATCTACAATCTGTGGGTTGTTCGAAGAACGAGTAAGACGACCGGAATTCGACAGCCACCGTTGCCTGCAGGCCGGTGGCCAGTAGTCGGTCATCTTCCTCTGTTACAGGGGAACGAGCCACTCGCCCTGACTTTCGCAGCTCTGGTGGATAAATTTGGTCCAATGTTCACAATCTGGATGGGTGTTCATCGCACTCTGGTGGTGAGTAGCTGGGAGTTGGCGAAGGAATGCTTCGGCACCAACGATAGAATTCTTGCGACAAGACCAAGAGGTGCTGCTGGGAAGTATCTTGCTTATAACTACACAATGATAGGGCTAGCCCCTTATGGACCCTTTTGGAGAGACTCACGAAAGCTCGCCACCATCGAAGTTCTTTCGTCCCATCGTCTGGAATCACTGAAGCACTTGCGTACTACAGAAGTCGGTCTGTCTGTCAAACATTTGCATGAGCTGTGGGAGGAGAACAATAAGCTCCCTGTGAAAGTGGATATGAAAGAATGGTTCCAGGACTTGACCTTCAACACGATTGTGATGATAATTGCTGGGAAGCGGTAATTCGGATCGAACATCACCGCAGATTTTGAGGAGCCGAGGCAGACTAAGGAAGCAATTAGTGAGTTCTTCGTGTTAATGGGGGCTTTTGTGGCCTCGGATGCAGTTCCATTCCTCGAGTGGCTTGATTTGAGGTGCACGTCTGTGCCATGAAAAGGGTCTTCAAGGAGTTAGACTCCATCATGTCACTCTGGGTCAATGAGCATCGGCAGAGGAGACATCTCGACGAGTCTAAGCATGACGGAGACTTCATAGACGTCATGCTTTCCATCGCAGATCGAACGGAAACACATGCCAGCGACGACTCTGACATGTACATCAAGGCGACGTCCCTAGTATGTTTCTTAATTGATGAAGCTACCTGTTTCAATTTCTTCTTTCTTGATTATTGTATTTCGATGCCGAATAAGATCTTTTGGTTTCATAAAAAATAATCAATGATGGCTTCAATCTTGTAGACTACGATTTTAGCAGCAACAGACACATCATTCATCACCCTAACATGGACTCTGGCTCTACTACTGAACAACCGACATGAGTTAAAGAAAGCACAAGACGAAATTGACACCATCATCCTCAAGGATAGGACTTTAAACGAATCTGACATCGAAAACCTGTCGTGCCTTCGAGCCATAGTGAAAGAATCACTGCGTCTCTATCCTGCAGCCCCTCTTGCAGTACCCCACGAAGCCATGGAAGACTGCAACGTTGGTGGATTCCATGTCCCAACAGGCACACGCATAATAGCCAATCTCTACAAACTGCACAGGGACCCTCGCGTTTGGCCAGAACCAGAAGAGTTCCGGCCATCGAGATTTCTCAGCAGCCATCGAGATAAGGATTTGAGAGGTAAACATTTCGAGTTCATCCCGTTTGGGAGTGGGAGGCAAATGTGTCCAGGGATCACTTCGGCTCTATAGGTTGTGCTTTTCAGCCTGGCCCGTCTACTGCATGGGTTCGATATAGATACTCCAGACGGTGAAAGAGTTGGTATGAAAGGCGGTCCAGGGACAACCATGCCTATGTTGGATCCCCTGGATGTCATTCTCACCCCGCGATTAGCCTCTAATTTGTATGATTAAAGTTGGTCCCTTTGTATTTGTACAAGCACCCTTTATATTTACTTATTACAAATTATCTAAAATTTGTGTTGTGTTTTATATAGTATTACATTTGATTATTTTAATTTAACTGTGTGGTTCACCAACATGTCTCCTAGAGCGCATTGTTGTTCTCCACCACAACAGTTGAAGACAACACCGCCAAAGCCACAATTTCTTGTTTAATTATGTTAGAACTTATCTTTAAGTGTTAGACTTTGGGTGTAATTAGAACATGGGTTGTTTAATTGTAATTGCACTCTACTAATTTTCTCTATTATAAATAGGGGCTCATGTACTCTGATTACATCAAGTTTGTGAAAATTTTCTCTTTTCTAGAAATTCAAAATACATTTTTATGTTGATCTCAGATTTTGGAAGGTCAATGTAATGATGCCCAATATCAATATGGGCATCCATGTTTTTATGTGCACACGAGTGTCAAGGTTTTGCATGTTTGTCTTGCGTAGATCCTTTTTTTTCAAGATTTTTTTGTTTATTATCCATGTAGTATTTTATTTACATATTGTGAAAGGTGGAACTAAGGCCATCCCAAATGACTAGTTAAATTGGAAATCCTTTTTTTCTATTAATAAGTCTAAGAGTTTTTCGCTCATTTTTCCATGTAGGACTTTTCTTTTATGACTACCCTTAATGTGTAGTGCTTCTTTTTTATTCCTACACATTGGACAATTTTGGGTGGAAGTCCTTTCAAAATTTTAGAGGAGAAAAAAATATTCTATAGTAAAAAAATGTCTATATGAAGGTTCTGAGTTACACCACTAGAATACATATTTGAAAATGACCCTCCATTCCCTGTATAGGAAAACAACGACCCAAACATCTGGTGGTGCTTGTGAGACCTCCCTCGCAAAATTTGCCCATGTGATTCAAATCATTGCCCCTTATTATGAAATCCTAGCTGCTTCTCTCGACCCTATTAACCTCTTCTTCCTTAAGGGTTTGTTTGGAACCCCTAGGAAAGAAAAAAAAAAAAAAAATAAGAATTTGACTATTATTATTTTTAAAAATAGTAAGTGAAAGTGAGATTATGATCAAATTTTCTTTTTCACTAACTATTTTTAACAATAATAATGGTCAAATTCTCATTTTCTTTTCTTTTCCATAGGGTTTCAAACAGACCTAAACATAAAAAGAAAATAGAAAACTCAACAAATCCAAGACTTACCCTTTCTTCTCGTCTAGTTCAATAGAGAGGATACAATCCTTACTTCAAAAAGGCTTAACAAAAATCCCTAATTCATTTTTGATAGTTACCTAATCATTCAAATAAAAAAATTACATAATATTCTTCAAGAAATCTACCATGATCAAGATATCAATCATCCTCAAAGTCTTCAAGCTCTTCTTCAGTCTTCTCATCAATCCAAGCCTTGCCTTTGGGCTTCATAATCTTCATCCTCTATAGGAGTAAACAAAGGTGGCTCGAAAGGGGTAGGTTTTGGAGGCAAATTCCCAAACTTTCTTTGTAGATCACCCCATTCAATTGTTGTTCCTCAGACATCTTTGTAAAAAAATGGTAGTCTGCCATGCTGTGCAATTTTGGTACTTGATCAAATTCATAGGAAAGAAAATTTTGCACTTGGGCCCAATCACTGGGAAACTATCTCAGTCCACGAGTGTGAAAGAAGATGGTAGAATGCACGGTATTCTTTGGGGCTATTCAGTGAACTTGGAAAATGAAAATGAAAATTTCAAGTTGGAATGAAAAATTAAAATTTCCAAAGAATGATGAGTAAATTTATATTATAAAAATTAATCCTGTTAAGTAATTAGTTCTGGATCACCACGGTTCAAATGGATTTGATTTATTCCAAATGATGTTATAAATAAAAAGTAACAAAATAAATTATAGTCCAAACCTATGGTCCGAAAACCCATTTAGATCTAGAAACTTATTTTCATGCCCTAAACAAAAATGTTTTCATCCAAAACTCCAATTAAAAGGCCAAACAAAGTATTTTAGCTATAAATAAGATCAATTTAAACCATACAAAGTAAAATATTCAAATATTGATTTGGACTATTGAATTAATTTAGGATAACCGAATATATGGTAAACTCCTTTAATTGTTAATTTATTTTATTTTTTGCAGTTATTCCATATTTTATTATTTTAATAATACAATTGAAATTCCCTATACGAGTGGTGACAACTATTAGGGTTAGAAGGAGAAAATTCTTCTTCATTTGGGGTGTATGGACTTTGACTATGGTCTTTGTAAAGAGGAACCTATGCACCTACGGATTTTAGCACTTACGCTAAGATTGCGTTGTATGACCGCTGGGAATAATTTAATCTCTTGAGTATGACATTTATCAAATCTCCCATTACGGATAGTATTCGTGGGTCTATACCTAAATGCAAAAATATAAAGGATTACACGAATTGGGTCCATGAATCTAAGAAATAGTGGGAATTCTTGATCTCTCTCAATATCTCTCTCAATTCGAAGATCCAGGATTTGAATTGATGTCCTTTCATTGATTCCTCCTAAAGATTTCATTTCAATTGGAATTTGGTTATTCACGATGTACGATGACGATGATCTCTGTTAAGCATCCATGGCTGAATGGTTAAAGCGCCCAACTCATAATTGGCAAATTCGTAGGTTCAATTCCTGCTGGATGCACGCCAATGGGAACGTCCAATAAGTCTATTGGAATTGGCTCTGTATCAATGGAAATGAAATCTTTAGGAGGAATCAATGAAAGGACATCAATTCAAATCCTGGATCTTCGAATTGAGAGAGATATTGAGAGAGATCAAGAATTCCCACTATTTCTTAGAGTTATTGATGAACAATTCAAATTTTCGTATGAGTCACTCCCAAGTACCTTAATGGGGCAATTGTCATCTTTAAAGGTCACAAGAATTATAGGTGTGCACGAGGGACAACTGCATGGCTTAAAACTTTAGAGATTGAGATTTTTGAATCATTTTAGGTGCACCTTATCCACAACTCTCTCCCATTTTAGTAAGGACCTTTTAAATTCTCATATAACACATATAATTTTTTTTTCAATTAATGAATTCCGTCATCTATATTGAAGAGGAAGGAGGGTTGATTTAGGAAATGCACGGAAGTGTATATTTGGTGACACATGGCAAAGGTAAGATGCAAGCTATAAAGAACAAAAGGAAAGATAAAACACCTCTCCGTAAATAGAAGAAGGAGGATTCTAGGTATTTCTGTTATAAAAAGAAGGCATGCCTCGAATATAAGGTTTGGCTTAAAAAGAAAAGTAATCTCTTATTTTTAGTATATTTTGAATCTAATATTATCGAAGTATGACATAATATTTGGTGGATTGATTCTGGTTCTACAATCTATGTTTCAAATAGCATTCGAGGTTTCTTAAACAAAAAAAAAAATGATAGAGAGTGAATGAAAAATCTATTAGGCAATCAAATGCATTCACATGTGGAAGTTGTTTTGAGTACAAACTTCATTTTCGATTAGAAAGAATCTTTTACATTCAAGTTTTACAGAAAATTTAACTTATGTTTTCAAACTTATACCTTTGGTCTTTCATTTAATTTTTCAGGCACTTATTTTAGGATATTCAATAATTATTAGTTAGGGTTAAGTGGGAAGGATAGTTGTAGTAACTAATTAAGATATCACAAAGGAATGCACATCCTAGGTATAAAATTGTTTATCTGTTTCTCTATTTCTTTAATAGTTTATGTACTATAAGTCTATATTAATTGAAAAAATATTAAATATAATTTTTAATTTGTAATATTTATTTTATTATAAAAATTAACTAATTTAATAAAAATTTTAAACAACATTATTATGAAATTTTCTTTAATATTTATGTGTCCATCATTAAAAATAATTATATACACGTATGCCTTATATTATTTAATACATAACTTATTTTTCTATAGCTGTCTGCCATAGAAATAAACTTTATGTTATTTATTTATTTTAAATAATCAAAGAATTTAAACCCCTTTATTAATTTAAAATTTAAATTATTCATTTAATTTCACTTAAATTATTTATTTACTTTCACTTAAGTTAAATTTAACGTATATTTTTAAGATGAATGTAATTATTTATTTACCTTTACTGAAGTTAATTTTAAATATGAATTTAAATTATTATTTAATTTCTAAGTTTAAGGTATACTTTTCAGCTTAAGTAAATTAATTTTTTATTAGTTACTATTATTTAAAATAATGAAACGTAAAGACAAAGGTAAAACTCTTTAATGTGTTTTCTATGTTTAACTTTTAACAAATCCATTATCTTACTGAATAAAGACTTCAAAAATTCTTTGACTGTCTAACAACTAATTTGATCTAATTGAACCTTTAAATCTCAGAATTTATAAATCCTTCGTAACCTTTTAATTTTTAAGGACCATTTTTAGTTTTCACTAACCCCAGGAGAAGGAAAGTAGCTACTTGGCCGGGTCTAGTCTCTCTGCCTTTGTCTACCTAAACCCCTCTAACGTCTGAAACCCCCTTACCCGCTGAGTTGGGGTTCCTCGCCGTTGGAGAAAATGAGGATGACAGAAGTCGCTTCCCTCCTCCGACGATCTTCTCTTCGTTCTGTTTCTGATTCTGTCTTCCTCCTTCATTCATCTCCCTATTGTACATCTACAGCTGCTGGTGTTCAACGAGGCAAACTCCGATGGAACGAGGGTAAATGGCTCACTTTGCCTCCTTTTACTTCTTCTATCGACCCTTCTTCTATCGGGAAGGAAATTGTTCGTCCTTCTTCTTCTAATCACGAGAGAGAACCCACCACGGCTTTGAAATGGGTCCTTCGGTGCTGTCCCCAGCTGCCCAGGTCCCTCGTCCAGAAGCTTTTTCGATTGCGGCAGGTAGCCCTTCCAGTCTTCGCCTCCTTTTTCACTTCTGCTGGTTTTATGATGCTGTATACTGCATTCTTTAACACTGCATTGATCATTACTTACCCTTTGCTCGCTAATGGCAGCATTATGTGTGACCCTCTCTTTTTGTATTATATTTCTCTGCTTAGTTGGTCTTCGTATTTGAGTTAAGTTATGAAGCCTAATCAACGCCCTACACTGAGAGTCATGGATCGACCTTCACGGTAAGGTCGCTGTGGGGCTGGAAGGGGGCAGGAAGCCCCCTCTCGAGGGTGTGGGGGCGGAGCTCCTACCTGGTCCACGATATATTAACTGTTTTTTCCTTAAGGGTAATTTGAAAATTTTATTCTTGTATCGCGATTGCCTTAATTTTTTCTTTATAATTGAGGGGCGCCGCTATTAGGGGTTGATCATCACCGAAAAGGAGTTAGAGTTGTAGCTCGAGAGAGGCTAGAGAAAATACCAATAAGTGTGTGTGATTTCTCTTGTAAACTATTTGATCTTCATAGTGGATTATTATAGCGGCAGAAGACAAGACGTAGTCTCACCTTGAGGCGAACCTGTATAAATTATTGTTGTTTGTTTGGAATTAGGGCGTCTAATTCTTAACAAGTGGTATCAGATCTTTGGTTCGTGATTGAGAGCAATGGCTGGCAGAGAAAGATCGACAATTGGAATCAACAAGTTCGATGGTATAGATTGTGTGTCCTGGTGGATGCATATCGAAAATTATTTGTACAATAAAAAGCTACACGCACCACTTCTGAATATGAAACCAGAAGGTATGAAAGATGACGAGTGGAATCTCCTCGATAGACTGGTGTTGGGAGTAGTCTGGTTAACACTATCGCAGAACATTGCTCACATAATGGCATCAGAGAAAAACCACAGTGGGGATGATGAAGATTTTGTCCGACATGTATGAGAAACCTTTTGCAAATAATAAAATACATCTCTTGAAAAAACTCTTCAATTTAAAGATGACAAAAAATACATCAATGGCATGACATTTGAATGAGTTTAGCACAAATGTAAATCAATTGACCTCCGTTCAAATTAAATTTGATGATGAGGTTCGTGCTTTAATTCTTTTGACATCTCTGCCAAATTGTTGGAAGCCTAAGAGGGCTGCGGTCAGCAACCCTGTAGGTGACGAGAAGTTGATTTTTAATGATGTTTGGGATACTAATTTGCAGAGGAATTTCGTAGAAAGGACTCTGGAGAATCGTCTACATCTAATTTTGCCCTAAGTGTCGATACTAGAGGTAGGAACTTCGAGAAGAATTTCAACAAGGGCAATGGTAGAGGGAAGTCAAGGAATGGTAAAAACAAGTCCAAATTTGGAAGAAATGTTGGAATTGTGGCAAATCTGGTAACATAAAAAAGAATTACAGAGCACTGAAGAAGGATGAAAAGAAAAACGATGCTACAAATGCGGTGACTGAAGAGGTACAATATGCTTTACTCTTGTCGGTTGATAGCCCTATTGACTTTTGGGTGTTAGATTCAAAAGCTTCTTTTCACACCACCACACATTGTGAGATCATGGAGAATTATATTGTTGGAGATCATGGGAAGGTGTATCTTGTTGATGGAGAACCTTTGGATTTTGTCGGTATTGATAATGTCAGTTTGAGGATGTCAAATGGGACAGTGTGGAAAATTCACAAGGTGAGACATGTACCAAAACTGATGCGTAATCTGATCTCAGTAGGGGAACTTGATGATGAAGATCATAATGTGACTTTTAATGGTGTTGCCTGGAAAGTCACTAAGGGAACCATGGTTGTTGCAAGAGGAGTTAAAACTTGAATTCTTTACATCACTTCCAGTTGCAGAGACACGGTTGTGGTTGCAGTTGTTGATGTTGTTACTGATTCTGACTTGTACATTATATGCTCGGTCACATGAATGAGAAGAGAATGAAAGTGCTTCAGTCCAAAGGGAAGCTACTAGGGTTGAAAATTGTAAACAACAGTTTTGTTAAGGCTGTATTTTCGGTAAGCAGAAAAGGGTTAGTTTTTCTAAGGCTGGAAAGGAGCAAAATACAACAAAATTAGAGTTGGTTCACACTGATGTGTGGGGGCCTTCAACTGTTACCTCCCTTGGTGGTTCAAATTATTATGTGACATTTATTGATAATGCAAGCAGAAAGGTATGAGTTTATTTCCTAAAAAAGAAATATGATGTCTTTGATACCTTCAAGAGATAGAGAACAATGGTTGAGAATGAGACAAATTTAAAGGTAAAGTGCTTGCAGTCAGATAATGGGGGAGAATACATAGGTGATGATTTCAAGCGGTACTGTGCTGCTAATGGAATCAAGATGAAGAAGGCCATTCCTGGAAAACCTCAACAGAATGGTGACCTTGAACGAGCATGAGATTACATGCGGGATTGCCAAAGATGTTCTGGTTTGAGGCTATTAGCACCGCTGCCTATTTGATCAACAAAGGTCCTTCAACACCATTAGATTGCAAAAGATGGTCTGGAGCGACAAAAAGGTAAACCTTTCTTTCTTGAAAGTTTTTGGTTGTGTTTCTTATATTCATATTGATTTGCTATTAAAAGTAAATTTGATGCTAAATCTAAGATATATTTCTTTATTGGCTATGATGCTACCGAGTTTGGTTATCGCTTCTGGGATGACCAAAGTTGTAAGGTTATCAAGAGCAAGGACGTGATCTTCAATGAAGGTGCCATATATAAAGACACGTCGAGAATAGAGTCTGAGAGCACAAGTGATGAAGCCAAAAAGTCTAAAGTGATTCAGTTGAGAGATCTTCCAATTATTGAGATGGAGAATATTGCTCAGAAAGACCAAGAAAACATACACCCAATAGTTAATCAAGACATTCCTGTGATCGAACTCAGGAGATCAGCCCGAACAAGTAGATCACCACAAAGGTACTCCCCTACACTGAATTATATTTTACTGACTGATAAAGGAAAACTAGAGATATGAGAAAGTCGTGCAAGTTGATGAATCAGCCAAATTGGAGTGGCCATGAGGGATGAGATGGACTCACTGTTATCCAATCAGATATGGCAGTTGACCGAATTACTAAAAGGGAAGAAGGCCTTGCAGAACAAATGGGAGCGGTTCAAGGCGAGACTGGTGCTAAAGGGCTTTCAACAAAAAAAAAGGCATTGACTACACAAATTTTCTCTCCACTTGTGAAATTGACTACTATTAGAACAATGCTTGAACTAGTGGCAAATGAAGACTTGCACTTAGAGCAGTTGGATGTAAAAATAACCTTTTTTCATGGTGATTTGGAGGAAAAAATTTACTTGATGCAACCACAAGGTTTCAAAGCATAAGGAAAGGAGAAAATGGTGTGCAAACTTCAGAAGAGCTTATATAGTCTTAAACAAACTCCAATACAGTACTATAAGAAGTTTGACACCTTTATGAGTAGTAATGGTTTATTGAGGTGCTAGGCGGATCATTGCTGTTATGTGAAAAAGCTTGATTACTCTTACATCATTCTACTATATATTGATGACATGTTGATGGTAGGTGCTTGCAAACAGGAAATAGATAAGTTGAAAAGGGTGTTGTCCAAGAAGTTTGCAATGAAGGATTTGGGTGCTGTAAAACAAATCTTTGGGATGAGGATTACTAGGGACACTGATGTCTTGAAACTGTCACAAAAAGAATATGTGAAGAAGGTCCTAAGTAGATTCATCATGAATGGTGCAAAACCAGTGAGTACTCCTTTGGCTAGTAACTTTCGGTTATCTAAGGAGCAATCTTCTTCTATAGAGCTGGAGTGAGCCCTCATGGCCAATGTGCCTTATGCTTCAGCTATTGGTAGTCTCATATATGCTATGGTGTTCACTAGACCAGACATAGCTCATGCAGTGGTAGTTGTGAGTAGATATATGAGTAATCTGGGGAAACAACACTGGGAAGCAGTGAAGTGGATTCTCAGGTATTTGAGAAGCACTGCAGACTCAGCTTTATGTTTCAGAAAGTCAAACTTGGGATTAAAGGGTTATGTAGATGCTGACATGGTTGGAGACATTGATGGCAGGAAGAGTACCACTAGATATGTATACACATTGGGTGGTACAACAATTAGTTGGGTCTTTAAGTTGCAGAAGATAATTGCTCTTTCCACCATTGAGGCAGAATATGTCATCGTGACCAAAGCCAACAAAGAGATGGTATGGCTGCAGTCATTCTGGGACGAATTAGGTCTCAAGCATGGGAAAAATGTGTTATATTGTGACAATTAGAGTGCTATTCATTTAGCTAAGAATCCTGTTTATCATGCTAGAATAAAGCACATACAGGTGCGTTATCACTTGCATCAGATCGACTCTTGAGGATGGAGTATTAGCACTTGAGAAGATTCAAGGGAGTCAGAATCCAGTTGATATGTTGACAAAGACGGTTACGGTTGAGAAACTGAAGTTGTGTGCAACTTCAGTTGGACTTCTCTCTGAGGATTGAGAAGTTGTTGCCGTAGCGGAGGAGATATTGATAATGAATTAGTTTCCAAGTGGGAGATTGTTGTGGAGCTTAATCAATGCTCTACATTGAGTCGGTACGCGGATCGCCCTTCGCGGTAAGGTCGCCGTAGGGGCTGGAAAGGGAGCGGAGCCCCCGCCCGGTCCACAATATATTAATGGTTGTTTCATTAAGGGCAGTTTGAGAATTTTATTTTTGTATCGCGGTTGCCCTAATTTTCTCTTTATAATTGAGAGGCACCGCTATTAGGGTTTGATCTTTACTGAGAAAAAGTTGGAGTTGTAGCCCGAGAGAGGTTAGAGAAAACACCTATAAGTGTATGTGATTTCTCTTGTAAACTATTTTATCTTCAGAGTAAATTACTGCTGCGGCGGAAGACAGGACGTAGTCTCACCTTGAAGCAAACCTGTATAAATCTTGTTGTTTGTTCTCGTGCTTGCTTTTCCTTTCTTCCGCGATTATTATTATTGCCCTCGTTAGTTTGGCATTAGGGCGTCTAATTCTTAACACTATCATGTCTTTCGTGCGTTTTTTTTTTTTTTTGGCAAAATCAAATTCATAATGGTTTTATATAAAAGAATAGTGGTTTTAATTTTTTTTCTCGGCATAGTACTTTCACTCCTTTCTTCTGCCACTTGCAGAATCTAAGGCAGAGCTTAGTAGTTCAGTAATCTCCACCTGCCGAATGCAGAGATAGTTTTATACCTTCTCATGAGGCAGAAAGGGGAGAATAACTCAGGGTTCAAATTCCTATAAAATTACATGTTCAGAGAGGGCCTTGTAAGAAGCTCACTAACCCTGTTATCCTAAAGAAGAAGGGAGATTGTGGTAAAAGTTTTGAGACATGGATGCTTTATGGAGCTTGTCAAGGTGGACATATTGAATTTCTTTTACATGGCCAAATTTGGAAGTGTAGTCGGAAAGCTTAGTGGCAATGCTCCTACTTTGGAGCTCGTGTGTGGTTTCCTCTTGTTTTTGTTATTATTTATCTATGACTTGCTGAGTACTTTTGATTATAAGGTGATTACTGCCATTCTGGAGTGCCAGCTTCAAGCAGTAGGACAGTAATCGGTAAAGAAGATTACTTTCCTCTTTGTTACCATTACAGGGAACTTACAGCTGCAAGTAGGGTATTCCCATGAGACAGGAAAGGAAACATGCAGCAGCATCACCAAGCCACCACATGTGAGGAACTAGAGATGCGCAAACTATTTGTAGGGATGATCATAATTTGGAGTATTAGGTAAGAGCAACTATGAGGATTGTCAAGTGGCAGTTTAATCTTTCTCTGACAATTTTTCTGGTGCCCTTCACTTCTCTTTGGTTTCGAACTTGCCAGACTCTCAATCGGGAATATGGGTCTTCATTTCAAGTAGACAAGAGGAAGCGTACAAGAGCCATCTTTATCCATATAGTTGTACGAGTGACCTGGTTACTGAATTCAAACAATGTATCATATTTAGTTGGATCAGAAAATAGTTTCTCAGCACTCAAGGAGGAACAAGGTTGCATGAAACTTGTATCATGTGGGAGCAGTAACAGGTTCCCACTGTAGTGTTTTTATGTGAGACCAATTTAAGTATCATATTGTTCTTTCTCCATCGTTTATCCCCTTCAACCAATTGTTGGTTACATGAGTTCAATTGGAATCAATTTGCAACCTACAGGTTACCAAACTGGAATCGATTTGCAACCTACAGGTTATCTTCTTTGAGCTTAGCTGCCTCTTTACAGAATTGTTGCTGGGAAGGTCGTATAAAGTAGTGACTGGAGCATATAACAGGTATTTATGTGGAGGAAGTAACGACTGGCAAGGGAGATTTCATGTGGATGATGGATTTTGATGGTTAGGATAAATTGATTGGGGTGATTCATAGGTAAATTATGCACGGTAATGTCAAGCCTGTGTGAGGATTTTTTCCTGAATCCTGTTTCTCTTAGTTCCTGATATAGTATTTTCAGTGTTCTTAATAAAAGTTTTCCTCATCTATGTGGAAGCTTTCTCAAGTTTATGTAAATTTTTTAGTTTCCAATGTGATAAATAGGAGTTCATGAGTTTCTGGCAAAAGCTACAAACACGTGGAGTTATTTTTTATTCTTAATGGTTGAAGCTGTATCAAATTCTCAGTTTAGCAAGCACATGGTGTTTTTAATCCATAAACTCCTCCTTACTTGTCCTTCTTCTTGGTTATAAAACTACATCAGAAGGACAATGAACCTGCATGCTGAAATCATGGTTTAAAAGTACCTTTGACACCAGTCTGACTGTTTGAGATATGTGCTGTAAGACTTGATGGTCTCATCATTCAAATCTACAAATCTAAGACATTTCTTTCGTATAGATAACATTGTCTGACATATCAGTCTACATCAATGTGTAATTTTTTTTTGTAAAAGTGAAATGTTTCAAACTAAAATGGAAAAAATAAAACTATGTTCATTTGAGTCTTGATTTAATTTCTGGAAAAAGGTGGCTCTTGTTCACTACTTAATGCTAATTCTTTAATCTAATTACTACAGTTTTGACACACATTTTTTGGCAGGTGCGACGTGAATCCTGTAACCCTGCATCTGCTGCTTCCTCAGAAATGCAAGTTCAACAACATCAAAGAAGAAGGGTAAAAACTGATACATCTCAACTTGTGACAGCAAAAGGAGAGCCACTATTTCATTATGTAGATGAATTGTCTATGTCTTATCATATTAAAATAAAATCATTTCAGTGTGCTTCATATTGTACTATTTACTTGAAGGTTTCAGGCAAAACTGTTATGGAATCAGGGGATCGAATCTGTCTTCCTATGACAGTGCAAGTGTTTCACTCTGAGGCAAGAACTGGATGCTGTACTGAAGATGACATAAAGTTTATCCAAAGTATTGAATTGCACAAGGTCAAGAAGTATGAATTTTTAGTTGGTTTTCTTTCTTTATTCTTTCTGTGTTTCTTTGCCAATGTTAAACTCGTTTTGGAAAGTGAATGTAATGTGCATTTCAGGATCCAGCTATCATTGTGGTGAATAAACCTGCTGGCATGCCAGTCCAGGTTTGTAGGAAATGTCTTCATAGAATGCTTTTATACTTTTTTTTTGTTTTTTGTGCTGATACCTAGTTATTCTTCCTGTATATTATTTGATTAGGGTGGTATTGGAATCCGTAAAAGTTTAGATACATTGGCTTCAACAGCTTTAAAATATGATTACCCCGATCCTCCAAGACTGGTGAGTTTGGTTAGCTCCACAAAATACTACAGATTATGCATGTATGCTTCCTTTATTTCAAGAGTTTGGTTAGCTCCATAAGATACTACAGATTATACATGTACGCTTCCATTATTTCAAAAGTTAATGGCAGTCTGCAACGCACTCCCTCGAGTTAAAGCTGTATCAGCTTGTTATGATGTCTATGTTGTCATCTTAGACCTGGTCCTCTAATTACTTTACTGTTGCCCTGTGACCCACAGATCTTTAAAAGAAGTATTAGAAAATTTTAAGTGCTCTCTTTGGAGTTTGAAATGGAATTTTCTATATAGCAGCTTTGGGAGCTCAGCGTAATAAAATTCTGTTTCTCATCATTAACATAAAGAAACATGTTGTATATGGGGTACTTGATGATTGCTATAATCCTTGAGACTCTTTTATATTTCCATCTGAGTTTTCTTTCTTCCTACGAGCTGTCTAATATATGCTAGTATTATTTTGTTCCTGTGTGAAGGAATGGTGGCACAATATGCCATTTCCAAAGAGAGAATCTCATTCTTAGATGTCCATTCAAGTGGCTATATTGTGGTGTGAAATATAATTCTTTTGATTTAAAAAAAATGCTGAGTATTAATATGAGTGTCTTCTTTCTAAATGGTATTTCACTTTACATTGTATATGTGAGGAAAAAAAATGATAGGAAGTGATAAATCATCTCATCAGAAAGCTCTCTCAATGCTTTGACTTTTCGTAGTATTTTAATGAGGACCTCAACTTTTGCTGTAGAGGCACTTGGATATCTACCTAGAAAACTCTGTCATTGGATCCACTTTCCAACAAACTACCAAAAAGACCAAAGGAAATTTTTGCCTTCTTGATGCATGTGTATCTGTGACGTGTACTGCAACTCTCTCCTATCGTAAGAGTAGATAGGTTAATTAGATCTAGTTTTCTATCTGAAATTCTCTAAGTATCATGATAAGGACAATTGGTGGCCTCTTGAAGATTCAAACCTCTGGTTGTACTTAATTTATTATGTCTTTAAATTTATTGATGCTTGTGGACTATTAGGTTCACAGACTGGACAGGGACAGCAGTGGCATCTTAGTGATGGGAAGGACCAAGACTAGTACAACAGTCCTTCATTCCATCTTCCATGAGAAAACTGTTGGAGCATCTGTTAATGTGAGCAGTGACCCTTGCATCTATCTTGTTGCTATCCTTTTGAATTTTAAAAAATATATTTGTATGGCCTATTTTTTATTATATAATTGTCTTACCGATTTTTCCGGCTTGACCATCTTTTCAAGGATGTAGGAACTGATAGGATATTACAAAGGCGGTACTGGGCACTTGTCTTGGGTACTCCAAGACATCCAAAGGGTTTAATATCTGCTCCATTAGCCAAGGTAAAATATTTAAGTGAAGAGGTTTTCTTTCATCATTAGTCATTTTGCTCTTTTCTTTTGGCAATGTGGCTTTCTTTAACCCTTGGAGAAGACAAATTCATGACATTTATATTCTGTTCAAGTTTCAGTGTATCATTTACTTGCATAAGTTGATATTTGAGTCATCTCTTGTGCTGAAAAGCGATTAAATTCTGCAATTGAAACAGGTGGCATTGAATGATGGGAAGTCTGAGCGAATAACCATTGTGGATGATCAGCAAAACCCATCAAGCCAACATGCTATAACAGAATACAGAGTCATTAAAATTTCAGATCATGGTTTGTTGTGGATTTTGGAACATTTATAACTTCCTGTTTTGCATATTTGCATTGCAATTTTATGTTCCATTCAGACACCTTTTAATATAGAAAATGTTGTACTTTACAAAGTAAGCAAACAGTGAATAACAAATTTATCTAATTGACGATGTAAAGCCATTTTTTCCATTGAATCACCAGTATGTGGTTCCAGCACTGGATTGTTGAGGATTAATTCTTCGTTCAAGAAGCATGGATGTTTAGAAAAAAAAGTGTAACAGTTTGGGACTTGCTTGAGTGGTAAACTGCATAGTGACTCCTCTGAGCCTGCAAGTTCAAGGCCAACTCATCCAAAGGACAAAAACTCTGGTTTAGTTTCATTTCCCTGCCACTGGTTTTATGTATGGTTAAACCATTATGATGGAATGTACCATCTTCCGTCTTTGTACCATATTGTTACATTACTCGGAATCATTCCCCCAGTGCAATAACCTCCATTTGCTGCTCTCATTAAAATTCGCCTGTTTTGCAGGTTATACATGGCTTGAGCTCTCCCCCATTACCGGTAGAAAGCATCAGGTATAAATCATGAGCCTAACAGTAGCGTAAATCTTTTGACCATTGCATTTCTCTTTGACTTACAAATACAAGCTGTTTTTTGTCAACAGCTTCGTGTCCATTGCGCTGAAGTCTTGGGCACCCCAATAGTTGGAGACTTCAAATATGGTTGGCGTGCTCACAGAAAATGGAAACCCATTAATCTGTTGAATGACGAGGGAGAGGATGAGTATCCAGAGCCGAAGCCTCACTCTGGGTTTTACTCGAGTGGCTGTTGTATAGCTGAAAAGGAGCCTACCTTACACCTTCATTGCCGGCAGATGACTTTGCCAGATGTGGCACAAGCTTTGGAGCAGCTTCAGTCTTCATCAAGTCGGGATCTTTCAAAACTTGGTCGGCTCAATTTTACTGCTCCTTTGCCTACTCATATGCAAAGAAGTTGGGACATATTGAATTGTGGAAATGTCGAAGGAATCTGAGGGAACCAAGTGCCTAACATGTTCTTGTGAGAGCATCTCTTTGGACGTACTCAGCAGTGACAAGGTATCTTGCATTCCCTTGATTAAAATGTTTTGGAATAAGCAATTTTTTTTCATTAATATGGAGTAAGTTCGGTGTGCAAACACGGACAAACTGGAGGAGCCACAAGTGTTGTTCAGAATCTCGGCCAAAGAAAGCTTGGACTTGTGGTTACTAACTACTGAAATGTTTCTTAAAATTGGACTAAAATTACGTTACGTGCAATATTGGTTTTTTGACCTGTACGGCATACAACTCTTAGTAGGAGAGTGGTTTTTCCTTCTCACACTTCCAAGTTCCAAGGACGGGTAACGTCGTTGCTGTCTTTTGTTGTGCCTAATTTCCTATGGCCATAGGAAGGCCAGCTACTAGATAGAAGCTCTCTCCTGATTTCTTTGTTGGCAAACTGCTCCCATCCTCCTGGTTATCCTCTAGAGCTGTAGGGAGGGGGAAGGTCCGTCCCACCTCCTGAAGGAAAGGGAGTTGTGATGCTCTCTCCCTCTCAAGTGTTTTAAATTTTTTAAAATTGTTGTTGACGAGGTTCACCGGTGTTCAAACTCAATTAACCTAGGTTCTATCAAACCAATCAACTTATGGAATCAATAATCAAATTGGATTCTAAAACATTGGCATCACTCCTTTCAAACTTATATAATAATAGTACTAATAGTAATAATGATAAATAATAATAATAATAATAATAATAATAATTATCATTATTATTTTGGGGGGAGGGGGACAAGGGTAAAAGCAATGAAAGTTTGTAAGTAAAAAATGCCTTTTCAAAGAATGATGAGATAAAACGCAAATATATGATATTATGTTATAGTTGTTGTTGAATGAAATGGTTGGTGGTGTTAAAGAGGGAACCCACTCTAATTTGGGTGTCCTTTGCAAAGCTCCCCCCTTTCTTTCTCCTCTTCATGCATCCTTCCCTCTCTACAAACATAAAAGGGGAGGGGGAAAGCCCTCTTGTAGTCCTCTCATGAGATGGAGTAAAGTCTTTTCAATGATTGGTATAACCTCCTTAGTAAATGCTTATATAGAGTCCATTAACTTCTTTGACTCTAATAAAGATTTGGTATTACATGACTCTCACAGTAAGAAATCTTACATAGCTAGAATTAATATTAGGAGTATCACCGGAAGAGGTCTCAGTTAAGGTGTTTTAGTTATGTTAACCTTCTATTTATGTTCAGTTGATCAATTGTTTTAGGACTTATCTTTTAGTGTTTAACTTTGGATATAACCGTGATAAAGGTAGTTTAATCGTAATCGGGTTCTACTTATTTCCTTTATTATAAATAGAGACTTATGTATTCAAATCATATCAACTTAGTGAAGTATTTCTCTTTTCTAGACATTCAACATTGTATCAGAGCGGATTCTGTGAGTTGATTTAGTCAGCCTACAAAGATAATGTGATTCTTTTTTGATATATCATCTCTAGTAGTTTAGGTCCGTATTTTATCTTTTTTCTTTTTCTTCTATCCCAGTACCTATTTTTTCTTGGCATTTTTACCTCCATACTTAACTTTTCATATTCAAAATTAAAAAATGATGCAAATATCTTTGAGTCTACTTTCGAACGCAAAACAAAACTTCAAAATAGGAGTTTTCTACAACGAAAAATCGATATTTAAAGTAGCAAAGGTTAAAGTACAAGAGTGATTAGTAACAGAAAACTTCAACTTGTGAACTGTTTTATATCATTGAAAACAAGACTTTACAGAGAGAATTATATATAACAAGAAATATCTTTAAGTCTATTTTCTTACCTATCCAACCAATTCTCAATTTGAGTTTTTTGGAGGGAGATATAGATCTCGGAAGAGTCAATGGTCATGTTGGCCAAAGAAGAAAGAGTGCTCAGTTTAGCCAGATTGAAGAGTCTGAAATATATCAGATTTTTCTCTCTCAAGAGAAATATATATTATGAAGAAATGTTATATGTAGAGAAAAGATATCGGAGTCTAGTTTCATAAGGAGAAAATTTCATGTCAATCTGATTTATATTTAATGAGATATTCACATTAGAGTTGGCATGGGTCAAGTTACAAAATGAAGCAAATCAAGAGGTCGTAAAAGATCCAAGAACAAATTTTTTTTATGTCAAATTAGGTATCAATTTAAAGTTCTTTGAGTCTAGTTGCTTGAGCAATAAACCATTTGTCATTTTAAGCTATATTTTTGGGTATAACTGGGATAATGGTAGTTTAATTATAATTAGGTTCTACTTATTTCCTCTATTATAAATGGAGGCTTATGTACTCAAATTATATCAAGTTAGTGAAGTATTTCTCTTTTCTAGAAATTCAACAGATTCATTCTCTATTTCTCTATCTCACACAAACTCAATCTTTTTTTTATCTAAATGAGGCATCTCCCAATACCAAAGTTGGATCTGAAAAATGATACCCAATAAGTGGGCTCTATTGGGTCCAACAAAGTTTTAAACAAAAAAAATTTTCAAAATATTTTTTATAAAATAATTTTGAAATACTTATTTATAAAATATTTATGAGAATTAGAATATTCGTAATTTTGAGCATAATCAATAATTTTAGGTTTATTTATTTTCTTAAATTATAATTTTACCCTTGAGTGGAGATTCTCTTAAAAAAAACCTCCTATAGAAAATACAAATACTCGAAAGTGGCTAGTTGCATATCAAATAAATGATTTATTATATCATACAAAAGTTAGGTCAATTCTTAATATCAAAGGAAGTAAGATAAGAAGGTGATTGAAAATTTGAGATCATGGGTTAAGGCCCAATTACCTAATCAAGTGGTCACCTGTCCTATGCACAATATCCCATATGTGTCCATCTAACATTTAAAGGTCTAAGTGAATGACCCCAATTTTCACCATTATTGACCTGAGCTTGTTAGGTAATAAGTTTGTTGAGCAACTCTTTTCTTAAAAAGGACAAGTATTTACTCCTTCTTGTCATCTTTATGAGAAACATCCTATATTACTCATATGCCATCACTTAGACGTGTGGTCTTCCTTGCCTTGGACTTGTGGCTTGAGCCCATCTTCTAACAATACACTTGATCGCCCTAGGACTAAACTTACTTTGGTGGGGACCCAAAGTATGTACAAATGAAACACACCCAATCACATGAGAAGTTAAAGGAAAGGGAGATGCATCACTAAATAGTTTCAAGAACGGTGTATGATCATGTAACACACTTGAGGGCATATGATTTATTAGAAAATGAGATGTAAATACAACATATGGCCAATTATTGTGGGACATTCATGGATAATATAAGGGTTCTAACAACTTCAATAAGGTGTCTATTCTTCCTTATGTAAACACAGATTTGTTGAGGTGTGTAAGCACATGAAGATTGCTGAATAAATGCTCTATTTTTTACAAAGAGTTTGAAACTGAGAAGAAAAATATTCTTTAATATTATTAGACCCAAAAAACTTAAATTTTTTCCCCTGAATCTGTGTTTCAACCATAGCATGAAAGAAATTAAAAATAGAAAACACTTCAAATCTATCTTTCATCAAATATAACCAAGTAGCTCTATTGTAGTCATCCACAAATATGACAAAATACTTCGAGTGTAAAATATTTGGGACATTAAAGGTCCCAAAACATCAAAATGAACTAAAACAAATGAACTAAAGACACATTGTTTTGCTTGGGTTAAAGAGCATATCTGTGTTGTTTCCCAAGCTCACTAAACCCACAAGGTAATGTAGAAATAGATTTAACTAAAGATAATGTAGGTAATATATTTAAATTTTGCAATGAAGGATGACCCAACCAGTTATGCTATTGTAGTGCTTTTGTATTTGTTGTTGCTACTGCTATCAAAATTGAAGGAAAAGTAAAGAGTTCCTCTCTCAAGGCAGCACCAATCACTTGTTTTATCTTGATGTATTGAAAAATACAATGAGAAGGAAAAAAGTGACAAAATAATTTAGTTTTTTGGTTAGTTGGCGTATGAACATAAAACTCAACGGAATTTGAAGATCAAATAAAACATTGGAAAGTGTGAAAGATGAGGATATAGTATAAGTACGGGTACCCTAGACTTTTCTTAGGGACCCATATGCAATGGATACAAATCGGTCCATAGTACAAGAAGACAAAGATGATAAGTTTCCAACTTTACTAGTAAGGTTTTTAGAGGCTCCAAAAGCAATGATCCAAAGTGAAGAACTGAGACTTGAAAAAAGAGAACTTACCGGTGGTAGCAACTATGGTTGTAGGTGCATTTGAGGGATCATCCATGAATGCTTTAAGTTTTTATATAAAAACATATTCCTCTTTTGTAAGTGTCATCTCCCCTTAGGAGGATCTAAGGGGACTTCATAGCTGGTTATTTTGAAGAGGTGGAGGCTTGATTAGCCTTAAAATAATCTGGTTTACCATGTAAATTCTTGCACTTGTCTATAAAACACCAAAAGTGCACTTCCTGTTTGGACCAATGTTTGTTGGATTAGAGGTGGAATCAGCACCACCTCTTCCTTGGCCTCTTTCATAGTTGTTACTCCCCCTTCCTTTGGGAGAACATTGCTGAATTTTCTATTTGTTTTGGCTCAAAGGTAGATCCCTTGACTGGAATCCTAAGCATAGTAGCATACACATCACTAAAAGAGGGTCTTGCAGAAGAGCTGAATACCTGAGATTTTACAACATCCAAATGGAGCTGAAAATTTGCAAGACATATTTCAGAGACTAGAATCTTATTTTTGTTTTTCTTGAATAACTATGTCAATTGAATATAGTTGAGTAACTTTCAACTCTTGTAGAAACCCCTTGAATCTAGCAAAGTATTCATGAAGGTTATCTCTATGTTTTATTTTACACGTCTCCTAAAAAAGATCATAAACCTATGGAAGGCTATCAGGAGTGGAATACAGTCTAGAACAAGTGTCCCAAATCTCCTGAGCTGTATCAAAGTGAATAAAATTGTTAGCAACCAATTCATCCAAGCTATCTACCCACCAGCTTATGACTCAAGTGTCATCTTTCAACCATTTTTTATATGAAGGATCATCTTCACTAAGAGGTGGTTGAATCAAGTGTCCATCAAGGTCTCTTGTACTTGGGAACCTTTTTAATAATTTGGACTATTGGAAGATGGGCTCAAGCCCACGAGCTCAAGACAAGAAGCCCACACGTCAAAGGAGTGGCATATGTGTAAAATATGGTACTTTACATAAATATGACATAGAAGTGTAAATATGTGTTCCTTTTATGTTTTTTGTTTTATCAAGTTGTAGCCCTAAGGGCATTGTAAAACTATAAATAAAGGCATTGGCTAAGGCATTGAAGCACTCTCCTCTCTTTCCACAAATTCGTCCAGCCCTCATTTTTCGACGCAACCCTCTTATTCGTTAATCCAAACTCTCTCCTTCCACGTTCTTCTTCTTTTCTTCTCCTTCGTTCTTCTTCTTCTTCTTTTTTCTTCTTGATCTAAAGTTCCTTTCATGAGATCCTAAATTCTACATGGTATCAGAACAAGGAGTTTAGAATCTTTTCATAGAGTTATTATGAAATCTGTTCAAGAAATTGTAAAAGGAGTTTAGTCATGAAGAGATAAGTTCATACTCTTCTTATTAACATTTTTTTTTGTTTCCTTTTCTTATTTACATACTCCTTTTTACTATTTTTCTTTACTTCTTGAATTTTGAGTCACATCAAGTCAAGATAAATCTTTATATGTGGTAAAAATTTATTTTTATGACTAAATGGATGTCATAATCTTGACTCCTTGTAAATCAATTACAAGAGTGATCAAGATCATTTGTTGTTTGCATCTTATTAAGATTGATGGGTGAAATTCAATTACCTTTATGTAATTTGGATCCATCTCATTTGAGGTAGAATTCCAGCACATGTTGCTGTATCTTCTCCTACTTAAGGTTGCTCATGGGTTTGTGTTATGTTGTTGGATACCCATTATATGTTTGATAAAATTCCAGCAGTCATTTACACTTTGTAGTTCCATTTTTTTTAACTTCAACAATTGATTTTTTTTTTTTACGTTGACGTCTCCCATGAGCTGAAGATAAATCTCTTCTAAGTGTCTTGGTTTATCGTTAAATCTTCTCTAAATTTTTGTCTATTTCTCGTTTGTGTTGGAGTTTGGATTAAGGCCTAATCGGTTGCATCTACTTTCTTCTCTTTGTTCTTATGAATACAAGAGAAGTTGAGTGATGGCTGGATGTTATTATCACTTTCTGAAGGCACAAATTTGTTGATAATTTGGTGCTTGCCCTTGTGAAAGAAATTGGTTCTTGTTCTCTATTGTTGGTGATATAATGGGCATCCAACAACATAACATAAACCCATGAGCAACATTAAGTAGGAGAAGTTACAGCAACATGTGCTGAATTCTAAACCAAATGAGATTGATCCAAGTTACATAAAGGTAATTGAATCTCAACCATCAATCTTAATAAGACACAAACAGAAAATGATCTTGATCATGCTTGTAATTGATTTACAAGAAGATCAAGATTATAACATCAATTTAGTCATAAAAATAAATCTTCACAACATATAAAGATTTATCTTGACTTGATGTGATTCAAAGTTTAAGAAGAAGAAAAACAATAAAGAGGAGTATGTAAATAAGGAAAGGAAACAAAATGTAAATAAGAAGAGAATGAACTTATCTCTTCATGATTGAACTCCTTCTTTTACAACTTCTTGAACAGATTCCATAATAACTTCATCAATAGGGATCCTAAACTCCTTGCTCTTATGCCATGTAGAATTTAGGATCTCATGAAAGGAACTTTAGATCAAAGATGAAGAAGAAGAAGAAGAGAGAAGGAGAGGAGAAGAAGAAGGACGTGGAAGGAGAGAGTTTGGATTAAGGGAGAAGAGGTTTCTGTCAAAGAGAAAATGAGGGCTGGACGAATTTGTAGAAAGAGAGGAGAGTGCTTCAATGCTATACCTCTTAGCCAATGCCATTATTTATAGTCTTTACAATGCCCTTAGGGCTACAACTTGATGAAATAAAAGACATAAAAAAACACATATTTACACCTCTATGCCATCTTTTAGTGAAGTATCATAATTCACACATATGCAACTCCTTTGACATGTGAGTTTCTTGCCTTGAGCTTGTGGGCTTGAGCCCATCTTCCAACATGTGAGAAGCACTGGAATCAAAATACCATGGTTGAGCAGAGTCTTTATGCTTACCTGAGAGACCAAAAGTACAAAAAACAGAGATAATCATCTGTTGTACCATTTCATATGTGAGTGTGTTTGGATTTGAGGGTGCTGGAGGAATAGGAATTGTAGTAACCGAGACGGCAGTATGCAATGTGGCAGAACTAGAAGTACCAGTGGAGGCATGATAAGTAGTATTCTTCTTCTTTTCAGGGCGAGTAGGACAAGTTGCGATGAGAAGACCTGATTTCTTATAGTAGTTATAGGACTTCTTGGGGCATTCCTGAGCAAAGTGACCATAATCCTTGCAGTGAAAGCACTGGACAAAACTCAATCGTTCTTGGGGCATTCCTTCAAGTTAAAGTTATTTTACTCTAGTATTTCTTCAGTTTATCATCTTGTTTTTTTTTATTATTTCAGAGCAATGCCTAGAACTGCTAACTAAAAGTATAGGAGGATGCCCAACATCCAACTTTGAAAGATTCATCGCAGTGTTTTGAACTCTAGAAATGGCTCCAACAACAAAAGAGCAGCCAAAGCAAACTGAATCACAAATCAACACCAACATAACTAGTTTCCAAGAGAAGAAACTAAAAAAATCCAAGCTCTAATCTTCAAGCTATCTTCATCTTTACAAGAGAAACAAAAACAACCAGAAAAAAGATGCCTCTTCTTGAAAAGTTTCCTACAAGAAGTAGAGGAGCAAAATGTAGAAACAATAGAAAACACGCCTTACATAGCACTACCAGACCTTATAAAACCGGTACTCTCCTCTGGACTTTTCTGAACTAGAAGAGAAAGTTGACAACAATTTCACTAGTATTCCACGAGAATTACAGCCACGCCAAACTGGTAGATAGCATTATGATCTTGCAATCGATTGGGTGCTGGAACTTGGAGAAGAGACCATCACAAAATAGTGCTAAAGGAAGCATGAGATGGCAGAAATTGATTAACGGAAGCTGTTGGTGCTGGTTGGAGATGTCATCTCCATGTTGTTTCAAACAACAACTATAAACACAAAGGTATAGAAGATAGTGAGGGAACAAACATTGTAGAGAAGTGCAACGTCTGAGCCCTTTGCAAACTTGATGAGCCTTCTACTGAAATATCATCATAGACATACATTGTTCCCCTATAAGATATGGTCAGCTAAGCAGAACCAGTTATCATCTTAGAATTTCTCCTTAATGCATATGTGCCTTTAATGGGAATAACAGAATGTGGAGTTGTTACTAGAATTCCTCCAAGAGTTTGCTACTTAATTGCGGCACCGACAATGTTGGTCCCATGGACTTTAAAGAAAGGATTGATCATGGCAATGTTGGAAGATAGGCCCCAAGCCCACATGACCAAGGAAGGTCCACATATCCAAGTGTGTTAGAAGATGGGCTCAAGCCTATAAGACCATGGAAGGCCAATACATCCAAGAGATATAGAAGATGGGCTCAAGGCCCACAGATCAAGGAGAAGGCCCATCGATTGTTATGCACACAATAATATTATTATTTTAGCATTTTCCTTAATTTACTTTATTTATTTCAGTTTTAGGCCACATGGGTATTTTTAGAATATTTTATTTATAGGGGTATTTTTTGTAATATTTTATCTTAAACCCTAACAGGGTGAACCCTATTTAAGGGGTATGAGTAATGTGAAAGGCAAGCATTGAAGTATTAAGAATTAGGATAAATCTAGCGTAAAGAGGCTTGAGATCACCTTCTTGATCTCGAGGTTAGGGTTTTCCTAAAAAATCCACGTATTCTCTCATCCGCCATTGATCTTCGTCTTTCCCATGTCTTCCTACTATCCCTACAGTAATGCATGAAAGACCCGTAACCCGTGGCAGATCCCTGATCCTCCCAAAGAATCCTTGTGTCAGATCCTGGACCGTAACAGCTGGTATCAGAGCGGGAACAATATGGGTTATTCTATATCCCAAGAAAGATGGATTGCTATGGGTAAGGAATTGGAAGAAATACGAGCACGATTAGATGCTTCCATTGAACGTTATGCAAGGGAGGAACTCGTTGATGCAGCAAAAAAGGTCACACGACCTCAAATATCCGACCATGAAATATGCGCACAAGAGGTAGCAGAAGCTATCTCGGACGGGCAGAATGGCCAATGGCCAGAAAATTCGAAGATTTTATCTTCTTTACCGGCCAACGTCCCTACAGATGAGGCTGACATCCCTGCAGAAGAGGCAGACGCCAAGAAGGACCCTGGAAATCAGAAATCGGAGGGGTATGCGACCACAAACCCGTCGGTAAGGGTAGATTTGGGTTCATCCTCAACAAACCCCTCCTCACGGCCAGCAAAAGTGATTCGTCTGACAAGGAGGCATTTCCGAGAGCCCTCGGTCGGGGAAAATAACCAAGAGGCAAAGCCCCAAAGGGCTGCCCTTTGCCACCGGACATGGAGGAGGCTCCGTTGGACACAACTCCGGTTGGATTCAACTTCCGGCCACCACCTCCAACTTGCAATCCACCTCTCGACAGAATAGAGCAAACCATTGTTCCAAATTGGGTGGGGGGGGGGGGGGGGGGGGGTAAGTGTATCGGAAATTGTTTTTTGAGTGGCTTTGTGTTTATGTGGATGAGCACAATACCTGTGCGGATGTGGATCTTCGAATTGCAACTGTGGAGTTTAATTTTCTGGATCCCCTGTATGATGTTCAGCCACGAACTTTCCGACCTGTTTGGGGCCGTGTGGACGGAAGACGACCGTCGCCCGCCTTCTTCGGTACCCTGAGGGAAGGAGCATCTGTCGACAAGGTTTCCGCACTTACAAATGGCCGCTATGTCCGGGATCGGCAGGAGGATGGGGCCGGATTCCGATTTCCGAAGAATCGTCAGCGAAATTTCAGCCGAACGAAGAAGATGGGTCCGATTCAAATTTTCCTAAGTTAAGAAAATTTCTTCAGCGCACGAAGCTGAGTCGCGCGCCAGATTGGCGTTCCTGAATAGAGTCAACCCAGGTTAACTCAGAATGGGCCGAAAAAAATAAAAATTGGGCATCCAGAGGTGGGGTCATAGCTATCGCGAATGCTTCGGCACCGGTGGAGACGTCGGCATACAGACACTACTTCCGAGGTTGAGGACAAGCTCATCTTCCATGGGGGGTGTAATGTTATGCACGCAATAACATTATTATTTTAGTGTTTTCTTTAATTTACTTTATTTATTTCAGTTTTAGGCCATAGGGGTATTTTGGAATATTTTATTTATAGGGATATTTTTGTAATATTTTATCTTAAACCCTAACAGGGTGAACCCTATTTAAGGGGTATGAGTAATGTGAAAGGCAAGCATTGAAGTATTAAGAATTAGGATAAATCTAGCATAAAGAGGCTTGAGATCACCTTCTTGATCTCGAGTTAGGGTTTTCCTCAAAAACCCACATATTCTCTCATCCTCCATTGATCTTCGTCTTTCCCATATCTTCCTACTATCCCTACAGTAATGCATAGAAGACCCATAACCCGTGGCAGATCCCAGATCCTCCCAAAGAATCCTTGTGTTAGATCCGGGACTGTAACAACTCCGAGACCGTAACAACTCCGGGACCGTAACATCGGTCCACATACAATGATGACAGGATGGAAAATAAAGGGTCATCTCATAGAGATGACATTGATGTAATTAGGTTAAAGTTTTAGGGTTAAAACCCTAAACCCTAAGTTTAGGGGTATTATTCTAATATAGTAGTTTCATTAATCTATAAATAGAGCTTCAGGGGGTGGGTTAGGAGATCAAGTCCATCACCTCTTCTTCCTCCAGTTTTCTCTCATTGAGCCCCTTTCCCTTTTTCTCCAAAGGCTAAATCCATGGAGTCCTGAAAATCAACATGGTATCAGAGCATTGATTTTCAATGTTGATTTTTAGGACTTAGACTATGGTTTTTTTTAGGATTCATTCTCCTTCATTTTTTCCCATAGATTTTTTATTTTCTTGCTCATGTTTATTTTTTAGTCCCTACACCCCTTAGTTGTTCTAAATTTTCACCTCCATACTCCATCATGCCCCAATCCAATCTTTCCTGCAAAATTTAGTGATATGCAGGGCTTTGCATGTGAAGCTTATTGACCATCTTTAATAGCTTTTTACAAGCATTGAAATAGACCATTCTATTTGTTGTTATGCGGGGTTAATTGAGCCAACTCGGCCATCTCAACCCGGTGACATCTCTGCAGAAATTTCTGGTGTATCTAGTGGTGCTGAAGCTCAAGGAGGTATTGTGCCTTGCCGTCACCAACTAGTTTTGTGGCCCGTGCTACTTCACCAGCCTCTATTCTAGAAAACTCCGCCTTCCCTGACACCAAACACTGATACGACTACTGCTGCCATTTCTACTACTCCATAAAAGAGAAAGTTTCTATTAGACACTGGAGGTCGGCTCTAATTGCTCGGTTGGCATCTCTTTCTCCAACATTATTTCTGGAAGGAAGATCGTATTTCATAACCGTATTAATCCATGTTACATGGCTGACATCTTCATTCCTGAGTTTCTTGGCTGGCCTCTGATATTTCCTTCTGCAAATAACTTCGAGACTGTTCGTTGCTATTTTTTCTCTGATTGATAGCATCAATCTCATTCTTCGCTGGCATATCTTCTTGTTGGGCTTTGGAAATATTTTGCTGGTCTGACTATCTCCTTGCCAAAATTATTTTGGCTAGCCATTGGATATCTTTGATTTGTTATTTCTACTCTATTCGGTGTCGTGGGGAAGAAGAAGAGCTGTTGATGTTGCGCTATTGATCTTCCTGGAATGTTGCTGGTCATCGTCATTTGTTGCCATGATTAACTTTACGACACCTAGAGAGACAGAGACACTACAACAACTTCTGAAAAACTGTTCTACTGCTAGCATCGTGATTTTTGGCTATTTCAAAGCACATCTACCGATTTCAAAAATTTCCTATTTTGAAAGTTTTCGTTTCCGTATTCAAAATCTCTCTGGATTGCTGTCCATCCATCCCATTGTTGTTCCACTCTTTTTTAAGTCAGGATCATCTCAGGGAGGAAGATGATGAAAAATCATGTTTCCTAAGATAGGAAACTTATTAAATCTGGGTTGGGCTATTTTTCCTCAACCCGGATTGGGTGAGTTCACCCAGCGAACCCGCCGAACCGAGAATCCTTATGTTCTGCCGAGTTAACACGGACCAACTCAGACTAAGTCAACCCGATCCGGATCAACTTAGAGAGTCAACTTAGACATGGATCTCTTATTTTATACCTTGGTATACGTGTCCAAGTTTATACATATTTTGGTGCGACTCGATATTTTTTCTATGGCTGGATTATTATTTTATTGATAGATTATTCCTTTGTCATCATATTATTTGGTACAGATATTTGCATTAGATTATTTCATGGGTCAATTTTACAAGGATTATTTTGGTTCGTGTTATAGGGCAAAGCCCATTACAAATGTTGCTATCATGTCTCTTTGGATGAGACATTATTATTGAAAATGAGAAGGCCTTGGTATTTATGGATCCACTACCCCAATAAATTGAAATTTATTACTCCTACCACTTGAGAGTCATTGTCCTGTGGAGGGACATGGTGATGGAGGTCTGAACAATGTATAGACCCACTACCTACATTAATAGAAGTGTCACTACCTATAGAAGATAGAAGTGTGATGAACATCTAACACGAGTTATTTGACTGTATCATTGTTAGGTTCTTCCCTTGCCATGGATCGAGTCACCCTTCTTTCCTCTCTTCCCTCCATGGATGATCTTGACGTTGGAAGAGGACCCTTGTTTCTTGAGCGAGTAATGGTGGAACTCAATTTAAATTGAAGGAGCTTTGGAGGAACCTCAACCTTGGACCTCAAAGGGAGAATCCGACCTTGACCTTTGAGGGAGAATCAGACCTGTAAAATATAATTTTCTCAATACTTGCCTCTCTTTTCTTTCACGTCCCCCTAAAGAGGGTTGAGGAAGAAAATACAAAGATGACCCATTAGGTCAAGTGGTTCACGCCACATTACACCGAACCAACCCAAAGTAAACCAAACCGAATTGAAATTTTATGAAAAGTAAATTGACATAATTTAATTCCTATGCCTATGGATAACTCGTGATGCTATGGAGTCCATAACATCACCCCCCCCCCCCCTTGGAGAAAGAGCTTGTCCTCAAGCTCAAAGTATGGGTAGCATGGCTCCCATGTCGTGTCACTGGGGTCAGCATCTACCGTTTGCACTAAGATCTCCCAATCACCCTGAATACGGCGAGTTTGTAATACCTATGCCGGGGAAGAAAGTACACGTCCCTCATGGAGTGGTGGCAGTGGGGTGTGCAGCAAAGGCGAATCACCGTGGAAGGCCTTTAATTGTGAGACATGAAAGACGTTGTGAATTCTGGCCTCTGGCGGTAGCTGCAATCTGTAGGCCACTGTCCCAATGCGGTCCATCACCTGAAAGGGACCATAATATTTTGGACAGAGCTTGTGAAGTTTGGAGGCTATCAACGACAGCTGCCTGTAGTGTTGGAGACGCAACCAAACATAATCTCCAGGAGAAAAGGAGACTTCCCGGTGCTTCTTGTCATAATATTGTTTCATAGAATGTTGTGCCTTCTGTAGATGAGTGCGCACCTCAGTGATGAATGTGTCTCTTTCATCTAATGCTTGGTCCAAAGTGGCGACTTTAGAGGCCCTGGTTTATAGGCTAAAAGACGGGGAGGTTCTCTACCATATACCACCTTGAATGGGGTTGTGCCGAGTGCACTGTGGTAGGAGGTGTTGTAACAGAACTCAGCCCAGGCGAGCCACTTAACCCACCTCTTAGGTGAGTCCCCCATGAAACAGCGGAGATACATTTCAATGGTTCTGTTGACGACCTTTGTCTGACCATCAGTCTGTGGATGGTAGGCTGAAGAAAAGGCTAACATGGTGCCTTGTAACTTGAAGAGTTCTTTCCAGAAGGTACTTGTAAAGATTGCATCCCTATCACTGGTAATTGAATTAGGCAGCCCATGTAATCGTACAATGTTATCCATAAAAAGTTGAGCGACTTGAGAAGCAGTGTAAGGATGTGCCAGAGGAATGAAATGCCCATATTTAGAGAAACGATCCACCACTACAAGGATAACAGATTTACCCGATGAAGAGGGAAGTCCATCTATGAAGTCCATAGAAATATCAGACCAGACCTGTGACGGAAGCTGAAGTGGTTGGAGCAACCCCGCTGGACTTAATGTTTCAGCTTTATTCCATTGACAAGTCTAACAAGCCGCCACATAATCAGCTATATTGTGCTTCATGCCCCTCCAATAAAACTCCCTACTGATCTGGAAATATGTTTTTTTTCGGCCCTCATGTGTATTGTCATGGAAGGAGGTCAAAATGCTGTTAATCAGAGGGGATGTGTGGTGTAGAAAAATTCTGTTTTTGTAGAGGACGAGATTGTCCTGAACCGTCCAAAGTGGTGCCGTTGTGCCCTGCTGGATATCCTGGCATAAGGAGATAATATCCGGGTACTGTTGTGCCTCTTCCTGTATAGAATCCAACAAGAGTGCTCTGGGCTGACTGATGGCATGTAATTGCGGCTCTGGAACGTCTTGGCTAGATAAGGCATTAGCCCCTACATTCAAACTTCCCGGTTTGTACTCGACAGAAAAGTCAAACCCCATAAGCTTACTTAACCAATGCTGTTGTGGTGAAGTAGTGAGACGCTGCTCAAGAAGATACTTGAGGCTGCAATGATCAGTGCGAATAAAAAAAGAACGTCCCCAAAGATAAGGGCGCCAATGCTTTATAGCTTTCGCCAATCCAATTAATTCCCTCTCATAAGCTGCCAACTTGTGGTGTTGTTGGCCCAGTTGACGGCTAAAATAAGCAATCGGGTGGCCCTGTTGGTGCAACACTGCGCCAATACCGCCCCCCGAAGCATCACATTCCACTACAAAAGACTCCTCAAAGTCGGGGAGCTGCAAAACTGGGGCTGATGATAAGGCGCCTTTCAATTGCTGAAAGGAATGAGCTGCTGTCTCTGACCAGGTAAAAGCATTTTTCTTGAGGAGATTGTTGAGCGGAGCTACAAGCTGGCCATAGCTACGAATAAATTTTCTATAATATCCAGCTAGGCCCAAAAATCCTCTTAAGGCTATAATAGATGTAGGAATAGGCCAATCTGTGACCGCTTGTATCTTACTCTGGTCTACCTTCACCCCTGATGCTGAAATAACATGGCCCAAATATGCTACTTCTGATGTGCCCATAGAACATTTTTGACCCTAAACCCTAAAACCAAATGATGTGAACGTATAAGAGAAAATACCTGGTGAAGGTGCTGAAGATGTTCTTCCCAGCTGTTGCTATAGACCAAAATATTGTCGAAAAAGACCAATACATATTTTCTCAAGAGAGGGGAAAATACCTCATTCATGAGGGTCTGGTAGGTGGAAGGCGCATTTGAAAGACCAAATGGCATTACGAGGAATTCAAAATGGCCGTGATGCGTGCGGAACGCTGTTTTCTCCACATCAGATGGAGGAACTCGGATTTGATGATAGCCAGATTTCAAATCAAGTTTAGTAAAAATAGTAGCTCCATGTAGCTCATCTAACAACTCGTCCACCACCGGAATAGGATATTTATCTTTAATTGTATGGGCATTGAGTTATCGGTAATCCATCATGAACCTCCATGACTTATCATGCTTGTGGACTAGTAATACCGGTGAAGAAAAAGGAGACCTGCTGGGCTGAATAAATACCCTGTGCTAACAGCTGCTGGCACTGCCTTTCAATCTCATCCTTTTGTAAGTGAGGGTAACGATACGGACGTACCACTACCAGCTGGGTACCCGTTTTCAAACGGATACGGTGATCACAGTGCCTAAGTGGCGGTAAGGCAGTGGGGTCTTGAAAGATACCCTCAAATTCTGTAAGTAAGTGAGATAACTTACATGTGTTTGTGGACTGGACTTGGGCAACCTATAGTGTGCAGGTGAGTGGTGCTTGTGTGCCATGCAATATAATCTGATGTTGGTCCTCTATAAAAGACATGGTCAGAGCTTGGAAATCCCATAGTATTGGTCCCAACGATTGTAGCCATTTAATTCCTAGCACCAAATCGAATCCTGATAGTGGAATCACCAAAAAATCTGCAACAAATTCATATCCCTCAATATCAAAGTGTGTGGCTGGTGATATGCCTACACTAGTAATTTGAGCCCCATTGGCTACTGATACAGAAAGACCATTCTATTGCTGTACTACTAACCCAAGTTGTTTTGCCGCCTGCTGACTGTTGAAATTATGTGTACTACCCGAGTCAACTAAAGCCAGTAACTTTAAATGATGTAATTGGGCTTTAACCTGCATTGTGCTTGCACTGCGTAGATCAGTCATAGCATGAAGGGAAATCTCTGGACCTTCTTGGTCAGTTTCCACAATTTCTTCCTCTGGTGGTATTTCTTCTCCATCCTCCCACAGACATATACTGAATAATCGTTTGCAGTGGTGCCCAAAGACATACTGTTCATCACAGTTAAAACAGAGGCCCTTGGCCTTTCTCTGGTCCATTTCCTGTCTAGTAAGTTTTTTGAAGTAACGAGCAGGTGGAGCCGAATTAGAGATGTCTGGGCGTGGGGCTGCATTGTCTCTAAATCTTGGAGGTCCATAGGAAGGGTTTGGCGCAGAGGCATTGTGCCTCCCTGGCCAAGCTGGTTTTCTGACCAGTGACTCCTTTAGAACACGCTGCTTGTGCTCAATTGCCCTGGCTAAATTCATAGCGTGGTCTAAATCTGTAGGGGCATGTAATTCAACTTCTAAACGCAGAGCTTCTGTCAAACCAGCAGTAAAAATATGAACATACTGTGTGTGGTTAACAAACTGGTTTGCTCGGGCTAACCTTTCCTGGAAGGTCTTTTGGTACACCTCTAGTGTTCCAGTTTGTTTGTAATTGATTAATTCGCCCAATGGATTGCTACTAGTAGGAGGACCAAATCTCATCATGCAAGACTGTCTAAAAGTTGCCCAATCCTGAACCACTTGGTCATTTCAAAATTGGTGGTACTATAGAAGCGCTTCATCGAGCATGTGGTAGGCGGCCAAATACACTTTCTCATCCGTAGGTGTTTTTTGATGGTAAAAGAAGTGATCACACTTGGCTAACCAAATCAAAGAGTCCTTAGACCCATCATACGTAGGAAAGTCAAGTTTTAAATACCTGGGCACAGTGTTTGGTCCTTGGACGACAGTCCCCAGATGGGAATGGTGTTGACGCATTGGTGGTTGTGGGGGAGGTGGTGGGTGGAATGGATGGTGTTTGGCCGGTGGAGAGTAGGCAGCTGGAGGTTGGGCTCGTGTATCATGGTCCTCTTGTCATCGGAGGAGAGCTTGGATGGCAGCATCCATTGATTTTATTGCCTCACGCAAATCAGAGGTTGTTTGACGCACCTCTTCCAGGGCATGAGCCTGGTTATCTGTCCTTTGCCTATTATCTTCCACTAACTGTCTCAAATCGTCAAGGGAAGAGGAATCCCCAAGGGTGGACCTGTCTGATACCAAGATGTTAGGTTCTTCCCTTTCCATGGATCGAGTCACCCTTCTTTCCTCTCTTCCCTCCATGGATGATCTTGACGTTGGAAGAGGACCCTTGTTTCTTGAGCGAGTAATGGTGGAACTCAATTTAGAATGAAGGAGCTTTGGAGGAAGTTCAACCTTGGACCTCAAAGGGAGAATCCGACCTTGACCTCTGAGGGAGAATCAAACCTGTAAAATATAATTTTCTCAATACTTGCCTCTCTTTTCCTTCACATCCCCCTAAATAGGGTTGAGGACGAAAATACAAAGATGACCCATTAGGTCAAGTGGTTCACGCCACATTACACTAAACCAACCCAAAGTAAACCAAACCAATTAAAGTAGACCAAACCGAATTGATATTTCATGAAAAGTAAATTGACATAATTTAATTCATATGCCTATGGATAACTCGTGATGCTATGGAGTCCATAACAATCATAGAGCAATGTCATATGACTTGAAGTGATTTTACTCTCACTTTTCTTATGCCAGTTGGGCCTCATGAACGAGAGTACCAACATGATGGGGAGTGTTGGAAGATGTGCCACATTATACAAAAAAATATTTTATACATCATTTGCAGCAAGCTGGGAGTTCATGCTGTTCTCTCACCCCCCAACTTGAGGGAAAGTATTGTAAAACCCTAAACCCTAAACCCTAAGTTCAGGGGTATTATTGTAATATAGTAGTTTCATTAATCTATAAATAGAGCTTCAGGGGGAGGGTTAGGAGATCAAGTCCATAACCTTTTCTTCCTCTAGTTTTCTCTCAATGAGTCCCTTTCCCTTTTTCTCCATGAGCTAAATCCATGGAGTCCTAAAAATCAATAGGCAACAAAAATAGGATGGAAGTATGAGTGTTGCATAGTCGCCTCCTTCGAGTTAAAGGTTGTTTTCTTTTAGTATTTCTTTAGTTTATCATCTTGTGTTTTTATCTTTTGAGCAATGCCGAGACCCACTACCTAAAAGTATAGGAGTGTGTCCAATATCTAGTTTGAGTTAAGTTTTTTGGTCTTCACCCAAGAGGTGATTTGTGTTTGATCTACCCTTAAAAAATGTGTAGTCTCTTTGTTAAGCCCTAAAGTTGGGCCAATTTTCCACTTTTAAAATTGAGCAAAGTGTGTTTTAGACTGTGACTATTTTGATTGGTGTATGGAACTATAGTACTACTAGATGTAATTTTCTTCTCCCAAGCTGGGTCTTTGTGTCCCTTTTATCCCCAACCTAAGGGGGAGAAGTAGAACAAGAAGTAAAAGAAAGACGTATTTTGTTCCACACATTGTGGTAATTTTTATGTGACAAAAATATTTAAGAAAATGGAGCACAAAAGATGAAGTTTTTGCATCTATGAAGAAATTTTTCAGGCTATAGAAAATTGAAAACCAAAATTCCTTTTCATTGCAAGTTGAAGTTTAAAACTCCAGTTTGAGGGGGAGTGTTGAAAAGTAGATCTGGAAGAGTCTTACTTGACTCTCACAATAAGAAATCTCACAAAGTCATAATTAATATGGTTGAATCTTACAGGAGTCTCACAGGAGGAGGTCTCACAGAAGAGTCTCAGTTAAAGATGTTTTAGTTATGTTAGTCTTCTATTTATGTTTAATCGTTAAATTATTCTAGGACTTATCTTTTAGTGTTTAAATTTAGATGTAATTGGGACAAAGGTAATTTAATTGTAATTGGATTCTGCTTGTTTCCACTATTATTAATAGAGGCTCATGTACTCAAATTACAACAAGTCATTGATTTTTTTTCTTTTCCAAAAATTCAACAAAGTCCTAAAAAATTATAAGTTGTGCCAGTCACTTAAATTTCATGATACGCTACTTATGCTTATTAACAAAAAGGCATGTTCCATTCAACCTCCTTTGCATCTGTTTGGATAACGGCCTAAAATGGCTAGTTTCACCAAGAAACTTATAAATAGGCATGCCAACTCCCTTAAAATTAATGACCCTTTATTGGTAATCCTATGCACTCAAAGAGAATTTTCAAGTGAAAACTTTCGAGTTTTAAGAAAAATATGTTTTCACTTAATTTCTTCAACTCAGTTGCATTCTATTGGTTTTGTTAGTTCATTCAAGCTCCAAAATCATTTCTAGTTTGTACCTAACATGCTGGAAGCTTGGGGACACTCTCGAAGTGGCTATCTCTCTATCCATTCACTTCTAGAAAGGGAAATAGCCTACTAGAGCTAGAATCTAGTTGCATTGAATCTCTTTGGGAGAGATATAGGACTGTGTAATGGGGTATTACACTTAACTTAAAGAGAATTAGAATATATTTATTTTAATTTGTGATAATAGAGCCTATAATGAAATTTAGCTGAGCAAGAGTTCTTAGGGTGTGACCACCACTAGGGGAATAATGAAAATAAAATATTTTGGCATCCTTGTGGTGTGTGAATAGTAGTTAAACTTTTTATTCATACTTTCACAATTATTAGTTAAATTTATAATTAATATACTCAATTCATATCCCACCTCCTTCAGAAGTCACCTAGGCCAACATTAGTTAGCTAAAGAATCTTTTTGTTACTTTAATTTGACCAAACTTTGAATCAGTGATAATTTAGGTTAAACAAATATATTTTTGATTATTCAAACCAAAATCCAAATCATTTGTTCACAAAAATGTTTTGTCACTAACTTGGCCTATCTATTTTTTGGGTCACTCTCAACCCAAATTATCCTTTGGGCAACATCTAGATATCTTTTTCTTTGAAAGTTTATTGAGATTGATCTGATTATATAATATAATTTTAGGACCCTTAACATCAAATTGATGTTAAAATAAATGGTTTCTTTAACTAAATAATATAATATCACTACTTTGGTAAACTATGTTTCAAGATAGATTTTAGGGCCAGCTATTAATTCACTTTCTTTTGCAAACTAAATTTCATCAAAATTAATTTTTGTCTGAACCAACTTTTTGTGTGGTTATTTGACCCAAAAAATTGGTCCAAAAATTTCTTTAGATTTATTGGAACAATATTCTTTTAGGTCAATTTGGTCTTATTAACTCAAAATAAAAAACATTAATCAAAACTTTGGTTCTTTCATTGAACCAAAAAAAAAAAATTGGGTCAATAAAAATCATTTTAGGTTTGAACTAACTTTTTAAGTTGGACCAAAATATTTTTGGTTAATTTGTTTCAAATGTCTCCCACTAAGCCCCCAAAATAAACTAAAGGGTTCACAGTTTAGTTAAGGCACAAGTATTTTGGATTACAAGCAACTGCTAGAACTGCTTTATCAGTTTGAATTGGATTTAATCTATCTGCACTAATATTTTTGGGTTGGACTAGCCTCAGTCTAATTAAAATAGTCGATTTGACTGGTTGGACGTTATCTAAAACTTTTAAAAAAGGGATCAATTATAAAATTAACCAACTAATAAATAATTTTATTAAAAAAATACCTATAAGATATCATGAAATTGATTCAAAGTATGTTTAATTAAATAAGCCTTCTAAACTTTTATTGACCGATTTGAACCAATATTGTTTTTGGGTTAGTTTCTCTTAATTTTATGATTAATTTATCTAGAACAAATTAATTAATAGTCTGGTATTTTCCTTAATGCAAACCCCCGAAAGTTTTTCTCAGAAATAGACCTATTTACGACCGAACGAGGTTTCTATGCTTCACCAAACTGAATCTATCTGAACCAATGGTTTGTGTCAGACCGACCTGGTTTTGAATGAAATCACATACCTAACTGGCTAGGGGTTTTATCTTCAACCTCCATCCAATAGAGAGAGAAATAAACCCTAGTTAGGGTTTGTCTTCATCACTGTGGCTAATAACGGTGCGCCCATCCTCTTGGGTTTCTGAAGGAAGGTATTCAGGCTTCAACAATAGAAACAATAACTAAGGAACTTACCCTTAGTGTTGAGTTCTTAGGGGTTTGGTAGTGGTGGAGGGTTGATTTTCAACACGTCATGGATTAGATCATAGAGTAAGAGAAGAATACATTTTTGCGAGAAAAGGAGACGAATAATGAGGTTATAGAGTTGTGTCCAAACCCTCCCCCTTAACTCTATTTATAACTGATATAAGTATAATATTATAATTATGCCCTTCATCCTAGTAAGAGTGAAGAAGAGACATGAAACATAAACTAATTACATCAATGACACGCTAATTACATCATATCTTCCAACTCCCCCCTCAATCTGGGTGGCAATGATTCTACCTTGAAACAAATAACGTAGATGTAGTAATAAGCTCCTCCATCATGGTGTCCCAAGGATCAATACAACACAGAGCACATAATGGTAAAGGATAGAAATGGGTGATAAGTCAAAACCAACCTCAAATGATTTCGAACAAATATAGTGAAAATAATCACTAAAGGGGGTAATGTCTATCATTAACAAGACGACAATAAAAAACCCAAGTGTACCAATAAAAAAATCTGAAAGGACATAAAAATACCCATATAAATAAAAGGACCAACCAAAGCAACCCTCCAAAAGGGTTGGCCAAAGGGTAAGTGAGAATCAAATAAAGGACGGTTGGAGAAAGGATGCCCAATAAAAGGGTAATGGGTAATGATGAAGATAAGATAAAGAAGTCAAGGTCAACATGTGTTTTATTTTCCTAAGTAACTCAAATCGGCCAATGCTGACAACAGTAAGCAAATAATGAACCCAAGGTAAGAAATCAAGGAGTTATTCTTCAATAATAATGTATCAATCCAAGAGACACAATAGCAACATCGGTAGGTACCAAATATGCAATAATATAGTAGTGGATAATTGGTAAATAATGAATGTTATTAAGAGTATTAAGGACACATGAAATAATCTGCAACAAGTCTATCCTTGAATGAGGATGTTGTGCACCAAGTTATAAATTGGAACCGAGTAATAAACTACCGATAATATAAGATAATAATGAAGCCGAAGTCAAGGATCCGAGTCAAGAGTGAGTGAGCCCGAGTTAAAAAACTGAGTTTCACCGAGTCGGTGTCAGAATGTTAGAAGGTGGGACCAGACCCACCATTCCCACATGAGGTGTCAGATTTGGTGATCTTCCTTGATTTATGTAATTGATTGATGTAATGTATCTTCCTTGATTAATGCAATTAGGGATCCTAATTGATCGAGGAGTTTCCCTAAATATATAATGAAAAAAAGTATAAATAAGGGTCTTGGTTGAAGGGTTTCAATCAAGTCTCTCTCCCCTTCTCCAAATTTGTCCAAGCTCTCTTAGCCTAAAGGCTCTCTCCCTTTTGTCTCTTTCTCCCTTCTTTACCCGAGTTCTCTCTCTTCTTCTCTTCTTTTCTTCTCCTCTTCATCTCTTCTTCTCTCCCTCTCTTAATTTGATCAAGGTTCTAATCATGGGGTCATAAATTCAACATGGTATGTGAACAATGAATTTAGGATTCCCACGTCAAGATGATGCTCTGAAATTTCTATAATCAAAGCTACTCATCCAAGGCTCCTTGTGAAGCAAAATTGGAGCTTGTTGAGATAAGTTTCTTGTTCATGTTATTATTATCTATTGATGGATTCTTGATCTTGTTTTGTTTATCTTTTGACGATGGTTTAGAGGTTATCCTCATCATCCTATGAGAATATTGAGATTCATATCTATCATTTTGAAAGTAGCTTGTAAATCCTTGACTTTTTTTTCAGTCCGTTTGCAAGTTTTTGGTTGAAATCAGTTATATTGAGATTTTTTTGCATGGGAAGCCATTTTCCATGCATGCAAGCTTTGTCTATCAAAAATTAATTCTCTCATACTTTTCATGATCCAATTTTGATATTTTTTGGTTTTAAGAAGTTTTGAGGAAAAAAGCATGATACTTCTTTCTCCCTCGATGCTCCTTTGTAGAGCTATTTTTTGAAGAACCAAGATTATTCTATTTTTTTATTCAAAACTACTGTTAAAGCCTCGAGTTTTCTTCCTCATTTCTCTCCCTACCATGTTGGAGATCATAGGAGAATTACATGCCCAAGGAATTCAAGGAAAAAAAAGGCAAGAAAGGCTATTTTTTTACTATTATGTTTGGCACCATTCGAGGAAGGAAACTTCCTCTTTTAGAATATCTTTTGGCTAACCACGAATTTTGTGAGCTTTTATGGTGTTTGGAAAGATTACAAGAATCTAATTTGATATCCTTGATTATTAAAATCAAGTAAATATTGATTGTTTTTTAAATGATGTCATACTACAAGGGAAAGTTTCCATATTTATATTTGGAAGTGGCTGATTTGTGAAAGATATTCAAAAGATCATGATTTGGTGGATAATTTGATTATCACATTTTTAAGAAAGATATGATTTTTTTACCGGACAAGAGTTTCCTTAATTCAGTGCATGATTAGTTACTAATTTCAATTATTGAGTTTCAATTGAAATTGGAAGATTGGACTCGGATTCTTCCTTGCGCCAAGTTGACACTTACCTGGGCTCTTTTTTTTATTTGGTTTGGTTAGACTTGTAAATTACTTTCTTCCTTCATCCTTTGCAAGTTTTACTTTCCTCCCATGACTGAAGAACATATTGGACATAAGAACGATGTTCTTAGGTGTTACAATGTGGGACCCACCATGAGGATGTAGGTCATCAAGAAGAGTTCTAGAGGATGTGGGACACCAAGAAGAGTCCTCTCCCAAAGCAAGCACGAGTTAAGGAAGCAAGAAGCACAAGCTGAATTGATTTAGAAGACGAAGATCAAGTGGGGCCCAAAAAGATCTCACGAGCTGGCACTCTTATCAAGGTGCATTGGGAGATCATGAGGGGCCCACAAGGATAAGGCTACGAGCTGGCTTATCCATTCCCCTCACTTGAATAATAAAGAACGCCTAGTTCTACTCAAGTTGGTCTTCTAGTTGTTTAGTTTAAATAGGCTTACTTATATTGAAGAGTTTGAGATGGAATGTAATTAGGATTGAATGAGAAGTTGTATAAGGACTCTACCTCCTCCTCTACTATAAAGAGAGGTCTTGTAAGTCAAAATTAATCAAGTCACACATTCAATCCCGAGTTGGTTCTCTCTCTCCCTCTCCTTACTTGGCGCAACCCATTCTTCTCATTTTATTTTTTTCTCTTCTCTACCGAGAGCTTTCCTCCCATTTTCTCATTTTTATTTATTCTTTCTCTTGTTCATGCTCATGGAAAAGGGATCATAAATTCAACATGGTATCAGAGCAACATATTTAGGATCCCTCGACAAAGGAATGCTCTAGAGAAGTGATCAACATCACTCAAAGAAGGCTCTTGTATAAAGGAAGAACACTAGCCAAGAGATAAGTGTTCAAAAATATTTTTTTATGCTACTGGTTCTTGTTTTTAGATGATGATTCAAGGATGAATATGTGAATGCTTTCATCTTATTATGTTATGAATATGCATGCCACTCTATCTAGAAGGAGTTATCAAAACAGTTTTATCAATTTGGAAATTCTGTTTACCAAGACCATTCCATACTCAGATTATTGATTTTTTTTTTCATGGGAAAAGATTTCCCTGATAATAGAAGATTTCTATTGAGCCTCTTATGAGTGGTTTCTGGAAAAAAATTATTTAGCATTAATGCTATATTTACATATACCGAGTTGATTGAAGAAGTGCTACTTGGTGATATTCTTTGAAGTTTTTTTTGAAGAAGAGCCTGTCATGGTTGATGAGAATATGAATATCAAATGTGATATACTGAAAATCACCACCATGCCCTTCACGGGGTATCAAATTTTATGAGTTGGTCCACCTCGGTTAGGAGGTTTCTCATAACCAAAGATCTACTTGGTCACCTCACTACCCGAGGACCACCTATTGATGAAGATGATATTTTTTATATGAAATGGCTGAAGAATGATACTTTGGTAATTGGTTGGCTGATAAATAGCATGGAAGAACATGTCTCTAGTAAGGTTATTCATCTTGACACTGCTAAACATATTTGGGAGACATGTACTAAACTATATTCATGTCCTGATACACTGCATAGACCCTATAGTGCTGGCAGATCAGATGATATTAAATTCACAGCCCACACTATAGACGAATGCTGTTATAGGGCATGCACTTACTGTGGTAGATATGGCCACTATATAGAAATGTGCTATAAGGCTAATGACAAGTCAAAATCAACAAGGATGCTCAAGCAGACCATCCCCCAACACCAGCTGCACAAAAAATTATTATTGATGAAGTGTATGAATTATTTCAAAAAATGAAGACCATGTTAGGGTCTTCTCCTAGCCCCTCTGCCACTACTGCTACCACTACTGCTTCAAGTATGCTATCTACCTCCTCTTCATCCTGGATAATTGATTCAGGAGCCCCCAAGCATCTTACAGGTAACAAAACTTTATTACATTCTTTATCTCTGAATCTTTCACAGAAGTTTGTTACCATAGCTGACGGTTCTCAAACCAAAGTCCAAGGAAAAGGTTCCATTTCTGTCACCCCATCACTTCCACTCAATGATATTCTTTTTGCTCCTTCCTTTCCTTTAAACTTGCTCTCTGTGAGTCAGCTTACAAAATATTTTAATTGCTCGGTTACCTTCTCACCTACTTCATGTGTTTTTCAGGATCTTATAACGAAGTAGGTGATTGTGGAGGCCATGAACAAGGGGGCTCTACTACTTGGACATGCCAAAGGTCAATATGGTGTCTACTACTGAGAATGAGACATGATTATGGCACAATCGGTTGGGACATCCTTCCATACAATCTCTTCATCATATGTTTCCATCTCTTAAGATAAGGTCAGAATTCAGTTGTGATGTGTGTCAGTTAAGTAAAACTCAGAGTACATACTCTCCTTGTCCAGAAGTAACATTCCTTTTTCATTGATTCATACTGATGTTTGGGGGCCTTTGTGTGTCTCTAATATTTCTCAAGCCAAATATTTTATCACTTTTATTGATGATTTCACTCGTACAACTTGGTTGTTTATTTTTAAGGAGAGTTCTGAGATACCATCTATTTTTAAATCTTTTTATGCGATGGTACTCACACAATTTGGTCAGAAGATAAAAATCCTCTGGTCTGATAATGCCAAAGAGTATATTTCAAAAGACCTTGACTCGTTTTGTCAAGAGAATGGCATTATCCATCAGACATCATGTGCCTACACTCCTTAAAAAAATGGTGTAGCCGAATGAAAAAAATCATCATATTCTTGAGGTAGCTCAAGGTCTATTATATGTCATGAAAGTTCCATATTTTTATTGGCCCCATGCTGTCCTACAACGTGTCTTCTTAAAAATCTACCGTCTACTGTTCTTGGGAATAAATCCCCCTACTCTAAACTATTACCTCATGATGATCAGTTTGCATTACCATTGAAAGTCTTCTGTTGTCAATGTTTTGTTCATAATACTTTACCTAGACACAACAAACTTGACCCTAAATCTATAAAGTATATCTTTTTTTTATACTCTCGCACACAAAAGGGTTATGTTTGTTATAGTCCCTTTTTGCAACGTTTATTTGTGTCCAGAGATGTAACATTCTTTGAAGACTCCTCATATTATTCTGATAGCGCTCCAACTGGTATGTCATCAGTACCAAGTTCTCCTCGACTGGTTGTGCCTCGTGATACAGAGATTGTTCAGACCCCAGAGACAATGGCCGATACCATACCTGCCGAGTTGTCAAATCCACCAGAGGTAAGTCCTTCATCACCAGTCATTTTTGGTCCTAAATTTGATACTCATCCTATTGCTATAAGAAAAGAACCTCATTCATGCACTCAACCTTCTACTTCTCATCCTATCTCCAATTTTGTGTCTCATCATTTCTTCTCACATTTATGTTTTCAGTTTCTTTCTTCTATTTCCTCCATATCTGTTCCACAGTCATATCAAGAGGCTCTCCAACATCCAGGTGGAAGGCAGCAATGGATGAAGAAATGAAGGCACTCAATCATAATCATACATGGTCACTCGTTCCTCTACCTATAGATAAAAAAACCGTTGGTTGCCAGTGGGTTTATACAGTAAAACATAATCCAGATGAGACTATTAAACAACTGAAGGCTCGATTGGTTGCAAAATAATACACTCAATGCTATGGCATTGATTATGATGAGACATTCTTTCCAGTGGAAAAAATTACCTCAGTACGTATATTATTATTCTTGGCAGCTAATTCATCATGGCCAACACATCGACTGGATGTAAAAAATGCATTTCTCAATGGTGATATCAAAGAAGAGATTTATATGCAACAACCACCTGGATATGTGGTTGAGGGGGAGTCCGTATGTCGTCTTAAAAAATCTCTATATGGACTGAAGCAATCCCCACGGGCATGGTTTGAGAAATTTAGTCAAGCGATAATAGGTTCCCTCGCCATAGATCGAGTCACCCGACGATCACTCCTACCTTCCAAGTTGACGTGCGACATTGAAGAAGATTTAGAGTTCCTTGATTGACCAATAGTTGGAGCACGGAGCTTACTAAGGAAAGAATATCTGAGCTTACAAAGGGCGCTCACCCTGAACCTCGTTAGGGAAAGGGAGAATCCGACCTTGCTACAACTAATTGGATTAATGCTTAATTCCATACAGACTACTGTTTTTCTTATAACAAGAAAGGGCCATAACGCTTACATTTTTCAAGACATACTCTTCCCAATCCATGATGTCTTGTCTCATCCCTAGCCATGACGTTTACACTTTCCAAACCACACACTTCCCAGCCATGACGTTTACACTTTCCAAACCCTGACGCTAACACTCCCTAGCCATGACGAGCCCCACACCTATCACTCAAAATGACATTAGACCCAACCCTTAACTTAATTTGAAAGTGACACCACTTAAGTCCTACATCTAGCAATGACTCTAGATGCTATGGAGTCTAGAACATCACTCTCCTCCTGGAGAAAGAACTTGTCCTCAAGCTCAAAGTTGAGGTAGAGAGCCTGAAATTCTGCCAATGGTTCCCATGAGGCTTCCACCGGATCCTTCTCCTCCCACTGGACTAAGATTTCAGTGAACTCCACCCGAAAATCAAACCCCATTAATTTATTGAGCCAGTGTTGTTGTGGTGAAGTGGTAAGGCATTGCTCCAACAAGTACTTCAGGCTGTAGTGGTCGGTTCGGATGAGGAAGTGGCGGCCCCACAGATATGGCCTCCAATGCTGAATGGCTTTGGCTAAGCCAATCAGTTCTCACTCATAGGCAGCTAATTTGTGATGATGGGTGGCTAGTTGTTTGCTGAAATAGGCAATGGGATGCCCCTGCTGCTGCAACACCGCGCCGATGCCGCCCCCGGACGCATCACATGCAATAATAAATAGATCTTCAAAATTAGAAAGATGGAGCACTGGGGCGGAGGCTAAGGCTTGCTTGAGTTGTTCAAAGGAGGAAGACACTGCCTCAGACCAAATGAAAGCATTCTTTTTCAGAAAACTTGTCAGTGGAGCTACTATTTGGCCATAATCTTGTATAAATTTTTGGTAGTATCTGGATAAGCCCAAGAAGCCTTTCAATGCAGTTGCTGAGTGGGGAGGGAGCCAGTCAATAATGGACTGAATTTTTGTACTGTCAACTGTTAGGGTCCTGGGTTAAGTACCTATGTCTTTCGCTCCTAACAGGCCGGTCTTTTGGGTAGTATTGGCCAGGTGCTTAACATTTGGTATCAGAGCGGTCCACCCTTGGGGATTCCTCTTCTCCTGATGATTTGAGATAGTTAGTGGAAGAGACTAGGCAGAGGACAGATAACCAGGCTCATGCCCTGGAAGAGGTGCGTCAAACAACCTCTGATTTGCGTGAGGCAATAAAATCTATGGATGCTGCCATCCAAGCTCTCCTCCGGCGACAAGAGGACCATGATACACGAGCCCAACCACCAGCTGCCTACTCTCCACTGGCCGACCACCATCCATTTCACCCACCACCTCCCCCACAACCACCAATGTGTCAACACCATCCCCATCTAGGGACTGCCGTTCAAGGACCAAACATTGTGCCCAGGTATTTAAAACTTGACCTTCCTACGTATGATGGGTCTAAGGACCCTTTGATTTGGTTAGCCAAGTGTGATAAGTTCTTTTATCATCAAAAAAATCTGCGGATGAGAAAGTGTATTTGGCCGCCTACCACATGCTCGATGAAGCGCTTCTATGGTACCACCAATTCCGAAATGACCATGTAATTCAGGATTGGGCAATTTTTAGACAGTCTTGCATGATGAGATTTGGTCCTCCAACTAGTAGCAATCCATTGGGAGAATTAATCAATTACAAACAAACTGGAACACTAGAGGTGTACCAAAAGACCTTCCAGGAAAGGTTAGCCCGAGCAAACCAGTTTGTTAGCCACACATAGTAAGTTCATATTTTTACTGCTGGTTTGACAGAAGCTCTACGTTTAGAAGTTGAATTACATGCTCCTACAGATTTAGACCACGCTATGAATTTAGTCAGGGCAATTGAGCACAAGCAGCGTGTTCTTAAGGAGTCACTGGTCAAAAACCAGCTTGGCCAGGGAGGCACAATGCCTCTGTGCCAAACCCTTCCTATAGACCTCCAAGATTTAGAGACAGTGCAGCCCCACTCCCAGACATCTCTAATTCGACTCCACTTGCTCCTTACTTCAAAAAAACTTACTAGACAGGAAATGGACCAGAGAAAGGCCAAGGGCCTCTGTTTTAAGTGTGATGAACAGTATGTCATTGGACACCAGTACCCGGATATTATCTCCTTATGCCAGGATATCCAGAAGGGGACAGCGACACCACATTGCAGGGTTCAAGACAATCTCATCCTCTAAAAAAACAGAATTTTTCTACCCCACACATCCCCTCTGATTTACAGCATTTTAGCCTCCTTCCATGACAGTACACATGAGGGCCGACAGAAAACATATTTTCGGATCAGTAGGGAATTTTATTGGAGGGGCATGAAGCGCAATATTGCTGATTATGTGGCGGCTTGTCTTACTTGTCAACGGAATAAAGCTGAAACATTAAGTCCAGTGGGGTTGTTCCAACCACTTCAGCTTCCGTCACAGGTCTGGTCTGATATTACTATGGACTTCATAGATGGACTTCCCTCTTCGTCGGGTAAATATGTTATCTTTGTAGTGGTGGATCGTTTCTCTAAATATGGGCATTTCATTTCTCTAGCGCATCCTTACACTGTAACTCAGGTCGCTCAACTTTTTATGGATAACATTGTTCGCTTACATGGGATGCCTAATTCAATTACCAGTGATAGGGATGCAATCTTTACAAGTACCTTATGGAAAGAACTCTTCAAGTTACAGGGCACAACGTTAACCTTTTCTTTAGCATACCATCTACAGACTGATGGTCAGACAGAGGTCGTCAACAGAACCATTGAAATGTATCTCCGCTATTTCGTCGGGGACTCACCTAAGAGGTGGGTTAAGTGGCTCACCTGGGCTTAGTTCTGTTACAACACCTCCTACCACAGCGCACTCGGCACAACCCCATTCAAGGTGGTATATGGTAGAGAACCTCCCCGTATTTTAGCCTATGAACTAGGGGCCTCTAAAGTCGCCACTTTGGACCAAGAATTAGCTGACAGAGACACATTCATCACTGAGGTACGCACTCATCTACAGGAAGCACAACATTCTATGAAAAAATATTATGACAAGAAGCACCGGGAAGTCTTCTTTTCTCCTGGAGATTATGTTTGGTTGCATCTCCAACACTATAGGCAGCTATTGTTGATAGCCTCCAACAAGCTCTCTCCAAAATATTATGGTCCCTTTCAGGTGATGGACCGCATTGGGACAGTGGCCTACCGATTGCAGCTTCCACCAGAGGCCAGAATTCACAACGTCTTTCATGTCTCACAATTAAAGGCCTTCCAAGGTGATTCGCCTTTGCTTCACACCCCGCTGCCCCCACTCCATGAGGGACGTGTACTTTCTACCCTGGCACAGGTATTAAAAACTCGCCGTATTCAGGGTGATTGGGAGATCTTAGTGCAATGGGGAGATGCTGACCCCAGTGACACAACATGGGAGCCATTAGCGGCGTTTCGCACCCTCTACCCATACTATGAGCTTGAGGACAAGCTCTTTCTCCAGGGGGGGGGGGGGGGGGGGGTGATGTTATGGACTCCATAGCATCACGAGTTATCCATAGGGATAGGGATTAAATTATGTCAATTTACTTTTCATGTAATTTCAATTCGGTTTGGGTTACTTTATTTGGTTTGGTTTACTTTGGGTTGGTTCAGTGTATTGTGGCGTGAACCACTTGACCTATGGGTCATCTTGTATTTTCGTCCTCAACCCTATTTAGGGTGATGTGAAGGAAAAGAGAGGCAAGTATTGAGAAAATTATATTTTACAGGTCTGATTCTCCCTCAGAGGTCAAGGTCGGATTCTCCCTTTGAGGTCCAAAGTTGAGCTTCCTCCAAAGCTCCTTCGTTCTAATTGAGTTCCACCATTACTCGTTCAAGAAACAAGAATTCTCTTCCAACGTCAAGATCATCCATGGAGGGAAGAGAGGAAAGAAGGGTGACTCGATCCATGTCAAAGGAAGAACCTAACATCTTGGTATCAGAGCTAGCACTGTGTCCCAACTTCGAATCCCGGCGCCCCCAAGGCAGATGCGGGCGGTCACGTGCCTGGACTGACCTAGCTCCGATTGCTTTGTTGTGGTAGCCTCCGCGGTCATTGGCTCGGGGAAGGGCGGGGTACTGTTAGGGTCCTGGGTTAAGTACCTATGTCTTTCGCTCCTAACAGGCCGGTCTTTTGGGTAGTATTGGCTAGGTGCTTAACATCAACCTTGACGCTAGAGGCTGAAATAACACGGCCCAAATAAGCAACCTCTGGGCTGCTGAAAAATCTTTTTGTGTGGTTGAGAAATAAGTGATGAGCACGCAATATGTGGAACACAGAATGCAAGTGCTGCAGGTGGCCTTCCCAGGTTGAGTTGTAGATCAAAATATCATCGAAGGAAACAAATACAAATTTTTGTAAAAGGGGCCGAAATTCCTCGTTCATGAGCACCTGAAAAGTGGAGGGGGCGTTGGAAAGCCCAAATGGCATGACCAGAAACTCGAAATGGCCATGAAGGGTATGGAAGGTGTTTTCTCCACATCTGTAGGGTGTATGCAGATCTGATGGTACCCGGAGCACAAATCCAGCTTGGTAAAGAAGTTGGTGCCATGTAGTTCATCCAAGAGCTCGTCCACCACTGGAATGGGGAATTTATCCTTGATGGTGTGGGCATTTAATTATCTTTAATCAACACAAAAATGCCAAGTATGGTCCTTTTTCTTCACTAAGAGTACTGTAGACGCAAAGGGAGACCTTCTGGATTGGATGAGGCCTTGCTTGAGCATTTGTTGGCATTGTCGTTCGATTTCATCTTTTTGTAAATGTGGGTAATTGTATGGCCTCACCACTACCGGCTTCCTTCCCATTTTCAGACGAATCCGATGGTCACAATTGCGGATAGGAGGGAGGGATTGAGGCTCCCTGAATAAATCCCAAAATTCTGCAATGAGAGAGTGTAAGTTACTGCGGTCGAAGTTAGTCACTTGAAGTTGCTGGAGTGTGCACAGTGAGGGTGCATGAGTCCCATGAAGGGTGATGTGGTGCTGATCCGAAGTGAAACTCATAGTTAATGAGATGAAATCCCACAATATTGGCCCCAACTGTTGGAGCCACTTAATTTCCAATACTAGATCAAACCCAGCGAATGGAATAACCAAGAAATCCGCTGCAAAGTGATGGCCCTCAATAACAAACTGCACTGCTGAACAGATGCCAACGCTGGTGAGCTTTTCCCCGTTAGCTACGGAGACCAATAGTCCAAAATTCTGCTGAATTGTCAATCCCAATTGATTTTCTGTTGTGTGACTTAGAAAATTGAGGGTGCTGCCCGAGTCAACTAAGGCAAGTAAAATGAAATGTTGAATGCCCATGCGGACTTGCATAGTGTTGTTGTTGTGTAAGCCAATCATTGCATGGATGGAAATGGCTGGTTCTTCCACCTCAAGGTCTTCCTCATCCTCTGGTTGGGGGGTCTCATCCGGATCTTCCACTTCTAACCAAAAGAGCCGCTTGCATAAGTGACCAGGCAAATATTTTTCATCATAGTTAAAACAAAGCCCTTGTGCCTTGCGCTGGTCCATTTCGGATTTGGAAAGGCGCTTAATGTATTGAGATGGGGGAGTGGACAGGGGAAGCTTTGAGCTCTGATTAGGATCTGGCCCTTGGCGCATAGGGGATTTGTGGCCGTAGGAAGTTCCAGTAGCTGATCAGCCTGGCCATGGTGGGTGACGCCCCATAGTGTCTTTCAGAATTCGTTGTTTGGCATCCAACGTGCGTGCCAAATTCATAGCATGGGCTAAAGAAGGGGGGTCATGCAATTCCACCTTGAGGCGAAGTGCCTCCCCTAGGCCAGTAGTGAACAAATGGACATATTGATTGGGACTGGCACGACCAAGGTGCTCCTAAAATTGTTTCTGGTAGGTCTCTATGAAACCCGTCTATTCAAAATTGACTAAATCACCCAGAGGATTGCTACGGGCAGGGCCCCCGAATCTTAACATACAAAAATTTCGAAAAAGGTCTCAATCATGCATCGGATATTCAGACTTAAATTGATGATACCACAGGTTGGCTTCATCGAGCATGTGGAATGCTGCGAATGGAACCCGGTCCTCTGGCTGGGTTTGTTGGTTCCAAAAAAATTGGTCACACCGGTGCAACCAAATCAAAGGGTCAGTGGACCCGTCATAAGGAGAAAAGTCCAACTTAGTGTACCTGGGCACTGTTGAATGGCCGTTGGCGTTAGGTCCCCCTGGAACATGGCGGGTCGGCGCAGAGGAGCCATTGGTGGTGGCGAGGAACGTGGCTGTTGGTGCTGGAAGCAGGAGGGGCAGAGGTCCTTGTTATAAACTCTTCCATTTGAAGAGTAAATTGCTGGAAGGAGTCCCGTAGCTCCATTAGTTCTGTGCGGACAGTGGCGACAGAGTGTTGTGTCTTCATTCTGAGTCCATCCATCTGATTTCTCACATCCGTAGAGGAAGAGGAAACGTCGACGGTGGTCCTGTGTGATACCATGATGTTAGGTTCCTTGTTATGCATGCAATAACATTATTATTTTAGTTATTTTCTTTAATTTACTTTATTTATTTCCGTTTTAGGCCATAGGGGTATTTTTAGAATATTTTATTTATAGGGGTATTTTTGTAATATTTTATCTTAAACCCTAACAGGGTGAACCCTATTTGAGGGGTATGAGTAATGAGAAAGGGAAACATTGAAGTATTAAGAATTAGGTTAAATCTAGCGTAAAGAGGCTTGAGATCACCTTCTTGATCTCGAGGTTAGAGTTTTCCTCAAAAACCCAAGTATTCTCTCATCCTCCATTGATCTTCGTCTTCCCCATGTCTTCCTATTATCCCTACAGTAATGCCTGGAAGACCCGTAACCCGTGGTAGATCCCAGATCCTCCCAAAGAATCCTTGTGTCAGATCCGGGGCCGTACCAACTGGTATCAGTGCAGGAACACAATGGGCTATTCATTTCCCCCAAAAGGATGGATTATTCTGGACGAGGTATAGGATTTAATGGAAAAGGTATGCAAAGATATGGGAGAAATACGTGCATCGTATGAATCTTCCATTGAAACTGCTGCAATTGAAGTTTCTACAATTAAGAGGGCTGCCACAGTCGACATTGGCTCTGACAGGTAGGAGAAGCAACCAATCAGAGACCTCTCTGTATCTCCGGCGGTGGCGACCTCCGAATTTTGGGATTCAGAAATTCCAAAAATGGAAGGGTATACAACACACCCTTCGTCGGACAATCCAGAATGGGGTTCGACATCAAATCCTTTGCCAAGGACACCGTACGTCTTTCCAAATAGAAGACACAGGGAAATCTAAGGCCGAACAGCAGGGAGGTAATAAAAATCTGAATAGGGGAAATTCCAAAATTTTCGACACTGGACGATTTGGGGGCGACCTCAATTTTGAAGACCCATCGGTGAAATTTCTGCCCTATTTGGGGCCGTGTGGATGGAAGACGACCATCGCCCGCCTTAATCAGTGGCCTGAGGGAAGGGTCAGCTGTCAACAAGGTTCCCACACTTACCGATGGCCTCTATGCTTGGGATCATCAGGAGGATACAACAGGGTTCCGATTTCTGAAGACCCGTCGGCGAAATCCGCCCTGTTCGAAGCCATGTGGACGGAAGATGACTGTCGCCCACCTTTGTCGATGCCCTGAGGGAAGAAGCAATTGTCGACAAGGTTTCCGCACTTACCGTCGGCCGCTATGTTCGGGATCGACAGGATTCCGATTTTCGAAGAACCGTCGGTGAAATTTCTGCCAAAGGAAGAAGATGGCGCCGATTCAAATTTTCCTAAGTTAGGAAAATTTAATCAGTGCATGAAGCTGAATCGCGTGCCGAACCGGGGTTCCTGAACCGAGTCAACCCAGGTTAACTCGGACCGACCCAAAAAAAATAAAAATAATGGGCGTCCAGAGGTGGGGTCATAGTCATCGCGAATGCTACTTCGGCACCGATGGAGACGTCGGCAAACAAACACTGCTTTAGAGCTTGAGGACAAGCTCGTCTTCCAAGGGGGTGTAATGTTATGCACGCAATAACATTATTTTTTTAGTTTTTTTCTTTAATTTACTTTATTTATTTCAATTTTAGGCCACAAGGGTATTTTTGGAATATTTTATTTATAGGGGTATTTTTGTAATATTTTATCTTAAACCTTAACAGGGTGAACCCTATTTAAGGGGTATGAGTAATGAGAAAGGGAAGCATTGAAGTATTAAGAATTAGGTTAAATCTCGCATAAAGAGGCTAGAGATCACCTTCTTGATCTCAAGGTTAGGGTTTTCCTAAAAAACCCACGTATTCTCTCATCCTCCATTGATCTTCGTCTTCCCCATGTCTGCCTATTATCCCTACAGTAATTCCTGGAAGACCCGTAACCCCCAAAGAATCCTTGTGTCAGATCTGGGACCTTAACAAAGTGACAATAGGCATAACCTTTTTAGCAGGAGTAAAGGCAGACACATCATATTCCGCTGCTCATCATAGAGCATAAAGTTGAAAATACCTGATCACTATGATCACACCATCCAAACCAGACCTCTGTGGATCTTCTTTCCTCAACACTACATCCTCTTCTGCTGAAACCAATTTTAGGTGGTGGTCGCTACTGTCAGACGCTAACCTTACAGTAAAATTTTGTTGTAGACAAGGTTCTAGATGCAACTCATCCCAATTACCATCACCCAATTCCTTTGCCTGAGACTGGCACTGAGATACATGATCGGTAGTAGCAAGGACACATGGAGGTTCTTCAGTATCGGATTCTGAGTCCATTTTACCATCTAAGTATATGTAGATCACAACACAATCACCAATCTGCGAAGTTGGGTGAGTCATTTTCCATTGCTGAACAATTACATCAACTAGCACCCTTAGAGCGGAGGAGTGTTACGGTCCCGGGTCATGGATCGCGTAACACGGCGTGAGATTTGTGAATCCAGCACTGGTACTGAGTTGCTGGATTCAGTAAGGAGGGTTAAAGATCCCTTCTTTGACTAATCTTCCACCTGTAATCAGTCTCCCTTGTTATGAACCCACTCTAGTGCTAAAGTTATAACTAGAATGAAAATAAGTCACGTGGAGAGATAATGGAAGAAGTACCTTTTCTTGCTCACGTAAATTAGAGTTTCAATCCTGATTTGGTTGTTGCTCATACTAGGATTGAAGTCCTAGCTTATGTGTAACCCTTGGCTCACCTTGGTAGATGTCGATGCTAGGTTTCAGTGATGCTTCCAAGCTAGGAAGGGATGCACCAGATCTTCACGTGGAAGAACCAAAAATCCTTCCTTTTTCCTCTCATCAAGAGGATTAGAACCCTTGCTGATTGTTGACGTTGAGAAGGAGGGAAGACCCTCTCTTTGGGCTCAGAAAAGGGGTAGGAAGCTCCTCTTCCTATTATGGATGATGAAGGATGAAGATGGGCGAATTTGGATGAAGATGAAGGGTGAAGGATAGGTAGGATTTTTGGAGTAAACCCTAAACTCGAGATCAAGAGGTGATCTCAGCCTGTTTACACTAGGTTATTCTAAAATCTCAAAGCTTACCTATTTCATTCATTCTTTCCTTTAAATAGATCACGTCAAGGAGTTTTTGGGTTAGGGTTACAGTAATTCCCCATAATGCCCCTACTTATAAAAGTAATATAAGAAATAAATCCTATTGAGGGAGTTGTTGTTGCCTCCTTCGTTGTGTGACTCAGTGTGCAATTGAGTCCACAAAATCTGCCTCCCCCTAGAGAAATAGCTTGTCCTCAAGATCAAAAGTTGGGTAGACTTGTTTGAGGGTGTCCACACGTACCCAATGTGCAGCGTCGCGGTCAGTGTCCATCCACTAAACGAGAATCTCCCAATGGTCATTGGTCAGTCGCGTGTGTAACACAGCAGTTGGGTTAAGAATAACCTCGCCATGATCAACCGGTGCTAGGAATTGAGTGGATATAGGCTGCACCCCAGAATGTGGGTTCAAAAGAGAGACATGAAACACATCATGCATTTTGGCCGTTTTCGGTAATTTGAGCTGATAGGCGACTGGTACCACTCGTTGAAGAATGGGAAATGGCCCAAAAAATCTGGGAGAGAGCTTATGACGTGGAGGTCCCACAAGAGATTGCTGATGGTAGGGTTGGAGCCATAGCCACACATACTCCCCAACCTCAAAAGAGACCTCATGGTGGCCTTTGTCGTAGACATCCTTCATTCGAGCTTGGGCGCATCATAGCCATTTTGTGATATTTTGTAGCAGCAGATCCCGGTCCATGAGTGCCTGATCAATTGCGTCCACGCAGGTAGACCCTGGGTTGTACGAGAGAAGGTGAGGTGGATCCCAGCCATATATAACCCGGAAAGGAGTAGATTGCAAGGAAGAGTGGAACAAAGTGTTGTAACAGTATTTGGCCCACGGAAGCCATTGAACCCATTGATGTGGACGATCACCCACCAAGCACCGTAGATACTTCTCGATAGTGGGGTTCACCACCTCTTTCTGCCCGTCTGTCTGTGGATGATGGGTGGAGGAGAACTTCAATTTAGTCCCTCCAAAAGGTGCTCGTGAAAACTGCTTCTCTGTCACTCACAATGGATTCTGGAATGCCATGTAAGCGGACTATCTGCTCCAGGAAAGTTTGAGCAACCCATGTTGCTGTATAAGGATGAGCTGGCGGTATAAAATGTCCGTACTTGGAGAATCTATCAACCACCATGAAAAGTATGGATTTTCCAGAGGATAGGGGTAGAACTTCCAAAAAATCCATCGAAATGTCGGCCCAAACTTGTGTAGGAAGGACTAGAGGCTGGAGAAGACCGACTGGACTCAAGTGATCGGCTTTGTTGAGCTGGCAGACCTGACAGTCACCCACATAAGTCGCAATAGAGGGTTTCATGGCTTGCCAGTAAAAATCAGCACGAATTCTGCGCAAGGTCTTCTGTATCCCCTCGTGTGTACTGTCATGGTAGGCTGAGAGAATAAGTGGAATCAATTTGGGCTCAGGTGGAAGGAAAAGTCATTGCTTTTAATAAATAAGTGAGTCCTGGATGGATCACTTCGAATTCATTGTCCCTCCCGAAATCTTATGATGCAGTTCCTGCAGTGCAGGGTGAGTGGCATGTGCATCTCTCACCAAGTCAAGGATGAGAAATCTCGGCTGGCTGATCGAATAGATCGACTGCTGATCCTCAAAACACCGTGATAAGGCGTCTGCCTCCTTATTTAATCTCCCCGCACGATATTCCACCGAGAAGTCAAACCCCAACAACTTACTGATCTAGTGTTGTTGTGGCGATGTCGTCAAACGTTGTTGTAGTAGGAATTTAAGGTTGTAGTGATCCGTGTGTATGAGAAAAGCCTGGCCCAAAAGATAAGGCCTCCAATGTTGGACCGCCTTGGCCAACCCAATCAATTCGCGCTCATAGGCTGCCAACTTTTGATGGCGGACTACCAACTGTCTATTAAAATATGCAATAGGATGACCCAACCGCTGTAAAATGGCCCCAATGCCCATGCCCGAAGCGTCGCACTCTACCTCGAACAATTCATCACAATTGGGAAGTTGTAATACTGGCACGGATGCGAGGGCAACTTTTAGTTCCGCAAAAGACTTGGTGCCTCCTAATTCCATATAAAGGAATTTTTCTTGACCAGACTGGTCTATGGGGCAACCACCGGCCCATAGTTCTGAATAAATTTGCGGTAGTGGCCCATAAGACCCAAAAAACCCCGTAATATAGAACAAGACTATGGCTTCGGCCACTCGTGAATAACTCGGATCTTCTCCGGATCCACCATAACTCCCTCATGTGAGATAATGTGTCCCAGATTGTTAAGTACCTAGCCAATACTACCCAAAAGACCAGCCTATTAGGAGCGGAAGGCATAGGTACTTAACCCCAGGACCATAACAGTACACCCTGCCCTCCCGAGCCGACGACCACGGCGGCCTTAACACAACAACGGGGACCGTGTCAGGTGCCCATACTCCCTTACGGAACCCTGTCAGGGGTGTACGGTCCACCTACACGCGCGGGGACTCGAAGTCGGGACGTAGCGCCTGCTCTGATACCAAATGTTAAGCACCTAGCCAATACTACCCTAAAGACCAGCCTGTTAGGAGCGGAAGACATAAGTACTTAACCCCACGACCATAACACAGATACCCCTCATGTGAAGCTGCAAAAGAATACTTGGAATGTTTCAAATAGAGCTGATGTGCTCGTAACAAGTCGAAAACAAGCCTCAATTGTGCCAAGTGTTCCTCAACCAACTTGCTATATATAAGAATATCATCGAAAAACACAAGAACAAGTTTTCGAAGATAGGGGCTAAATACCTCATTCATCAAAGCTTGAAAAGTGGAGGGTGCATTGGATAACCTGAACGGCATGACGACGAACTCACAGTGGCCATGGTGCGTGTGGAATGCCGTCTTCTCGATATTGGAGGGGTGCATCCAGACCTGATGGTATCCCAAACGGAGGTCAATTTTAGTGAATAATCGTGACCCATGTAACTCATCAAGGAGCTCATCCACTACTGGAATAGGAAACCTGTCTTTCACTGTCTACACGTTCAACTCCCGATAATCCAGGCAGAACCTCCATGTCCCATCATGTTTCTTAACAAGTAAGAAGGGTGAAGAGAACGGGGAGCGATTGGGACGAATAAGACCCTTTTTGGACATCTCTTGGCACTAACGCTCTATCTCATCCTTCTGAAGGTGTGGGTAACGGTACGATCGCACGACCACTACCTCAGATCCTGGTTTCAGATAGATCCTATGGTCACAGTGCCTCAGGAGAGGCAAACCCGAAGGCTCTTGGAAAAGGTCAGAGAACTTCTCAACCAGACCAACACTAGAACTATCATGTTGTTCCTGTGTCTGCAAAGTGTGCATGCGGTGGGCCTTGTCCACCTGACAGCCCTGTAAGAGCACCCGACTCCCTGCCAAATCAAAGTTCATGGTTAAAGCCGAAAAGTCCCACAGAATGGGCCCCAAAGTTTGTAACCATTTAATGCCTAATACCATATCAAATCCCGCCAGGGGAATAAAAAAAAATCAGTATTAAATGAAGTAGAGCCAATGGAAAACGTTATCGCCTTACTAATCCCATAGCTAGGGACCTTCTCGCCATTGGCCACTGAGACTGTGGTTGTCGGATGAGTGTGTATCTAGAGCTGGAGATGCTGTGCGGTTGTCAAACTCAAAAAATTGTGTGTACTCCTCGAGTAGACTAGTCCCACCAATTCTCGGTCGATGACATGAGCTCGGACTTGCATTGTGTTAGGAAATTTCTGCCCAGTAATAGCATGCAAGGATATCTCCGGTGGTTCCTCCTTGATAATATCCTCTGGTGCCTTTGGATCCTTTGAATCCTTCACCTCGAGCCAAAACAATCATTTACATTGGTGCCCCACCTGATATTGCTCATCGGAGTTATAACATAAAATTTTGGACCGCCTTTCTGCCATCTCAACGCTCATTAATTTTTTGATAAATTTTGGTAGGGGATTACCAGGGCGGGGATCGACTACCCGAGTCGTAGTCGGAGTGTGTCTGGAGGATGGTACTGCTAGAGATGCTCCTTGAGATGAAGTATAGTGGCGCCCTTGCCACGTGGAGGAAGTGTTCCTATCACCCGACCAACCCTGCTTACGTTGCTGCAATTGTTTCGTTGTTTCATTGCTCGAGCCATATTCATTGCATGAGCTAAATCCGTAGGCATAAGGAGTTCTACCACTTGCCGTAAATACTCATTGAGACCCGCTGTGAATAGGGAGACATGTTGATCAACCAATACCCTCTCACCAGCACGAGCCAACTTTTCCTGGGCCAAATCTAACTGTGCTTAGATTTTTAAATTCTCCCCAATTCATCCCTGGTCTCTCTTTTTCTACTTGAGTAACCCATAACATGGCTTCATCTGTCATATGGAAAGAGGCTAGCTGCACCTTATCCCATTCAGTAGTCCCTTGGTTCAAAATTTTTTTTGACATCTATGCAACCAAATTAAGGGATCAACTGAACCATTGAAAGAGAGAAACTCTAACTTGGTGTACCTTGGAACTGTGCCTCCATGCTGGGGTCCTTGGACAACATTGCGCCCAGGCCACTACTCCCCTCTTCTGTGATATGGTTGAGTAACCTCTCTCACCTCTGGACTTTGATGTCTCTCTGCCCTCAACTCAGTTAGCATGCTGATGACTCGGCTCATCTCTTCTTCCAAACCAAAAACCTTCCTCAACATTGGTTGTGCTGTTGCAACTATCTTCTATCTTTTGTATCCTGATTTGGATTTCTTCATTGCTGAGAGTATCCCCCATGTTACCCTGCTTTGATACCACGTTGTTACGGTCTTGGGTCATGGATCGAGTAACACAGTGTGGGATTTGAGAATCCAGCACTGGTACTGAGTTGCCGGATTCAGTAAGGAGGGTTAAAGATCTCTTCTTTGACTAATCTTCCACCCGTGATGATTCTCCCTTGTTATGAACCCACTCTAGTGCTAAAGTTATAGCTAGAATGGAAATAATTCACGTGGAGAGAAAATGGAAGAAGTACCTTTTCTTGCTCACGTAAATCAGGGTTTCAATCCTGATTTGGTTGTTGCTCGTGCTAGGATTGAAGTCCTAGCTTATGTGTAGCCATTGGCTCACCTTGGTAGACGTTGATGCTAGGGTCCAGTGATGTTTCCAAGCTAGGAAGGCATGCACCATATCTTCACGTTGAAGAACCAGAAAATCCTTCCTTTTTCTGCTCGTCAAGAGGGTTAGAACCCTTGCTGATTGTTGACGCTGAGAAGGAGGGAAGACCCTCTCTTTGGGCTCGGAAAAGGGGCGGGAAGCTCCTCTTCCTTTTATTGATGATGAAGAATGAAGATGGACGAATTTAGATGAGGATGGAGGGTGAAGGATAGGTAGGATTTTTGGAGTAAACCCTAAACTCGAGATCAAGAGGTGATCTCAGCCTGTTTACACTTGGTTATTCTAAAATCTCAAAGCTTACCTATTTCATTCATTCTTTCCTTTAAATAGATCACGTCAAGGAGTTTTAGGGTTAGGGTTAAATAATTTCCCATAATGCCCCTACATATAAAAGTAATTAGAAATAACTCCTACTTAAAAAAAATAAGAAATAAATCCTTCTTACAGTAATATAAGAAATAAATCCTATTGAGTGAGTAGTTGTTGCCTCCTTCATTGTGTGACTTGGTGCACTATTGACTCCACAACAAGGAGCGGCGTGGAGCCATTGATACAATCACCACCACCTGTTCATTGCTTAAAACATCTTAGACCCCATTAGATGCGAGCACAATGAACTGAACCATTGTTTTATGTAGTTTCTGAATCATTGCATGTGGGTCCAGCATGCTTCCAAGTGGCTTTTGTCTTAGTGCATGACCCTGAGCTTGCTGCTGAAAAGCCGCTTCCTAGAATGTTCTTGCAAAGTAGTCACCACTGCCTGTGTAGGTTTAAGAGAGCATGCCAAATTTAGTAGTTCAGCCTGATCCTTGGTCAAGATCGTATCCCGCACAATTGGTGCTTCTGCTGTAGAAACACCTAACCTGCTACTGCTGCCAAATTTATGCTCCTCAAAGAAATGATCTGATGCAGCTCTAATTGATGCCAAGAAATATTTCAAGGACTGAACAGCCCAGATTTCGGAGTCATCTGCTGCACCTCTCGCAGTTGCTACTTGAAGCCCTTCCTTGCTAGCATTCAGCCACCGGTGTCCATTAGCATGACCCTCAAGTCCTACCGGTTCTTTAGTTGTTGCTATAGCAAGAAATCCAGCACCCATTTCCACTTCCTAAAGCCAAGCTACCACAAGTCCTACCTCTGATGCAGCAGAACCTAGATAGGATAAAAGGGAGTCAGGAGAGGCCCTCTCTTGCCCCACATTCCAAGTTCCATCCAATATCTGGATATTTTGATAGTTGGAGTATAGTTGCTCCCTGCTGGACAACTCTATGCGCAAAACGTTATCAATAGGTCCTAGTGACAACATGCTCCATCCATGAAGCCCTCCAGATTTAGCCAGGTTGAACACATAACCAGCTCCAAGAGCCATGTTTGTCACGGGGCCCCTGTGTGCAACCCATCCGCCGAAACCCACCTCAACAATAGAAATATCCACCTTTGCTGCTGCCAAGATCTGGAAACCCAGTAATGTATGGAATGTGAAGTAGTGTGAGATGGGCACATATGCCATTGTGGGCTCATGCAGGGGATCCCAGTACCACTAGAAGTCTGCGATGACCTGATTGAGGAGAAATTCATTTTTAGCAATGACAAACGGGTTAAGCTGAGGGTTGAGCACACCTGCCACTAGTGTGCAATCCGAGGCAGCAACAACCTGTTGTATAGCGTCCCCCACGTCATTGGGTGGGCAGTAAGATCTCTCAGCTTCAATGGGAAGATCTCGCAGCTTCAATGTCACAAGTTCCAATGCAACTGCCAAGAGTGCCTCAAAAATTGCTGGAACCGGTGTTGAAAGACCAATGCCTCCAAGATGGCTATCATACAACAACAATCTTTCTGAAACAAAGCGAGTGGTATGGGAATTTGTACACGCTGAACCCCTGACCGAAGAAAGGCATGTAACGTACAAAGGTACCACATTAATAAGAGCATGAGAAGCAACATGCTGGCCAGCACGAAACCACTGAAATTGATGCTCTACTGCTGCTTTTACTGGTTGTGGAATCAAAATCCAAACTACCTAAGATGCTTATGAAAAATTCGGAAGAGCAAGGTCGACTGTGTCAAATATTTGATTACTACCCTACCAGATGCGAGAGAACCCACACCATGTGGTTGTTACGGTATAGGAATTTGAGTGAGCAACAGTCTTGAGCCTTACAATAGGGGTTCCCTTGATGCAGATAAACAACTTCTTCATAAACTTCATTTGCAATGTAATTCCATGAGTTTGTAGCAGCTTGTGAAGGATCTGAAATTAGATAGCCTTTATGATGAAAAGTATTTACTGCCCCATCCAATCCAGAACCAAAGTACCTCTCATCACATTGCAAACACAATGGGTGTTCATAGGCTGTACAACATGAATGCTGCTCAAGAACCCTGCACCTAGCTCTGGTCTTAATTCTTCTTAGCATTTCGACATACATCTTGCAAGCTACATCGATCACACAACTAGTTGCAACCTCCTTGAATTTTAGATCACTCACAAATGTTGACCAACAACAATCACGAGACTGCATATTGTTTTCCTTTGGCTGAACCTTATGGTTCCTACTCCCACACATTAAAATTGCCCCACCAGCAGCTGCTAATTCCATAATTTTGTTGACTATATCAATATGAACCATTTGGCACAATGAACTCATCTCCTGTTTCACAGCTTTGGACGGAGCGAGACAGAGATTCATCGAAGTGGTGTCTACCCCAATATCATTCCAGAATAGAGTAGGCACTTCAAGAATTAGTACACATAGGGCAGAGGAAGGGTGGCAACGCCATACCTTGAGGAATTTCGCTACTAGTTCCCCAGTTTGTGTATCTTGCTGCTTCATCTTGTGCAGCTCCTACGCTTGGGATCCATCAGTGTTTTTTGCTGCCACCAACTCGTCGGCCACAACAGGAACCAACAACTGGGTGAGACTGAATTCCGTTGGTCTCAGTACATAAATTTTATCCACGGAATGAACATTTCCGTTCTTGATCGGCATTTCATGAATCGAAAGCAACCAAACCCAATGCCGCAGTGGCCTTCCTGTCTGAGTTTCGTGGAGAAGAGCATGAGGAGTTTCACTGTTAGGGTCCTAGGCATTAAGTACCTATGTCTTACACTCCTAACAGACCAGTCTTTTGGATAGTATTGGCTAGGTGCTTAACATCCACCCTCAACCATCTTTGCCCCAAAATTAATTTTGTTCTGAAGCTCAGCCTCACTGGACGCAATTTCTTTTCTGAGTTTGTCGGAAAGGAGCCCAGCAGCAAAAGGAGCATCACCCCCACCAATGATTCCAAATCCAAACTTCAGTTTCTCAGGAATCTCATCTTCCACCACAGCCACCATTTCTAATTCAGAATTAAAATCTCTGGATTTTTGTTGTGGACTCAATAGCACACCGAGTCACACAACGAAAAAGACAACAACAACTCACTCAATAGGATTTAATTCTTATATTTCTTTGAGTAGGATTTATTTCTAATATTGTTTTAAGTAGGATTTATTTCTTATATTGTTTTAAGTAGGAGTTATTTCTAATTACTTTTTATATAAGGGCATTATGGGGAATTATTGTAACCCTAACCCTAAAACTCCCTATTTAAGGGATAGGTATGAATGAAATAGGTAAGCTTTGAGATTTTAGAATAACCTAGTCTAAATATGTTGGGATCACCTCTTGATCCCGAGTTTAGGGTTTACTCCAAAAATCCAATCTATCATTCACCCTCCATTGCCATCCATCTTCACCCAAATTCATACACCATCATCCCTATTAAGAAAAGGAGCTTCCTGCCCCTTTTCCGAGCCCAAAGAGGAGATCTATCCTCCTTCTTGGCAGTAGCAACAAGAGAGGCCCAATTCCTCCCTTACCAAGCAGCAAAGTGAGGATTTTTATCCTCAAATCTTGAGCAATTCCTGGTGCAACGTGGGACCTGATCATAGCATCAAAGAAGAGGTATTAATCTATCCCAAACTCGTGTTTCAAGTTATTTAAGAAAGAAGAATTGCATTCTTAGCTAGAGCAGCAACAAAGAGGGCCAAACCCTCTTTGCCGTGACCAAGAAAAAAGAGCACCTTGCTCTAGCAAGGTCAGCATTGTTGTGGGGTCTTCTACCTAGCACAACAACTCGGTAGGACCCTCAAAAGAGGATCTTTCCTCCTGGCCAAGCATTGGTTAAGGAGAAATACTCATACACAGACCCTTGACGTGAAGTGAGTAAATTCTGAGTGCTGGATTCACAAATCCCACGCCGTGTTACTCGATCCATGACTCGGGACCGTAACAATTTTTGGGCTTTCTTGTTCGCAAATATGGACACTCCCTGTCAATTTAACGAAGAGACCTTCCCAACACCATTGTCGCCAATAATGCTGACCTTATGAAGCTTTTGCCGCCGGGGAACCACAACAACATTGTTGACGCAGGAGGCATCTGGTCGAATTAAAATAGGCAAACCCACTTGGGCCCGTTTCGCCGAGATTTGAGGTCGAACACCGTCTACTTCTGAAACTATGACCTTCCTTTCTGAATCCCTATTCTGACGAGTTTCAGTTTCGGCCCCTCTCACAGACTTTTCACTGTAAGCCTGAAGTATCTCCTCTGCTTCGGAGTTTATTTTTGTGCGCATGGCACCATCTCATCCTGGATTGCCGCAGTTAACTTTGTGCAAAGTGCTGCCATTACCGGCATCATTGCTGCAATTTACTCTATGCGAACTGCTGCCATTACCAGCATCATTGTTGTGGCTATTTCATCTCGGAACGAAGAGTAGCTCATTGTGAACCTGGTCTAATACCAAATGTTATGGTCCTAGAATTCCACAATGCGATTCGAAGGGAAACTTGAAGAAGAGAACGAAGAGGAGAAGAATCGTAGGGGAAAACAAGGAGTGGAGATGGATTGACGACGATGGATAACCTGGCTCTAAGGGACTCCGTAACCTAGGGTTCCAGGGGAACGTCGACCTTGGTTTTTTTAGGAGAACACAGATCCTTTGTAATTTTCTGCTTATCCCTTTCATTCCATGTTGTCCCTTAAATAGGGATCATATCCACAAGTGAAAATTACAATTTTGCCCCTCGGTATTTAACTTGAAATTAAACTAAATGACTACATAACTGACTCAGTCAGAGTAATTAACTCAGCCATGGTGTCTCTGCCTGACTCGGCCCACTATTGGGACCATAACATAGTAGAGTCCAATTACAATAAAACTACCATTGTCCCAATTACACTCAAACTCTAACACTTAAAGATAAGTCCTAACATAATTAAATAACTCAAGATTGATAAAAGACAAACATAACTTAAACTAAAACTCTTCTTGGATGTGATAATAAGATAAAGATGCTTTTATGAGTCCTTCTTGATCTTCCAACTTATGTGATAAGGATGCCAGCTCGTGGTAATCATGGTGGGTACTACTTCTTATGGGTCTGGGTCCATCTTGTGGGCCTTCTTTGGTCGTGTGGCCCATCTTATAATACTCTTTGATATGTGGGCCTTCCTTTGGTCGTGTGGGCTTGGGCCCTATCTTCCAACACTCTCCCTCAAGATGGGGGTGAGAGAATATCATGAACTCCCAGCTTGGTGCAAATGACATATAGAATCTTTTTGTATAAAATGGCAATCCTCCCATCTTCTAACACTCCCCCTCACACTGGTGCTCTCTTCCATTAGGCCCTGTTGGCCAATTCAGGGGGGGTATAACATAGATGTAATAATAAGTTCCTCGGTCTTGGTTTCCCAATCGTGATATATTTTTACAGGGCCTATCATGGTTTCCCAACCGTGGTATTTTTTGACAGGGTATCTTCCATCATGGTTTCCCAACCGTGATATTTTTTTTGGTAGGGCCCATCGTGGTTTCCCAACCATTATATATTTTTACAGGGTAAAATAAATGATGATATGAGACCACCTCTTCTTCAATAATAATGTCCCCAGAGAGACATAATAGCAGCAACTGTATATAACATGACCAGCTTCCAATACATATAACACGAACAAAATAATAAACTTTGTAACAGAACCCATGAAATAATCAGATATAAAAAATTCTTCTTAGATGCACAAGCTTCATCTTTTGTGTTCCCCCTTTCTTGAATATTTTGGTCACATAAACTTATTTACAACATATGAAATAAAATACCTCTTTCTTCTACTTCTTCTACTTCTCCCCCTCAAGCTGGGTGGTAATGGCAGTGATCCCAGCTTGAACCAAATATCATAGATGTAGCAATAAACCAAAATAACAGAGACGTATAATAGGCCCTCAAACCAGGGACAAGTGAGATATTTTTCCTGATATGTCAACTCAAAAAGTGACTCAAAAAATAGGCATAAATTCGGATTTTTTAATACAACATAATACAAGCATGACCTTTAATTCTTCCAATGCGAATACATCTTTAAATATAGATCAGATTGACATGAAATTTCTTGGTATGAAACTATACTTAAATACCTTTCATCCAAGTATAACATTTATTCATAAAATATAATTATTAGAAGATAAATAATCTGATAGATTTCGTTCTCTTTCATCTGGCCGAACTAATTACTGTTTCTCCTGTTTTTCTAGAATGACCATTGACTCTTACAAGATAAATATCTCCTTATGAAAATATCATTCCAAGAATTGGTTGAATAGGTAAGAAAAAATATTTGCATATTTTTCTTTTGATATATAATTCTCCATATAAAATCTCTTTCTTGATAGCATAAAATACCTCGGAAGTTGAGGCTTTCTACTGCTGCTCGAACCTCTTTTTCAATCTGACCTTTGCTGCTTCAAATATCGATTTCTCTTTGTAGATAAATCAGATAAAAATGGGTTGAATAAGTAAAAGAATGGACTTACAACTATTTCTTTTGGTATATATTTCTCAATATAAAGTGTTGTTCTTGATAGCAAAAAATACCTCAGAATCTGAAGATTGCATCTACTAATTGAACCTTTTTGCAATCTGACCTTTTTCTCATTCAATTATCAATATCTCTCTGTAGATAACTCCGATTGGAACAAATCATTTTTCTTTAGAGAGTAGACTCAATTATATTTCCGTCAGTATATAAATTTCAATATGAAAAACTCCGTATAGAGGTAAAAAACGCAAAGAAAACTATAAGTGTAGGGATAGAAAAAAATAACTACGAACCTAGACCAAGGGTTTAGGGTTTAGAGAAAAGGATCACATTACCTCTATGGGTTGACCACGTCAACTCACAGAACCTGCTATGATACCATGTTGAATTTATGGAAAAGAGAAATACTTCATTGACATTATTAATTTGTCGTAATCAGAGTACATGAACCCCTATTTATAATAGAGGAAGGTAGTAAAATTCAATTACAATAAAGCTACCCATGTCCCAATTACACCCAAACTCTAACACTTAAAGATATGTCCTAGCATAATTAAATAACTCAATATTGATAAAAGATAAACATAACTTAAACTAAAACTCTTCTTGGACGTGACCATAAGATAAAGATGCTTTTCAGCATCCTTCTTGATCTTCCAACTTATGTGATAAGGATGATAGCTCGTAGTAATCATGGTGGGTCCTACTTCTTATGGGCCTAGGCCCATCTTGGGGCCTTCTTTGATCGTGTGGCCCATCTTATAATACTCTTAGATATCTAGGGCTTCCTTTGGTCATGGGGCTTGGGCCCTATCTTCCAACAAAATTCTTTGATTTGATTGAATTTTTGTGTTGTTTTCCAAGTTGGCAAGCATCACAAAGTTTTTTCCTTTTCAAAATTCTGATTTGGTACTCCCCTCACCAGATTTTTCCTTGCCAACTTGTTCAAGGAGTCTATTCCTATATGCCATAACCAAGAGTCATCTACATTTACACCCAAACAAATTGCACGTGTTATCTTTTTCGTTCAATTTGATCTCTTGCATTTCATCTACTTTGTTTGAATCCTCCTTTTATCCCGAATAAGGGGGGAACTCTTCTTGGGTGGATCCCTCTTGTTCTTGTTTAGTTCCCTTCTCTTTGGAAGTTGGTTCAATTTCTATATCTCTTTCTTCCTTACCTTCTTCCCCTTCCTCCATTTCTAATGGTAAGTGTTCTTTCAGTTTCTTAGTGACAATAAGAGGGGAGGGTGTTACGGTCCCGGATCTGACACAAGGATTCTTTGGGAGGATCAGGGATCTGTCACGGGTTACGGGTCTTCCATGCATTACTGTAGGGATAGTAGGAAGACATGGGGAAGATGAAGATCAATGGAGGATGAGAGACCACGTGGGTTTTCGAGGAAAACCCTAACCTCGAGATCAAGAAGGTGATCTGAAGCCTGTTTAAGCTAGATTTAACATAATTCTCAAAGCTTATCCTTCTCATTACTCTTACCACTTAAATAGGGTTCACCCTGTTAGGGTTTAATAAAATATTACAAAATTATCCCTATGAATAAAATATTCCAAAAATATCCCTATGAATACATAATTCCAAAAATACCCCTATGACCTAAAATTGAAATAAAATAAAGTAAATTAAATAAAATAACTAAAATAATAATGTTATTGCATGCATAACATTACAACCCCCCCTGGAAGAATGAGCTTTTCCTCAAGCTCGGAAGTAGGGTCTGTATGCTGACGTCTCCACATGTGCCCAAGTAGCATCTGCGATCGCTATGTTCGCCCGTTGGATGCCCAAAAATTGGAGCATGCCCTCTAGGTTTTTTTTTTTTTTTTTAGGTTGTAAGCAACTGCTGCCACACCTAAGAAAACCAAAACTGCCTCAAACTGTTAGGTTATCCCAAGCCATGGATCGAGTCACCCTTCTTTCCTCTCTTCCCTCCATGGATGCTCTTGACGCTGGAAGAGAATTCTTGTTTCTAGAACGTGGAATGATGGAAATCAAATAGAACGAAGGAGCTTTGAAGGAAGCTCAACCTGGACCTCAGAGGGAGAATCTGACCTAGACCTCTAAGGGAGAATCTAACATGTTTAATCTAATTTTCTCAATACTTACTTTCTTCATTCATCTCACGTCCCTATATAGGGAGTTAGGGAAAACATGCCAAAGGCCATAAGTTCAAAAAATTAAAAATAAACCCCTAATGTTCAACAAATTACCAATAAACCCTTAATGAGTCCATAACATTACTCTCTCCTCAAGAACGAGCTCAAATGTAGAATGGCATGTTCGTACAAAAGTAGAACAACCTAGCAGAGGAGCAATTTTTTTTTTTTTTTTGGCTTCTTTAACTCATCACCCTCTCAAAGCGCAGACAAATGTCATCGTCACCAGTGACAAAATTTTGAGGATAATTATACTGGGAAAACATGCTCAGTAACTTGTCAACTAAAGCATGTGCCCGTATTGCATGGGGGCTACATATGGATCTCCTAGATGCATCTGATCTTGCCTAGATAAGTAGAAGAGCTTCAGCAACATCTCAGACAGCAGCTATGCGTCGGATGCTGTGTTTCTATCCATACTCCTAAGCTTAACTTGAGGCTGCTGTTTTTGCAAGGCAGTACCAGTTCCCAGTTGTTCTGCAGTATACTTTGTCTGACCAGCAAGTCTTATCCATGATTGTATCCTTTGGCCACGTTGTTGGCATAGGAACAGCAAAGGGAGAAGAAACAACAATAACCTGTCTCACAGGTGCCTCAACTAAGGCCTTACCGGATGTAAAAATTTTTCCATTGAAAATTTATGCAATTGATCATTTATCATCACCCAGCTACTTCCAAGATCCTTTGTTACTCCAATCTTTGCCATTTTCTTCCTGACTTCCAAAGATTCTTTCCATAAACCAGCTTTTGAGTAGAGATTTGACAGAAGAACGTAAGAAGCATGAGCATCGGGCTCTAACTGCATCACTCTTTTTGCTAATTCCTGTCCTATACTTACATTTTTATACTTCCAACAAGCACTTAGTAACGTTCTCCATACTAAAACACCCACATTGTAAAGGCAGCCAACTCGCCCAAGAACATCAACCAAGCAGCAGTAAGTTTCAGAATCTGGCTCCATCTTATAGTTGTCGCACAGCAGATGAAGGTTGTTTTGTTAGAATCTGTCTTCGTTTTCGCCAACTCGTTGAATATTTGAATTGCGTTGTCTGCTCTTCCATGCTGCGCCAGTCCTTTAGCATACATGTCAACAACCGAGCTTCCAACATAGATATCTCCAAAAAAACCAGCTTTAATTATCAAAGAATGAAACTGCCTTCCAACATCTAAAGCTGCTAAGCCAAAACAAGCAGAAATACAAGAGGCAAAAAAGAATTGAGTTGGACCAAATCCAGCCACTGCCATTTCCCTACATCTTCTTAAAGTTTCAAATCCAAGCCCATTCTGCTCATAAGCTCCAATTATAGTACTCCAAGAGACTTCATTGCTCCTATACATGGTTGCAAAAGCTCTATCAGATGCATATAGTGCTCGACATTTAGAGTACATATTGGTCATTGCATTTTCCACATTAGTTTCCGAACCATGAACTGATGTGACGGCATGGCCATAGTTAGGGGTGGCTTCGAACTGAGTCGGTTCGCGAGCTGCTCGAGTTCGGCTCGGTTCCGGCTCGGTTCGATTAGTTTTATATCGAGCTCGAGCTCAGAAATAGGTTCGTTTATATTAACGAGCCGAACCCGAGCAGAGCCAGGTTCGGCTCGTCGGCTCGCGAACCGGCTCGTTTTAACGAGCGGCAATTCGGGAATCGGGGGAGTTCAAAATTTTTTTTTGGGACAGAGAGTCCCTTCCCTTCCGTCCTACCCCTCTGGAACCATACGTCTCTGCCATTTCCTCCCATTTCCATACCGTTTCAGCATGATTTTCTCGCAAAAATCACTGTCCGTCGGCGGGTATTCATGGGAAACGGGGGATTTTGGTCTTCAAATCCCTCGTTCTCCCTCTCCCTCTTCGATTCCTCAATCTCTGTCAAAGACTACGATTTTTTCATCTTCCTCTGCGATTTCTTCCTGTTCGATCTTCTTCCTCTTCGAGTTATTCATCCGAAGTTCTTCCTCGCCGACGAACGAAAGCCACTGTCCGACGGGAGGTAAGATTTTTATTTAATTTTTTTTTTTTTTGCGTCGCCGACCTAACCCTACAAAATCTCTAAATCTCGTTTCGTTTAAGCAGTAATTCTTCATTCTTTGAAAGTTTTTGGAGATATCCCCGAACGGCGAACACTCTCTATTTCTGTAAGTGTTGATTTTTTTTTTTTTCATTTTTATCTTCTGTATGTTTTCTTCCTCAGCAATTTCGAAGTTGATTTTTGTTTTCATTTTTATCTTCTGTACGTTTTCATATGAAATACCAGCCCCGATAAAAGAAATATCATATGAGCCAACCACAAAAAAAAATTATCCTATAAGCCAGAACTAATATGTTTACCATCCACTTCTAGTGTAACTAGTTGCATTTACTATGTCTAGGAAACAATTTCTCATCAGAAATCCAGTTGACCAGTTGTATATAATTCTTTGAATTACCACTAAATCACTCACACTGAATACTTTGGACAGGTTAAAAGTTGTGGCAGCAAGTAAATAAAAGTAAAATTCAATATGAAAACAAAAATCAGTTAACTCATAAAACTATCGCAATATACTTAAGTCTGTCCACTTCTGGCAGGGTAACAAGCAAGACTCACTTGTGCACTATTCATAAAACAAATGAGTAATCATGTTCTTGTAGAAAATAGTTATGGGGATCACAAATGAAACCTCATGAAAGATCATAACTACACTGCCTTCAACCACCTGAAAGTTAGATGAATAGATCTAAAAATGAAAGTTGCTTACACTCAAAACTTGATACTGATACTTAATTAGCAAATTCACAGTCACATCAGTCTTTGATGAAGAACAAAGAAACTGCATTTGGATGCTTACATCCATGCACACTAAGAATATTACAGGAAGATGATAAAGCTAAACACAACATTTCTTCCATCAATAAAGTATATTTTCTTAATATTGACCATATAACAAGCAACCCTTCGCTTTTCCAATAGAAGTTCGCTCCAGAGTAAGCATTGAAGTTTCAGCAATGTTAATAACCACTATCTTTGAAGGTTCAGAAGAAAAAACAAGACAGATAGTAATTGAAAGGGAGCCTCCCAAAGGAAAGACCTAACCTCTGTGCGACAAATAGGTTGCTGGAGATCCATTTGGAAAGGAAGTACCATTAGATAAAACTCCTTTTTTTTTCAGTACGTTTTTTTCCTCTGTGATTTCAGTGTTGATTTTTTTTTTTCATTTTTATCTTCTGTAAGTCTAGTTAGCTTTTGGTTGACAGGACTCTGGGGTTCGTTGTATATGTTCCAGATAAAGTTAAATACATCATTTTAATCATTTTTTTACCTTTTTTCCTCAATCAATAAGTTTATCTCGTATCGTTTTCTATCATGTGGTTTTTTTTAAGCACGAAGAGAATTTAGCAGACCATGTAGTTGATTATTATCTTATTACTCACAGGCCTAAACTTTGACCTTCCAATTTCCATCTATATTGCTATCAGCGGTATTGGTTTTAAATGCATAAAATTTTTGTTCTCTCTTAAGAATCTGTTTAAGCTGAAAAGGATCATTCATCCTTTGCTCGGCATTGCATTCTGTACAGTCGTCATTCATATGTTGTCCTACATTTGGTATCCTATACGATTTTCCTGTGGACAAAGTCTCAAAACCCTTCTTCTAGTCACAATATGTGGATTATCAACATTTTCAATGTACAATGCACATCTACTTTTGCTAGTTCACTACTTATATTGATCTCTGTTCATATAGATTGTGTCCATATTAATTATATTTTATCTGGTAGTGGACTTTTTTTATCCAAAATGCAATGATTAGTCTTTACCTTTTTTCTGCAGCTTCTATTGTGCCTTGGTTCTGGTTTTTTTTTTTTTTCAATAACTTGAGAGAATTAAAATTACGATAACATGCTCTTTGAATCAATTGTGTAGACAAAAATCATGTCCTAACTGAAAAATTGTAAAAAAAAAACCCTATCTGGTGTGATCAGAGCTTGTTCTGTCTTCATGTGTCTTTTTCTTATTCCTATGGAACTCTTCCTCTTCCTAAATATAATATTGTGGTCCATAAAACGACCACAACAATTAAATTGTTGTTCACCAAAACAAAACTTTTTTTATGCATATGGAACTCAACCCAATTATGTTATGTTAGACTAATAACAAGTCTAGTAAGTATGTATTCATCATACATATTAGATCAGAATATTTCAGAATACAGTACATAATTTTTATTTTTAGACCCAATATTTCGTTGAATTGATACGTTAGATACAGACCGATGTAAATTATCTCTCTTTTTTGCTATCGATTTTTATCCTTCCTCTTCAATTTCTTCATCCAAAGTTCTTCCTCGCTGACGAGACGAAAGTGACGGTCCGACGGGAGGTAAGATTTTTATTTAATGTTCTATTTAAGTTTTTCATCATGGTAATTTTAATATTTTTAACGACATTAACTAACTAGTAGTGGAAGAGTATTTTTTTTTATCTAACAATAACTAATTTTTTTTTTTTTTGTCATAGGGGGGAGATTTTGCTCATGCAAGGACGCATATTATTTTCTAGCATTAAGAGAAACAACTATAGTTTGTAATTTTATAATGGATTTATAGTTTTTATTTAGGTGATTGTAAATTGATAGTGATATTTCATTTAATTTTGTTGTGTTTGATTATTTTATAGAGTTTATTTATAATGTTATGCAATGTATGAAGTGTTTAAACTAGTTTATGGTGTGTATAAATAATTTCATGGAGTGTTTATGGAATGTATAGATAATTTGATAGAGTGTTTATGGAATGTATAGATAATTTGATGGAGTGTTTATGCATATATTATGCAGGTTGTATGTATATTGATTATGCCCAATTTTAAGTAGAGGTTATGCCGAATTTTATACTGGTATTATATACATAGATTATGGTTAATTTTAAGAAAAAGTTATGCCCAATCTTATATATGTATTATATATATAGGTTATGCTTAATTTTATGTAGAGGTCATGTCCAATTTTATGTAAAATGTATATAATTTATTTGATATATATTTTTTGAAAATTTTTAAATGTATATTGAGGCCCGAGTTCGGCTCGAAGCTCGGTTCGAGCTCGGTTAAAATTTTTGGGCTCGAGCTCGATAACAATTTTAAGCTCGAGACGAGGCTCGGCTCGAAGCTCGGCTCGAAATATTTAAATCGAACTCGACTCAAACATAGGCAAGTTCGGCCTCGGCTCGGCTCGATGCCACCCCTAGCCATAGTTCTTCTTAATTATAGCCTTCAAATGGTGATACACCGACTCCCATTTGTATGACTTCCTTGAATGAGGAGGCCCCGACAGGAAGGATCATAAACTTCTGCAGTGCAAGTTTGTTGCCAGCAGGAGATCCTCCATTGAGCACATTGAAAGCAGGTACGGGCAGCACTAAGGTCTTGTGCCCAGGCACATTGGCAATGTGCTGGTATAGAGGGAGATTCTTCACACTAGCTCCTATTTTTCAAATGGCAAGAGAAACTACGAGAATGGCAGTAGCACCAAGCTTTGGTTTGCAGCAATCCCATTCATTAACTGTTCTATCAAGTACTTGGACCATGAAGTTATCAATCTTAGTCTGCTCAGTTGGATCCTTTCCAATTAAGGCAGGCCCAATTATTGCATTGACATTCTCAACAATGTTAAGAACACCTTTGCCAAGATAGTCAGATCCCCCATCGTTTAGTTTTAGAGGTTCAGATATACCTGTAGAAGCACCATTTAGTACGACAGCCCTAGCAAAAGTCCCATTGCTGCAAATGATATCTACCTCAACTGTAGGATTTCCACAGCTATCGAAGACCTGTCTAGCCTTAACAGTTTTGATGGTCACCATGTCTCGTACAACCCAAGTTTCCCCGGAGTTCCGGTTGTGGCTGAATGCGAGAATCATGGCTTGCCCAACATTCTCATTTTGACCGGCCATTTCAGCAAATATGTGGAAGGCACCAGGATTATCCCCAAATTGGAAATCCAGGTGAACCAAATAAGGGCCCCCGAAGACCGAACGTTCGAAACGCAATGGGAAGAGCCTGTAATACACTCTTTGGACCTTGGGAAAAACATTCGAGATGAAATCCGCAACAATGTCTTTATCAGTTGCCTGTGGAAGCAGTTTCAATTTCAAATCCGCTGGGCGAAACCTTACTGCTGCCGCCAGGGCCACGATTTCAACTTCGAAATCGAAATCGCAGGGTTTGGGTTGTTGTCGGTTTGTAGAAGGAAAGCAATCACAGTGCGCCAACGGTGGTTGTTTGGAATTTTTATACCCCGAGCCAGCGTCTAGCCCGTCAAGCTGGAGACGTTGTGGACGGCGAATAGCATGGAGGAGTGGCCAAAATCGATAGTATTTCTGCATCTCGACGAACATGTGTCGTTGCCTTGCGATGGCAAAGTAGGGCTTCGGTTTGGAGGTCGCCTCGCCATCGGATTTCGGAAGTTCAGGGAGGTTTTCCGAGACAGGGAGCTCTCGGATATCCGGCGGCATCGGAGGGGGAAGACTTAGAGCGTCCAGAGAGGGAGGGGTGGCCTGCAAACCCTCTTCCATTTGTGTCGACAAGGGGTTTGCGGGGTATCCTTCCGATTTTGGACATGGTAGGTCCCCAATTTCGGATTTCGCCATCGCGGGAGAGACAGAGGGCTCTCTGAGGTCGTGCGCTGCGGATTTCTCTGATTTCTTTGCTGCGACACTAGAGACCTTAGCACAAATCGGAGCCATTTGTGCATCAAGTCGAAGAGCAGATTGACGAAGAAGCTCCTCGTGAGAAGATGAATCATCGCCGGTGGTCTGCGCTGGTGGATTGTAGCTTCCTGGCGGCGGCGCTCAAAGTCCACTGTCCTCCGGTCGCCGGAGGAGGAGCTGGATTGATGCATCCATGGCTGCCATGGTCGAACACAGGTCAGCAGTGGTCTGACGAACCTCTTCAATGGATTGATTTTGAGCCTCTATCATCTGACAATTTTCCTCAATCAGTTTACGCAAATCCTCTGGGGAAGAGGAATCCCCAAGTGTGGACCTGTCTGATACCAAGATGTTAGGTTCTTTTCGAGCCATGGATCGAGTCACCTTTCTTTCCTTTCTTCCCTCCATGGATGCTCTTGATGCTAGAAGAGAATTCTTGTTTGTGGAATTTGAGGGAGAATTTGACCTGTTTAATCTAATTTTTTCATACTTACTTTCTTCATTGATCTCATGTCCCTCCTATACAGGGAGTTGGGGAAAACATGTCAAAGGTTATAAGTTCAACAAATTACAAATAAACCCTTAATATTCAACAAATTATAAATAAACCCCTAATGAATAGAAATTATAAATAAACCCCTAATGAATAGAAATTATAAATAAACCCCTAATGAGTCCATAACACAAACATTTCAGATTCATTTTCCAATACGTTCTCTCTCTCCACCAACTATAGTCTAGGTTGTTGCAACGATTGAGCTTCAGATGTGGTACTCGGATGATTCAAGCTGTCTATATGCAAATGTTCGAGTTCTCAAGCGATATTTAGCAGAATTTGATAGGTGGACCACTGTTTGTGTCTGATATAACTTGCCATATCCCGCAAGCCTATCAAGGAGAATGTGGTCAACACCTTTGCATGGGAAAAAGATTTGTATCAGCATCAACGTGTCCAAGTTAATCTCTTGCAGCTGTGTTGTTTCAGCCCACTCACATTGCTGTGTGAAAGCATTGGCTCGATCAACCATTGTAACCTTTATAGAGTGCAGTATTCGGGCATAATCCTTCAAAGATTCTTCGGGCATAATCCTTCAAAGATTCTTCAAAATTCATTAGCAGATTATGAACCTCCTTTAGGAGTTTCAATGATAACACGTCTGATTTTAACCCAGGCTCAGAAAATGCTTTCCCAAGAGAATCTCCTTCACAAGCACCCAAGAGCATGACTGTCTTCCCAAAGTCAATTAGAGATTGTCCAATCTCTTTGTGTCTCTTTACCAGTCGAAAGGCTTGTTGTTGGGCCTCAGTGAAATGATCCTCAAGCTCAAATATATAGTGTGTCAGTTTGTCATATTGAGGATTGGACTCTTCAACAGGGGTTGCTTGTCCAAGAACTACAACACTAACCTTAGATTGAACATCCTTGAAAACCTATATTAAAACAGAGGGCTTCTGCTTAAAAATACCCAACACTATAGATCTAGCTCTTGCCAAGCCTTCACAAAGCCCATTGCGAAGAGCATTAGCATCATGTGGGTTGGTTCCAACCAAAGTCATATGTGAATGCCTCATTGTCATCAGTGGTAGTGCCACGTGCTCCATCCAAATGCCATACAAAGTGAGAGAGACATCAACCTGTTCTTCAGTTGGTAGAAGTAAGAAAAACTCATCTATAACTTGTTCAATGAAATCGTCCCCCTGCAGAAAGTGGACATATAAATAGCCCAGTGACCAAACAGCTAAGCCAAAACCAATGGAATGGCCAGAATGGTGGACTACTTGTGCATCTGGACTACCAAAACTGCAATACCAACCGTTTTCATGACACATAAGGCTTGCATGACAATGGAGAATGGATAAACAGTTGCAGGAATACCTGGAGGGAGCAATGGAGCAAGAACCGGTGGAGTAAGTGTGTGGCATGTTTTGAAAACTAATACATCAAGAACAACATTATGGGATCTGAATGGTGGTTGGCAGTTAGAGAGATCCTTCATTTCCCTCAGAAACTCAGTAACTGTTACGGTCCCGGGTCATGGATCGAGTAACACGGCGTGGGATTTGTGAATCCAGCACTGGTACTGAGTTGCTGGATTCGGTAAGGAGGGTTAAATATCCCTTCTTTGATTAATCTTCCACCCATGATCAATCTCCCTTGTTATGAACACACTCTAGTGCTAAAGTTATAGCTAGAATGGAAATAATTCACGTGGAGAGATAATGGAAGAAGTACCTTTTCTTTCTCACGTAAATCAGGGTTTCAATCCTGATTTGGTTGCTGCTCGTGCTAGGATTGAAGTCCCAGCTTATGTGTAGCCCTTGGCTCACCTTGGTAGATGTTGATGCTTCCAAGCTAGGAAGGGATGCACCAGATCTTCACGTGGAAGAACCATAAATCCTTCATTTTCCTGCTCGTCAAGAGGGTTAGAACCCTTCCTGATTATTGACGCTCAGAAGGAGGGAAGACCCTCTCTTTGGGCTCGGAAAAGGGGCAGGAAGCTCCTCTTCCTTTTATGTTTGATGAAGGATGAAGATGGATGAATTTGGATGAGGATAGAGGGTGAAGGATAGGTTGGATTTTTGGAGTAAACCCTAAACTCGAGATCAAGAGGTGATCTCAGCCTGTTTACACTAGGTTATTCTAAACTCTCAAAGCTTACCTATTTCATTCATTATTTCCTTTAAATAGATCACGTCATGGAATTTTAAAGTTAGGGTTACAATAATTCCCCACAAAACCCCTACATATAAAAGTAATTAGAAATAAATCCTACTTTAAACAATATAAGAAATAAATCATACTCAAAGTAATATAAGAAATAAATCCTATTGAGTGAGTTGTTGTTGCCTCCTTCATTGTATGACTTGGTGTGCTATTGAGTCCACAACATTTGCCTCCCCCTGGAGAAAGAGCTTGTCCTCAAGCTCAAAAGCTGGGTAGACTTGTTTGAAGATGTCTACACGTTTCCATATTGCAGCGTCGGGGTCAGTATCCATCCACTGAACGAGAATATCCCAATGGTCATTGGTCAACCAAGCACGTAACACCGCAGCTAGGTTAGGAATAACCACACCATTATCAACCGGTGGTAGGAATGGAGTGGATGTAGGCTGTGCCCCGGAATGTGGCTTCAAAAGAAAGACATGAAACACATCATGAAGTTTGGCCATGTCCAGTAATTTGAGCTGATAGGCGACTAGTCCCACATGTAGAAGAATGGGAAACAGCCCAAAAAATCTGGGAGAGAGCTTATGTCATGGAGGTCCCGCAAGAGACTGCTGACGGTAGGCCTGGAGCCGTAGTCACACATACTCTCCAACCTCAAAAGAGACCTCACGGTGGCCTTTGTCATAGACATCCTTCATCCGAGCTTGAGCGCGTCGTAGCCGTTCTGTGATATTCTGTAGCAGCAGATCCCAGTCCATGAGTGGCTGGTCAATCGCATCCACACGGGTGGACCCTGGGTGGTATGAGAGAAGGTGAGGTGGATCCCGGCCATATATAACCCGGAAAGGAGAGGATTGCAAGGCAAAGAGGAATGAAGTATTGTAACAGTATTCGGCCCACGGAAGCCATTGAACCGATTACCGCGAACGATCACCCACCAAGCACCACAGATACATCTCGATGGTGCGGTTCTCCACCTCTGTCTGCCTGTCTGTCTACGAATGATAGGCAGAGGAGAACTTCAATTTAGTCCCACTCAAGCGAAAAAGTTCCCGCCAAAAGGAGCTCGTGAAAACTGCATCTCTGTCACTCACAATGGATTCTGGAATGCCATGTAAGCGGACTATCTGCTCCAGGAAAGTCTGAGCAACCTGTGTTGCTGTAAAAGGATGAGCCAGCGGTATAAAATGTCCGTACTTGGAGAATATATCAACCACCACAAAAGGTACGGATTTTTCAGAGGACAGGGGTAGACCTTCCACAAAATTCATCGAAATGTCGGCCCAAACCTGTGTAGGAAGGGCCAGAGACTGGAGAAGACAGCTGGACTCAAGTGATCAGCTTTGTTGCCCTGGCAGACCTGACAGTAGCCCACATAAGTCGCAATAGAGGGTTTCATGGCTTGCCAGTAAAAATCAGCTCGAATTCTGTGCAAGGTCTTCTGTATCTCCTCGTGTGTACTGTCATGGTAGGCCGAGAGAATAGCTGGAATAAACTCGAACTCAAGTAGAAGGAAAAGACGCTGCTTTTAACAAATAAGTGAATCCTAGATGGACCACCTCAAATCCATTGTCCCTTCCGAAATCTTATGATGCAGTTCCGGCAGTGCAAGGTCAGTGGCATGTGCATATCTCACAAGGTCCAGGATGAGAAATCTTGGCTAGCTGATCGAATAGACCGACTGTTGATCCTCAAAACACTGTGACAAGGCATCTGTCGCCTTATTTAATCTTCCCACATGATATTCCACCGAGAAGTCAAACCCCAACAACTTACTGATCCAGTGCTGCTGTGGTGACGTCGTCAAACACTGTTCTACTAGGAATTTAAGGCTGTAGTGATCCGTGGGTATGAGAAAAGCCCGGCCCTTGAGATAAGGCCTCCAATGTTGGACCGCCTTGGCCAACCCAATCAATTCTTGCTCATAGGCTGCCACCTTGTGATGGCGGACTACCAACTGTCTGCTAAAATACGCAATAGGATGGCCTAGTTGTTGTAAAACGGCCCCAATGCCCATGCCCAAAACGTCACACTCTACCATGAACAATTCGTCAAAGTTGGGAAGTTGTAATACTGGCACGGATGCGAGGGCAGCTTTGAGTGCCGCCAATGACTTGGTGGCCTTAACATTCCAAATAAAGGATTTTTTTCTTGAGCAGACTGGTCAATGGTGCTGCCACCGGCCCATAGTTCTGAATAAATTTGTGATAGTAGTCCACAAGACCCAAAAAACCCCGTAACGCCGAACAAGACTGTGGCTTCGGCCACTCGTGAATAACTTGGATCTTCTCAGGATCTACCGTAACCCCCTCATGTGAGATAATGTGTCCCAGATACCCCACATGTGAAGCCGCAAAAGAACACTTGGAATGTTTCAAATAGAGGTGATGTGCTTGTAACAAGTCAAAAACAATCCTCAAGTGTGCCAAAAACTCCTCAACCGACTTGCTATAGATAAGAATATCATCGAAAATACAAGAACAAATTTTCAAAGATAGGGGCTAAATACCTCATTCATCAAAGCTTGAAAAGTGAAGAGTGCATTGGATAACCTGAATGTCATGATGACGAACTCAAAGTGGCCATGGTGCGGCGGAATGCCGTCTTCTTGATATCTGAGGGGTGCATCCAGACCTGATGGTATCCCGAACGGAGGTCGAGTTTAGTGAATAACCATGACCCATGTAACTCATCCAAGAGCTTATCCACTACCGAAATTGAAAACTTGTCTTTCACTGTCTACACGTTCAACTCCCGATAATCCACGCAGAACCTCCATGTCCCATCATGGTTCTTCACAAGTAAGACGGGTGGAGAGAACGGGGAGCGACTGGGATGAATAAGACCCTGTTTCAATATCTCCTGGCACTAACGCTCTATCTCGTGTGGGTTATGGTACGGTCGCACGACCACTACCTCAGATCCTGGTTTCAGACAGATCCTGTGGTCACAATGCCTCAGGGGAGGCAAACCCGAAGGCTCCTGGAAGAGGTCAGAGAACTCCTCAACCAGACCATCACTAGTAATGTCAAGTTGATCCTGTGTCTGCAAAGTGCGCATGCGGAGGGCCCTGTAAGAGCACCCGACTCCCGGCCAACTCAAAGCTCATGGTTAAAGTCGAAAAGTCCCACACAATGGGCCCCGACGTTTGTAACCATTTAATTCCTAATACCATATCAAATCCCGCCAGGGGAATAAAAAAAATTCAGCATTAAACGAAGTAGAGCCAATGGAAAACGTTATCGCCTTACTAATCCCATAGCTAGGGACCTTCTCGCCATTGGCCACTGAGATGGTGGTTGTCAGATGAGTGTGTATCTGGAGCTGGAGATGCAGTACGGCTGTCAAACTCAAAAAATTGTGTGTACTCCTCGAGTAGACTAGTCCCACCAATTCTCAGTCGATGACACGAGCTCGGACTTGCATTGTGTTAGGCGATTTCAGCCCAATAATAGCATGCAAGGATATGTCTGGTGGTTCCTCCTCGATAATATCTTCCGGCTCCTCTAGATCGTCTGAATCCTCCACCTTGAGCCAAAAATATCGCTTACATAGGTGCCCCACCCAATACTGCTCATCGCAGTTATAACATAAATTTTTGGACCGTCTTTCTGCCATCTCAGCACTCATTAATTTTTTGATAAAGTTCGGTAGGGGATTACTAGAGAGGGGATCGGCTTCCTGAGTAGTAGTCGGAGTGTGTTTAAAGGAAGGGGCTGCTGGAGATGCTCCCTGAGATGAAGAATAGAGGCACCCTTACCATGTGGAGGAAGTGTTCCTCTCACCCAACCAACCCGGCTTACGTTGCTGCAATTGTTGTCGTTGTTCCATTGCTCGGGCCATATTCATTGCATGAGTTAAATCCGTAGGCATAAGGACTTCTACCTCTAGCCTTAAATACTCATTGAGACACGTTGTGAATAGGGAGACATGTTGGTCAACCAATACCCTCTCACCGGGATGAGCCAACTTTTCCTGGAACAATTTTTTAGATTGTTCCACCAAACCAGTTTGTCGCAATAGGACTAACTCCCCCAGGGGGTTGCTGTTGGCGGGAGGGCCAAATCTAACTGTTCATAGATTTTTAAATTCTCCCCAAGTCATCCCTGGTCTCTCTTTTTCTACTTGACTAACCCATAACATGGTTTCATCTGTCATATGGAAAGAGGCTAGTTGCACCTTATCCCATTCAGTAGTCCATTGGTTCAAAAAAAAAAATTCACATCTATGTAACCAAATTAAGGGATCAACTGAACCATTGAAAGAGGAAAGCTCTAACTTGGTGTACCTTGGAACTTGTTAAGCACCTAGCCAATACTACCCAAAAGACCAGTTTGTTAGGAGTGGAAGACATAGGTACTTAACCCCAAGACTATAATAGTACCCCGCCCTTCCTCGAGCCGACGACCGTGGAGGCTACCACAACAGAGCAACCAGAGCCGGGTCGAACCCGGGTCAGTCCAGGCACGTGACCACCCGCATCCATTTTGGGGGCACCGGGATTCGAAGTCGGGATGCAGCGCTAGCTCTGTTATGGTCCTGGGGTTAAGTACCTATGTCTTCCGCTCCTAACAGGCCAGTCTTTTGGGTAGTATTGGGTAGGTTCTTAACATTTGGTATCAGAGCTAGCGCTGCGTCCCGACTTCGAATCCCGACGCCCCAAAAAATGGATGCAGGTGGTCACGCGCCTGGACTGACCTGGGTTCGACCCGGCTCCGGTTGCTCTGTTGTGGTAGCCTCTGCGGTCGTCGGCTCGGGGAAGGGCGGGGTACTGTTATGGTCCTGGGGTTAAGTACCTATGTCTTTCGCTCCTAACAGGCCGGTCTTTTGGGTAGTATTGGCTAGGTGCTTAAGAGAACTGTGCCTCCATGTTGGGGTCCTTGGACAACAGTGTGCCCAGGCCACTGGTCCCCTCTCCTGTGATATGGTTGAGCAATCTCTCTCACTGGACTCTGATGTCTCTCTGCCCTAAACTCAGTTAGCATACTAATGACTCGGCTCATCTCTTCTTCCAAACCACAAACCTTCCCCAACACCGGTTGTGCTGTTTCAAGGCTATCTTCTATCTTTTGTATCCTGATTTGGATTTTTTTATTACTAAGAGTATCCCCCATGTTACCTTGCTCTGATACCACGTTGTTACGGGGTCATGGATCGAGTAACACGTCGTGGGATTTGTGAATCCAGCACTGGTACTGAGTTGATGGATTCGGTAAGGAGGGTTAAAGATCCCTTCTTCGACTAATCCCTTGTTATGAACCCACTCTAGTGCTAAAGTTATAGCTAGAATGGAAATAATTCACATGGAGAGATAATGGAAGAAGTACCTTTTCTAGCTCACATAAATCAGAGTTTCAATCCTGATTTGGTTGCTGCTCATGCTAGGATTGAAGTCCTAGCTTATATGTAGCCCTTGGCTCACCTTGGTAGACGTTGATGCTAGGTTTCAGTGATGCGTCCAAGCAAGGAAGGGATGCACCAGATCTTCACGTGGAAGAACCAGAAATCCTTCCTTTTTCTACTCGTCAAGAGGGTTTGAACCCTTGCTGATTGTTGACGCTGAGAAGGAGGGAAGACCCTCTCTTTGGGCTCGAAAAGGGGCAGGAAGCTCCTCTTCCTATTATGGATGATGAAGGATGAAGATGGACGAATTTGGATGAGGATGGAGGGTGAAGGATAGATTGGATTTTTGGAGTAAACCCTAAACTCGAGATCAAGAGGTGATCTCAGCCTATTTACACTAGGTCATTCTAAAATCTCAAAGCTTACCTATTTCATTCATTCTTTCCTTTAAATAGATCACGTCATGGAGTTTTAGGGTTAGGGTTACAATAATTCCCCATAATGCCCCTACATATAAAAGTAATTAGAAATAACTCCTACTTAAAACAATATAAGAAATAAATCCTATTGAGTGACTTGTTGTTGCCTCCTTCGTTGTGTGACTCGTTGTGCTATTGAGTCCAAAACAGTAACCTGCCCAGGCAAACTAGCCTTTCCGTACCATTTCATGATCAAAATAAGTATAGACTCTTTGAATGGGGTCTCTTCCTTTTTCATTTGACCTAGCAGTGCAGGTATTGCTATGAACTCTGCAAATGCCAGAGGGAAGATATAATTCCCGTTCGTAAGCCTGAGGCCATAGTACATATCAATAGTCACATCTCCCTCCCATTCTAGAGCAAACCGCTTGGCAATGCCCCCTAGTGGAAACCCAAGTGCTAGAACCTGACTGCTTCTTCCAACAAAATTTTCTGCAGGTAACTGAGTCATGGATAACAATGGAAAAGGAGAGGTAAAAGATGATTCCAATTTCTATTTTCTCACTTGCAATGCATAATGACAACCTTTTGTGCAAACAAAACTAATAGCATCATTATACAACCAACCAAACATCTTCACTACACCTAAAAAATTTTTATCTCCATTTCGAACCATGATGGCTCCCTTCCCATATGCTGCACTCCCACGGAAATGAAACTTATCCCCTAACAGTGCCCGAGCAACAAATATGGAACCCAAAAAAATAAGCCCAACATCGCCAAATTGATAAGGAAGAGTCTCACTGCTGCTGTTCTCAGTAGTAGAAAAATAAAACAGCACCCATACAATTTTTTCTATCAATCCCGAAATCCCCAAACTCCTTAGTGTAGAATTGTAGTACTCTCCCTTTCTGCCAGGCATTCCATCATACAATTGTCCATCTTCATCCCTTTTTCCTATATACCCAAAATTTTGCCAGAATTTTATCGTTCGTTGGCTACATCTAGTGCCGAATGAATCAACTTTGCCAAAATAATTTGCAAAATAAAATGCAACAAGAAGAAAGACAATCCCTTCCCGTTTAGGCGAGTGACCCCTCCATTTGTCAGCCCCAAAATTTTCACAGAACAATTTCAATGCCATTGGAGAGGAATTATCTAAAACATAGAGGAAGTTGATAAAAGAGAAGACGAAATTTGGAGAAATTCGTCGCAATAGTTTACCCCAATTTTTTTGGAATTTCGTCTTCTGCTGTGCTGGAGAGACCATTTGGAATTTCGTTTTCCACTACGCTGCCGATACCGAGAGTGAGGTTGAGAGGTAGTGGCTGGAAGTCACATCCCACCGGACTCTTTTCCGACCGCGCTTTGTCTTTTTCTAATGGACTGTTGTTTATGCCGGTGCTTGTAGATGTTCAGAGACAGAGGAGGGATGCCCTAACTGATTCGTCGTGATCGAGACAGATCAGAAGCCTTTCGTCTGCTATGCGGAAAAAAATTCTGCTGGACGTGAAAAGGGGATTTGGGAGGTTGAACCCAAATCCGCCTGTACCGAGGAGATCTTGGCAGAAACCCACTCTGATTTCCCTGATTCGGAAAAATATTTTGGCGTGCCCGTCGCTATAGTTCCCTACTCAACATACCCCTCTGATTTCCCCAAATTGTCGTGGTCGTTCAGCTTTGGATTTTCGTGCGCATAAATCTTGATTTTTTGTGACGCAAAGCCTCTCTGTTCGTTCGGATTTGAGGTTGCTCCCAAATCTTCCGTAGAGACTTCGGCTGGTAAATTGGACGAACTTTGTGATTTTTTCGGCCCGCCTGAGACAGCTTCGACTCCATCTTCTGTGCCGCTATCATGCTTGGAGAATTCAGGTCATATGACTTGTTTTGTGGCAACAACGAGTTCCTCCCTTCCATAACGTTCAATGGAAGCATCTAACCGTGCTCGTATTTCTTCCAATTCCTTACCCATAGCAATCCATCTTTCTTGGGATATAGAATAACCCATTGTGTTCCCGCTCTGATACCAGTTCTTACGGTCCCGAATCTGACACAAGGATTCTTTGGGAGGATCTGGGATCTGCCGTGGGTTACGGGTCTTCCATGCATTACTATAGGGATAGGAGGAAGACATGGGGAAGACGAAGATCAATGGAGGATGAGAGAATACATGGGTTTTTGAGGAAAACCCTAACCTCGAGATCGAGAAGGTGATCTCAAGCTTGTTTACGCTAGATTTAACCTAATTCTCAAAGCTTATCCTTCTCATTACTCTTACCCCTTAAATAGGGTTCACCCTGTTAGGGTTTAATAAAATATTCCAAAAATATCCCTATGAATAAAATAATTCCAAAAATATCCCTATGACCTAAAACTGAAATAAAATAAAGTAAATTAAAGAAAACAACTAAAATAATAATGTTATTGCGTGCATAACAGAGGGTAAGTCAACAATGTTTAGCAGATAGAAATTTTTGCTTCTATATCCCTTTAACAAGGTTTCAAATTTTTCATTCTTCATTAAGTTGTTGATTAATGCTAAGTAAATCATGCATCAACTCTTCAACATAATGAACATCTGATATGGAAGAATTGGAGGTATCTATTTTTCCAATGTAACATGATCTTCGTCTTTTGCTGTGAGTTCTACATAATTCTTCTTATCACCGGTCATGTGCCTCCAACACCCACTATCCCAAATCCATTCATTCCTTGGTGCTTTTGCTTAGAGACTATTAAATTTAGGATCCCATGGTGCTCAGAATAATGGAACCAAGTTGAGAGAGAAGATGGAAACGAGCGAGAGAAGGAATGAGAGAAGAGAACAAGAGGGAGAAAGGAAGAGAGAGTGATTGGCTAAGAGGGATTGAGAGAGGTGGGGAGGATAATTAGGTTAAGTGACATCCTAATCCTCCCCCTCAATGTGTTTATATTAATGAGAGAAACAATAATTATACAATTACCCTTTAACCTAAGAAGGGTGAGAAAGGGACAAAAAACAAAGATAAATTACATCATCCCCCACCCCCCTCCACCCATGCTGAGGAAGAGAAAATATCATAGATACCTAGCTTGTCGCATATAGTGGTCTGAATCTTGGATGTGACTGGTTTCGTAAGTATGTCCACCACCTGTCCTTGAGATGAAACATGTCTAAGAGATAAAATACTAGTTTGAAATTTCTTCCATATAAAGTGGCAATCTACCTCAATATATTTTGTTCTCTCATAAAAAACCGGTTTTGAAGCATTATCAATGGTTGTCTAGTTGTTACAATATAATTCTATAGGGGCTTCTTTATAGAACCTCAATTCAGTTAGAAGGGATCTGATCTATAGAAGCTCACTGATTGCATGGGCCATAGCTTTGTATTCTGCTACTGCATTGGATCTTTGGTTTAGCATCGATAGCAGTATTTGCTGGTCGACATGCCATCATCCATGTGTCCTCAAGTAGATCAAGAACATACTTCCTCTAAGATAATATGATCCCATGCTTTGACTGGATGACGTCAATACCCAACAAATTGTTAAGATGTGGAGCCTAATTAATGCCTTACGCTGAGTTGGTCATGGATCGACCTTTGCTGTAAGGTCACTTTGGGGGTTGGAAGGGGGCAGGGAGCCCCTCTCCAGAGGGTTCGGGGGCAGACCCCTGTTAAACACCTAGCCAATACTACCCAAAAGACCGGCCTGTTAGGAGCGGAAGGCATAGGTATTTAACCCCAGGACCATAACAGTACACTCCGCCCTCCCAAGCTGATGACCACAACGGCCTTAACACAGCAACGGGGACCGGGTCAGGAGCCCATACTCCCTTACTGCGCCCCGCCAGGGGCATGCCTTCCACTTGCGCACGCGGGGACTCAAAGTCTGGACATAGCTCCTACTCTGATTCCAAATATTAAACACCTAGCCAATACTACCCAAAAGACTGGCCTGTTAGGAGCAGAAGGCATAAGTACTTAACCCCATGACCATAACAAGCCCCCAGTGAGTCCATGATATATGGAATGTTGTGTCATTAAGGGTAGTGTGGGGATTTCACACTTATAATCCATTTGACCTAATTTTATCTTTATATATGGGGGCGTCGTTGTTAGGGTTTGATCACCTTGACAAGTATCATCATCACTTACAAGGAGTTGGAGTTGTTGCCTGAGAGAGGTTAGAGAAAACATCTACAAGTGTGCTATTTTTCTTGTAAACTATTTTATCTTCATAGTTGTTGAATTTATGGAAAAGAGAAATACTTCGTTGACTTCATTAACTTATTATAATCAGAGTACATGAACCTCTATTTATAATAGAGGAAGGTAGTAGAGTCCAATTACAATAAAATTACCTTTTGTCCCAATTACACTCAAACTCTAACACTTAAAGATAAGTCCTAGCATAAGTAAATAACTCAATATAGATAAAAGACAAACATAACTCTAACTAGAACTCCTCTAGGACGTGACCATAAGATAAAGATGGCTTTGTAAGTCCTTCTTGATCTTCCAACTTATGTGATAAAGATGCCAGCTTGTGGTAATCATGGTGGGTCCTACTTCTTATTGCTTTGGGCCCATCATGTGGGCCTTCCTTGGTTGTGATGGCTTGGGCCCTATCTTCCAACAATAGTGGATTACTGTAATAGCGGATGACATGGCCCTATTTTCTATAAATCTTGTTGTGATTTTTCGTGCTTAATTTTCCCTTCTTCCATGTTTATTATTATGGTCTCGTTAGTTTGGAATTTGGGCATTTAATTCCTAATAGAAATATTTTAGAAGTCCAAGATCTTTCATTTTGAATTTTTTCCATATCACCTCTTTGAATTCTTTTTTACTATCTACATCACTGTGGTTAAGACAATATCTTTGATTGCACATGTTTTTTTCGTGTCACATCCCTGCAAAAGAGTAAGTTGGATCCGAAGGTTATTAAGTGTATTTTTTGGGTTACTCTTGTACCCAAAAATGATATATTTTCTATAATCCTTCTCTTCAAAAATTCATTGTCTCCAGGGATATCACATTTTTTTAGGATACATCCTTTTATTCTTCCAAGGATGCTCCTCTGGGTCTTTCATCTGTTCAAGTGACTCCAAAGCCTGTTGTGCCAATTGTAAGATCTTTCTATTCAGCCCCCTGAAGCGTCAACTAATACCACACCTGTGAAGTTTATCGATCCCTCTGAGGTAAGCCCAGATTCCCCTCTGGTATCTGGTCCACAATTTGAAACTTGGCCCATAGCTCTTAGAAATGAACCTAGGACTTGTACTAGGCCCTCTACTTTTCATCCTATATCCAAATTTTTTCATCATTGTTCGTCTTCTTCTTCTTGTCAATTGCTTGCATCTATCTCTTCTATCTCTGTCCCACTGTCATATCAGGAGGCTCTAAGGCATCTAGGATGGAAGAAGAAATGAATGCATTATATGAGAATCATACTTGGCCCTTGGTTCTACTTCCTCCCAGCAAGAAGCCCATGGGCTGTAGATAGTTCTAAAGCTCGTCTCAAGGCCCGTCTAGTTGCAATAGGGTATACTCAGTGCTATGGAGTATTATGAGGAAATTTTTTCCCTTGTGGCAAAATTAAATTCGATAAGAATCTTATTACCACTCGCTGCTAATTCTTCTAGGCAGGTTTATTAGTTGGATGTGTAGAATGCATTTTTGAATGGTGATCATAAGGAAAAAATAAATATGCATCAACCACCTGGCTTTGTGGGTGAGTGGGAGTCAATATGCAAATTGAGGAAGTCTTTATATGGCCTAAAATAGTCTCCTCGGGCTTGGTTTGACAATTTTAGTCAAACAATGTTGCGGTTTGGATTCTATTGGTGCTCAGTAGATCATTTCGTCTTTGTCAAGAATACCTTAAAATGGAAGGGAGAATGGGTCCTCATCTGGAAATAGCAAGGAAAATGAGACTTATGACCAAGTACCAAAGATGGTGGCCTATTTATAAATAAACATGCAGTAAGAATCACATGAGGCCAATAAAAATAGGACACATTCATGGAGTAGAGTAGGCCACGGGCTACCTTAAGGAGATGTCAATTTTTTCTTTTTGCTACACCATTTTTTTGAGGGGTGTAGCACAAGATATTTGGTGGATAATGCCATTATCCTTACAGAATTATTAAAATTTCATTGTAGGTATTCTCTGGCATTATCAAAATGAAGGACTATCTTTTTACCAATTGAGTGGAAACCATGGCATGAAATTATCTAAAAATAGAAAGGATTTCATACCTATCTTTGAATAAAAACTGCCATGTAAATTGAGCAAAATCATCAACAAATGTTACAAAATACTTAACTTGATAAATATTTGAGACACTCAAAGGTCCCCCATACATCCAAATGTATTGATGAAAAGGAAGCAACACCTTTTCAGCTTGAGGAGAATATGTTGTTAGGAATTAGATGCCAAAATTTCAAACTAGTTAGAGCAATAATAATAATCACATAAGAAAAGAAAAAACAAGCACGAGAATCCAAACAAGATTTATACATGTTCGCCTCTAGGTGAGGCTGTTAGAAATTAAACACCCTAATTTCAAACTAATGAGAGCAATAATAATAAACGTGGAAGAAAAGAAAAGTAAGCATGAAATCAAACACAAGATTTAAACAGGTTCGCCTCAACGTGAGACTATGTCCTATCATCCGCCATTGTAGGAATCCACTCTAAAGATGAAATAGTTTACAAGAGAAATCGCACACACTTACATGTGTTTTCTCTAACTTGTCTCGGGCTACAAATCCAACTCTTCTCGGTGATGATGATACTCGTCAAGGTGATAAAACCCTAACAACGGTGCCCCCATATATAAAGAGAAAATTAAGGCAACTGGATTACAAGTTTGAAATCCCCACACTACCCTTAATAATACAGCAATCCATATATAGTGGACCCGTTGGGGGCTCTGACCCCAAACCCCCAAACCCTCAATGTGACCTTACCGTGAAGGTTGATCTGTGCCAGAGGGAAAAGTGTTAATTAGGTTCCACAACTTAATAGAGACTACGTCCTGTCTTCTGCCACTAAAGTAATCCACTATAAAGATGAAATAGTTTACAATAGAAATTGTACATGCTTATAGGTGTTTTCTCTATCCTCGCTCAGGCTACAACTCCAACTCCTTCTCGGTGATGAAAAAACCCTAATAGTCGTGCCCCTCAATTATAAAGAGAAAATTAGGAAAATCGCAATACAAGAGTAAAATTCCCAAACTACCCTTAATGAAACAACAATTAATATATCATGGACCGGGCAGGGGCTCCGCACCCACACCTCTGGGAGGGGGGCTTCCCGCCCCCTTTCCAACCCCTACAGTGACCTTACCATGAAGGTTGATCCACGTACAGACTCAACGTAGGGCGTTGATTAGGCTCCATAACTTAACATATGTAGTCCTCTAGTGTTTTATCGACTAACATACATCACAATTTAGACCATATAAAGTTTTCAAAAAAGGAAATAAGTTCTGAAGTGATTTGTTCTGATAGATGTCCGAATCACTTGTGCCATAATTTTGCCTTTGTCTAAGAAGTCTAAACTACAATCACTGGAGGCAAGTCCCAGTAATAGAGGCCCCCCTATTCATGGCCTCCACCCATCACTTTCTTCTTTGCTAGATCTTGGAAAACACAAGAAGAAGGTGAGAAGGTGATAGAACAATTAAACCTTTTCGTTAACTGACTAACAAAAAATAAATTTAATGGAAACTGAGGAACAAATAAGACATCAGTAAGAGGAAGTGTGGGTCTAGCAGAGGAGAATCCCTTCCCAAGAACTTTGGTTTGAGATCCATCTACTTTGGTAACAAACTTGTCTAGTAAGCATGGAGACATGGAATGTAATTGACTCTTATTACCTATAAAATGCTCAGAGGCCCCTAAGTTAATGATCAAGGCTGAAGAGGAGGCAGTGGCAGAAATCATATCTGATGCAGTGGTGGTAGCAGTAGTAGTAGAAGGCCTCTGTAAGAATTCTTGTTATGAGAGTCATGTGAGACTCTTCGATACTGGCTCTTCAACACTCCCCCTCAACTTGGAGTTTATAGCTTCAACTTGCAATGAAAACGATTCTTGGTCTTCAATCTTGATCTTCAATCTTCACTACTAAAAAATTCTTTATAGATAAAAAATTCTTCATCTTTTGTTCTCACCCTTTCTTGAATATTTTGGTCATTCAAAAATTACCACAACATGTAGAATTTTTCTTTGTAGATTATACTACTTCTTCTTCTCAAACATGGAATTCGAAAGGAAGCGCAACCACTGCAACACTCAACTTCCAATCTCATCCCCATACTTCTCCTTCTATTCTCTCCTTCAAGCTGGGAAGCAATGACAATGATCCTAACATGAAACAAAAAAAAATAGTTGTAGTAATGATCTCCTCCATCAAGGTGTCTGAAGGATAAGTAAGAAACTGGACACAAACTATCAAAAAGTAAAAAAAATGGGTGATGTTGATTTTCAGGACTCTAAGGATTTCGCCTCTTCCCCTGAAGCTCAATTTTTAGATTAACAAAACTATAATATTACAATTATACCCCCTAGAACTTAAAGTAATTACATTAATGTCATCTCTATGAGATGACTCTTTATTTACCATCTAGCCATGACTATGTGGGCCTATGGGCCTTGAGCCCATCTTCCACATTTGTTGATTTTTCAGGACTCCACAAATTTAGCTCATGGAGAAAAAGAGAAAGATATCCATTGGGAGAAAACAGGAGGAAGAAGAGGTTATGGACTTATGCTGAACCCTCTCCTTGAAGCTCAATTTATAGATTGATAAAACTATAATATGACAATAATACCGTTGGAACTTAAACTAATTACATCAACGTCATCTCTATGGGATAACTCTATATTTACCATCATGTCATCACTCCTAGTCGTAGGACAATGTTCCATACTCCAATCAAATAACTCATGCTGGATGATGGGCACTCTCCTATCTTCTATAGGTAGTGGGTCTATAGGCATTGGTCAGAAGTGTAATAAAACTCCATCACCGTGTCCTTCCATAGGACATCGACTCTCAAATGGTCGGGGTAATAAATGCCAATTCGGGGGGGGGGGGGGGGGGGGGGGGGGTGTGTGTGGGTGGTGACAAATAATCAATTAGAATAAAATTTTTTGGGGCCACCATATGCTTTCTACTTCATCAAAATAACCAATGCTGACAACAATTAGCAACTGATGTTAGGAATTAGATGCCCTAATTCCAAACTAACAAGAGCAATAATAATAAACGCGGAAGAAGGGAAAAATGACCACATATAGCAAAACAAGATTTATATAGGTTCGCCTCAAGGTGAGACTACGTCCTGTCTTCGTCGCTATAGTAATCCACTATGAAGATGAAATAATTTACAAGAGAAATCGCGTACTTATAGGTTTTTCTCTCTAACCTCTCGGGCTTCAACTCTAGATGTTCTATAGATTAAGATGATTAAACCCTAATAGCAATGCCCCGCAATTATAAAGAAAAAAATAGGGCAACCGCAATACAAGAGTAAAATTCTCAAACTGTCCTTAATGAAATAACAATTAATATATGCCCCTGGGACGGGGGCTTCCCTCCCCCCTTCTAACCCCCACGGCGACCTGACCGCACAAGTTGATCCGCGACCAACTCAGCATAGGGTGTTAATTAGGCTTCACAACTTAACAATCTCCCACTTGGACACTAATCGATCATCAATATCTCCTCTACAGCAGCAACAACTTCTAAATCCTCAGAGAGAAATCCAACTGAAGCTTAACACAACTTAAGTTTCTCGATCATAACAATCTTTGTCAACATATCTATCGGATTTTGTCTTCCTTGAATCTTCTCAAAAGCTAAGACTTCATCCTCTAGAGCCGATATAATGAAGTAATAATGTACCTATATGTGTTTTTTTCTGGCATGAAAAACAAGATTCTTTGCTAAATGAATAGAACTTTGACTGTCACAATACAACACATTTTTCCCATGTTTGAGACCTAACTCTTCCCAGAAAAACTGCAACCATACCATCTCTTTGCTGGCTTCGGTTACGGCAAAATATTCTGCCTCATTAGTGGAAAGAGAAACTATCTTCCAACTGACAATTGTACCACCCTATGTGTATACATATCTAGTGGTACTCTTCCTACCATCAATGTCTCCAGCCATGTCAACATCTACATAACCCTGTAATCCCAAGTCTGACTTTCTGAAACATAAGGCTCAGTTTACAGTGCCTCTCAAATACCTGAGAATCTACTTCATTGCTTCCCAATGTTGTTTACCCTGATTACTCATATATCTGCTCATAACTCCCACTGCATGAGCTATGTCTGGTCTAGTACACACCATGGCATACATGAGACTACCAATAGCAGAAGCATAAGGCACATTGGCCATGTTGGCTCTCTCCTGCTCTATAGAAAGTGACTGTTTCTTAGATAGCCTAAAGTGACTAGCTAAAGGAGTACTCACTGGCTTTGCATCATTCATGTTGAACCTGCTCAACACCTTCTTCACATATTCTTCTTAGAATAATTTCATGACATCAATGTCCCTATTAATCCTCATCCCAAGGATTTGTTTTGAAGCACCCAAATCCTTCATTGCAAACTTCTTGGATAACTCCCTTTTCAACTTATCTATATCCTGTTTGTTAGCACCTGCTATCAGCATGTCATCAACATATAGTAGTAAAATAATGTAGGAGGCATCAAGTTTCTTCACATAACAACAATTAACCGCCTGGCACCTCAAGAAACCATTACTACTCATAAAAGTGTCAAACTTCTTATACCACTGTCTTGGAGATTGTTTAAGACCATGCACGCTCTTTCGAAGTTTGCACATCATATTCTCCTTTTCTTGTGCTTTGAAACCCTATGGTTGCATCATGTAAATTTCTTCCTCCAAATCACCATGAAGAAAGACTATCTTTACATCCAACTACTCTAAGTGAAAGCCTTCACTTGCCACTAGTCCAAGCATTATTCTAATTGTAGTCAATTTCACTACTAGAGAGAAAATCTCAATGAAGTCAATGCCTTCTTTTTGTTGAAAGTCTTTTACCACCTGTCTTGACTTGTACCTCTTTCTACCATCATATTCATCTTTTATTCGGGACACCCATTTATTCTGCAAGGCCTTCTTTCCTTTTGGTAGCTCGGTCAACTGCCATGTCTGATTGGATAACAATGAATCCATCTCATCCTGCATGGCCAACTCCCACTTGGTTGATTCATCAACTTACACGACTTCCTCATAACTCCTTGGTTCACCTTTATCAATCAACAAAATATAATTAAGTGCAAGGGAGTAACTTTGTGGTGGTCTGTTAGTTCTGGTAGATTTCCTGAGTTCAATCACATGAATGTTCTGCTTTACTTTTGGGGGTATGTTCTCCTAGTCTTTTTGAGCAATATTCTCCATCTACAAGTGACAAAATAATCTCTTATACATTTAATGAATAAAATCTAATATGATAACAAAAATTCATTTTTATATATTTTATGCATGATGTAAGATACAAAATAAAAAATTACACTTGTATAACTATGCATAAATATAATATAAAAAAAATACTCTTTATAGACCTTATGCATAAAATATAGTAGAAAAATTCCCTTTTGGGCCATTATAAAAATATGTATAAAATCAATAAAATAGTTTTCTAATAAAATATACTTAGAATCGAGTAAAAATAATGAATAAATAATTTATATAATTAATTCAATTTTAATTTAATTTTATGGTTTTTAAAATTTAATTTTTCTTATAGTAAGTAAATTGCACCTACTCTATCATTTTATACATTCAACTTGAATAAACAGACAAAAAATAAAAATCCTTCTCCATGTAAAATATTTGATTTAACATGTACAAAGAAGATGAAACGAACTTTATCATCTTCATTCTTTGTCGTATTATCTCTGTGTTCCAATCTATAGATAGATGTGCACTTCTATGTGTGTGTGATCGTTTCATGTTCTAGACATGAGAAATGGGTTTCCTAAGTATGATTTTATTAACCATATAATACTATCGATTGTTTAATTTAGGGGATTTGTAAGGTTGGATTTTGAAAGTCAAGCAAACTTAATTATGAGTTTTATATAGATTTTAAAAGTTGGTGGTGATGAGATTCTGCCAACTCCTAAGCTTTCAGTAGTTAGGAGTTAGTGAGAAGGATGAAATGGGTTTTTTTTTTAAGAATTTTGAAAATTTTAAGCACATGCTTTCAAGTTTAAAATTGTTTAAAATTTAAAAATAAATAAAAAAATTAATTATTAATTTAATTTATAAAAGTGTATAGCTACTTTAAAATAAGTTCATGACAATGAGTTTAATTAGAATAATAACTTTTGAATTAAAAACATATATATGGTTTCTAACTTAATTGTCCATATTTTTGTATTATGTTATGTAAATTAAATAATTATGGGGGGGTTAGTCAACTTGAAGTCTGAGATGATCTTCAATCGCATGACTTCTTTCAACAGATGAAGTCGCTAATGGAGCACAGTTGACATTTCATCTGGATGCAGGGGATGAAGCGGTCCTTCATGTCCACGGTTTAAAATCCTTCATCTCATTGAAGACCAAAAATGGTCTTCAACGAGATGAAGGACGTGCGTGGGCTTCCTTTTTTTTTCCTCCTCTCTCTCCTCGCACTCCCCTCTCTCACACGTCCTCATTTCTCTTTTTTCCTCCCTCTCTCCTGCACTCCCTCTCTCGTCTCCCTGCGCCCCCGACGTCGCTGCTGCCTCTCTTCTCTCAGATTCTCATCTCCGGATTCCGTCTCTGCTCCCTCTCGTCTTTGGCCTCCGTCTCTCTATCTTCTCTCAGACTCACCCTCTCTCTCGCACCCTTTCTCTCGTCTCCGTGCCTCCCTCCCTTCTCTTGGACTCTCTCTTCGTTGTTCTCTCTCGCTTCTCTCTCTCTCTTATCCCTCTCGACCTCCCTTTCTTCTCTCTCTTCTCCCTTTCAGCCTCCCACTCTCTTCTCTCTCTGGCTATTCTCCTTTCCCCCAAAATACCTTCCGATTTCGTTCGATTTCTCCCATTTCGATTTTGATTTTCTTCGATTTTGACATTTGGGCATCGATTGCTTAATTTCTACTTTGATTAGGCATCAATTTCCCCATTCGGCATCTATTTCACCCTTCGGCTTTTGTTTTCCCCAAATTTCAGAAGGTATGACTAAACCCTATTTTTTTTTCATTAAATTAGTGTTTTATTTTATTTAATTTTATTTTCAGTGCCTAATTGGGGGTTATTTGGGATTTAGGGTTACGGTTTAGGGTCTAAATTCTTGATTCGTGTTAGGGATTATTTTTAGGGTTTGGCGCTCGGTAAAAGGGACCTGGAATTAGGGTTTAGGGTTTATGGTTAAGGATTTAGGGTATTTTAGGGATTAGGGTTTATAAGGTTTAGGGGGTTTAGGGTTTTTAAGGTTTTGGGGGTTTTGTATTTTTAAGCTCTAGGGTTTTTTGGGTTTAGGGTTTAGGGCTTTTAAGGTATTAAGTTCTGGAATTAGTGTTTAGGGTTTAAAGTTTAGTAGGTGATAGGGTTTAGGGTTTGATGGTTTAGGGTTTTTAAGGTTTTGGGGGTTTAGTATTTTTAAGCTCTAGGGTTTTTTGGGTTTAGGGTCTGGAATTATGGTGTAGGGTTTAGGGTTTAGGGCTTTTAAGGTTTAGGGTATTATGTTATGGAATTAGTGTTTAGGGTTTAGAGTTTAGTAGGTGATAGGGTTTGACTTTAGGGTTTAAACCAATTCAAACAAGGCTGAGTCGCCTACACAGGCGTCCATTAGCCGATGAAACCCGACCCCTATCACTGATGAGGTACAGTTTGTAGTGACTGCGAAGTTATATGGGGCTCTACTAGGGGTGTTCGGTGAATTTGGACTTGATGTTTGTGTTTTCTCATTGTTTAGTACATATGCAGTAGTGACTGTTGTTGAAAAGTTTTGAAGTGCTATGGAATGTTTTTACTTGTCTGATAAAGTTTTTCTCATGAGGACCGTCTCGTATTTAGATTATACATGGCTACAAGAAGACAACCAACTGGTCGACCATATGACATTTGGACCTTCAATGATGATAGCAAAATGCTCGATCTCTTGGTCGAGCAGGTCAATCTAGGGAACAAGTTGCCTAACGGGGTGTGGAAGCATGAGGTATATATGGAGTGTGTTAATAAGTTCAATGAAGACACAGTCAATAAAAAAATTGTTGAGCAGGTGAAGAATCGAATAAGAGCATGGAAGAGAACATACCAAATGGTAATGAGTTGTATCAACACTAGTGGGTTCAGTTGGGATGCAACCACACAACGAGTTACTGCATGTAATTCTGTATGGCTTGACTACATAAAGGTCAGTAAATCATGATGTACTATAAAATAGTTTTTATGTTTTCCGCGTTAGTTTAACTCTATTCCAAGACGTCTAAAGGATGTTTTATTCTTGTAAGAGCATAAAGATGCTGAGAAGTACAGACGTGAAGGCTGCCCCTTGTATGACAAATTAGCTGTGGTGGTGAGAAACGCAATAGTTGTAGGGTCAGGAGGTGCAACCTTTGTAGATCAGGGCGATGAAGTCATCCGTGAATCGGAACATGTCCCGATGGATGAGCCCGAGGATGTTGATATAGTTAGGGATACTCCATCGCCATTATTAAACGTGAATGAGTCTCCAGGTAATCAATCTGAAAGAAGCAAGCAGACATCTTCAAGTCGTCGTAGAAAGAGAACCGAAATGTCCGGTGATGACAGTAGTCAATTCATTGATGCAATGAGGGAAATCACTTAAACATTGAAGGAAGTCATCAAGCCTAAAGAGGCAGATTGTTATGGACTCTATAGCATCACGAGTTACCAACAGGCATAGAAATTAATGAACGTGTTTTTCAATTTCCATGTAATTGTTTCTTGGTTTGGTTTTGTCTTTGGTTTGGGTTGGTTTAGCATTTATTGGTTTGAACCATTGACCCAAGAGGTATTTAGTGTTTTGGACATCCTCAACCCTATTTAAGGGGACGGCTAGGGTAATGAGAAGTATGAATTGAGTCTACTTTAGCTAGAGTAAACTAGATAAACAGGTCAAGAGCTCCTTCAAGCTCTCTTCTGTTTTTCCCCCAATTCTCCTTTCTGAAATTCAATACCCATCAATCCCTCATTCCATCTCAACGTCAAGCAAGGTGATGGAAGGAAGAGAAGAGAGGAGGGTGACAAGATCCATGGCTCGTGAGGATCCTAACAACGTGGTATCAGACAGGTCCACCCTCGGTGATTCCTCTTCTCCAGAGGACATACGTCAACTACTTTCAGAACTTCAACAACAATCCACTCTTCAAGGTACTGAAATTTCTCACATCAATAATACATTACAAACACTGGAATCATCTCTACAAACTGTCATCCGACAACTTGCTGCACTTCAAGCACCAATACCACCACCAACAACCAATTTTCAACCACAACCAGTACCCCACCAACAATTCACGCCATCACCAAATCCACCCCTGCGCCAACCAATGGGTTCCATGGCAACTCATGCACAAGGACCATCAACGGTTCCAAGGTACTTTAAACTTAACTTTCCTAAATATGATGGCTCTAAAGATCCTTTACTGTGGTTAACGAAATGTGAACAATTCTTCTATCATCAACAAATGGTGGAAATTGACAAGGTTACTTTGGCCGCCTACTACCTGCTCGATGAAGCACTCATGTGGTTCCATCACTACCGAAATGTCCATTCCATTTAGGATTGGCTGCACTTTAAACATGCTTGCCAGTTGAGGTTTGGACCTCCAGCTAGCAGCAACCCAGTGGGTGAATTGATCAACTATAAACAGACAAGCACCTTAGAAGTTTACCAAAAAATGTTCCAAGAAAGGTTGGCCCAAGCTAGTGAATTTGTTCCTCCTCACCTATATGTTTAGATTTTTAATGCTGGATTGACAGAGCCGGTTAGATTGGAAGTGGAATTACTTGGTCCGACAGATTTGGACTCAGCAATGAATTATGCCAGAGTTGTGGATCACAAATAGAGAGTTCTAAAAGAGTCTTTACAACGAAAACCATTTTGGAACAACAGAATACAGGGTACTACATCTGGTCCACATTTTGGGTCCTCTGCCCCTAACCGAGCATATCAGGCTACCAGTGTGCCTCCACACTCTATGCCACATAAATTTTTGACTAAACACGAAATGGACGCTTGAAAGGCAAAGGGCCTATGTTTTAATTGTGACGAACAATTCCTGCTAGGACATACCTGTAAACGTTTATTCAGTATTGAACTGTTGGAAGAAGGTTCAGAAGAGCTTCTTGAAAATGAAATTATTGAAGAGGTACAATAGGAACCAGAGCTCTCCCTCCATGCCATGCATGGCCTGCGTAGTTCTAATACCATGCAGGTAAAGGCCAGGTTACATCATCTCATGCTACGTGCTTTAGTTGATTCGGGCAGCACACATAATTTTATCAGTGAACCAGCCGCGCAACAATTGGGATTGGCAATTCAACAACAAAGGGGACTCTCAGTTTCAGTGGCCAATGGGGCCAAAATTGCTAGTGTAGGGTTACGTGCTAACACCCCTTTCACCATTGAGGGGCATTCATTTCAGGAAGATTTACTAGTCATTCCATTGGCTGGATTTGATTTGGTGCTCGGGGTCAAATGGCTCCAGTTATTAGGACCTATATTATGGGACTTTCAGGTTCGGACTATGACATTTTCAGCACCACAGGGCCAGATTACATTACAAGGTATTGTGGCACAAGTACCTAACGCACTTCACACTTTACAGATTCAGCACACCGGTGATGATCAGTTAGCTCCTTTACTTACAACATTTGCGGATTTATTTAATGATCCTACGGGTCTACCACAAGTGCGTCATTGTGATCACCGCATTCGTTTAAAGTTGCGAACTGATTCAGTAGTGGTGCGGCCTTATCATTACCCGCATATACAGAAAGATGAAATAGAATGACAGTGCATGCATATGCTCGCTCAGGGGGTGATCCAACCCAGTCGATCTCCTTTTTCCTCACCATTGTTACTTGTACGTAAAAAGGATAAATCATGGAGATTTTGTGTCGACTATAGGCAACTCAACTTGCAAACAATTAAGGACAAGTTCCCCATTCCAGTCGTGGACGAGTTGCTGGATGAGTTACATGGTGCTACAAGTTTTACCAAATTAGATTTGAAATCGGGCTATCATCAAATAAGAGTTCACCTGGCGGATGTGGAGAAGACTGCCTTCCGCACACATCACGGTCATTTCAAGTTCCTCGTCATGCCCTTCGGTCTCTCCAATGCACCATCCACCTTTCAGGCCCTCATGAATGAGGTCTTTTCATCACTTCTGCGCAACTATGTGTTAGTTTTTTTTTATGACATTCTGGTCTACAGTAAAAATTAGGAAGAACATCTCCACCACCTCCATCAGGTATTTACCATTCTACGCTCTCATCATTTGGTTTTGAATAAATCAAAATGTTCTATGGGTACATCTGAGGTGGCATATTTGGGCCACGTCATATCAGTTGTGGGCGTGAAAGTTGACCAGAGTAAGATACAAGCAGTAACAGATTGGCCGATTCCCACCTCCATCACAGCATTAAGGGATTTTTGGGCCTAGCGGGATATTACAGAAAGTTTATCCAATCTTATGGCATCATAGCAGCACCACTCAACAACCTGCTAAAAAAGAAGGCCTTCCACTGGTCTTCTTCAGCGGAACAGGCTTCCACCTGTTAAAGGAGGCCTTAGCCTCAGAGCCAGTCCTACAATTACCAGATTTTGAGGGAGACTTTGTGGTGGAATGTGATGCATCCGGGGGAGGTATAGGGTAGTGTTACAACAATTGGGACACCCCATTGCTTATTTCAGCCGTCAGTTGGGACAACACCACCATAAGTTAGCTGCCTATGAGAGGGAATTGATTGGGTTATCCAAGGCTATCCAACGTTGGCGACCTTATCTTTGGGGACGACCGTTTCTCATTCGTACAGATCATTGCAGCCTCAAGTATCTTCTTGAACAGCGCCTCACCACATCCCCACAACAGCATTGGTTAACTAAACTCATGGGCTTCGATTTTATGGTTCACTATAAGCTAGGTAGTTCGAATTTGGGGGCTGATGCTTTATCACGTTGGGATAATTCAGCCACACAAATTTATGCTATCAGTCACCCACGCTCACTGGTATTAGATTCGATTCGTGAGGAAGTACATCAATATCCGGATCTCATGTCATTATATCAGGATATTCAACAGGGGACAACAACTCCTCATTGGACGATTCAGGACCGTCTCATACTCTACAAAAACAGGATTTTTTTGCATAATACATCCCCACTTCTTCACACCATCCTGTCCTCTATCCATGATAGCACACATGAGGGTCGACAGAAAACATATTTCCGAATCAGTCGGGACTTTTACTGGAAGGGCATGAAGAGCACAATTACTGATTATGTAGCTGCTTGTCAGATTTATCAACGAAACAAGGCCGAATCTTTAAGTCCGGCTGGCCTACTGCAACCTCTGCAACTACCGTCTCAAATCTGGTCTGACATTTCCATGGACTTCATTGCTGGACTTCCCATTTCAATAGGTAAATCTGTGATATTCGTCGTTGTTGATCGGTTTTCAAAATATGGTCACTTCATTGCTTTGGTGCATCCATATACTGCTGCTCAGGTCACTCAATTATTTATGGACAATATTGTCCGATTACATGGAATTCCCTCATCCATTATCAATGACAGGGAAGCCATTTTTACCAATATATTTTGGAAGGAATTATTCAAATTACAGGGCACCCAATTGGCATTTTCGTCTGCATATCATCCACAAACGGACGGACAAACAGAGGTTGTCAATCGCACGATTGAAATGTATCTTTGTTGTTTTGTGGGGGACGCACCTAGAAGGTGGGTGAAATGGCTTTCATGGGCAGAATTTTGCTATAACACATCTTACCACATAGCACTGGGAACTACACCCTTCAGGGTAGTTTATGGCAGAGATCCACCTCGTCTGTTACCATATGAACCTGGGGCATCCAAAGTCGTCACTTTGGACCAAGCGTTAGCTGAATGACACGCTATGCTCACTGAGGTACGTACTCATCTACAAGAGGCCCAACACTCTATGAAACGCTATTATGATAAGAAGCACCGGGAGGCATCTTATTTCCCTGGACACTATGTGTGGTTAAAGCTTCAACACTGCCGCTAGTTGTCCCTGACTGCATCCAAGCGCCATAAACTGTCTCCAAAATATTATGGTCCATTTCAGGTATTGGACAAAATTGGGCCCGTGGCATACCGCTTGCAACTACCATCGGAATCAAAGATCCACAATGTATTTCACGTCTCCCAATTGAAGCCCTTCCAGGGTGACTCGCCCCTACTGCACACTCCACTGCCACCACTACATGAGGGCAGAGTCCTTTCTATTCCAGTTCAGGTAATACAAGCACGCCACATTCAAGGTGATTGGGAAATTCTTGTCCAGTGGGCCGATGCCGACCCCAGTGACACCACACGGGAGTCGTTATCAGCATTTCGACTCTTATATCCTTTCTTCGAGCTTGAGGACAAACTCTTTCTCTAGGAGGGGGGTGATGTTATGGACTCTATAGCATCACGAGTTACCAACAGGCGTAGGAATTAATGAATGTGTTTTTCAATTTCCATGTAATTGTTTCTTGGTTTGGGTTGGTTTAGCATTTATTGGTTTGAACCATTGACCCAAGAGGTCTTTAGTGTTTTGGACGTCCTCAACCCTATTTAAGGGGACGGCTAGGGTAATGAGAAGTATGAATTGAGTCTACTTTAGCTAGAGTAAACTAGATAAACAAGTCAAGAGCTCCTTCAAGCTCTCTTCCGTTTTCCCCCCAATTCTCCTTTCCGAAATTCAATACCCATCAATCCCTCATTCCATCTCAACGTCAAGCAAGGTGATGGAAGGAAGAGAAGAGAGGAGGGTGACAAGATCCATGGCTCGTGAGGATCCTAACACAGATTGGGTGGAAGCCATCAGGGAAATCCCGGACTTGTCAGTAGACTTGAAGATGCGCGCTCCTTTATGGTTGGACACGCCAAGTAAGGAGTATTTTACGAAGATGATAGTGGAAGAGTGGGTCGAGTGGCTTAAAATATTGTGCAACAAACTATTTGTAATACGTTTTAAATACACTATCATCTTTTGGAATATTGTTATGTATTAGGTATGATGTTTGAATTATGATGTTACAAGACTTATTAGTATGGTTAGTATTTAAATTTGATATGTTGTTGTGTTAATATATTGCATGGATGAATATGGATGTGGACAATTAAATGGGTATGGTTGTGTAGGGATGTGATTTAATGTGGATGAATATGGTTATGTATAGGTGTGATTACAAATAGGTTATGATTGAAGATTGATGTTTACTTGTGTTTATGGCTTTTAGGCGATTGAATTTGTAGATTTCCATGGATACTATGACAGATGAAGAAAAGGTTGCAACTATGGTTGCATTCACAACTTTTTTTTTCGCCATGGGAAGATACTATCTGAACCATTACAACATACGTGTACCATGTTCTTGTGGGATGAATGGTCCATTGCATTTGCAAAAGGTACTAGACAAATCACCTGTTAAATTTCAGAAAGTTTACAGGATGAATCAACTGGTATTTCACAAATTGGCAGATATACTTACTAGTAAAGGGTTTTTATATACGTGGACAGGATTATGATGATATATTTGAAGATGAAGATGATGATTCGGGTGGCGAGCGTGGTGGAGGAGGTGATGCAGTCCAAGGTGCAATGGATGATACTGACAGCGACGAAGATGATGGTCTTGAGGATGAGGGTAGCCAAGTAACAAGCATTCGGAGGCAGCGTGCATTAGAATCCACAAGAGCCGCACAATTTTGAGATGCCATATCGACTTCCATGTGGAACGATAAATGATGGTTGTATGTTATTACCTTTGAACGTGTGTGTTATGGACTCCATAGCATCACGAGTTATCAACAGGCGTAGGAATTAAATTATGTCAATGTCCTTTTAATGTAATTCCATTTAGTTTGGTTTGGTTTAGATGTAATATGGTATGAACCAGTTGACCCATGGGTCTAACTTGTATATTTCCGTCCTCAACCCTATTTATGGGGAGGTCAAGGTGAATGAAAGTAAGTATTGAGAAAATTAGAATTAAACATGTCGAATTCTCCCTCAGAGGTCTAGGTCGGATTCTTCCTCTGAGGTCCAGGTCGAGCTTCCTTCAAAGCTCAATCATTCCATTCCGAATTCCACCATTCCACGTTCTAGAAGCAAGAATCCTCTTCCAGTGTCAAGATTCAATATGGAGGGAAGAGAGGAAAAAAGGTGACTCGATCCATGGCTTGGGAAGATCCTAACATTTTGGTATCAGACAGGTCCACCCTTGGGGATTCCTCTTCCCTTGAGAATTTGCATCAATTAGTTGAGAACAATCATCAGAGGACAGACGTTCAGGCTCAATCCCTGGAAGAAGTACGTCAGAACACATCTGACCTACGTGAGGCTATCAAATCCATGGACGCAGCAATCCAAGCCATCCTCTGGCGATAAGACGACAATGGTCTTCGAGCACCGCCGCCGGCAGCCTACTCTCCACCGGCCAACCACCATCACTACCAGCCACCACCACCTCCTCCACCACCACTGCGCCACAACAATCCCCATCTAGGGCTCGCCGTACAGGGACCAAATACAGTTCCCAGGTATTTCAAACTCTATTTTCCTACATATGATGGGTCTAAGGACCCCTTGATTTGGTTAACCAAGTGTGACCAATTATTTTATCATCAAAAAACACCGGCGGATGAGAAGGTTTATTTGGCCGCATACCACATGCTCGATGAAGCGTTCCTATGGTACCACCAATTCCAAAATGACCAATTGGTTCAGGATTGGGCGACCTTTAGACAATCATGCATGATGAGGTTTGGTCCTCCAGCTAGTAGCAATCGATTAGGAGAATTAATCAATTATAAACAAAATGGATCACTAGAGGTGTACCATAAGACCTTCCAGGAAAGTTTGGCCCGAGCTAGTGATTTTGTCAGTCACTCCCAGTATGTTCACATCTTTACTGCTGGTTGGATAGAAGCTTTGCGGCTGGAAGTTGAATTACATGGTCCTACAAAATTGGACCACGCTATGAATTTAGCCTGGTCAATTGAGCATAAGCAGCGAGTTCTGAAGGATTCACTGGTCAGAAAACCTGTTTGGCCAGGAAGGCACTATGCCACTGCGCCAGCACCATATTCTGGGCCTCCACGTTCTGGAGCCAGTGCAGCACTACGACCAGAAAGTTCTAACTCTATGCCACCAGCCCCTTCAAAAAATTGAATAGACAGGAGATGGAACAGAGAAAAGCCAAGGGCCTTTGTTTTAACTGTGATGACTAGTATGTCCAGGGTCACATATGCAAAAGATTATTCAGTGTGTGTCTGTGGAAGGATTGTGAGGACATACTACCAGAGGAAGAGATTGTGGAGAAAGACCAAGAGGGTCTAGAGATTTCACTTCATGCCATGACTGGCCTATGCAGTTCTAATACCATGCAAGTTCAAACCCAGTTACATCATCTACAATTACTAGCTTTAGTTGACTCTGGCAACACGCATAATTTCGTCAGTCAGCTAGCGGCCGAACAACTTGGGTTAGTCATCCAGCAGCAAACAAGCCTCTCTATCTCAGTAGCCAATAGGGCCAAAATTGCCAGTGTGGGCATATCTCCTGCCACCCTCTTTAATATTGAGGGACACTCCTTTATTGAAGATTTCCTATTGATTCCACTGTCAGGATTTGATTTGGTACTTGGAGTTAAATGGATCCAACTGTTGGGGCCTATTTTATGGGATTTTCAGGCTCTGACCATGACCTTCACAGAGGACCAACGTCAGATCACATTGCATGGCACCCAGGCACCAGTACCTTGTGCACTTTAGGCAGTTCAGGTCAATAGCGCCGACAACTGTAAGTTATCTCAATTACTTACAGACTTTGAGGATATATTTCATGAACCTACTGCTCTTCCGCCTATTCGGCAATGTGATCATCGCATCCGATTGAAAACGGGCACTGAACCTGTGGTGGTGCGGCCTTACCGTTACCCCCACCTATAGAAGGATGAAATTGAAAGGTAGTGCCAAAATATTCTCGCCCAGGGAATTATTCAGCTAAGCATGTCTCCTTTCTCCTCCCTAGTATTACTGGTCCGAAAGCATGATAAGTCGTGGAGGTTTTGTGTGGATTACAGGCAATTCAACACTCACATCATTAAAGACAAATTTTCCACCCCAATGGTGGATGAGTTGCTAGATGAGTTACACGGTGGTACTATATTTACCAAGCTGGATTTGAAGTCTGGCTATCATCAGATTCGCGTTCATCCTTCAGATGTGGAGAAAACAGCGTTCTGCATGTACCACGGTCATTTCGAGTTCCTCATGATGCCATTTGGTCTTTCCAATGCACCTTCCACATTCCAGGCCCTCATGAACGAGGTATTTTCCTCTCTCTTGAGGAAATATGTTTTGGTATTTTTTAATGATAATTTGGTGTATAACAACAATTGGGAAGAGCATCTTCAGCACCTTCACCGGGTATTTACTCTTCTCCGCTCACATCATTTGGTTTTCAATCAGTCCAAATGTTGTATGGGCCCCTTCGAAGTGGCATACTTGGGCCACGTTATTTCAGCAGTAGGGGTGAAGGTTGACCATAGTAAGATTCAGGTCGTCATAGATTGGCCTCCTCCCACCTCCATTACGGCGTTTTATGGGATTTTTGGGCCTCGTTGGGTATTACAAGAAATTTATCTACAGCTATGGCCAGATTGTAGCACCGCTCAACAACCTACTCAAGAAAAATGCCTTCACCTGGTCCGAGACAGCGGCTCATTCCTTTCAGCAGTTGAAAGAGGCATTATCATCCGCACCGGTTTTGTAGCTACTGGACATTGATGAGTCCTTTTTGGTGGAATGTGATGCTTCGGGGGGCAGTATTGGTGCAGTGTTACACCAACAAGGACACCCGATCGCTTATTTCAGCCGCCAGCTTGGCCAACACCACCATAAGTTAGTAGCTTATGAGAGGGAACTGGTCGGTTTAGCTAAAGCAATACAACATTGGTGGCCTTATCTCTGGGGGCGCCCATTTCTGATTCGCACCGATCATTGCATCCTCAAGTATCTTCTTGAGCAGCTCCTCACTACCTCACCTCAGAAGTACTGGTTAAGCAAACTGATGGGGTTTGACTTTACTGTGGAGTATAAACCTAGGAGCTTGAATGTGGGGGCTGATGGTTTATCTCGCCGGGAAATTCCAGAGCCGCAATTACATGCCATCAGTCAGCCCAGAGCTCTCTTGTTGGAATCTATTCGGGAGGAGACACAACAGTATCCAGAACTTATTGCATTATATCATGAGATTCAATAGGGGAGATCAGAGAAACATCGGATGGTTCAGGATCGTCTTGTCCTCTTCAAAAACCATATTTTTTTGCACCACACGTCACCACCTATTTACAACATTCTAGCCTCGTTCCATTACAGTACACATGAGGGCCGACAAAAAACATATTTCCGGATCAGTCGGAATTTTTATTGGAGGGGTATGAAGCGCAGTATAGCCGATTATGTGGTAGCTTGTCAGATTTGTCAACGGAATAAAGTTGAATCATTAAGTCCAGCAAGTTTTCTCCAACCACTTCCGCTGCCGTCACAAGTCTGGTCAGATATTTCCATGGACTTCATAGATGGCATTCCCTCGTCGTCCGAAAAATCCGTTATATTTGTAGTGATTGATCGTTTCTCAAAGTATGGCCATTTCCTCCCTCTAGCGCATCCTTACACTGTAGCTCACCTCTTTATGGATAATATTGTCCGGTTACATGGGATGCCTACCTCAATTACCAGTGACAGAGACGCCATCTTTACCAATACATTCTGGAAAGAACTATTCAAGCTGCAAGGCACAACGTTCTTCCGCCTACCATCCGCAAACTGATGGTCAGACTGAGGTCGTCAACCGGACAATTGAGATGTATCTTCATTGTTTCATGGTGGACTCACCTAAACGGTGGATTAAATGGCTTGCTTGAGCTGAATTATGTTATAACACATCCTACCACAGCGCACTCGGAACTACTCCATTCAAGGTAGTATATGGCAGAGACCCGCCTCAACTTTAATCTTATGAACCAGGTGCATCCAAGGTAGCACTTTGGACCAAGCGTTAGCAGAAAGAGACACCATGCTCAGTGAGGTGCGCACTTATCTCCAGGAGGCTCAAAATACTATGAAATTATATTATGATAAGAACCACCGAGAAGTATTCTTTTCTCCAAGAGATTATGTATGCTTGTGTCTCCAACATTACAGGCAGCTGTCACTGACAACCTCCAAATGCCACAAGCTCTCTCTGAAGTATTATGGTCCCTTGCAGGTGATGGACCGCATTGGCACAGTCGCCTACCGCTTGCAGCTTCCGCCAGAGGCAAAGATTCACAATGTGTTTCACATCTCCCAACTGAAGGCCTTCCAAGGTGACTCTCCCTTGCTGGACACCCCTCTGCCCCCACTACATGAGGGACGTGTCCTTTCTACTCCAGCACAGGTGTTGCAGGCTCGTCGCATTCAGGGCGATTGGGAGATACTAGTACAATGGGCTGATGATGACCCCAGTGACACTACATGGGAACCCTTAGCAGCTTTCAGAGCCCTCTACCCCTATTTCGAGCATGGGGACAAACTCTTTCTCCAAGAGGGGAGTGATGTTATGGACTCCATAGCATCATCACGAGTTATCAACAGGCGTAGGAATTAAATTATGTCAATTTCCTTTTAATGTAATTCCATTTGGTTTGGTTTGGTTTAGATGTAATATGGCATGAACCAGTTGACCCATGGGTCTAACTTGTATTTCCGTCCTCAACCCTATTTATGGGGACATTAAGGTGAACGAAAGTAAGTATTGAGAAAATTAGAATTAAACAAGTCAGAATCACCCTTAGAGGTCTAGGTCAGATTCTCCCTCTGAGGTCCAGGTCGAGCTTCCTTCAAAGCTCAATCATTCCATTCCGAATTCCACCATTCCACATTCCAGAAATAAGAATCTTCTTCCAGCGTCAACATTCAATATGGAGGGAAGAGAGAAAAGAAGGGTGACTCGATCCATGGCTCAAGAAGATCCTAACAATATGTCGTTCATATGTACTAAACTTGTAACTTAATGATTTTAATATTCAAGGCACGAACTCGTTATTTGAATAATCTTTCTTTTAGGTTATTAATAAAGTTGTATATGTATTTATTTATTAATTTTTTTAATTTTATTACTATATTAAACTTCATATTTATTGTTCCGGGAAATAAAATATAATTCAAGTATGCATTTGATTAATTAATTAATTTTAATTTTGTGAAAATATATTAGTAATTAATACCATGTAAAAAATCTATCTTATGCTATTAATATAATATTTTTTTATTTATTAATCATATTTATTTTTTATTTACTCTATTATATTAGTGATTTAATAGTGGTAATTAAAATATTGTTAACTCAAACATTTGGTTCAATTAACTCATTTTTATAATTAATAAAATCAATGGTTTTAAATTTCAAATATGAAGATGAAGATGAACTTGTCCACACTAACACCATATTTGAACATGAACTTGTCCACACTAACACCCATTTCGAAGATGAAGATCATGTAGATGCATGAGATGAAGATGAAGATGAAGATCAAATTTCTAGTTTGTTGACTAACCCCCCTATGTAGCTACATATTTCTTTAATTGTTAAATTTATTTAAAATAATCAAAATATTTAAAAAAATATTGAATTTAAAATAATTACAGACGTTCAATTTCAAAATAGGTTTACTATTTAATTGAAATAATATTAATAATTATTTAAATGGCTGGTTTTGTGAATAAATTATTTATTTTTAGAGGTAAAATTGATTCGCATATCCCACCAGCCTCCACGGTTTTTGGAACGTAAGTGGGACACTTGAAAACCTAGGTCACCAGACTGGGCGCGACTTACCTCATTGCACAAGGAGAAGAACAAAGCTGAGACAGAGGAAGCGAAGGCAGCAAGAAATTAATTCTCTTGCTGGTCGGCAGAAGAAAGAAGTTGTATTTCCGACGAAGATTGCTATTTAGGATCTGCTGGAGCTTCTATTTGGGATTATTAACTGGCCAAAACAGAAACACAGACAGAAGAAGATTGAGGACCCAAACCAGGTATGTCCTTACCTTCTTCTTGATAAATTCTTTCAGACTAGAAGATTTTTTTCTGGGCATTTCATGAATAAATGAAGTTATAGTTTTGATTAGGGCTAAGGACACTGGTTTTGGTTGAGTTGAAAATGGGTGATGTTTGCAAAGTTCGTAACTTTTGTATTCTTGCCCATGTTGACCATGGAAAAACGACTCTGGCTGATCATCTGATTGCTGGGTCGGAGAACGGGCTCCTCCATCCAAAACAAGCTGGTCGCCTCAGGTTCATGGATTACCTTGATGAAGAACAGAGACGAGCAATCACAATGAAGAGTTCTTCTATTTGCCTCCGGTACAAAGACTACTCCATGAACCTCATTGATTCACCTGGTCATATGGATTTCTGTAGTGAGGTTTCTACGGCTACCCGATTGAGTGATGGGGCCCTTATATTGGTTGATGCTGTTGAAGGTGTCCACATACAAACTCATGCAGTTTTGCGACAGGCTTGGATTGAGAAACTTACTCCTTGCTTGGTGCTCAACAAGATTGATAGGTTGATCAGTGAACTAAGGTTAAGTCCCATGGAAGCATACAATCGGTTACAGAGAATTATAAATGAAGTAAACGGCATTCTGGGTACCTATAAGTCAGAGAAATACCTCTCTGATATTGATTCCATACTTTCAGGACCTGTTCCTGAAACTGGAGAAGAGAATCAGGAACTTTTGGTGGATGATGAGGAAGATACCTTTCAACCCCAGAAAGGGAATGTAGCTTTTGTGTGTGCTTTAGATGGGTGGGGCTTTAGTATTAATGAGTTTGCTGAATCCTGGGCTCAGAGGCTTGGAGCTAGTTCAGCAGCCTTGCAGAAAGCTTTATGGGGTCCTCATTTTTTCAACCCAAAAACTAAAATGATAGTGGGAAAAAGGGGTACTGCTGGGAGTAAAGCCCGGCCCATGTTTGTGCAATTCGTGCTTGAACCTCTGTGGCAGGTTTATCAAGCGGCTTTAGAGTCAGATGGTGGCAAAGAAATTCTTGAGAAAGCAATTAAAGCATTGAATTTGAATATTGCAGCACGTGAACTTCAGCACAAGGATCCCAAAGTTGTGCTTCAGGCTGTTATGAGCCGATGGCTTCCTTTATCAGCTACTATTTTATCTATGGTGGTCAATTGCATGCCAGACCCAATCTCGGCCCAGTCATTTAGGGTTGATAGGTTACTCCCTAAGAGGGAAGTTGTTCATGATGAAAACCAATTGGATGTGCTCATGGAAGCGAAGCAAGTAAGGAAATGTGTAGAGGCTTGTGATTCTAGAGCTGAAGCTCCATGTGTAGCTTTCGTTTCTAAGATGTTTGCTGTTCCTTTCAAAATGCTCCCTCAGAGAGGTCCAAATGGAGAAATTTTGAATAATTCTTCAGAAGAAGCTGGGGCAGCGGATTCAGATGAGTGCTTTTTGGCATTTGCTCGGATTTTTAGTGGGATCCTTTGTGCTGGTCAGAAGGTTTTTGTGCTGTCTGCCCTATATGATCCCTCAAAAGCTGACTCAATGCAAAAGCATCTCCAAGAAGCAGAATTGCATTCTTTGTATATGATGATGGGTCAGGGCTTGAAACCTGTTAGCGCTGTAACAGCTGGAAATGTTGTGGCTATTGGAGGATTAGGCCATCGTATCCTGAAAAGTGCTACACTTTCTTCAACTAGAAATTGTTGGCCATTTTCAAGTATGGTTTTCCAGGTTGCCCCAACTCTTAGAGTGGCAATTGAACCATCAGATCCAGCAGATATAGGGGCCTTTATGAAGGGCTTGAGGCTCTTAAATCATGCAGACCCATTTGTGGAAATCACAGTTTCTGCAAGAGGAGAGCATGTGCTTGCTGCTGCAGGTGAGGTGCATCTTGAAAGATGTATAAAAGACTTGAAAGAGAGATTTGCTAAGGTAAAACTGGAAGTTTCACCACCTCTGGTTTTTTATAAAGAGACAATTGAGGGAGAGGGACGAAATCTACTGGAAGATTTGAAAGTATTAACTAGTAGTGCTGATTTTGTTGAGAAGAGAACACCAAATGGAAGATGTGTGGTTAGAGTTCAAGTCTTGAAGCTTCCAAATGATCTAACAAAAGCTCTTGATGAAAGTGCTGATTTGCTTGGTAGTATTTTGGAAGGAAATTCTGGGCAGAGAAGTGGAAGTTTACAAACGCAAAAGGGAAGCAGAAGTGTTGCTGCAGATGAGAAGTCCGTGTTAGCACTCAAACAGAGAATTGTTGATGCCATTGAAAATGAAATAGAATTTGCATGTAAAGAAATTGACAAAGAGAAGGTCGAAAAGTATAAGAGCCTGTGGTTTCGATTATTGGAGAGGATTTGGGCTCTCGGACCTCGACAGGTTGGACCAAATATTCTGCTTGCACCAGATATTAGGAAAGAGGATAATCCTAATTGTGCTCATGGTAATGGCTGTATTATTGTGCAGGGAACTTCCCAAGTTTCAGAAAGATTGGGTTTCCTGAATTCTTCTGATTCAATGAAGATTGAAGATCATGAAGCAGGACTCCTTGATTCACTCCACATGGAAGCACAGAGTCTTGAGAGTAGTGTTGTTTCAGGCTTTCAGTTCGCGACAGCAGCAGGCCCACTCTGTGAAGAGCCCATGTGGGGCTTGGCTTTCCTAGTGGAAGCCCACATTCTTCACCATGATGAGACAGATTCTTCCTCACATTCTGAACAGTTTAGCATTTTCACAGGCCAGGTCATGACTGCTGTGAAGGAAGCCTGTCGCAGCGCTGTGCTTCAAAAGAGGCCAAGGCTTGTTGAAGCCATTTACTTCTGTGAATTAAATACTCCAACAGAATACTTGGGGCCCATGTATGCTGTGCTTTCCAGGCGGCGGGCTCGAATCTTGAAAGAGGAGATGCAGGAAGGATCTTCTGTGTTTACTGTCAATGCCTATGTGCCGGTCACTGAGAGCTTTGGATTTGCTGATGAGCTTAGGAGATGGACGTCTGGGGCTTCAAGTGCTCTTATGGTACTTAGCCATTGGGAAGCTCTACCAGAGGATCCATTCTTTGTACCAAAGACAGAAGAGGAGATTGAAGAGTTTGGAGATGGGTCAAGTGTCTTACCAAACACCGCAAGGAAGCTTATTGATGCTGTTAGGAGAAGGAAAGGCCTTCCTGTTGAGGAGAAGGTCGTCCGGCATGCCACAAAGCAGAGAACCTTAGCAAGGAAGGTGTGAACGTATTGGCTTTCAAGTTTACAAGCTGATCTCCAAGTTTCACTTAATCTCAATGGAGAAACTATTGTAGATACCTTCATTAAGCACAATTTTGTACTAAGAACTTCGAGGCCTGTGTAACCGTGTAATGTGAGGTGATGCCAAAAAATTTGTGGAGAAAGTTATATTTATGTAAAAGAATAATTTGTATTGAATTCTAAATTGAGGGCGCTGATAGGAATTTGACATTCCTAATTATCATGATCATTCAATGTCTACATCGATATCAACATCCAATCTTTGTGCCAATTTTGTTTGCTGGTTATCATAAGAAAACGTGGGAGATTTTACGCTGATGACAGTGAACAAGGATTTCTTCAGTCTTCAGAAAATTGCTGATTGTTTTTACTTTTTGCATTCAGGCTTTATTTACGTATTTATTTTTTTATTTACAAGATCCGACGGATTTATCCGTTGGCTCTTTGTCTCCCAGAAATAAAACCCGGTCAACCTGTATGCGACCCTCCGAAACTTTCCCGCGGAACCATTTCTTCGCGTGTTGACGAAAACGAAATCAGAAATCGATTCACCATATGAATTAGGAAAAAAATCTTATTATCTGTGAAGACAATCTGTATGTACAGCAGTCTATTTGTATTGAAGCAGTACGTCGATTTCCTGCTTCTCTTAGAGCTCATCTCTTCTCCTCTTTCGTCCTCGCTAGCAGTTCTCCATTGGCAATCGAGGAATTTTTTTAATCTGCCCCTAAACCCAACTTGTATGTATTATACATGTAATAATATTATTATTTTAATATTTTTTAATTTAATTTATTTTATTTCAGTTAAAAATTAATATGTCACATGGGCATTTTTGGAATACTTTATTTATAGGGGTATTTTTGTAATATTTTATCTTCAGCATTGTAAGGATGAATCCTATTTAAGGGATAAGAGTAATGAGAAAGTCAATCATTAATTTAGAGTAAACAGGTTTTGAGTTCTCCTCAACAAACACAGGGGATTGCGTTTTTCTTAACGAACCTAGGGTTTTCAAGTTTCCCTTTGGCTTGATCTTCGTCTTCCTCTTATTCCTCCCTACGAATCCATGTGTCAGATCCGAGACCATAACAACTAGTATCAGAGCGGGAACACAATGAATTATTCTATATCCCAAGAAAAATGGATTGTTATGCATAATGAATTGGAAGAAATATGCGCATCGTTAGCAGCTTCCATTAAAATTTCTGAAATGGAGAAGCTTGCTGCCGCAGAAAATGTCATATAACCTAAATTCTCTGAGCATAAAAAATTCACAAAACTAGAGGCAGCAGACGTTGTCTCAGACTGGTAGAAAGGCCAACGGCCAGAAAATTTCAACATTTTCGAGCAGGGAAGTTTAACGACGGGCCAGACAAATTTAATTTCCTGATCATGGGAATCAGAAGGCAGGGACCCTGGAAATCCGAAATTGGAGGGTATTCTGCCAATACCTCGTCCGCATTGGACGATTCGGGCTACTATTTGCCACCGGAGAAGGAGGAGACTCCGCCGGCTCTGTCGGACAAATTTTCGCCCAAACTCGCCCTCGGCAGTCCAGCGGGGAACCAACATCAACGTCTTTTGGGGTAAGCTTCTGATATGGCCTGAATTGATATGTATAAACGATTTTTCCATGGGGGTGAAGGGGCTCCATGGGGCTGAGCAGCAGTGATGCTGCTCGAATTTTTGGACTGGGGTTTTCTGTTCTGGGAGGCAAAGAAACATAACTGTTTTGACGAAATTCCGACTTGGGTGTATCAATTCCGAGATGGAATTTTCTGGGGAGGCCGGGAAGGATTGTAAATGTTTTTTGGATGCTGTGTTATCTTTCTATTTATGAGAACAACAATAGTGTGCATGTCCCTTATCAATTTGGCAACCTTGGGTTTAATCTTTTGGATGATTTGTATGCTGCTCGACCACTGCTTGTCAAAATTCTTCACCCTAGTATGACTTTTGGGGATGAAATTTTGTTGGGTATTCAGGGTAGGGTTGCACTTGCATTTTTTACCGTGGAATTGAAAGTGATGCTGCCAGAAGAGCTACATCAACAACAGGATTTCCTGTTATTAATGTTGGGGATGGTCCAGGCCAGCACCCTACACTGGCTCTGTTGGATGTGTATACGATCGGAAGAGAAATAGGCAAAGTGGATGGCATTCATGTTGCAGTAGTGGGAGATCTGGCAAATGGCAAGACTGTTTACTCATTAGCTTATCTACTCGGGAAGTACCATGATGCAAAATTCTACTTTGTGGCTCCTGATGTAGTGAAGATGAAGGATGATATCAAGGAATACCTGACATCTAGGGGGATAGAGCGGGAGGAAAGCACAAATCTGAGGGAAGTGGTGGCTAAATGTGATGTAGTCTATACAACATGTATTCACCATGAGAGATTTGGTGAAAGGATTGATCTTTATAAAGAAGCTAGTGGGAAGTACATTGTGGACCGCACAATGTTGAATGTATTGCAGAAACATGCTGTAATTGATGCTGCTCGTGGGGTATTTAATGGTTTACCAGCCATTGATCTCATCTGAATTGCAATCATTGGTGGCTGAGGGGTTGTCTTTGGGAAATATTGACTTAATACCATTGATTTTGAGAAGTTATTGGCAGATAGGGAGGCTCTCAATGATGATGGTTCTTTTGGCCATATTATGAATGTTATGCTGTGGGGAATGATTTTTATGGCTATTGACAGGCAACCTATTAAATTCTGGGCGGCATCGGAACAGCATATCAATGCTGCTACTATGGCACTCCAACAACCAATGCTGCTAGCCAGCCAAACAAACAAGGCTGCTGTGGCAGTCCAGCATACACTGCTGCCAGCCAGCCAAGAAGGCTGATGTGGCAGTCCAGCATACACTACTACTAGCCAGCCCAGCCAAGGTGCTTCTTGAGGATGCAGATGGCTATTTGCATGCAATCAAGGCACTAACCCAAAGTGCTGGAAAAGGGAAGTATGATTCTAGTGGTGCTAAATCTAGTGCTTATGCTTCGATTCTAAGTGACCCATTTGTTGCTCTCATGTTTCCTGTGGGAGAATCTGCAACATACCTTAATATGGGGGGATGCAAAGAATCACCAGGTACATGCTCAAACAAGCCTTGTCGAGGCCATGAAGTGGATATTATGCACTTCTCACTTGGAAATGCCATTCCTAATAGACTTTATGGTGGCAACCCTCTAGATAATGGAAATGGAAGTGATAGATTTGGTCATGTTGTTGATCTTTACACGTGGTACCCGCTGATTTATATTCTCAATACTCATCATCATTATGATCACACAGGGGAAAATATTGAACTAAAAGCAAGGTATGGTGGAAAGGTAGTTTGCTCAGGCAAGGATAAAGATAGAATTCCTGGCATTGATATAACACTATGATGGAGAAAGGTGGATGTTTGCCAATCATGATGTGATTGTAATAGAAACTCCTAGGCATATAAGAGGCCACATTAGTTACTATTTTCCTGCTTCAGGAGCAGTTTTTTCTGGGGATACATTGTTCAGCTTATCGTGTACCAAGCTTTTTGAAGGGAGTCCTGAAGAGATGCTATCATCAATCAGAAAGCTTATGGCCTTACATGATGACACAAGTGTATACTGTGGACATGAATACACAACGCATAATGCAAAGTTTGCCCTGTCCATAGAGCCTGGAAATGAATCTCTCCAACTTATGCTACTCATATTGTGGACCTTTGTAATACCGACATCATGTTATGGACTCCATAGCATCACGAGTTATCCACAGGCATAAGAATTAAATTATGTCAATTTACTTTTAATGTAATTTCATTTCATTTGGTTTGGTTTGGTTTGGTTTAGATGTAATATGGTATGAACCAATTGACCCATGCGTCTTATTTGTATTTCCGTCCTCAAGCCTATTTATGGGGACGTCAAGGAGAAGGAAAGTAAGTATTGAGAAATTAGAATTAAATAGGTCAGATTCTCCCTTAGAGGTCTAGGTCGGATTCTCCCTCTGAGGTCCAGGTCGAGCTGTTATGGACTCCATAGCATCAAGAGTGGCTAACCGGAGAAGAGAATAGATGGAGTAAACTTGTATTTCAGTACCTTAGGGGTTTAATTGTAATTTGAAGTTCCATAAGGGTCTAATTGTAATTATAGAACCTTTGATGTTTTCCTTGACCTATTTAGGGCGTCAAGTGAAGGAATGAAGACAAGCATTGATCATTAGTCTAAATGAGATCAGGTTCTCTCTCAAAAGAGGCCTAACGTGGGAGCTCCTTTCAAGGCTCACGTCCTTCACCATTGGGCGTTCCAAGAACCCCAAATCCTTCCCTTCCTCATCATTCAATCTGGAAGCTAGAGGAGATCGCCGGGTGACTCGATCCATGGCTAGAGAGCCTAACAACGTGGTATCAGACAGGACCACCCTTGGTGATTCCTCTTCACCTGCAGAAATTCGAAATTTTGTGGAAGAAAACCATGCTGGTCTTCAATCTCAAATCAATGGCTTGGAGGGAAAATTCCAGATGTTGCTGTCACACATGGAAGAAGGATTCACCCAGCTTTCAGTCCAGATGGCATCCTCATCACGTCCAGCAGATCCTCTCAACCCTCTGCCAACGCCTCCACCTCCTCCCCTGCGCCACACACCTCAACCTCGTGGGGCCTCAATCCAGCCCCTCCTACCGTGCCAAGGTACACAAAGCTTGATTTTCCAACGTATGATGGGTCCTCCGACCCTTTAATGTGGTTGCACAGGTGTGATCATTTCTTTTCCAATCAAGGAACTCTGCCCGAAGGCAAGGTTCAATTAGCCGCCTTCCACATGCTCGATGAAGCGCTTATGTGGTTTCATCAATTCAAAAACGAATTTGTGGTATATGATTGGGAATTTTTCAAAGAAAATTGTATGCTACGGTTTGGTCCTCCGCTTCGCAGCAACCCAGTTGGGGATTTGGTTAATCTAAAACAGCTTGGCACTATAGAACAATATCAGAAATTGTGCCAAGAAAAACTTGCTCGTGCAAGTCATTTGGTCCGACCTGAACTTTATGTCAATTTGTTCACGGCTGGCCTGGTAGAACCCCTTCGCCTAGAAGTGGAATTGGAAGCCCCCACCTCCCTAGCCCACGCCATGAATTTGGCAAGAGCATTGGACACCAAACAGCGCCTCTTCCGTGAGTCCTTAAACAAACGTCCTCCTTGGCAACCTCGCCCACAGCCCCATGGCCCTTATCCCACTCACCCCAGGCCTCCTCCCAACCAACCATCACCACCACCACCAGCCTTTACACCCCCACCAGGATTTATCAAACGTCTGACAAAAGCAGAAATTGATCAGAGGAGGGCTCAGGGCCTATGTTTCAATTGTGATGAGAAATTCGTCAAGGGCCATCTATGCAAAAGACTATTTTGGGTAGAAATAGAAGACCCCTCAGAGGATGACTTTCCGGAGGATATGGACCAAACCGAGGAGGAAACACCAGAGATCTCCCTCCATGCCATGACCGGACTGCATAGCACAAATACCATGCAGGTCCATGCCACCATGAACCATCATATTCTGCTAGCACTCGTGGACTCAGGCAGCACACATAATTTTATAAGCAGCCAGGCAACACAACAGTTGGGGTTATCACTACAGCAGAAATCAGGAATATCAGTCTCAGTGGCTAACGGTGACAAGGTCACCACAGTGGGGTTCGGTTCAGCAGTGCCCTTTACTATTGAAGGTCACTCCTTTGTAGCAGATTTTTTGGTCATACCGCTGGCTGGGTTTGACCTTGTCTTGGGAATTAAATGGCTACAGCGATTGGGTCCGATCTTATGGGATTTCCAATCCCTGACCATGAGTTTTAACCAGGACACCCATCCGATCACCCTCCATGGCAATAGCGCCCAGAGGCCATGCAGCCTCCACACACTTTCGGTGGATCCTTCAACAGGGGATAACTTAGCTTCATTGTTGGCCGAATATGCTGATTTATTTCAGGCACCTGCCGACCTTCCTCCTATAAGAGAGTGTGATCACAGAATTCGTTTGAAGATGGGCACAGAACCAGTGGTAGTGCGTCCCTACCGCTATCCCCATGTGCAAAAAGATGAGATAGAACGACAATGTCAACAAATGCTACAACAAGGTATTATTCAGCCTAGTCGTTCTCCTTTTTCATCCCCGGTATTACTCGTAAAGAAATCAGATAAATCTTGGCGCTTTTGTGTGGATTACCGTGCCCTCAATGCTCGCACCATCAAAGATAAATTTCCAATTCCAGTGGTCGATGAATTATTGGATGAGCTACACGGCTCTCACCTATTTAAAAAGTTGGACTTAAAATCTGGCTACCATCAGATTCGGGTTTATTCAGAGGATATCGAAAAAACTGCCTTCCGCACCCACCATGGTCACTACGAGTTCTTGGTGATGCCATTTGGGCTATCCAATGCCCCGTCCACCTTTCAAGCGCTTATGAACCAGGTATTTCGCCCTTTCTTACGGAAGCATGTCTTAGTTTTTTTTGACGATATCCTGGTCTATAGCAAAACTTGGGCAGCACACTTGCATCAATTGAGACAGGTTTTCACCATTCTCCGAGCACACCATTTATTTCTCAATCGTGCCAAATGTGACTTTGCCACATCCGAAGTAGCTTATTTGGGGCATGTGATCTCAGCATCCGGGGTGAAACCAGATTTCAGCAAGATACAATCGGTGATGGATTGGCCCACACCTCACACCGTTACAGCTTTGAAAGGGTTCCTTGGTCTCGCAGGGTATTATAGAAAATTTATCAAAGAATACGGTCACCTGGCAGCACCATTGCATAATTTACTGAAGAAGCATGCCTTTCAGTGGTCTCAGTTGGCAGACTCCTCATTTAACAACTTAAAACAGGCATTAGCGTCAGCACCAGTTCTCCAATTGCCCAACTTTGCCGAAAATTTCATCATAGAATGCGATGCATCCGGGGGAGGGATTGGTGCCGTCTTGCAGCAACAGGGTCACCCCATTGCCTATTTCAGCCGCCATCTCGCTCCTCACCATCACAAGTTAGCCACGTATGAAAGGGAACTTATCGGTTTGGCCAAAGCTGTGCAGCATTGGCGGCCGTATCTGTGGGGCAGACCTTTTGTGATCAGGACAGACCACTGTAGCCTAAAATATTTATTGGAGCAGCGCCTTACTACATCCCCACAACAACATTGGCTCAGCAAATTAATGGGATTCGATTTTCAGGTGGAATACAAACCGGGTTATCTCAACAGGGCAGCAGACGCTTTGTCACGCCGGGAACTAGAGGATTCACATTTGCACGCATTGAGCCACCCCAAGTCGCCCTTGCTGGACACAATCCGTCAGGATACTAGCCATCATCCAGATCTCCTTGAGTTACAAGCTCAAATCGAAAACCATTCCAAGGACAAGAACTGGACACTACAGGACGGTCTCATTCTGTATAAAGGACGCATATATCTTCATCCTTCGTCGGTACTCATTCCTGCCATTATTGCCTCCTTTCATGATAGTACACATGAGGGCCAGTAGAAAACATACTTCCGCCTCAGTCGGGAATTTTATTGGAGCGGTATGAAGCGGGTCATTGCTGAGTATGTTGCAGCGTGCCAGATCTGTCAGAGGAATAAGTCAGAATCCTTACAACCCGCCGGCTTGCTCCAGCCACTTCCACTTCCTTCACAGGTATGGGCAGATCTATCAATGGATTTTATCGATGGTCTTCCTCCTTCTGCAGGGAAATCTGTTATTTTTGTTGTGGTAGACCGGTTCTCGAAATATGCCCACTTTATGGCCCTCAGCCATCCGTATACAGCCACACAGGTCGCTCAACTCTTCATGGATAATATTGTCCGTCTCCATGGCCTTCCGGAGACCATCACCAGCGACCGTGATGCTATCTTCACCAGTAAATTCTGGGGGGAACTATTTAAGCTCCATGGTTCTAAGTTAGCTTTTTCGTCAGCATACCACCCTCAAACAGACGGCCAGACAGAAGTGGTTAACCGCACATTGGCGATGTATTTGCGGTGCTTTGTGGGGGACACGCCCCGACTGTGGGTTCGTTGGTTAGCATGGGCGGAGTATTGTTATAATACCTCATACCACACCGCCTTGGGTACTACCCCTTTTCAAGTTGTTTATGGACGCGAACCTCCGCGACTACTTTCTTATGAACCGGGGTCTTCTCTGGTAGCAGCATTGGACCAAGCATTAGCCGACAGAGATGCAATGCTTGCTCAAGTCCGCCTTCAGTTACAACGTTCACAAGCAACTATGAAGCATACTTATGACAAAGGACACCGTCCCTTTTCCTTTGCACCTGGAGAATTTGTTTGGCTCAAACTTCAGCCATACCGCCAACTATCTCTTGCAGCCATCAAACGCCATAAGCTCTCTCCAAAATTTTATGGGCCATTCCAGATCATGCAACGTATTGGCACTGTGGCGTATCGTTTGAAACTACCACCAGACGCCAAGCTCCATGACGTCTTCCACGTCTCCCTTCTCAAACCGTTCAAGGGAGACTCACCACTGCTGCATACCCCTCTGCCTCCTCTCAAAGATGGCAGGTCCATGCCCACGCCCGCTCAGATCCTTCAAGCCAGGCGAGTTAACAACGCTTGGGAAGTGTTGGTTCGGTGGACTGACAAGGAATTGATAGAAGCCTCTTGGGAGACACTCGAGTCCTTCCAGACTCTATTTCCCACTTTCGAGCTTGAGGACAAGCTCTTTCTTCAGGAGGGGGGTGATGTTATGGACTCCATAGCATCAAGAGTGGCTAACCGGAGAAGAGAATAGATGGAGTAAACTTGTATTTCAGTACCTTAGGGGTTTAATTGTAATTTGAAGTTCCATAAGGGTCTAATTGTAATTATAGAACCTTTGATGTTTTCCTTGACCTATTTAGGGCGTCAAGTGAAGGAATGAAGACAAGCATTGATCATTAGTCTAAATGAGATCAGGTTCTCTCTCAAAAGAGGCCTAACGTGGGAGCTCCTTTCAAGGCTCACGTCCTTCACCATTGGGCGTTCCAAGAACCCCAAATCCTTCCCTTCCTCATCATTCAATCTGGAAGCTAGAGGAGATCACCGGGTGACTCGATCCATGGCTAGAGAGCCTAACACGAGCTTCCTTCAAAGCTCAAGCATTCCATTCCTATTTCCATCATTCCACGTTTAAGAAACAAGAATCATCTTCCAGCGTCAAGAACCAATATGGAGGGAAGAGAAGAAAGAAGGGTGACTCGATCCATGGCTTGGGAAGAACCTAACATCTTGGTATCAGACAGGTCCACCCTTGGGGATTCCTCTTCCCCTGAGAATTTGAGGCAATTAGTTGAAGATAATCGCCAGACGACAGACCTTCAGGCTCAATCCCTGGAAGAGGTGCTTCAGACCACATTTGCCCTACGTGAGGCCATCAAATCCATGGATGCCGCCATCCAAGCCCTCCTTCGGTGACAAGATGGCAGTGGTACACGAGCACAGCCGCTGGCAACCTACTCTCCACCAGCCGACCACCATCACTACCACCCACCACCTCCACCACCACCTCTACCACCACCACCAGTGCGTCATCACAATCCTCATCTGGGGCCTGCCGCCCAGGGACCAAATACGGTTCCCAGGTATTTAAAACTAGACTTTCCTACATATGATGGGTCTAGGTCCCCTTGATTTGGTTAACCAAGTGTGATCAATTCTTTTATCATCAAAAAATACCTGCGGATGAGAAAGTTTATTTCGCCGCCTACCACATGCTCGATGAAGTGCTCCTATGGTACCACAAATTCTGAAATGACCAATTGGTTCAGGATCGGGCAACCTTTAGACAATCATGCATGATGAGGTTTGGTCCTCCAGCTAGTAGCAATCCATTGGGCGAATTAATCAATTATAAGCAGACTGGATCACTAGAGGTGTATCAAAAGACCTTCCAGAAACTGTTGGCCCGCGCTAATGAGTTTGTCAGTCACACCTAGTATGTTCATATTTTTACTGCTAGTTTGACTGAAGCTCTGCGGCTGGAAGTTGAATTACATTGTCCTACAGATTTGGACCACGCTATGAATTTAGCTAGGTCAATTGAGCATAAGCAGCATGTTTGTAGAATTTAGGATCTCATGAAAGGAACTTTAGATCAACAAGAAAGAAGAAGAAGAAGAAGAGAGAAGGAGAAGACAAGAAGAAGAACATGGAAGGAGAGAGTTTGGATTAAGGAAGAAGAGGGTTGTGTCAAAAAGAAAAATGAGGGTTGAACGAATTTGTGGAAAGAGGAGAGTGCTTCAACCCCCTACCTCTTAGCCAATGCCTTTATTTATAGTTTTACAATGCCCTTAGGGCTACAACTTGATAAAACAAAAGACATAAAAGGAACACATATTTACACGTCTATGCCATCATTATGGAAACTACCATATTTTACACATATGCCACTCCTTTGATGTGTGGGCTTCTTGTCTTGAGCTCATGGGCTTGAGCCCATCTTCCAACACTCCCCCTCAAGCTGGAGGAGAAAAGACATCATAAATACCTAGCTTTCCACATATAAACGATAGGATTTTTTATGTAACGGGTTTAGTGAGAATATCAGCTACTTGCTCTCGAGATGACACATGTTTGAGAGAGATTATTCCAACTTGAAACTTCTCCCGTATAAAATGACAATCCACCTCAATATGTTTAGTTCTTTCATGAAAAACTGGATTTGAAGTGATATGAATGGCTGCTTGATTATCACAATGCAGATTCATGGACCCCTTTGTATAAAAACCTAGTTCGGTAAGAAGGGTCCTGATCCATAAAAGTTCACTAATGGTATGGGCCATAGCTCTTTATTCTGCTTTGGTGCTAGATCTTGCAACCACATTTTGCTTCTTACTTTTCCATGTAACCAAGTTTCCCCTAACCAGAGTTCAATATCCTGATGTAGATTTTCTATCATCAAGAGATCCAACCCAATCTGCATCTGAGAAGCCTTCTATGTTGAAGTGCCCATGTTTTTTATACAGCAATCCTCTTCGTGGAGTTCCTTTTAGATAACGTAATATTCTCTCTAAAGCCTGCCAGTGGGTAATTTGTGGTTTGTGCATGAATTGACTCACCACACTTATAGCATATGATATGTCTGGCTTAGTTACCGTGAGATAAATCAGTTTTCCCATGAGCCTTTGATATTGCCAATATCAATATCTTCTTCATTTGTGGCACATAATTTTACATTTGTATCCATAGGTGTGTCAACTAGTCTACAACCCTTCATTCCTGTTTCTTCAAGGAGATCCAAGACATATTTCCTTTGAGACAATATTATCCCATATTTGGATTGAAGAACTTCTATACCCAAAAAATATTTAAGCATACCAAGGTCTTTAGTCTTGAATTCCTGACATATCATCTGCTTCACCTCTTGTATGCTCAAAGCATCATCACCAATGAAGATAATATCATCCATGTATACAGCCAATAATATTTTCCCTTTGACCGTATCTTTATAATATACGGAATGATCAACTGAGCACCGATGAAAACCAAACTGTAGGAGTGTTTGACTAAATTTATCAAACCAAGCCCGAGGGGACTACTTAAGCCCACATAAAGACTTTTTTAATCGGCATATTGACTCCCCCTCAACAACATAACCAGGTGGTTGAACCATATAAATTTCCTCACTGATATCACCATTTAAAAAAACATTTTTAACATCCAACTGATAGACGGGCCATGAGGAGTTAGCAGCAATAGATAAGATGATGCATACCGAATTCAATTTTGCAACAGGAGAGAAGGTCTCCTCATAATCTATCCCATAGCATTGCGTATAGCACTTAGCAACCAATCGAGCTTTAAGACGAGCAACTGATCCATCCGGATTATGTTTCACTGAAAAAACCCATCGACAACCAACCGGTCTTTTACCTTTCGGGAGTGATGTTAAGTACCAGGTTTGGTTTTTGTATAAGGCGTGCATTTCTTCATCCATAGCCGCCTTCCATCTTGGATGTCTTAGAGCCTCTTGATATGACTGCGGAACGGAAGTAGAAGAAAGGGACGCAAGAAACTGAAAACGCTCGGAAGACAAGCGATGGTGAGACATAAAATTTGAGATAGGATGTGAAGTAGTACAAGAGCGATGTTCTTTTCTTAAAGCAATAGGCTGAGTATCAAATTCTGGCCCATACATAGGGGGAGAAGGACTTACCTCAGGTGGATCTGACAACTCCACAGGTGAAGGTACGACCGGTGCATCGGGGGATGGATCCACTTCAAGATTGAACGGCACAAGCGGACAAGGAGTAGTAGAAGGACAAGTCCATCCTGGAGGAGCATCATGGGAGGAGTAGAAGGGAGTGTCCTCAAAGAAAGTCACATTCCTAGAGATAAACATCCTCCGAAGGGTAGGATTGTAACATACATAACCTTTCTGGGTGCAAGAGTATCCCAAAAAAATGCACTTCATATACCGAGGATCAAGTTTATTTTTATGTGTGATGTAACATGAACAAAACACGTACATCCAAACACTTTCAAAGGAAGAGAAAAAGGATCTTCACCATTAAATAACACAGAGTAAGGAGTTTTATGATGAAGGACCGATGAAGGTTGCCTATTAATGAGAAAGCATGCTGTAAGTATAGCATGAGGCCAATAGAAATAGGGTACCTTCATGGAGTATAGGATTCCATGAAGGACTTCATTTTCTGAAATGCAGCATAGTCCTCAGCCGTAAGAGTCACATTTCCAGATGATGATTCAGCCTTATCTTCATTTTTCTCAACGTTAACTGAGACTGGCTTAGTTGTGGCCCAATCAGGCTTGCCATGAAGTTTCCAGCATGATGCCACAAGGTGGTTCTAACTGTCACAATAAGTGCAAAGTTGAGGCTCAGTACGAAAAGAATTCTGACCCGTTCTACCACCTCTATTTTTACCCCCTCTCATGGTTCGACCACCTCTATTTTCAGCCCCTCTCATAGTTCGACCCCCTCTCATATTTCCGCCCCGTCCTCGGGATGAGAAAGATGTTCCTCGATTGCCAGAGAACGTCACCGATGGAGCATCAATAGGAGAAGGAGGGGATGGATTTGGTATCCGAAGTAATGTAGCACTAATATCATCGAAGGATGGAAGAACCGAAGAACTTAGAAGCTGAGTTTTGGCCACCTCAAGGTATGGTTTAATATTCGATATGCAAATGGTTGTTGCCAAAGCTTCTCTTTGTTGTTCTTGAACGACAATATCAGTGGAATATGGCTGAGCTAGTTTCCATTCTTGAAGAAGACCTCGAAACTGTGCCAAAAATTCGTGAATATTATCTCCATGTTTCGTATGCAACATGTTTTGTAATACATCATATATTTTTTGTAATGAAGCAGTGCTTGAGTAAAGCTTGGCACAAGTGTCCCATATGTTCTTGGCGGTTTCCAAGTGGACCACATTGTTGGCCACCTTCTCTTCCATGCTATTAATGAGCCAACTTATCACCATGTTATCATCCTTAACCCACTTGTGGTAGGACGCATCTTCTTCATCCATCGGAGGAGGAAAGTTAACAACGTGGCTCAAGAGGTCACGAGTAATAAGAACCCTCCGAATCGATGTGACCAGCTCATGTAATTGGAGAGATCTCTAAGTGGAATTGTAGTAATACGGAGTACATCACTCTTATTACTATTGTATCCAATCTCCATGATGAGGCAAGTAAAATATGGAGGTCAAGGGAAAAGGTCTTCTTAAAAGTACAATTACTCAATGTAATTTGAAGAACTCGTAGACCAAATCAATCACCAACAAAAGAGAACAAGAACCAATTTCTTTCACAAGGGCAAGCACCAAATTATCAACAAATTTGTGCCTTTATAAAGTGATAATAACATCCAGCCATCACTCAACTTCTCTTGTATTCATAAGAACAAAGAGAAGAAAGTATATGCAACCGATTAGGCCTTAATCCGAACTCCAACACAAATGAGTAATAGACAAAAATTTAGAGAAGATTTAACGACAAACCAAGACACTTGGAAGAGATTTATCTTCAGCTCATGGGAGACTTCAACAAAAAAAATTCAATTGTTGAAGTTAAAAAAAATGGAACTACAAAGGGTAAATGACTGGTGGAATTTCATCAAACATATAATGGGCATCCAACAACATAACACAAACCCTTGAGCAACCTTAAGTAGGAGAAGATACAACAACATGTGCTGGAATTCTACCTCAAATGAGATGAATCCAAATTACATAAAGGTAATTGAATTTCACCCATCAATCTTAACAAGATGCAAACAACAAATGATCTTGATCACTCTTGTAATTGATTTACAAAGAGTCAAGATTATAACATCAATTTAGCCATAAAAATAAATCTTTACAACATATAAAGATTTATCTTGACTTGATGTGACTCAAAATTCAAGAAGTAAAGAAAAACAGTAAAAAGGAGTAAGTAAATAAGAAAAGGAAACAAAAAAAACGTAAATAAGAAGAGTATGAACTTATCTCTTCATGACTGAACTCCTTTTACAACTTCTTGAACAAATTTCATAATAACTCCATGAAAAGATCCTAAACTCCTTGCTCTGATACCATATAGAATTTAGGATATCATGAAAGGAACTTTAGATCAACAAGAAAGAAGAAGAAGAAGAAGAAAGAAGGAGAAGACAAGAAGAAGAACGTGGAAGGAGAGAGTTTTTATTAAGGAAGAAGAGCGTTGCGTCAAAAAGAAAAATGAGGGCTAGACGAATTTGTGGAAAGAGAGGAGAGTGCTTCAATCCCCTACCTCTTAGCCAATGCCTTTATTTATAGTTTTACAATGCCCTTAGAGCTACAACTTGATAAAACAAAAGACATAAAAGGAACACATATTTACACTTCTATGCCATTTTTATGGAAAGTACCATATTTTACACATATGCCACTCCTTTGACATGTGGGCTTCTTGTCTTGAGCTCATGGGCTTGAGCCCATCTTCCAACAATGTTCTAAAGGATTCACTAGTCAGAAAACCTGCTTGGCCAGGAAGGCACAATGCCACTACGCCACCACCATTTTATGGACCTCCACATTCTGAAGCTAGTGCAACACCATGCCTAGACAACTCTAACTCGACTCCACTAGCTCCTTACTTCAAAAAATTGAACAAACAAGAAATGGATCAGAGAAAGGCCAAGGGCCTTTGTTTTAACTCTGATGAACAGTATGTACAAGGTCACCTATGCAAACAATTATTCAGTATATGTCTGTGGGAGTGTAGAATTTAAGATCTCATGAAATGAACTTTATATCAACAAGAAAGACTAAGAAGAAGAAGAGAGAAGGAGAAAAAAAGAAGAACAATGTGGAGGGAGAGAGTTTGGATTAAAGAAGAAGAGGGTTGCGTCAAAAAGAAAAATGAGGGCTGGATGAATTTGTGGAAAGAGAGGAGAGTGCTTCAATGCCCTACCTCTTAGCCAATGACTTTATTTATAGTTTTACAATGCCCTTAGGGCTACAACTTGATAAAACAAAAGACATAAAAGGAACACATATTTACACTTCTATGCCATCATTATGGAAAGTACCATATTTTACACATATGCCACTCCTTTGACATGTGGGCTTCTTGTCTTGAGCTCGTGGGCTTGAGCCCCTCTTCCAACACTCCCCCTCAAGCTGGAGAAGAAAAGACATCATAAATACCCAGCTTGCCACATAAAAACGATAGGATTTTAGATGTAACGGGTTTAGTGAGAATATCAGCTACTTGCTTTTGAGATGACACATGTTTGAGAGAGATTATTCCTGCTTGAAACTTCTCCCGTATAAAATGACAATCCACCTAAATATGTTTAGTTCTTTCATTAAAAACTGGATTTGAAGTGATATGAATGGATGCTTGATTATCACAATGCACATTCATGGACCCTTTTTTATAAAAACCTAGTTCGGTAAGAAGGGTCTTGATCCATAAAAGTTCACTAACGGTATGGGCCATAGCTCTATATTCTGCTTCGGCACAAGATCTTGCAACCACATTTTGCTTCTTATTTTTCCAAATAACCAAGTTTTCCCCAACCAGAGTATAATATCCTGATGTAGATTTTCTATCATCAGAAGATCAAGCCCAATCTGCATCTGAGAAGCCTTCTATGTTGAAGTGCCCATGTTTTTTACACAGCAATCCTCTTCCTGGAGCTCCTTTTAGATAACGTAATATTCTCTCTAAAGCCTGCCAGTGGGTAATTTGTCGTTTGTACATGAATTGACTCACCACACTTACAGCATATGATATGTCTGGCCTAGTTATTGTGAGATAAATCAGTTTTCCCACGAGCCTTTGATATTTGCCAATATCAATATCTTCTTCATTTGTGGCACATATTTTTACATTTTTATCCATAGGTGTGTCAACTGGTCTACAACCCTTCATTCATGTTTCTTCAAGGAGATCCAAGACATATTTCCTTTGAGACAATATTATCCCATGTTTGGATTGAAGAACTTCTATACCCAAAAAATATTTAAGCATACCAAGGTCTTTAGTCTTGAATTCTTGACATATCATCTGCTTCGCCTCTTGTATGCTCAAAGCATCATCACCGATGAAGATAATATCATCCACGTATATGACCAATAATATTTTCCCTATGACCGTATCTTTATAATATACAGAATGATCCACCCAGCACCGATGAAAACCAAACTGTAGGAGTGTTTGACTAAATTTATCAAACCAAGCCCGAGGGGACTGCTTAAGCCCATATAAAGACTTTTTTAACCGGCATACTGACTCCCCCTCAACCACATAACCAAGTGATTGAACCATATAAATTTCCTCACTGATATCACCATTTAAAAAAGCATTTTTAACATCCAACTGATCGACGGGCCATGAGGAGTTAGCAACAATAGATAAGATCATGTGTACCAAATTAAAATTTGTAATAGGAGAGAAAGTCTCCTCATAATCTATCCCATAGCACTGCGTATAGCCCTTAGCAACCAATAGAGCTTTAAGACGAGCAACCGATCCATCCGGATTATGTTTCACCGAAAAAACTCATCGACAACCAACCGGTCTTTTACCTTTCGGGAGTGATGTTAAGTACCAGGTTTGGTTTTCGTATAAGGCGTACATTTCTTCATCCATAGCTGCCTTCCATCTTGGATGTCTCAAAGCCTCTTGATTTGATTGCGGAACAGAAGTAGAAGAAAGGGACCAAAGAAGCTGAAAACACTCGGAAGACAAGCGATGGAGAGACATAAAATTTGAGATAGGATGCGAAGTAGTACATAAGCGACGTTCTTTTCTTAAAGCAATAGGCCGAGTATCAAATTCAAGCCCATACATAGGAGGAGAAGGACTTACCTCGGGTGGATCCGACAACTCCACAGGTGAAGGTACGATCGGTGCATCAGGGGATGGATCCACTTCAAGATTGAACGACACAAGCGGACAAGGAGTAGTAGAAGGGCAAGTCCATCCTGGAGGAGCATCATGGGAGGAGTAGAAGGGAGTGTCCTCAAAGCAAGTCACATCCCTAGAGATAAACATCCTCCGAATGGTAGGATTGTAACAGACATAACCTTTCTGGGTGTGAGAGTATCCCAAAAAAATGCACTTCATAGACCGAGGATCAAGTTTATTTTTATGTGGTGATGTAACATGAACAAAACACGTACATCCAAACACTTTCAAAGGAAGAGAAAAAGGATCTTCACCATTAAATAACACAGAGTAAGGAGTTTTATGATGAAGGTCTGATGAAGGTAACCTATTAATGAGAAAGCATGATGTAAGTATAGCATGAGGCCAATAGAAATAGGGTACCTTCATGGAGTAGAGGAGGCCCCGAGCAACTTCAAGAAGATGACGATTCTTCCTTTCAGCAACACCATTTTGTTGAGGAGTATAGGCACATGATTTTTTATGAATAAGCCCATTACTCTCACAAAATGATTTGAAGTCATGAGACATGTATTCCTTAGCATTATCAGATCTAAGGGTTTGAATTTTCTTCCCAAATTGTGTCAAGACCATAGCATGAAAATTTTTAAACAAAGGAAGAATTTCGGAACGCTCTTTAAATAGATATAACCAAGTCACTCGAGTAAAATCATCAACAAAAATGACAAAATATTTAACTTGGGAAATATTTGAGACACATAAAGGGCCCCATACATCATAATGTATTAGCTCAAATGGAGTAGTACTTGTAGTTATAAGACAAGGAGAATATGTACTCCTGACATATTTACTTAATTGACAAACCTCACAACTGAAATTAGAAAGTCCTTTTAAAGATGAAACCAAAGAACGAAGTGAAGGGGTAGACGGATGACCAAGTCGGTTGTGCCAAAGTTGGGCCTCAAATATAGTGGACTATAATGCAACTAATGGTGGAAGAGTGAAGTAGCACATACCCCCCTTTTCATGGCCGCCACCAATCACCCGCTTCGTATTGAGATCCTGAAAGACACAAGAAGACGATGAGAAGGTGATAGAGCAATTTAATTGTTTGGTCAATTGGCTAACCGAGAGCAAATTTAAAGGAAATTGAGGAACAAACAAAACATCTTGAAGAGGAATAGATGAAGTAAGAGAGGATGAACCTTTGCCAAGGACCTTGGTTTGGGTACCATCAGCATTAGTAATGAATTTATGAGGATAACGCAGGGATAAGGACTGCAACAAGTGTTTGTTACCTGATAGATGTTCGGAGGCTCCAAAGTCGATGATCCAAGACGAAGAGGAAGAAGAGGAAGAAAACATACCTAAGGCAATAGTAGTAGTAGCAGTAGATGATGAGGGAATAGAAGATTCCATGAAGGACTTCATTTTCTGAAATGTAGCATAGTCCTCAGCCGTAAGAGTCACATTTTCGGATGATGATTCAGCCTTATCTTCATTTTCTCAATGTTAACCGAGACTGGGTTAGCTGTGGCCCAATCAGGCTTGCCATGAAGTTTCCAACATGATGCCACAAGGTGGTTCTGACGGCCACAATAAGTGCAAAGTTGAGGCTCAGTACGAAAATAATTCTAACCCATTCTACCACCTCTATTTTCATCCCCTCTCATAGTTTGACCCCTTCTCATATTTTTGCCCAGCCTTGGGATGAGAAAGATGTTCACCGATTGCCAGAGAACATCGCTGATGGATAATCAATAGGAGGAGGGGATGGATCCGGTATCCGAAGTAATGTCGCACTAATATCATCGAAGGATGGAAGAGCAGAAGAACTTAGAAGCTGAGTTTGGCCACCTCAAGGTATGGTTTAATATTCGATAAGCAAATGGCTGCTGCCAAAGCTTCTCTTTGTCGTTTTTGAACGGCAATATCCATGGAATATGGCTGAGCTAGTTTCCATTCTTGAAGAAGACCTCGAAACCATGCCAAGAATTCGTGAATATTATCTCCATGTTTCGTATGCAACATGTTTTGTAATACATCATATATTTTTTGTAATGAAGCAGTACTTGAGTAAAGCTTGGCACAAGTGTCCCATATGTTCTTAGCGGTTTCCAAGTGGACCACATTTTGGCCACCTGCTCTTCCATGCTATTAATGAGCCAACTTATCACCATGTTATCATCCTTAACCCACTTGTGATAGGACGCATTTTCTTCATCAATTGGAGGAGGAAAGTTAACAACGTGGCTCAAGAGGTCACGAGTAATAAGAACCCTCTTAGTGGAATTGTAGTAATACGGAGTATATCACTCTTATTACTATTGTATCCAATCTCCATGATGAGGCAAGTAAAATATGGAGGTCAAGGGAAAAGGTCTTCTTCAAAGAACAATTACTCAATGTAATTTGAAGAACCCGTAGACCAAATCAATCACCAACAAAAGAGAACAAGAACCAATTTCTTTCACAAGGGCAAGCACCAAATTATCATCAAACTTGTGTCTTTAGAAAGTGATAATAACATCTAGCTATCACTCAACTTCTCTTGTATTCATAAGAGCAAAGAGAAGAAAGTAGATGCAACCGATTAGGCCTTAATCCAAACTCCAACACAAACGAGCAATAGACAAAAATTTAGAGAAGATTTAATGACGAACCAAGACACTTGGAAGAGATTTATCTTCAGCTCATGGGAGACTTCAACGTAAAAAAAAAATTCAATTGTTGAAGTTAAAAAAAAAAACCGAACTACAAAGGGTAAATGACTACTGGAATTTCATCAAACATATAATGGGCATCCAACAACATAACACAAACCCATGAGCAACCTTAAGTAGGAGAAGATATAGCAACATGTGCTGGAATTCTATCTCAAATGAGATGGATCCAAATTACATAAAGGTAATTGAATTTCACCAATCAATCTTAATAAGGTGCAAACAACAAATGATCTTGATCACTCTTGTAATTGATTTACAAGGAGTCAAGATTATAACATCAATTTAGTCATAAAAATAAATCTTTACAACATATAAAGATTTATCTTGACTTGATGTGACTCAAAATTCAAGAAGTAAAGAAAAACAGTAAAAAGGAGTATGTAAATAAGAAAGGAAACAAAAAAAACATAAATAAGAAGGGTATGAACTTATCTCTTCATGACTGAACTCCTTTTACAACTACTTGAAAATATTTCATAATAACTCCATGAAAAGGTCCTAAACTCCTTGCTCTTATACCATGTAGAATTTAGGATCTCATGGAAGTAACTTTAGATCAACAAGAAAGAAGAAAAAGAAGATGAGAGAAGGAGAAGAAAAGAAGAAGAACATGGAAGGAGAGAGTTTGGATTAAGGAAGAAGAGGGTTGCGTCAAAAAGAAAATGAGGGTTGGACGAATTTGTGGAAAGAGAGGAGAGTGCTTCAATGCCCTACCTCTTAGCCAATGATTTTATTTATAGTTTTACAATGCCCTTAGGGATACAACCTGATCAAACAAAAGACATAAAAGGAACACATATTTACACTTCTATGCCATCTTTATGGAAAGTACCATATTTTACACATATGCCACTCCTTTGACGTGTGGGCTTCTTGTCTGGAGCTTGTGGGCTTGAGCTCATCTTCCAACAGTCGTCGTACGAGAGACTCCTTAAGGACCCGTTGTTTTGTATCTATAGTCCAGTCAAGGTTCATAGCTTGGGCCAGATCTTGAGGGTCATGCAGTTATATTTCCAAGCGCAAAGCCTCCACTAACCCAGCAATGAATAAATTAACAAATTGGGAAGGAGGCACAAATCGACTGGCTCAGGCCAGGCGTTCCTGAAATTGCTTATGATGCAACTCAATGGTTCCTATCTGTTTTAAATTCACCAGATCCCCCAAAGGGTTGCTACGTGCAGGAGGGCCAAACCTCAACATGCAATAATCTTTAAATAAATCTCAATCATGAAGATGAGGCTCCGAATTAAATTGGTGGTACCATAGGAGAGCTTCATCAAGCATATGGAAGGCAGCTAAATGGACCCGATCATCAGCATGCGTTCTTTGATTATAAAAGAACTGGTCAGAGCGGTGTAACCAGATCTAGGGATCCGTAGATCTGTCATAGGTAGGAAAGTGGATCTTGGCATACCTGGGCACTGTACTGTGGCCTGGTGCGGGAGGTCCCATGGTTGTTGGAGGTTGGTGGCACAATGTGGTGGAGGTGGGGGCGAGTGTGGAGGTTGGGGCATGACAAGAAGTGTGGAACTGCCCGGCGGCGTAGGACCACGAGCAAAACCATCCTCCACTCACCGAAGTAAGTGTTGAAGAGTGTCATTAATGGCGGGCACTGATGATTGAATTCCTTCAGTGCGATTTTGATTTTCGTCAACGTAATGATGCAACTCCTCAATGATATGATGTAAATCTTCCTAGAAAGAGGACTCGCCAAGGGTGGTCCTATTTGATACCACGATGTTAGAATCTGCCCTGGCCATGGATCTCGTCACCCTACATTCTCCTCATTCCTCCAGATTTTCTATTGATGAAGAGAAGAATTTCTTGTGCTTGCTACGCCCAATTTCTTGGAGGTGGAACAAGCCTTGAAGGAGGCTCAACCTAGGACCTCAGAGAGGGAGAATCCGACCTTCTATTCTAATTTGATTTCAATGCTTACCTACCAAATGTTAAACACCTAGCCAATACATCCCAAAAGAATGCCCTGTTAGGAGTGGAAGGCATAGGTACTTAACCCTAGGATCATAACATTACACCCCGCCCTCCCGAGCCGACGACCACGGCAGCCTTATGTTGTGGACTCAATAACACACCAAGTCACACAACGAAGGAGGCAACAACAACTCACTCAATAGGATTTATTTCTTATATTACTTTGAGTAAGATTTATTTCTTATATTGTTTTAAGTAGGAGTTATTTCTAATTACTTTCATATGTAGGGGCATTATGGGAATTATTGTAACCCTAACCCTAAAACTCCATGATGTGATCTATTTAAGGGGGGTTAGTCAACTTGAAGGACAAGATGATCTTCAACCGCATAACGCCCTTCAACACTTGAAGTCGTTAGTGGAGCGCAGATGATGTTTCATCTCGATGCAGGGGATGAAGGGGTCCTTCATCTCCGCGGTTTAATTTTGATCATCTGGAAGAAGGCCTTGTTTGATCTTCTTTGAATTGAAGGATGGGCGATGCTGGCTTTTTCACCTCTCTCTCCTCACAACCCCCCCCCCCCCCCCCCCCCCCCCCCCCTCCCGCACTTCCTCTCTCATCTCCCTGCGCCCCCGACGTCGCTGCTGCCATAAAATCGATCTCGTCCTTCGTCTCCGGCCGCCGTCTCACTTCCCTCTCGTCTCCGGCCACAGAGAAATCCCAGACTTTCCATTCCCATAAAACCTCCCTTTTTTCGTCTCCTTCCAAACCCCATCTCCACCACCACCACCAATCACTATGGTGGTTGCAGCAGCGGCAACCTCCTTATACCTTCTCTCTCCCCTCTCCCTCTGATCCTCCTCCTGTCTCCGAATGCCCACCCCTATGTCCATCAGGGCCTTTTCCTCCCCCGTCCTCACTCAAGACGACCTCAAGAAACTCGCCGCCGATAAGGCTGTCGACTACGTTAAGAGCGGTATGGTCCTTGGCCTTGGCACCAGCTCCACTGCCGCTTTCGTCGTCGATAAAATTGGTGAGCTGCTCAAGTTCGGTCAACTCATTGATATCGTTGGAGTACCCACCTCCAAGCGCACGTAGGAACAAGCCGCGTCTCTCGACATTCCCCTCTCCCTTCTCAGTTCTCACCCCAACATCGATCTTGCCATTGACGACACAGACAAAGTGGACCCTTTTCTCAATTCGGTCAAAGGGTGGGGTGGGGCGCTTCTCCGTGAAAAACTGGTGGAGGCAGCGTTGTACAAATTCTTGGTCGTGGTCAACGAGACAAAGCTTGTGGAGGGTCTGGGAGGCAGCGGCTGGGCCATGCCTGTGGAGGTGGTTTAGTTCTGTTGGAAGTATAATTTGACGAGGCTTCAGTAGATGTTCATGGAAGAAGAGTGCAACGCCAAGCTCAGGGTGGATTCATATGGAAAACCATATGTGATGGATAACTCGGACTACATTGTGGATTTGTACTACAAGACGCCGATTAAGGATGCTACAGCTGCCAGAAAGGAGATTTCTGCACTTGAAGGAGTGGTGGAACATGGGCTTTTCCTTGATATGGCCACTGCTGTTATAATTGCTGGGAAGGAAGGAGTGACTGTACAGATGAAGTGAAAGGAGAGGTAGAGTCTAAATGGTTTCATTATTACTACTTCCTTTTACTTCACTTTTACTCAACTGAACTGAAATGGGGTCCTTGGTATTTCTTTGTATTTGTTTTCCAAGTTTTTCTGGGTTTTCTGACCCTTTTTGTTGACAGACTGGATGTGGAGAATAAAGGAGGATGATTTGTTGTATTACAATGAAAATGTAGCCTTTATTGCAGATGAGGTCGCGAGTTTTCACTTTTTTGTTTCAAGTTTTGGCTTTGAATCGTAGCACTGAAACTCTCTTTTCGACATGGAGGGTCTTTCTTCTATGCCTTTCTATCTTTATTTAGAGAATGATTAACTTCCAGTAATTGCTGTTTTCCCTTTGTGCAATATCTATGTGAATTAGACATCCGAGTCTTCACCTAGATATTTTTTAGCCGACTGAAGCTTTCTTCGTTCATGACTTACAAGGTTTTCACTGGATTTATATTTCCAGATTTGTTTTAAAACAGAAAGCTTGAAATCTGTTCCACAATCTAGGAGCAATACTGATCCTTCAACCCCATGTTTTAGCACAACAAGTCTCTGTATCTTTTGTGAAATAGATTGCTATAATCCAAATTGAAAGGGAAACTGATTTAGTTAATGAAAAGAGTCTGTCTGTTAACTGGGTGGGACAATCCTTTGATTGCAAATATAAGCATCAAATTCTGTCTTAAGGTTGATTATCCTTTCTTCCATGTCCTTCCCTTCTAAAGGAGGGAGAAAACCCAAAACTTTTAATGCACCAGGGCAGTATTCTACCCTCCATATATGTCATATATGGATTTAATTTTCCCATCTTCTGATATACTAATTCCTGTAAGACTTCAATGTGTTCCCTTCTCCATTGGAAGTATATTTCCGGAACAGAAAGCTACAAGCAGGTCCTAATATGAAAAAGAGATGACACTTGACCCTGCTTGCACTTGACCTTCATCAGCAAGTGGTCTTACTCTTGTCTGGCATTGGCATTCCAAAACATGTTTTGATCCTCCATGTTGATTTTTAATCTCCTTGACATGTGTATCAGTAGGTTCATTTTCTTATATTCTCTGAATTAATTCGAAGTAATTCATCAATTGCTTCTTATGGTTTGACTGAAGAGATCAGCTCCAGATAAGAAAAAAAGGACTAAATAAAAGGAGTAGGCAAGCCACTGCTTTATTACATAATATACATGCTCCTGTCAAACAAGGAACCCCCTGTGCTTGAAAATGAGAGAAAACATCGGGGGCCATCTCTATCCATCCAACAGAGTAGTTCTAACAAAATAAATAGTAATGAAGAAAAATGGTGAAGAATATCATCATGTAATCACTCTGTGTATATGACAGCTATCACCAAGGGTGTCTGTCTTTCAACTCTTCGTGTTTCTATCACCACGAAGCTATGACCATGGAAGTCATCAAGATCGTTGTCCAGAGCAGATTCCCTGGAACCTTTGAGCTAGCTGAAAGAATGAAAGAAGAAAAAATCAAAGTTATTCCCCAAATTCTACTGATTGCAAACTTGATTTTCCCTCTTGTCTGTAATTGTGTTCAACAAATTAAGATTTTGCTAATCCCCTCACCGAAGTTTTGTGATGATTCGGATAAATTTGGTGTTGTAGATGCTGATGATCGATTTGATAATCCAATACCCATGTTCTTTCATTCTCCTTCCAGAGCACCTGTAAGTTGATTCAAATGTTAAAAGGCACTCCATTTTCTTTTAAGATAAATGTGAAAATTGTACATGATTGTTGCATATTGCACAATTATATACGTGCAGAAGATTATGATGATATATTTGAAGATGAAGATGATGATTCGGGTGGCGAGCTCGGTGGAGGAGGTGATGCGGTCCAATTAGGTGCAATGGATGATACAGACAACGATGATTGCGATGATCTTGAGGATGTGGGTAGCCAAGTAACAAGCATTTGGAGGCAGAGTGCATTAGAATCCACAAGAGCCGCACAATTTCGAGATGCCATATCGACTTCCATGTGGAACGATAAATGATGGTTTGCTCTTATTACTTTGAACATGCGTCATTTATATGTACTAAACTTGTAACTTATTGATTTTAATATTAAAGGCATGAACTTGTTATTTGAATAATTTTTTTAGGTTATTTTCAAAGTTGTATATATATTTATTTATTATTTTTTTTCAATTTTATTACTATATTAAACTTCATATTTAAGTCTTTGGTAAATAAAATATAATTAAAGTATGCATTTAATTAATTAATTACTTTTAAATTTGTCAAAATATATTATTAATTAATACCATGCAAATCTATCTTATGTTATTAATATAATACTTTTTATTCATTAATCATAATTTTTTTTATTTACTCTATTGTATTAGTGATTTAATAGTGGTAATTAAAATATTTTTAACTCAAACACTTGGTTTAATTAACTTATTTTTATAATTAATAAAATCAATGGTTTTAAATTTCTAAGATGAAGTTGTTCACACTAACACCCTATTTCGAAGATTTCGAAGATGAAGTTGTCCACACTAACACCCATTTCGAAGATGAAGATCATGTAGATGTATAAGATGAAGATGAAGATCAAATTTTCATTTTGTTGACTAACCCCCCCCCCCCCCCCTAAAGGAAGAGAATGAATGAAATAGGTAAGCTTTGAGATTTTAGAATAACCTAGTGTAAATAGGATGAGTTCACCTCTTGATCTCGATTTTAGGGTTTACTCCAAAAATCCAACCTATCATTCACCCTCCATCCTCAACCAAATTCGTCCATCTTCATCCTTCATCATCCACAATAGGAAGAGGAGCTTCCTGCCCTTTTTTGAGCCCAAAGAGAGGGTCTTCCCTCCTTCTCAACGTCAACAACCAGCAAGGGTTCTAACCTTCTTGATGAGCAAAAGAGGAAGGATTTTCTGGTTCCTCCATGTGAAGATCTGGTGCATCCCTTCCTAGCTTGGAAGCATCACTGAAACCTAGCATCAACGTCTACCAAGGTGAGCCAAGGGCTACACATAAGCTAGGTCTTCAATCCTAGCACGAGTAGCAACCAAATCAGGCTTGAAACCCTGATTTACATGAGCAAGAAAAGGTACTTCTCCCATTATCTCTCTATGTGAATTATTGCCATTCTAGCAACCAAATCACGGGTGGAAGATTAGTCAAAGAAGGGATCTTTAACCCTCCTTACCGAGTCCAGCAACTCAATACCAGTGTTGGATTCACAAATCCCACGCCGTGTTACTCAATCCATGACCCGGGACCGTAACAACGTGGTATCAGAGCAGGGTAACATGGGGGATACGCTCAGCAATGAAGAAATCCAAATCAGGATACAAAAGATAGAAGATAGCCTTGAAACAGCACAACTAGTGTTGGGGAAGGTTTTTTGTTTGGAAGAAGAGAAGAGTTGAGTCATCAACATGCTAACTGAGCTGAGGGTAGAGAGACATCAGAGCCCAGAGGCGAGAGAGATTGCTCAACCATATCATAGAAGAGGGGAGCAGTGGCCTGGGCGCACTACTGTCCAAGGACCCAAGCATGGAGGAACAATTCCAAGGTACACCAAGTTAGAGTTTCCCTCTATCAATGGTTCAGTTGATCCCTCAATTTGATTGCATAGATGTGAAATTTGTTTTTAACCAAGGGACTACTGAATGGGATAACGTGCAACTAGCCTCTGTCCATATGGCAGATGAAGCCATGTTATGGGTTACTCAAGTAGAAAAAGAGAGACCAGGGATGAATTGGGGAGAATTTAAAAATCTATGCACAGTTAGATTTGGCCCTCCCGCCAACAACAACCCCCTGGGGGAATTAGTCCTATTGTGACAAACTGGTTCTGTAAACAATATCAAAAACTGTTCCAAGAAAAGTTGGCTCGTGCTAGTGAGAGGGTATTGGTTGACCAACAGGTCTCCCTATTCACAACGGGTCTCAATGAGTATCTACGTCTAGAGGTGGAACTCCTTATGCCTACGGATTTAGCTCATGCAATGAATATGGCCCGAGCAATGGAATAACGACAACAGTTGCAGCAACGTAAGCCGAGTTGGTCGGGTGAGAGGAACACTTCCTCCACGTGGCAAGGGCGTCGCTATACTTCATCTCAGGGAACATCATCAGCAGCACCATCCTCCAGACACACTCTGACTACGACTCGGGTAGCCGATTCCCACCCTGGTAATCCCCTACCGAACTTTATCAAAAAATTAACGAGTGCGGAGATAGCAAAACGACGGTCCAAAAATTTATGTTATAACTGCGATGAGTAGTATCAGATGGGGCACCAATGTAAATGATTGTTTTAGCTTGAGGTGGCGGATTCAAAGGATCCAGAGGAGCCAGAAGATATTATCGAGGAGGAACCACTGGAGATATCCTTGCATGCTATTACTAGGCAGAAATTGCCTAATACAATGCAAGTCCGAGCTCATGTCATCGACCTAGAATTGGTGGGACTAGTCGACTCGGGGAGTACACACAATTTTTTGAGTTTGACAGCCCACAACACCTCCAACTTCATATACACCCTCATCCGACATCCACCGTCTCAATGGCCAATGGCGAGAAGGTCCCTAGCTATGGGATTAGTAAGGTGGTAACTTTTTCCATTGGCTCTACTTAGTTTAATGCTGAATTTTTTCTTATTCCCCTGGCGGGTTTTGATATGGTATTAGGCATTAAATGGTTACAAACGTTGGGGCCCATTCTATGGGACTTTTCAGCTTTAACCATGAGCTTTGATTTGGCCGGGAGTCGGGTGCACTTACAGGGCTGTCAGGTGGACAGGATTGTTAGGGTCCTGGGTTAAGTACCTATGCCTTCCGCTCCTAACAGGCCGGTCTTTTGGGTAGTATTGGCTAGGTGCTTAACATTTGGTATCAGAGCTAGCGCTGCGTCCCAACTTCGAATCCCAGCGCCCCCAAAACGGATGCGGGTGGTCATGCGCCTGGACTGACCCGGTTTTAACCCGGCTCTGGTTGCTCTGTTGTGGTAGCCTCCGATGTCGTCGGCTCGGGGAAGGGCGGGGTACTGTTAGGGTCCTGGGTTAAGTACCTATGCCTTCCGCTCCTAACAGGCCGGTTTTTTGGGTAGTATTGGCTAGGTGCTTAACAAGGATCCACCGCATGCACACTTTGCAGACACTGGAACAACCTGACAATACAAGTGATGGTCTAGTTGAGGAGTTCTCTGACCTCTTCCAGGAGCCTTCGGGATTGCCTCCCCTGAGGTACTATGACCACAGGATTTGTCTGAAACCAGGGTCTGAGGTCGTGGTCGTGCGACCGTACCATTACCCATACCTTCAGAAGGATGAGATAGAGCGTTAGTGCCATGAGATGTTGAAATAGGGTCTTATTCGTCTCAGTTGCTCCCCATTCTCTTCACCCGTCTTACTTGTGAAGAAACATGATGGGACATGGAGATTCTGTGTGGATTATCGGGAGCTGAACGTGCCAACAGTGAAAGACAAGTTTCTGATTCCGGTAGTGGATGAGCTCCTGGATGAGTTACAGGGTCGTGTTTATTCACTAAAATCGACCTCCGTTCGAGATACCATCAAGTCCAGATGCACCCCTTTGATATCGAGAAGACGGCGTTCCACACGCATCATGGCCACTTTGAGTTCTTCGTTATGTCGTTCAGGTTATCCAATGCACCCTCAACTTTTCAAACTATAATGAATGAGGTATTTAGCCCAATCTTCAAAAATTTATTCTTGTGTTTTTCGATGACATTCTTATATATAGCAAGTCGATTGAGGAGCACTTGGCACACTTGAGGATTGTTTTCGACTTGTTACAAGCACATCAGCTCTATTTAAAACATTCCAAGTGTTCTTTTGCGGCTTCACATGTGGCTTATCTGGGACACATTATCTCACATGAGGGGGTTACGGTGGATCCCAAGAAGATCCGAGTTATTCATGAGTGGCCGTAGCCACAGTCTTGTTCTGCATTACAGGGTTTTTTGGGTCTTGTGGGCTACTACCGCAAATTTCTTCAGAACTATGGGCCGGTGGCAGCACCATTGACCAGTGTTAGGTTCTTCCCGAGCCATGGATCGAGTCACCCTTCTTTCCTCTCGTCCCTCCATATTGGTTCTTGATGTTGGAAGAGGATTCTTCTTCCTTGAACGTAGAATGATGGAAATAGGAATGGAATGCTGGAGCTTTGAAGGAAGCTCGACCTGGACCTCAAAGGGAGAATCTAACCTAGACCTCTGAGGGAGAATCTGACATGTTTAATTCTAATTTCTCAATACTTGCTTTCCCTTCACCTTGACATCCCCCTAAATAGGGTTGAACATGGAATTACAAAATAGACCCATGGGTCAAGTGGTTCACGCCACATTACATCTAAACCAAACCAAACCAAATGAAATTACATTAAAAGTAAATTTACATAATTTAATTCCTATGCCTATGGATAACTCGTGATGCTATGGAGTCCATAACATCACCCCCTCTTGGAGAAAGAGCTTGTCCTCAAGGTCGAAGTAGGGGTAGAGGGGGTGGAACGCAGCTAATGGCTCTCATGTCGTGTCACTGGGATCAGCATCAGCCCATTGCACTAGGATCTCCCAATCACTCTGAATGCGGCGAGCCTGTAATACCTATGCTGGAGTAGAAAGTACACGTCCCTCATGTAGTGGGGGCAGAGGTGTGTGCAACAAGGGAGAGTCACCCTAGAAGGCCTTCAATTGGGAGACATGAAACACATTGTGAATCCCTGCCTCTAGCGGAAGCTGCAAGCGGTAGGCAACTGTACCAATGCAGTCCATAAACTGAAAGGGACCATAATACTTTGGAGAGAGCTTGTGGTGTTTCGAGGCTGTCAGTGACAGCTGCCTGTAGTGTTGGAGACACAGCCATACATAATCTCCTGGAGAAAAGAAGACTTCTCGGTGTTTCTTGTCATAATACAACTTCATAGTATGTTGTGCCTCTTGGAGATGAGTGCGCACCTCAGTGAGCAAGGTGTCTCTTTCTGCTAATGCTTGGTCCAAAGTGGCAACCTTGGAGGCACCCGGTTCATATTATAAAAGTTTGGGCGGGTCTCTACCATAGACTACATTGAATGGGGTTGTTACGAGTGCGCTATGGTAGGAGGTGTTGTAACAAAATTCAGCCCAGGCGAGCCACTTAACCCACCGTTTAGGTGAGTCCCCCACGAAACAACGAAGATACATCTCAATTGTCCTGTTGACGACCTCTGTCTGACCATCTGACTGCGGATGGTAGGCTAAAGAGAATGCTAACGTTGTGACCTGCAGCTTGAATAGTTCTTTCCAGAATGTACTGGTAAAGATGGCATCCCTGTCACTTGTAATGGAATTAGGCATCCCATGTAAGCGGACAATATTATCCATAAAGAGCTGAGCTACATGAGGTACAGTGTAAGGATGCGCTAGAGGTATGAAATGGCCATACTTTGAGAAACAGTCAACCACTAGAAAGATAAGGGATTTGCCGGATGATGAGGGAAGTCCATCTGTGAAGTCCATGGAAATATCAGACCAGACCTGTGACGGCAGTTGAAGGGGTTGGAGCAACCTAGCTGGACTTAATGATTCAGCTTTATTCTGTTGACAAATCTGACAAGCCGCCACATAATCGGCTATACTGCACTTCATACCCCTCCAATAAAATTCCTGACTTTTTCGAAAATATGTTTTTTTTTACCCTCTTGTGTACTGTCATGGAAGAGGATAAAATGTTGTGAATCAGTGGTAACGTGTGGTGTAGAAAGATCCTGTTTTTGAAAAGGACCAGATTATCCTGAACCGTCCAATGGTTTTCCGCTGTCCCCTACTGGATCTCATGATATAAATCAATAATTCCTGGGTATTGTTGTGTCTCTTCCTATATAGAATCCAACAAGAGAGCTCTGGGCTGACTTATGGCATGTAATTCTGGCTCTGGAATGTCCCGATGAGATAACGCATCGGCCCCCACATTCAAACTCTCAGGTTTATACTCCACAGTAAAGTCAAACCCCATAAGTGTACTTAACCAATGCTGCTGTAGTGAGGTAGTGAGGCACTGCTCAAACAGATACTTGAGGCTGCAATGATTAGTGCGAATCAGAAATGGGCACCCCTAGAGATAAGGCCGCCAATGCTGTATGACTTTCACTAATCCGATCAGTTTCCTCTCATAAGCTGCTAACTTGTGGTGGTGTTGGTGAATTTGGCGGCTAAAATAAGCAATCAGGTGTCCTAGTGGTGTAACACTGCACCAATACCGCCCCCCGAAGCATCACGTTCCACCACAAATGACTCATCAAAGTCCGGTAGCTGCAAAACTAGGGCGGATGATAAGGCCTCTTTCAACTGCTTAAAGGAATGAGCCGCAGTCTCGGACCAAGTAAAGGCATTTTTCTTTAGTAGGTTGTTGAGCGGTGTTGCAATCTGGCCATAACTACAAATAAATTTCCTGTAATACCCAGCTAGGCCCAAAAATCCCCTTTATGCTGTAATGGATGTGGGAAGAGGCCAATCTGTGACGGCCTGTATCTTACTCTGGTCGACCTTCACCCCAACTGCTGAAATAACGTGGCCCAAGTATGCTACTTCTGAGGTTCCAATAGAACATTTGGAGTGATTTAAAACCAAATGATGTGAGCGGATAAGAGTAAATACCTGGTGAAGGTGTTGAAGATGCTCTTCCCAACTGTTGCTATATACCAAAATATCATCGAAAAATACCAAAACGTATTTCCTCAAGAGAGAGGAAAATGCCTCATTCATGAGGGCCTGGAATGTGGAAGGCACATTGGAGAGACCAAATGGCATTACGAGGAACTCAAAATGCCCGTGGTGCATGCAGAACGCTGTTTTGTCCACATTTGATGGATGAACTCGGATTTGATGATAGCCAGATTTCAAATCGAGCTTGGTAAAAATAGTAGCACCATGTAACTCATCTAGCAACTCATCCACCACTAGGATGGGAAATTTATCTTTAATGGTATGTGCATTGAGTTGCCTGTAATCCACACAAAACCTCCACGACTTATGATACTTGCGGATCAGTAATACCGGTGAGAAAAAAAGTAGACTTGCTGGGCTGAATAATCCCCTGGGCTAGCATCTTTTGGCACTGCCTTTCAATCTCATTCTTCTTTAAGGGGGGGTAACGATAAGGCTGCACCACTACGGGTTCAGTGCCCATTTTCAAATGGATACGGTGCTCACAGTGCCTAATTGGCGGAAGAGCAGTAGGTTCCTGAAAGAATTCCTCAAAGTCTATAAGTAATTGAGATAACTTATAGTTGTCCGTGCTCTGGACCTGAACAACCTGAAGTGCGCAGGGCACTGGTGCTTGTGTGCCATGCAATGTAATCTAACGGTGGTCTTCTGTAAAGGACATGGTCAGAGCCTGAAAATCCCATAATATTGGCCCTAACAGTTGTAGCCATTTAATTCCCAGTGCCAAATCAAAGCCGGACAGTGGAATCACAAGGAAATCTGCAATAAATACATGTCCCTCAATATCAAAGTGTGTGGCTGGAGAGATGCCCACACTAGTAATTTTAGCCCCATTGGCTACTGATACAAAAAGGCCAGTTTGTTGCTGGACTACTAACCCAAGTTTGTTCTGTCGCTGGCTGACTGATGAAATTATGTGTACTGCCAGAGTCAACTAAAGCAAGTAACTGTAAATGATGTAACTGGGCTTTAACCTGCATGGTACTAGAACTGCGCAGACCAGTCATGGCATGAAGGGAAATCTCTGGATCCTCTTGGTCTGTTTCCACAATCTCTTCCTCTGGTAGTATGTCTTCACCATCCTCCCACAGACATATACTGAATAATATTTTGCATAGGTGACCTTGTACATATTGTTCATCATAGTTAAAACAAAGGCCCTTGGCCTTTCTCTGATCCATTTCTCGTTTGTTCAATTTTTTGAAGTAATGACCAGGTGGAGGCGAGTTAGAGCTGTTTGGGCGTGGTGTTGCATTGGCTCCAGAACGTGGAGGTCCATAATAAGGGGTTGGCGCAGTGGCATTGTGCCTTCCTGGCCAAGCTGGTTTTTCTGACCAGTGAATCCTTTAGCACACGTTGCTTATGCTCAATTGACCTGGCTAAATTCATAGTGTGGTCCAAATCTATAGGACCATGTAATTCAACTTTCAGTCGTAGAGCTTCTGTCAAAACCAACAGTAAAAATATGAACATACTGTGTGTGACTGACAAACTCATTAGCCCGGGCCAACCATTCCTGGAAGGTCTTTTTATATACCTCTAGTGATCCAGTCTGAATATAATTGATTAATTCGCCCAATGGATTGCTACTAGCTGAAGGACCAAACCTCATCATGCATGATTGTCTAAAGTTTGCCCAATCCTGAACCAATTGGTCATTTCAAAATTGGTGGTACTATAGAAGCACTTCATCGAGTATGTGCTAGGCGGCCAAATAAAATTTCTCATCCGTAGGTGTTTTTTGATGATAAAAGAATTGATCACACTTGGTTAACCAAATCAAGGGTCCTTAGACCCATCACATGTAGGAAAGTCTAGTTTTAAATACCTGGGAAACGTATTTGGTCCCTGAGCGGCAGTCCCCAGATGGGGATTGTGATGACGCATTGGTGGTGGTGGAGGAGGTGGTGGGTGGTATTGATGGTGGTCGGCCGGTGGAGAGTAGGCTTCCGGCGGTTGAGGTCGTGTACCACTGTCATCTTGTCACCGAAGGAGAGCTTGGATGGCGGCATCCATGGATTTTATGGCGTCACGCAGGTCAGATGTTGTCTGACGCACCTCTTCCAGGGATTGAGCCTGAAGGTCTGTCTTCTGGCGATTATCTTCAACTAATTGCCTCAAATCCTCAAGGGAAGAGGAATCCCCAAGGGTGGACCTATCTGATACCAAGATGTTAGGTTCTTCCCGAGCCATGGATCGAGTCACCCTTCTTTCCTCTCTTCCCTCCATATTCATTCTTGACGCTGGAAGAGGATGCTTTTTCCTTGAACGTGGAATGATGGAAATAGGAATGGAATGCTGGAGCTTTGAAGAAAGCTCGACTTAGACCTCAGAGGGAGAATCCAACCTAGACCTCTGAGGCAGAATCTGACCTATTTAATTCTAATTTCTCAATACTTGCTTTCCCTTCACCTTGATGTCCCCCTAAATAGGGTTGAGGACGGAATTACAAAATAGACCCATGGGTCAAGTGGTTCACGCCACATTACATCTAAACCAAACCAAACCAAATGAAATAATATTAAAATTAAATTGACATAATTTAATTCCTATGCATGTGGATAACTTGTGATGCTATGGAGTCCATAACAACCAGTCTGCTCAAGAAAAATTCCTTTATTTGGAATGAAGAGGCCACCAAGTCATTTGTAGCACTAAAATCTGCTCTCACATCCGCACCAGTATTACAGCTTCCCAACTTTGATGAATTGTTCGTGGTAGAGTGTGACGCTTTGGGCGTGGTAATTGGAGCCGTTTTAAAGCAGCTGGGCCATCCTATTGCGTATTTTAGAAGACAGTTGGCAGTCCGCCATCACAAGCTGGCAGCCTATGAGCGCGAATTGATAGGGTTGGCCAAGGCGGTTCAACATTGGAGGCCTTATCTATGGCGCCAGGCTTTTCTCATATGCACGGATCACTATAGCCTTAAATTTCTACTAGAACAGCGTTTGACGACGTCGCCACATCAGCACTGGATCAGTAAGTTGTTGGGGTTTGACTTCTCGGTGGAATATTTTGCAGGGAGATTGAATAAGGCGGTAGACACCTTGTAGCGGTGTTTTGAGGATCAGCAGTCGGTCTATTTGATCAGCCAGCCGATATTTCTCACCCTGGACTTGGTGAGAGATGCACATGCCACTAACTCTGCACTGGTGGAACTGGATCAGAAGATTTCGAAAGGGACAATGACTTCGAAGTGGTCCATCCAGGATTCACCTCTTTATTACAAGTAGCGGCTTTTCCTTCCATCGGAGTCTGAGTTGATTCCAGCTATTCTCTCAGCCTACCATGACAGTACACACGAGGGGATATAGAAGACCTTGCACAGAATTCGAACTGATTTTTATTGGCAAGCCATGAAGCCCTCTATTGCGACTTATGTGAGCGACTGTCAGGTCCGCCAATGCAACAAAGCTGAGCATTTGAGTCCAGCCGGTCCTCTCCAGCCTCCGGCCCTTCCTACGTAGGTTTGGGCTGACATTTCGATGGTTTTTGTGGAAGGTCTACCCCTATCCTCTGGCAAATCTGTACTTTTGTGGTGGTTGATAGATTCTCCAAGTACGGACATTTTATACCACTGGCTCATCCTTATACAACAACACGGGTTGCTCAAACTTTCCTAGAGTTGATAGTCCGCTTACATGGCATTCCAGAATCCATTGTGAGTGACCGAGATGCAGTTTTCATGAGCACCTTTTGGTGGGAACTCTTTCACTTGAGTGGGACTAAATTGAAGTTCCCCTTCGCCTATCATCCGTAGATAGATGGGCAGACAGAGGTGGTGAACCGTACCATCGAGATGTATCAACGGTGCTTGGTGGGTGATCGTCTGCGACAATGGGTTCAATGGCTTCCATGCGCCGAATACTGTTACAACACTTCGTTCCACTCTGCCTTGCAATCTGCTCCTTTTCGGGTTATATATGGTTGGGATCCACCTCGCCTTCTCTCGTACAACCCAGGGTCCACCTGTGTGGACGCGATTGTGTTAGGATCCTCACGAGCCATGGATCTTGTCACCCTCCTCTGTTCTCTTCCTTCCATTACCTTGCTTGACGTTGAGATGGAATGAGGGGTTGAAGGGAATTGATTTTCGGAAAGGAGAATTGGGGGAAAAACGGAAGAGAGCTTGAAGGAGCACTTGACCTGTTTATCTAAATTACGTTAACTAAAGTGAACTCAATTCATAATCTTCATTACCCTAGCCATCCCCTTAAATAGGGTGGAGGACGTCCAAAACCCTAAAGACCTCTTGGATCAATGGTTCAAACCAATAAATGCTAAACCAACCCAAACCAAAGACAAAACCAAACCAAGAAACAATTACATGGAAATTGAAAAACACATTCATTAATTCCTACGCCTGTTGGTAACTCGTGATGCTATAGAGTCCATAACATCACCCCCCTCCTGGAGAAAGAGCTTGTCCTCAAGCTCGAAGGAAGGATATAAAAGTCGAAATGCTGATAATGGCTCCCATGTGGTGTCACTGGGATCGGCATCTACCCACTGGACTAGAATTTCCAAATCCCCTTGAATGTGGCGTGCTTGTATTACCTGAGCCGGAAGAGAAAGGACTCTGCCCTCATGTAGTGGCGGCAGTGGAGTGTGCAGTAGGGGCGAGTCACCCTGGAAGGGCTTCAATTGGGAGACGTGAAATACATTGTGGATCTTTGCTTCTGGTGGTAGCTGCAAGCGGTATGCCACGGGCCCAATTTGGTCCAATATCGGAAATGGACCATAATATTTTGGAGACAGCTTATGGCGCTTGGCTGCAGTCAGGGACAGCTGGCGGTAGTGTTGAAGCTTTAACCACACATAGTCTCCAGGGCAATAAGATGCCTCCCGGTGCTTCTTATCATAAAAGCGTTTCATAGAGTGTTGGGCCGCCTGCAGATGTGTATGTACCTCAGTGAGCATAGCGTCTCGTTCAGCTAATGCTTGGTCCAAAGTGACGACTTTGGATGCCCCCGATTCATATGGTAACAAACGAGGTGGATCTCTGCCATAAACTACCCTGAAAGGAGTAGTACCCAGTGTTGTGTGGTAAGATGTGTTATAGCAAAATTCTGCCCATGAAAGCCATTTCACCTATCTTCTAGGTGCGTCCCCCACGAAACAACGAAGATACATTTCAATCGTGCGATTGACAACCTCTGTTTGGCCGTCCGTTTGTGGATGATAGGCAGACGAAAATGCCAAATTGGTGCCCTGTAATTTGAATAATTCCTTCCAAAAGAGACTGGTAAAAATGGCATCCCTGTCACTGATAATGGATGAGGGAATTCCATGTAATCGGACAATGTTGTCCATAAATAATTGAGCGACCTGAGCAGCAGTATATGGATGCGCCAAAGCAAGGAAGTGCCCATATTTTGAAAACCGATCAACGACGACGAATATCACCGATTTACCTGATGAATTGGGAAGTCCAGCAATGAAGTCCATGGAAATATCAGACCAGATTTGAGATGGTAGTTGCAGAGGTTGCAGTAGGCCGGCTGGACTTCAAGATTCGGCCTTGTTTCTTTGACAAATCTGACAAGCAGCTACATAATCAGCAATTGTGCTCTTCATGCCCTTCCAGTAAAAGTCCCGACTGATTCGGAAATATGTTTTCTGTCGACCCTCATGTGTGCTATCATGGATAGAGGACAAGATGGTGTGAAGAAGTGGGGATGTATTATGCAAAAAGATCCTGTTTTTGTAGAGAATGAGACGATCCTGAATCGTCCAATGAGGAGCAGCTGTCCCCTGTTGAATATCCTGATATAATGACATGAGATCCGGATATTGATTTACTTCCTCACGAATAGAATCTAATAGCAGTGCACGTGGGTGACTGATAGCATAAATTTGAGTGGCGGAAATATCCCGACATGATAAGGCATCATCCCCCAAATTCGAACTACCTGGCTTATAATGAAGCGTAAAATCAAAGCCCATGAGTTTAGTTAACCAATGCTGCTGTGGGGATGTGGTGTGGCACTGTTCAAGAAGATACTTGAGGCTGAAATGATCTGTACGAATGAGAAACGGTCGTCCCCAAAGATAAGGTCACCAATGTTGGATAGCCTTGGCTAACCCAATCAATTCCCTCTCATATGCAGCTAACTTATGGTGGTGTTGTCCCAACTGACAGCTGAAATAAGCAATGGGGTGTCCCAATTATTGTAACACTGCCCCATACCTCCCCCGGAGGCATCACATTCCACCACAAATTCTGCCTCAAAATCTGGTAATTGTAGGACTGGCGCTCAGGCTAAGGCCTCCTTTAACAGGTTAAAGGCCTGTTCTGCTGAAGAAGACCAGTGGAAGGCATTTTTTACGAGCAGGTTGTTGAGTGGTGCTGCTATCTGGCCATAAGATTGGATAAATTTTCTATAATATCCCGCTAAGCCCAAAAATCCCTTTAATGTTGTGGTGTAGGTGGGAACCGGCCAATCTGTAACTGCCTGTATCTTGCTCTGGTCAACTTTCACGCCCACAACTGATATGACGTGGCCCAAATATGCCACCTCAGATGTACCCATAGAACATTTCGATTTATTCAAAACCAAATGATGAGAGCGTAGAATGGTAAATACCTGATGGAGGTGGAGGAGATGTTCTTCCCAATTTTTGCTGTAGACCAGAATGTCATAAAAAAAGACTAACACATAGTGGCGCAGAAGTGATGAAAAGACTTCATTCATGAGGGCCTGAAAGGTGGATGGTGCATTGGAGAGACCGAAGGGCATGATGAGGAACTCGAAATGACCGTGATGTGTGCGGAAGGCAGTCTTCTCGACATCCGCCTGGTGAACTCGTATTTGATGATAGCCCGATTTCAAATCTAATTTGGTAAAAATTGTAGCACCATGTAACTCATCCAGCAACTCATCCACGACTGGAATGGGGAACTTGTCCTTAACTATGTGCAAGTTGAGTTGCCTATAGTCGACACAAAATCTCCAAGATTTATCTTTTTTATGTACAAGTAACACTGGAGAGGAGAAAGGAGATCGACTGGGCTGGATTACACCCTGATCGAGCATATGCATGCACTGTCGTTCTATTTCATCTTTCTGGATATGCGGGTAACGATAAGGCCGCACCACTACTGGATCAGTTCCCAACTTTAAACGAATTCGGTGATCGCAATGACGCACTGGTGGTAGACCTGTAGGGTCATTAAATAAATTCGCAAATGCTGTAAGTAAAGGAGCTAACTGATCATCTGTTAAGCACCTAGCCAATACTACCCAAAAGACCGGCCTGTTAGGAGCGGAAGACATAGATACTTAACCCAGGCCCATAACCAGGATGTCCCATAACATCACACCCCCCCTTCGCGAGCCGACGACCACGGCGGCTCAACGACACAGGCCCGACCCGGGTTTTTATCCTACGACCTACCTGTATTTTAATCTAGCCTTTGCGCGCGATGCAGCGACACTGGCCCGACCCGGGTTTTTATCCTACGGCCTACTAGTATTTTAATCCAGCCTCTGCAGCGTTGCCGGGAATCGAACTCGCGACCGAGGGTCGGCTCTGATACCAAATGTTAAGCACCTAGCCAATACTACCCAAAAGACCGGCCTGTTAGGAGCGGAAGACATAGATACTTAACCCAGGCCCATAACCAGGATGTCCCATAACATCATCACCCGTGTGTTGAATATGCAAAGTGTGAAGTGCGTTTGGGACCTGTGCCACAATGCCTTGTAATGTAATTTGGCCTTGTGGTGCTGAAAATGTCATAGTCCGAGCCTGAAAGTCCCATAATATCGGTCCTAATAACTGGAGCCATTTGACCCCGAGCACCAAATCAAATCCAGCCAATGGAATGACTAGTAAATCTGCCTGAAAGGAATGCCCCTCAATGGTAAAAGGGGTGTTAGCACATAACCCCACACTAGCAATTTTGGCCCCATTGGCCACTGAAACTGAGAGTCCCCTTTGTTGTTGAATTTCCAATCCCAATTGTTGCGCGGCTGGTTCACTGATAAAATTATGTGTGCTACCCGAATCAACTAAAGCAAGTAGCATGAGATGATGTAACCTGTATTCTGTTTTGCCAAAATGGTTTTCTTTGTAAAGACTCTTTTAGAACTCTCTGTTTGTGTTCCACAGCTCTGGCATAATTCATTGCTGAGTCCAAATTTGTCGGACCAAGTAATTCCACTTCCAATCTGACTGCCTCTGTCAATCCAACATTAAAAATCTAAACATGTAGGTGAGGAGGAACAAATTCACTAGCTCTGGCCAACCTTTCTTGGAACGTTTTTTGGTAAACTTCTAAGGTGCTGGTCTGTTTGTAGTTGATCAATTCCCCCACTGGGTTGCTGCTAGCTGGAGGTCCGAACCTCAACTGGCAAGCATGTTTAAAGTGCAGCCAATCCTAAATGGAATGGACATTTCGGTAGTTATGGAACCACATGAGCGCTTCATCGAGCATGTGGTAGGCGGCCAAAGTAACCTTGTCCATTCCACCATTTGTTGATGATAGAAGAATTGTTCACATTTCGTGAACCACAGTAAAGGATCTTTAGAGCCATCATATGTAGGAAAGTTAAGTTTAAAGTACCTGGGAACCGTTGATGGTCCTTGTGCGTGAGTGGTCATTGAACCCATTGGTTGGCGCAGGGGTGGATTTGGTGGTGGCGTGAATTGTTGGTGGGGAACTGGTTGTGGTTAAAAATTGGTTGCTGGTGGTGGCGTTGGTGCTTGAAGTGCAGAAAGTTGTCGGAGGATGGTTTGTAGAGATGATTCCAGAGTTTGTAAGGTAGTATTGAAGTAAGAAATTTCAGTACCTTGAAGAGTGGATCGTTGTTGAAGTTCTGAAAGGACTTGACGTATGTCCTCTGGAGAAGAGGAATAACCGAGGGTGGACCTGTCTGATACCACGTTGTTAGGATCCTCACGAGCCATGGATCTTGTCACCCTCCTCTCTTCTCTTCCTTCCAATACCTTGCTTGACGTTGAGATGGAATGAGGGGTTGAAGGGAATTGATTTTCGGAAAGGAGAATTGGGGGAAAAACGGAAGAGAGCTTGAAGGTGCTCTTGACCTGTTTATCTAAATTACGTTAACTAAAGTGAACTCAATTCATAATCTTCATTACCCTAGCCGTCCCCTTAAATAGGGTGGAGGACGTCCAAAACCCTAAAGACCTCTTGGGTCAATGGTTCAAACCAATAAATGCTAAACCAACCCAAACCAAAGACAAAACCAAACCAAGAAACAATTACATGAAAATTGAAAAACACATTCATTAATTCCTATGCATGTTGGTAACTCGTGATGCTATAGAGTCCATAACAGATTGATCAGGCACTCATGGACCGGGATATGTTGCTATAGAATATCACAGAACGGCTATGACGCACCCAAGTTCGGATGAAGAATGTCTACAACAAAGGCCACCGTGAGGTCTCTTTTGAGGTTGGGGATTATGTGTGGCTACGGCTCCAGCCCTACCGCCAGCAGTCTCTTGCAGGACCTCCACAACATAAGCTCTCTCCCAGATTTTTTGGGTCGTTTCCCATTCTTCGACGCGTGGGACTAGTCGCCTATCAGCTCCAATTATCGGGCACGTCAAAACTTCATGATGTGTTTCATGTCTCTCTTTTGCAGCCACATTCTTGGCCGCAGCCTACATCCACTCCATTCCTACCACCGGTTGATAATGGCAAGGTTATTCTTACCCCTGCTTCGGTGTTATGCGCTCGGCTGACCAATGGCCATTGGGAGATTCTCGTTTAGTGGACGGACACTGACCCCGACATGACAACATGGGAACGTGTGGACATCTTCAGACAAGTCTACCCAGCTTTTGAGCTTCAGGACAAGCTCTTTCTCCAAGGGGCGGAAGATGTTGTGGACTCAATAGCACACCGAGTCACACAACAAAGGAGGCAACAACTACTCACTCAATAGGATTTATTTCTTATATTACTTTGAGTAGGATTTATTTCTTATATTACTTTGAGTAGGATTTATTTCTTATATTGTTTTAAGTAGGAGATATTTCTAATTACTTTTATATGTAGGGGCATTATGGGAATTATTGTAACCCTAACCCTAAAACTCCATGACATGATCTATTTAAAGGAAGAGAATGAATGAAATAGGTAAGATTTGAGATTTTAGAATAAACTAGTGTAAACAGGCTAAGATCACCTCTTGATCTCGATTTTAGGGTTTACTCCAAAAATCCAACCTATTCTTCACCCTCCATCCTCATCCAAATTCGTCCATCTTCATCCTTCATCATCCATAATAGGAAGAGGAGCTTCCTGCCCTTTTCCGAGCCCAAAGAGAGGGTCTTCCCTCCTTCTCAGCGTCAACAATCAGCAAGGGTTCTAACCCTCTTGACGAGCAAAAAAAGGAAGGATTTTCTAGTTCTTCCACGTGAAGATCTGGTGCATCCCTTCCTAGCTTGGAAGCATCACTGAAACCTAGCATCAATGTCCACCAAGGTGAGCCAAGGGCTACACATAAGCTAGGACTTCAATCCTAGCACGAGCAGCAACCCTGATTTACATGAGCAAGAAAATGTACTTTTTCTATTATCTCTCCACGTGAATTATTTCCATTCTAGCTATAACTTTAGCACTAGAGTGGGTTCATAAAAAGGGAGACTGATCATGGGTGGAAGATTAGTTAAAGAATGGATCTTTAACCCTCCTTACCGAGTCCAGCAACTTAGTACCAGTGCTGGATTCACAAATCCCACATCGTGTTACTCAATCCATGAGTCGGGACCTTTAACACTTTAACATAGCAACGGGGACCGGGTCAGGAGCCCATACTCCCTTACGGCGCCTCGCCAGGGGCGTGGGGTCCACCTGCGCACGCGAGGACTTGAAGTTGGGAGGTAGCTCCTTCTCTGATACCAAATGTTAAGCACCTAGCCAATACATCCCAAAAGACCGGCCTGTTAGGAGCGGAAGGCATAGACCATAACAAAGACATGTGCCAAAGCTAATGTGTAATCTGATCTCTTTAGGACAACTTGATGATGAAGGTCATAATGTAACTTTTAATGTTGCTGCCTAGAAAGTTACAAAGGGAACCATGGTTGTTGCAAGAGGAGTTAAAATTGGAACTCTTTACATCACTTCCAGTTGCAGAGACACAGTTATAGTTGCTGATGTTGTTATTGATTCTGACTTGTGGCATTATAGGGTTGGTCACATGAGTGAGAATGGAATGAAAGTGCTTCAATCCAAAGGGAAGATACATGGGTTGAAAACTATAAATAACAGTTTGTGTGAAGGCTGTATTTTTGGCAAGCAGAAAAGGGTTAGCTTTTCTAAGGCTAGAAATGAACAAAAGATAGCAAAATTGGAGTTGGTTCACACTGATGTGAGGGGGCCTTCACCTGTTACTTCCCTTGGTGGTTCTAACTACTATGTGACATTTTTTTATGATACAAGGAAAAAGGTATGGTTTATTTCCTCAAAAAGAAATTTGACGTCTTTGATACCTTCAAGAGATGGAGAACAATGGTTGAGAATGAGACAGATTTGAAAGTGAAGTGCTTGCACTCAAATAACGGGGGAGAATCCGTAGATAATGATTTCAAGCGGTACTGTGCTGATAAGGGAATCAAGATGAAGAAGACCATTCCTGGAAAACCTCAACAGAATGGTGTGGTTGAGATGAACAAAACTTTGAATGAGCATGCTAGGAGCATGAGATTACATGTAGGATTGCCAAAGGTGTTCTAATATGAGGGTATTAGCACTGCTGCCTATTTGATCAATAAAGGTCCCTTAACACCATTGGATTGCAAAATATCAGAAGAGGTCTGGAGTGGCAAAGAGTTAAACCTTTCTTTCTTGAAAGTGTTTGGTTGTGTTTCTTATATTCACATTGATTCTGCTCCTAGAAGTAAACTTGATGCCAAATCTAAATTATGTTTTTTTATTGGCTATGGTGGTATCGAGTTTGGTTATCGCTTATGGGATGACCAAATTTGTAAGGTTATCAGGAGCGAGGACGTGATCTTCAATGAAGGTGCCTTGTATAAATACAGGTTGAGAACAGAGTCTGAGAGCACAAGTGATGAAACCAAGAAGTCTGAAGTGATTCAGTTGAGAAATCTTCTAGCTATTGAGATGGAGAATATTGTTCAGAAAGACCAGAAGAACATAGCCCCAAAATTAAATCAAAACATTCCTATGACTGAACTTAGGAGATCTGCCAAAACCAGCTGACCACTGTAGAGGTACTCCCCTGCACTTAATTATGTTTTGTTGACTGATAAAGGTGAACCAGAAAGTTATAAGGAAGCCATACAAGGTGATGAATCAATCAAATGGGAGTTGGCCACGCGGGATGAGATGGATTCATTGTTATCCAATCAGACATGGTTGTTGACCAAGTTACAAAAAGGAAAGAAGGCCTTGCAGAATAAATGGGTGTACTGAATAAAAGACGAACATGATGGCAGCAAGAGGTACAAGGCAAAACTGGTGGTAAAGGGCTTTCAACAAAAAGAAGGCATTGACTACACTAAGATTTTCTTTCCAGTAGTGAAATTGACGACTATTAGAATAGTGCTTGGACTAGTGGCAAATGAAGACTTGCACTTAGAGCAGTTAGATGTAAAGACATCCTTTCTTCATGGTGATTTGGAGGAAGAAATTTACATGATGCAGCCATAGGGTTTCAAGGTGCAAGGAAAGAAGAAAATGGTGTGCAAACTTCAAAAGAGTCTATACAGTCTTAAAAAAGCTCTAAGACAATGGTATAAGAAGTTTGACACTTTTATGAGTAGTACTGGTTTCTTGAAGTGCCAGGTAGATCATTGCTATTATGTGAAGAAGCTTGATGACTTCTACATCATTCTACTACTATATGTTGATGACATGTTGATCCAACTGGAAATAGGTAATTTAAAAAGGGAGTTGTCGAAGAAGTTTGCAATGAAGGATTTGGGTGCTGTAAAACAAATCCTTGAGATGAGGATTACTAGAGATATTGATGTCTTGAAACTGTCACAAAAAAAATAAGTGAAGGTGCTGATAAGATTCAATATGAATGATGCAAAACCAGAGAGTACTCATTTGGCTAGTCACTTTAGGCTATCTATGGAGCAATCACCTTCTACAGTGTAGGAGCGAGCCAACATGGCCATTGTGTGTTATGCTTCTACTATTGGTAGTCTCATGTATGCCATGGTGTGCACTAGCACATGCAGTGGGAGTTGTGAGCAGATATATGAGTAATCGGGGTAAACAACATTGGGAAGTAGTTGTTGACTTTCAAGACTCCATGAATTTAGCTCATGGAGAAAAAGGGAGAGAGGCCCATTGGGAGAAAACCAGAGGAAGAAGGGTTATGGACTTGATTCCTAACCCTTCCCCTAAGCTCAATTTATAGATTAATCAAACTACCGTATTACAATAAAACCCTTGAACTTAGGGTTTAGGGTTTTAACCCTTGAACTTTAACCTAATTACATAAATGGCATCTCTATGAGATGACTCTTTATTTACCATCATTGTATGGGCCTGTTGTTATGACATCAATAACAGGCCAAGTCATGCAAAAGCACATTGGCTGAGTCAATTAGTATTAAGTTAATGGTTTTTCTTTAATTTACTTTTACTTCATTTTTATTTTAGTTGAAGAGTTAATATGCCACAAGGGCATTATTATAATATTTTATCTTGAACCTTGTTAACGTCAACCCTACTTAAGGGGTGAAAGAAATGAGAAAGGCAAGTATTGATTTAGAGTAAACAAGGGTTTTGAGTTCTCCTCAATGTTCTCCTTAACCAACCTAGGGTTTTCAAGCTTTCTTTTGGCTTGATTCTTCTCTTCTTCTTCCCTACGAATCGTTGTATAAGATTCGGGATCATAACACCTGTGGGCCTTCTCCTTGATCTATGAGCCTTGAGCCCATCTTCCACATCTCTTGGATGTGTGGGTCTTCCTTGGTCTTATGGGCTTGGGCCCATCTTCCAACACGCTTGGATATGTGGGCCTTCCTTGGTCGTGTGGGCTTGGGGCCTATCTTCCAACACTCCCCCTCAACCTCGGGGTGAAAGAACAACATGAACTCCCAACTTGTTGCAAATGATGTATAAAATATATTTTTTTATAATGTGGATTATCTTCCAATACTCCCCCTCACGTTGGTGCTCTCATTCATGAGGCCCAGCTGGCATAAGAAAAGTGAGAGTAAAATTATTTCAAGTCGTATGACATTACTCTTTAACCCAATCAAATAACTCATGATGGATGTTTGGCACTCTCATATATTCTGTAGGTAGTCCCACTCCTATTAATGTAGGTAGTGGGTTTATACATTGTTCGGACCTCCATCACCGTATCCCTCCACAAGACAACAACTCTCAAGTGGTAGGAGTAATAAATTTTAATTTATGGGGGTAGTGGGTCTATAGATACTGAGGCCATCTCTTCTTCAATAATAATGTCTCATCCAAAGGGACATAATAGCAGCAGTTGTAATGGGCTTAGACCCATATAACATGAACCAAAATAATTCTTGTAAAAATGACCTATGAAAAAATCCAATGCAAGTATCTGTTCCAAATAATATGTTGACCAATGAATAATTTGTTAATACTTTGAAATAATAATCCAGCCAGAGAAAAATACCTAGTTGTTCCAAAATATGTATAAACTTGGACACATATACCAAGACAAAAAATAAGTGGGCCATGTCTGAGTTGACTCGGACCGGGTTGACTCGGTTCGAGTTGGCTCGGTCGGAACAGAACCAAGGCCCTCGGGTTGCTGGTTCGTTGGCTTGATTGAGGCGAGTCCAGTTTGAGTTTCGGCAGGGGCTGAACCAACTTGGCACTGATTAATTCAAGTTTCCTAAGTTAGGAAACTTGAATAAGGCAACAATGCCTCTTCTTCTCCGCTCCAAACAGAGTGGAAAACTAGAGATTCAATCAAGCAGGAGATCTTGTAGTAGCAGCCAGAGAAAGGAAAATCCAAAAATACGAATCTAGTCACAAGAATCAATGCCAGAGAAGGAAAAATGCCAACCAAGAACTTCAATTTTTTTAGCAGAGACTGAATACCAGTACAGGAAACTTTTCGACTGATGATAATCTTCCGTTAGCGGAAGAACAAACATGAACAAGAGATGGGCGGATATTCGTCCTCCAGAAACGATCACACATTGGCAATGAAAATGAGAAATCAGCAGTTAACCGACAACGTAATCACCGCAAGGTCTGGTCCTTGATTAAAACCATATGGCTTTGACCCACAGAACGGCGCTCTGGACCCACAAGGTTCATGGCTTCGTGTTACCGAGGGAGTTGTAACTGTCAGAAATTTGGGATCACGTTTGAGAAAACCGTTTCTCATAAAAACGATTTACATATTGTCCGACGTCAAATAAAAAAAAGGGGCTAAAATTTCGGAGAATATATATATATATATATATTTATTCCACAAATCCGTGTGAAGACTTACGAAAAGCTCAAGTTGAACTCTCAATGGACAACCACGGTTTCAGTGGACCTTAGGCTAACGTATACCGCAAGCAACCATTAGAGTCTTCCTCATTTAACACAGAAGCCGCCAAAAGCATACAAAAGATTCAAAAAACCATCTCACTACATACTAGAAGACAACCAGAAAAGTCGTGAAGAACAGCGGGTTCCATTTCGTCTTTTCCAAAAAACACTCTTTAAAAACTATGAAATAAGCTTACGGACAAACTCAAGATGTCAGCCAAAGCGTCAGCAATTCATTCATTTTCATCCCTTTCCTGTCAATCCCTACCACTACGTAGTTGTTTCTACATTGTTGGTTCCTATTAGTTCTTAGGGACCATTACGAGGGAGTCCAGAAGACGGTCTCTGCTCCTCCTAAGTCGGATATTCTGATGACCGAAATGGAAGAGATTAGGCACCATAAAACACTCTTTAAAAGACTATGAAATAAGCTTACGGACAAACTCAAGATGTCAGCCAAAGCGTCTGCAATTCATTCATTTTCATACCTTTCCTGTCAATCCCTACCACTACGTAGTTGTTTCTACATTGTTGGTTCCTACTAGTTCTTAGGGACCATTAAGAGGGAGTCCAGAAGACGGTCTCTGCTCCTCCTAAGTCGGATATTCTGATGCCGTGACCCGCCTTGAGCCAAACATGTTAACGCTAAACTCAACGACAGTGGGGCCCTTGTATCTGCAACAAGACGCAAATCTCATAAGAAAAAATAATCGATCAGAAGTTCTTCCTTGTCGAAATGTACAATGAGATACGATGAATTTTCTGTTTTCAGTTTTTTGGAAGGATTTGATTTTTTATGGACAATAGGAAACCTCGCCGTATGGAATAATCAAGCGTTGTCCTGTGCTATTTAGCAACTCTCGTGGTTTCTACGTCACTGCTCGCGCAATTTTGACGCTTGAATGTCTATAAAGGAGGACGCGCGGTGTCTGTGGAAGCCAGTGAGTCGTTAGATTTACCTGCTTTCCTGTTCAAGAGAGTGGAAACTCTGATTCCATTGTTGGCGTATTTAACAACAGTCCGTCAGAATTATTTCTTCTTCTTTCCTTTGTGAATAGTCGAAATGGGAGAGTACACGATGTTGGAGCATGTGCTCTTCGTCTCCTTCCCGGGTCAGGGCCACATCAATCCATCACTGAGACTCGCCAAACAAATCGCTTCCAAGGGCGTGCTGGTTACCTTCTCCACCAATGAAGCCACCGGAGAGATGATGCAGAAAGCCACCAGCAACACCCCAGGCACTCCGACTCCCGTGGGGAGTGGATATCTTCGGTTCGAGTTTTTCTGCGACGGGTGGGACATCGCTAACACCGACCTTGACGCTTTCATGGTCAACCTGAAGACGGTGGGTCCACCGGCCGTTAAGGAGCTCATTCGACGACAGGCAGACGAGGGCCGACCGGTGTCTTGTGTCGTGAACAATCCGTTCGTGCCGTGGGTGCTGGACGTCGCGGAAGAGTTGAACATCCAGAGCGCCGTTCTGTGGGTCCAGTCCTGCGCCGTTTTCTCCATCTACTACCATTTTTGCCACTTCCCAGCAATGTTCCCGGCCTCCGACGAGTCCTGGACTGGTTTCTCGCTGAAGCTGCCAAACATGCCGCTTCTCCAATCTCTAGACCTTCCCAGTTTCATGCTCCCCACGACCACTTACAGGTGTTTAACTCAAGTGATCTGCGAACAGATCGAGAACATCTCGAAAGCTTCGTGGATACTGGTGGACTCGTTCGAGGAGCTGGAGAAGCCAATCCTGGAATCAATTGCGGAGATCTCGCCTCCGCTGAAGCTCCTCCCGGTGGGTCCCCTCTTCAAGTCCCCATCCAACACTCCCACCCTTCGTGGCGACATGTGGAAAGCCGCCGACTGCATTAACTGGCTGGACTCCCAACCGCTGGCGTCCGTCCTCTACGCCTCCTTCGGCAGCGTGGTGACTCTGGGGCGGGAACAGATGGAAGAGGTAGCTCGAGGGATACGTGACTGCGGGAGACCGTTCCTCTGGGTGGTGAGAGACGGAGCAAGAAAAGACCTGCCGGAGAGGTTCGAGGAGGAGACGGCGGGGAAGGGTATGGTGGTCCCCTGGAGTCCACAAGAAGCGGTGCTGTCGCACCCTTCCGTGGCTTGCTTCATGACCCACTGCGGCTGGAACTCCACCATGGAGAGCCTCAGCTCCGGTGTCCCCGTGATCGCCGTCCCTCAGTGGGGAGACCAGACGACCGACGCCAAGTTCCTCGTCGACGTCTACGGCGTCGGGGTGCAGCTCGGGAAAGGAGAAGGTGGGCCCTTGATTACAAAAGAGGAAGTGATCCTGGCCGTCGAAGAGGTGGTCAGTGGACCCAGATCGGGGGACCTGAGAGCCATGGCTCTGAAATGGAAGGATAAGGCAGCGGCGGCGGTGGCAGAAGGTGGAACATCAGCTAACAACATTCAGACATTCTTGGACGATATCAAGCGCGGGACAGAAACTATTAGTAGTCCCGAGTTGTGTCTCAGTGGTTCCCAGTTAAACCTGGAGAAGACGACAACGATGGGCTCTGTGAGAAGACAAGTGACAGCCCCATAAAAAGTGGTTCTCTAGAATCGGTGGTGATCGGAAAACTCGGTTCACGGTCGGACTACGGAAGTGATTATGTGACTGACTTCCTGACCGTGGAGAGTCAGAGAGTCAGACTTTCCACGAAAGAGTCTGATCCGTAATTATTGAGAATATATAGAGAGAGAGGCTCTCAAAAATTTCTAGGGTTTTCATTTTTATTTTTGTTGAAGAAATTGGAAAAACGTCGATGAAATTATGTTGAGTGTCTACATGTACCGAACCCAGATTTTATTTATAATTGTCAAGGCTGTGTTGTTTTACACTTGTTTCCTAACAATCTACTGTTTAAACGGACTGAGATTCCCACAAGATGAAAAGTGGGCCTCCAAATCGCGACTTTCTTTTAGTGTTTGTACTTGTCAAACACATGGATCTTTTTGTCACAATAAATTTCGGGATGTGAGTCACAGAACACGTAGGTGTTTTGTCGTTTATTGTATATGGTAGTCCTGGTGTTATAAAAACGAAGATAATTTCAACCTCGGTACCAGAGCAATGTGCTGCCATTAAAGAAATGAGATCTGGCCCAAACAATTTTATGAACACGTAGAAGCATCTTCCACCTCTGGAGACTCGCCATAGCGTGGGTTTTATGAGCATCAGGCGCCACACCCCACCATGTGCGCGGCTAAATGTTAATGCAGAGAAGCATATATTTTTTAGTTGCTAAGTCACTAGGGGGGTGGTTAGTGCCCTGATTAGATTCTTGAAGATCAAGTTTATGTCCAACATAAAAATCATGTCAGTCATGTGCATGAAGATTATCTTCGCATTTACAAGAAAACAGTTGCCAGTGAAAAATGCCCACTCATTAGAAAAATATAAAAAACAAGAGAATCCCTAAACCTGTACAGTATACTTATAATTATAACATAATCCTTGAACTCCAAATTAAGTAAAACAATCATTATTACTATACGAATAACTTATTTAATGTATAATTAAAATATATTAATATATTTATTAATTGAATTAGATATGTTATTGTGCATTAATATGGTAATTACGTGAGCCAATGAAATACGTACATGATTAATTACAAGTAATAAATAAATAACGTTATAAATAACAAAAACGAAAGTAATATGTTTAGCTATTAATTTATTAATAACATATGATATACTATAGCCTAAAAATGAATGATTTAAGAGGAAAAATTGATCTAATCATAACTTTAATACACTATATATTTTTACGTAATATTACCACTATTAAATCACTAATATAATACAATAAAAATGAGTAAATAAAGAATTATTTTATTAAAAACGTAATATGCATAGTATTAATTAATAATATATTTCCAAAAAATTAAAATTAATCAATTGATCAAATGCATATTGTAACTATATTTTATTTATCAAACTTAAATATCTAGTTTAATATAGTAATAAAATTTAATAAATATAATATATAAATAAATATACAACTTTATTACTAATGTAATAGAGTTTTATTGTAATAACTAGTTCGTGATTAGTATTAAAACCATCAAATTACAAGTTTAATACATAAGAACAACACATGTTCAAATACAATAAAAGATACAATCATCAGTTATCATTCCACATGCAAGTTGCTATGTCATCTCGAAATTGTGCGGCTCTTGTGGATTCTAATGCACGCTGCCTCCGAAAGCTTGTTACTTGGGTATCCTTTTCCACAAGACCATCGCTATCATCGCTGTCTATATCGTCTATTGCACGTTATTGGACCCCATCACCTCCTCCACCGAACTCATCATCCGAATCGTCATCCGAATCATAATCTTCCAAATCAAATATATCATTGTAATCCTCTCTACGTATATAATTGTGCAATATGCAACAAGCAATGACAATTTTTGTCTGCATCTTAAAAGAAAATGGAGGAGTGTCTTTCAACATTTGAAATCGAGTTTTAAAAGCACCAAAAGTTCTCTCAATAGTATTCTACAAAGACGAGTGTCTTCGATTGAATAATTCTTTTTCATTCTTAGGAATATTATCTCCAAATTCTTGCAAATGATACCGAGTTCCTCGATATGGAGCCAAAAATCCTGGTAGATTTGCATAACCAGCATCGACTAGATAATATTTACCTACAATACCAAATATTTTCTACATTAAATAATTAAAGATAAAATAGATAAAAGATTACTGCATAAAAATATATTATTTACCTTCAGGTACAAATAGTCTATTTCGGCGAGTCAATGCGTCCTTCAGTACACGAGAATCAGCTGCTGATCCCTCCCATCCAGCTAGTACATAAGTGAATTGCATGTCGAATGTACATGCTGCCATCACATTTTGTGAGAGATAACCCTTTCTGTTCCAGAACCTTGGTTGTTCTTCAAGTGGGATGTTCGCTTTGATATGTGTTCCATCAATAGCCCCAATACAATTCTAATTATATAATTTCAATTAGTATTGACTAAATTTGTGTAGTAATCTAAATAGAAGGCAAGTGATGTTACCTTGAAGTATGGATAAAACATTGAATTGTTTAAAATCCTCGAGTGTGTGCGTTCTGAAGGCTGTTTGGTGTAATCAGAGTGAAGTTTGAGGATAACATCCAACAACTTGTTGAAATATTTACTTATGGACTAGTTCGATCTATCAAACATCTCTATTGTAACACTATAGGCTTGTTGTTGACCAACAATTAGGAGGAAATAGGCAAGTTGTTCTTCCACTAAGATGGTCTTTGTCGCTGATAAAAACCCTCTGCTATTAAGTATTGTTGCCAATTTGTGAAATACAATTTGATTCATCCTGTAAACTTTTCAAAATTTAACAAGAGATTTGTCTAAGGCCTTTTGCAAATACAACGGACCATTCATCCCATAAGAACGTGGTACACCTCTGTTGCCATGGCATAGATAGTATCTTACTATGGCGACAATAATATATGCCAATCCAACCATAATTACATCCATATCTTCTTCTGTCATAATATTCATGAGAATCTGCAAATTTAAACTTCAAAATAGTCATAAACAAAAATAATGGCTAATCTTCAATCATAACCTATTCATCCAAACTCAACAATCATATTCACATCCATACTCATCCACCATATTATCTACATAATATATTAAGACAACAAACATATAAAATAGAAACCTTAAACCATACTGATAAGTCTAGCAATGTTATAATTCAAACATCGTCTTTAATACATAACAATCTTCTCAAAAAAGATATTGTACTTAAAACGCATTACAATTAGTTGTTTGCATATTAATTAAGCCATTCGACCCGCTCTGCCACTGTCATTTTTACAAACAAGGCCTTCATACTTGGCATATCTAACCATCTAAGAGCACCATACTTCAGTGCTTTTGACAGGTCCGAAATTTCCATGAGGGCATTGAGCCAAGGTTCTTTGACATCATGTTCCTTATACTTCATAACACATTTCATAGCTTCAGTGATTTGGCCAACTGCATCAGTTAATTGTCTATTGTCTTCAGTGGGCAATTCGCTTCTCTTTCTACGACGACGTGAAGATGACCCTTTACTTCCACGAGATTGATCTGTTGTCGAATCATTTCCGCTAATGAATTGCGGTGAAGTTCCCATAACTACGTCAACATTGTCAGGCTCATCCATCGGGATAGGAGCTGACTCATCATGGATAATTTCATCACCCAAATCTATAGGAGTTGTATTACCATTCCCTACGGCTATTGTGTTTCCGACTACCATAGCCAATTTGTCGTAAAGGGGGCAACCTTGTTGTCTATACTTCTCAGCCTCTTTATGCTCCTACAAGAATAAAACATCATTTATAATGGCATAGAGTTCTTAGTAGTGCGAAACAATACAAACTGTTTTACAATATATCATGATTTACTAACCTTAATGTAATCTTGCCATACAGAATGACATGCAGTAACTCGTTGTGTGGTTGCATCCCAACCGAACCCACTAGTGTTGAGACAGCTCGTTACCGTTTGGTATGTTTTCTTCCATGATTTTGTTCGATTCTTAAGCTGCTCAACAGTTTTTTTATTGACTGCGTCTTCATTGAACTTACTGACACATTCCGTATATACCTCGTGCTTCCAAACCCCATTGGGCAACTTGTTCCCCATATATACCAGCTCGACTAAAAGATCGAGCATTTTTTTGTTTCTTCAAAGCTCCAAAAGTCATATGGTCGACCACTTGGTTGTTTTCTTACAGCCATTTTCAATCTAAATCCGAGATTGTTCTCATGGAAAAAACTTTATCAGACAACCATTACCCGTCACAAAATAAAAACCACAAATAAGAAAATACCAAGTGGTGGATATTTATAACACCCGAATCTCCTCACCACATGGCAAAAACATTCCATAGCACTTCAAAATTTTTAAGCAACATTCTAAAACATTCCAAAATTAATCAACTATTTCCATTGGAGATGCACTAAAGAATGCAAACACACATACACACATCAAGTCCAAATTCACCGAACACCCCTGGTAGAGCCCCATATGACTTCATAGTCACTACGAACTGTACCTCGTCAGTGATGGGGGTCGGGTTTCGTTGGCTAATGGACGCCCGTGTAGGCGACTCAACCTTGTTTGAATTGGACTAAACACCGTAACCCGTAATTGAGAACCTTAAAAACCCTAGACCCTAAACCCTAACCCTAGACCCCATACCTCCAAAACCTCCTAAACCCTATACCCTAAACCATAATTCCAGAAGTTAAACAAAAAACCCTAGATCTTAACAACCCTGAAAGCCCCAAACCCTAAACCCTAAACCCTATCACCCAATAAACCTTAACTAAAAAAAATTGAAAAAAAAAACCTAAACCCTAATTCCAGAACCTAAACCCTAACAATACCATAAATCCTTAACCCTAAAAACTTAACCCCTAAATATAGAGCACCAAACCCTAAAAACACTAAACCCTAACCCTAATAAAAATTTTAGACCCTAATCCGTAACACTAAATCCCACAATTATGCACAAATAACCCCAAATTAGGCACTGGAACTAAAATTAAATCAAATACAACACTCATTTAATCAGAAAAAAAATTAGGGTTTAGTCATACCTTCTAAAATTTTGGGAAAACCGAAGCCGACAGCTGATATCAAAGCCGAATGGGGAAATCGATGCTGAATCGAAGTAGAAATTAAGAAATCGATGCTGAATCGAAAGCCAAATGTCAAAATCGAAGAAAAAAAAAACTGAAATAGCGAAAATCGCAGGAAATCGGAGGGAGTTTTTGGGGAAAAGATAAGAGCGACAGGGAGAAGGGAGTGAGATGCCGCAAGGGAGAGAAGAGGGAGAAGAGACAGAGAGAAGAGAGGGAGGCTGAGAGCGGGAGGTTCAGAGGGAGAGCGAGTCCGAGATGGAGAAGGACGTCGGAAGGACATTCTCAGCGAGAGATGGAGGCAGTAGAGAGGGAGACCAGAGAGGGACGGTGGAGACGAGAGAGGGTGCAGAGAGCTCGGGGTTCAGGGAGACAAGAGAGGGGCTGTGGGAACAAAATGAGGAGAAATGAGCGAGATGGTTTGAGCCAGAGAGAGCCCCACGCGTGTGTCATGTAGATGATTCTCAAAATCGGGCAGAAAACACTTTCCGCCATTTACTCTTGGGACAAGAACTCCTGAGTCATGGATGTTCATGTACATGACATGAATTTCAGCGCTCCCTAACAACATCAAGACATGAACTGCATAATGCGCATGAAGATCATGTCCTGAGTCAAGTGCACTAACCCCCCCCCCCCCCCCCTAAGTATTAACTTCTTTAGTTTTATTTTACTACATTTAATATCAGTTTAAGAGTAAATATACCACAGGAGAATTATTGTAATTTTTAGCCTAACCTCTTGTTGGCGTCAAGCTTATGTAGGAGGGAAGTAGAAGATGAAAGGGCAAGTATCATTTTAGCCAAAAACAGGATCTAGAGTTCTCTTTGACGAACTCAGGGTTTGGAGTTCCCCTTGACGAGCTCTAGAGTTGGAGTTCCTTGTTAGGATCCTCACGCGCCATGGATCTTGTCACCCTCCTCTCTTCTCTTCTTTCCATTGTTTTGCTTGACGTAGGGGTAGATTGATGGAGTAATGTAAGAGAAATTTGGAAAGGGGGAATTGGGGAAAAGGGGAAGAGCTTGAAGGAGCTCTCGACCTTTACTCTAAATTACTCTAAGCTAAATTTCTAATTCAATCACTCCCTTCATTAACCTAGATGACCCCTTAAATAGGGTAAGGACGATATATACAATTCAGACCCTTGGATCACTGGTTCAAGCCAAATAAATTCTAAACCAAAAATCAAAATCAATTACATGAAAATTGAAAATCACATTAATTAATTCCTACGCCTGTTGGTAACTCGTGATGCTATTGAGTCCATAACATCACCCCCCTCCTGGAGAAAGAGCTTATCCTCAAGCTCGAAGGAAGGGTAGAGAAGTCGAAATGCTGATAAGGGCTCCCATGTAGTGTCACTGGGGTCTCCATTTGCCCATTGTACAAGAATTTCCCACTCACCTTGAATGTGGCGTGCTTTCAATACCTGGGCTGGAGTAGAAAGGACTCGATCTTCATGGAGTGGTAGCAGAGGGGTGTGCAACAAGGGCGAGTCACCCTGGAACGGCTTTAGTTGGGATACGTGAAATAGTGTTATGGACTCCATAGCATCTAGAGAAGATAGATTGGGGTTTATTTGCAATTTCAAGTCATTAGGGGTTTAATTGCGATTTCAATTCATTAGGGGTTTATTTTTAATTTGTTGAGCTTATGGCCTTTGGCATGTTTTCCCTAATTCCCTATATAGGGACATGAGATGAATGAAGGAAGGTAAGCATTGAATTAATTAGATGTAATCAGGTCAGATTCTCCCCTCTGAGGTCTAGGTCGGATTCTCCCTTTGAGGTCCAGGGTTGAGCTCCCTTCGAAGGCTCAAAACATCACAACAATCCTCCCTATTCATCGTCTTCATCGCGTGTTAGATCTGAGGCATAACAACTTGGTATCAGAGCGGGAACACGATGTGCTATGAAGACCCATGGTTGGCGATGCATAGATGATGTATAATTTTAGTTACATCGACTTTTAAACCTCGCAAGCGTACGAATTGTTCATGTAATCTAGCAGTAAGCGAGGGTCATATCCACAGGGAGGATTGAATTTCGTGTATTCTTCAGTCAACTAGCCTAACCAAATATGATGAATTAATATGAACTAAACACTAATTATATCCTACATTATCAAGCAATAATTTAATTAACTACTTGCACAACAGGAAACGTCAACTCTGGATTTTACCGTGATTCGTGCCTCTCTCGAGCGCCACATAACCACGAATCCGGATTCTCAATCCTTGCGTCTAGCCCCTCTCGGGCGCCTGGAGTTAATGACAAAGATCGGATTACAATAGAATGCAGAGAATTAATTTCCTATTGTGATGATGCTAAAATTATCAACTCTGGATTTTACTGTGATTTGTGCCTCTCTCGAGCGCCACGTAACCACGAATCTGGATTCTCAATCCTTGCGTCTAGCCCCTCTCAGGTGCCTAGAGTTAATGACACAGATCAGATTTCAATAGAATGCAGAGAATCAATTTCCTATTGTGATGATGCTAAAATTATGAACTCTGGATTTTACCGTGATTCGTGCCTCTCTCGAGCGCCACGTAACCACGAATCTGAATTCTCAATCCTTGTGTCTAGCCCCTCTCGGGTGCCTAGAGTTAAAGACAGAAATCGGATTAAAATACCAAAATCCAACCTCAATTATAATCCTACCCTAATTAGCTAATTTAATCAAATATCCAAAAAGCAAATCTTAAATAAATATTAATTATCAAATCAGATTCAATTAACATTCAAAACCTAAGTTCAAACCATATAAAAACTAAATTCAATAATGACGAATTACTCCCCTTCTTCCTCCTCTCGCTCGGGCAGCAACTCGTTCTCACGGGTGCTGCAATTTCCGGAAATTGGTGGCGTCGGGTAGTAATAGTGAGTGGCCGGAGGTAGAGACGACGCCGGTAACGATGGTTGGAAGCCGACAGATGGAGGGAATGTCCAGCGAAGAACGAAACAGAGGTGAAGTTCTCTAACCGGCTCTCTCGAGCATCGGTCGGAGTCGGAATCGCTCCGGGAATGGTCGAAAATACGTAACCGACGCCAGAGTATGGTCGAAAAGCGGAGTTGGCACCGGAGAAGCCCTCTCGGATCACTTCTCGGCCTGGCGAGCGACAACTGTCGAACTCACCTCGACGGAGACTCTCTCGAGCTCTCCTCGGGTTTGTTCTCGGTTGCTGGACGGCGGTGGACGACGGTGGCGCGGCGAAAGGTATTGGCCCGGCGAACGACGGTGGGGAATTCCTCTCGGGTCCTCCCCTGTTTCCGGTCGATACTCTGTTTTCTGTTCACGCTCCCCTCTCGGGTTTTCCCTCTCGGGTCCCCTTTCAACCTGTCTTACTTCCTTTAAATACCATCTTCTTTATTTTAAAACTATTTGACCTAAAAATCACCTCCATTTCACTAAGGCCATTTTGGCAAATATCTCTTTCTCCACCAAAATTCTCCTGAAATTCCATAATTAAATCTATAAAAAGCATTTCAGGAAGAAATAAACCTTAAAAACAATGAAATATAATTCAGGAGAGAAAAATATACAATATCGACAGTGATTAATGCCAAATTCAATAAATACTCATTTCATTTGAAAACCGATAAATAATCACCTATAACACAATTATAAATGTTATTCTATTATAATTAACTTAGTTCTCATGTCCGAATATGACATCTATCACACCCCCAAACCTAAATCTTTGCTAGTCCCTAGCAAAACAACAATCGAACCAAAATTAAGCCTAGGAAAACAAAATGCCACTTTCGTAGGGAGCACGATTGCATTTAGCGCATGCAACAAGCCGTTAAACCCCTACTCTGCAGTAGTGGACGAGTTATGTCTCGTGAGGGTTTGCATGGAATTTACCCACAAAATTCGTCTAAATCAATAATATAAAAAGAAAAAATGAAGAACATTTACTCCTCATTAGCATATGACTAACACTTAGTATCATATGAGATGTTGCGAAATTTGAAAACCTGTGTAAAATATAGCCTATTATCAATCCAAATACACTCATTGTTACTCCACTTGAACCAATGTGACCCATAAGCTATTACTTCAACAGAACAAAGAGGCAACAAATAACAATAAAATCCTGGTCACATCACAATTAAGAGAAAATAGTAGAGTAAACCTATTGTCTAACAATCTCACAGAAGAAATATACCAATTTCAGTCTTGACTTGCAACTTCTTTCAAATTACAATTCATCATCAAAGTTAAGGAAACTCATTGCTTCCAGATTTAAAACCATTTTACGCTATTACCAGCGCACTTTTGCTATTACCAGCGTAATTTTTTTGTTTCACTGAATACTTTTGGTATTACCACCATTTTGTATTCGTCTTCACTGCACATGCACTTATTTTTAAGTAACCGATTGTTCCGGTGCATGTCCCTGGGTTTACCCAGGCTGTTTCTGAAGTTATCTGTCTTTTGCAAGCAAGAGCATTTCCATTTGCATTCATACATTACAACAAGGAATTTCACTGAGGTATAAAAAAGATTGAGTTCAAACAGGCATACAAGACTATTCAGACTAACATAGATCAACACTAGATTTACATGTTCTCTTTTGCAACTAAGTTTCAAGTCTAATGCAATAGTAAGTTATCCCACTGAATTCTCATGGATCACAACAAATGATATCAGATTTCTAATAGGCATATTCTACACAGTTTTACGAAAAATTTTGAAACACATTTGATCAACTTATTTTAACTCTACTAATGTTAACCACATACTAAGAGGAGTAATTTGAAAACCGGTAACAGAAATCAAAAGAAAATTATTGCTAAGACATAAAAGAGTCGTTTCCCCCACCCCCCCCCCAAACCTAAACCTGAGATTGTCCTCAATGGGGAAAAGTTAAAACACTATAACGACTACAAAAAAAATAAAAATAAAAAAATAAAAAAATAAAAAAAAAAAATAAAAACAGCTTAGCTAGTTATACTCCAACAGGGGGTTAAGCTCCCTCAGGGCTCCTAAATCCATAGGTGGGACCATATGTGTTTTCTCATCAACAATAATACCGAAAAGTCAATAAAGGCCCCCAGGAATGATACATAGTCTCCCTCGAAGAAGGTTTACTCGTATCAGCCGTACCCGTAGGTAATCATCCGTAGATGAAACCGCTATCCCACATCACACTTTGAAGAAATCTTCGTGTGACTGGCCACTAAAGGCAGTAGGAATCACGCGCTGAACACAAGTCCTTAAGTTACTCACCATAAGGTTTTCATTCAATACTTCAAGATCAAACTGGTCAATCCCAGAACGGTTGTTTGAGTACAAACCTCTCAAACTAGGGACCAAAAGTCTGGTCATCGACTACCGGAACCATTTATGCTCTCTGTCGGCAAATAAGAATGAATAAACCAAACAAAATAAAATAAAATAAATAAATAAATAAATAAATAAAATAAAATAAATAAACTAAAATAAAATAAAAATAAAACTGTAATGTACAAAGGGATAGAAACGTGGGGATTGCCCACAATGTGCTAAGTTTATAGTCGTAAGCAAGACTTTGACGCATTCAAGATGAATTCTCAAGATACGGTTTGAGCCTCTGACCGTTAACTTTGAAGACCGACCCGTCTTCGTGATTACGGATCTCAATAGCGCCATGAGGAAACATCTGTGTGACCTCAAATGGACCGGACCACCTGGATCTTAGCTTCCTTGTTGCAGGTAACTGTAATGGTTCACCCTGATTGGCCATGGTAGCTCTTACTTTGACTTCAGGTGTTTTCCTACAAATCTGTTCTACCTCTTCAACAAAGGGAGCAAATGGTCCACCTAGGGAGCGGCGCCCGTGCATAAAAACACAAAAAGAAACAAAACGAACTATCAAATTAAGCTAACAAACTCACTACTAAAAATATGAACTAACTAGAATAAATAAAAATAATTCCATAAAAAAATACCAAGCTAAAATTATGAAAGCAAAAAAATAATAAAAAAAAAATAAAAAAAATAAAAAAATAAAAAAAATAAAAAAATAAAAAAAATAAAAAAAATAATATAAAAATAAATCTAACCTAAGACCATGGAGAACAAAGAAATACACTTAATACGTGCCTCCCCAGCAACGGCGCCAAAAACTTGATGTATAATTTTAGTTACATCTACTTTTATACCTCGCAAGCGTACAAATCGTTCATGTAATCTAGCAGTAAGTGAGGGTCATATCCACAGGGAGGATTGAATTTTGTGTATTCTTCAGTCAACTAGCCTAACCAAATATGATGAATTAATATGAACTAAACACTAATTATATCCTAAATTATCAAGCAATAATTTAATTAACTACTTGCACAACAGGAAACGTCAACTCTGGATTTTACCGTGATTCGTGCCTCTCTCGAGCGCCACGTAACCACGAATCCGGATTCTCAATCCTTGCGTCTAGCCCCTCTCGGGCGCCTAGAGTTAATGACAAAGATCAGATTACAATAGAATGCAGAGAATTAATTTCCTATTGTGATGATGCTAAAATTATCAACTCTGGATTTTACCGTGATTCGTGCCTCTCTCGAGCGCCACGTAACCACGAATCTGGATTCTCAATCCTTGCGTCTAGCCCCTCTCAGGCGCCTAGAGTTAATGACAAAGATCGGATTTCAATAGAATGCAGAGAATCAATTTCCTATTGTGATGATGCTAAAATTATGAACTCTGGATTTTACCGTGATTCGTGCCTCTCTCGAGCGCCACATAACCACGAATCTGAATTCTCAATCCTTGCGTCTAGCCCCTCTTGGGCGCCTAGAGTTAAAGACATAAATCAGATTAAAATACCAAAATCCAACCTCAGTTATAATCCTACCCTAATTATCTAATTTAATCAAATATCCAAAAAGCAAATCTTAAATAAATATTAATTATCAAATCAGATTCAATTAACATTCAAAACCTAAGTTCAAACCATATAAAAACTAAATTCAATAATGACGAATTACTCCCCTTCTTCCTCCTCTCGCTCGGGCAGCAACTCGTTCTCACGGGTGCTGCAATTTCCGGAAATTGGTGGCGTCGGGTAGCAATAGTGAGTGGCCGGAGGTAGAGACGACGCCGGCGACGAAGGTTGGAAGCCGACAGATGGAGGGAACGTCCGGCGAAGAACGAAACAGAGGTGAAGTTCTCTAATCGGCTCTCTCGAGCCTCGGTCGGAGTCGGAATCGCTCCGGGAATGGTCGGAAATACGTAACCGACGCCAGAGTATGGTCGGAAAGTGGAGTTGGCACCGGAGAAGCTATCTCGGATCACTTCTCGGCCTGGCGAGTGACGACTGTCGAACTCACCTCGACGGAGACTCTCTCGAGCTCTCCTCGGGTTTGTTCTCGGTTGCTGGACGGCGGTGGACGACGGTGGCGCGGCGAAAGGTATTGGCCCGGCGAACGACGGTGGGGAACTCCTCTCGGGTCCTCCCCTGTTTCCGGTCGATACTCTATTTTCTGTTCATGCTCCCCTCTGGGGTTTTCCCTCTCGGGTCCCCTTTCGACCTCTCTTACTTCCTTTAAATACCATCTTCTTTATTTTAAAACTATTTGACCTAAAAATCACCTCCATTTCACTAAGGCCATTTTGGTAAATATCTCTTTCTCCACCAAAATTCTCCTGAAATTCCATAATTAAATCTATAAAAAGCATTTCAGGAAGAAATAAACCTTATAAACAATGAAATATAATTCAGGAGAGAAAAATATACAATATCGACAGTGATTAATGCCAAATTCAATAAATACTCATTTCATTTGAAAACCGATAAATAACCACCTATAACACAATTATAAAGGTTATTCTATTATAATTAACTTAGTTCTCATGTCAGAATATGACATCTATCAATAGACAAATCAGAGAAATGGCTGCAGCAGGCATGACAGCGGAAGAGATACAGAAATGGTGCGCCTCTTGGGTGAAGTATTGGCTATCGACGGAGTATCGAGAGGCATTCTCTCGAGAAGCAGTCTCGGACAAGAAAATAGACCACCGCCTAGAAAAATCAAACACGGCGTCCTGTTCCCCAGCTGATGCACACCAACACGACTCACGGCGAGTGGAACCCCATCCAAATCTACAAAAGGAAAATATTCTGATGACTATTTCGACCGGGACATCAGACGGCGGTGACCCAAAATCGTGCACATCAGAGGGGTTTTTCCCCACCCCTGTCTCCCTCGAAGCCATACACCTTCCATCGGTGACACAAACCACGAGACTGTCTGAATTGACACTTTATGGGGCACAAATTCCTCCGAAATGGGCCGACGAGTGCAGTCCATATTCGCCACATCAGCGCAAGTTTGCCTTTCACCACCGGACAGGGAGGAGGCTCCGTCAGCGCCATCGGAAACAAATCTGGTGGGCTTTGGCTTCCGGATTCTCATTCTGAGCCTCAATCTTGCCCTCGGAAGCCCAGCCGGGGACCATATCCAACGAATTTTTGGGAAGAGTTTGAAACACCATCTATTTTTAGTTCTAATCGGTGGTTCCATGCGGTTGAAGTGCCTCCAAGGTGCTGAACAATTGCAACGCTGCTCAGAAATTGGGAAGGAATTCTCTCTGTTTCTGGAAGCCAAGAACCAAAGCCCAATTGCGGGAAATTTGGTTTGGGTCTATGCAAGTCGAGATCAAATTTTTGGGAGGATGCCGGGCTCCATTAAATTTCTTGTTTGGGGACCTCTGAAATTTTTTTGGGGGCTTGGTTGTTCTGCTGCTGCGCACAACACCAGTGCGTCTATTCATTGTCCATGTGAGAATGTGAAGCTCTGTATTTTTTCAATTGCTGGGACCAGTGTGCATGTCCTATATTTATTTGTGCTTTTTGTGATGCTGAAATTTTTTTGGGGAAGGGTCTATTTCGCTGTTGATGACCACAGTGGCTTGGGTAAAGTTTCCACACATGCTATTCTCTATGCTTAGCTACTCATCGATGGACAAGAGCATGGAGTGAATGGTTTTCTTGTGCAACTACAAAGTTTTGAAATTCAATCCCCTCTTCCAGGTAGTACAATTTGGAAATGGAGCTTACAATACTATGGATAATGATATCCTGCGGGTTGATCATGTGCGAATACCAAGAGATCAGATGTTGACGTGTGTTTTGCAAGCCACTCAAGCACGGCAGTGTGTTCAATCACATGTTTCAAAATAGTTTATTTATGGAAACAACAGTGGTGATGTTCAATTTTCTGTCAACCATGAGCAGCAGCTGGATTGTGCTGCCTACCTGCAGTTGTTAAGCAGGGATGTGGATCAAAAGAACTTTGGTGGAGAGCCTCCATACAGCATTATGTTTGGAACTGACATAGATGGCTATCACACTAAGGTTCATGCGATCTTGATCCGTGATGAGACGCACCACTTGTGAAATGAGGTTTTCAATTTCTCTCCAGATGATCTATTAACAAAATCCCTTTCAAAGACCAGTATCAAGGTGCCAGCAAGTCCAAATTTTCCACATCAATCAGTGCTAGAATCTCTTCTCCCCCAGCAAGACTCCTCATTGATTGCTGAAAACATTGACAGCTTGCTCCAAAGTGAAATAAGGGACTTCTGCCTCTGTTGTGCTACACTGGCGTCTTCAGCAAGGTCCTTCCGAGAATTATCCGACACATTGTATAGCTGTCCAGAAGGTGGGTTGGCGGGAAAAATCCGCTGTGAGTGTCTATTAGGAGTGAAGATAATGCCACTTTTCTTCCTGTGGATGCATGCAGATGATGCTAAAATTGTCATCCTGGTGCTTGAAAAAGTTTGCATGATTTTAAAGCTAACATGGATCCGGCAGACTCAATATGTTGAACGTTTGGGGAACGCATCTTTACCAGTTTGCAAGTGGCTCGAAGGAGTGCAGTTCAAGGTGGCTGGTTATAGCCATTGTGTAGCAAGTGAGATTGGAAGCATTCCTGCATAGGTAAGGGAGGAGAAAAGTCTGATAGGTTCTTTTGCACATGTTGCTGCAACTCCCATGGAAGTTTATCCAGCACTAACGAAGATTAACAGGGCAGCAGAGGCAGCACTTGAGACACAGGTTACAGCCTTGGCCGGTCTTCAAATTGACTCAGCTTCATACTTACAGAAAGCGTTACCAGTGAATGTTGTCACTCTGAGAACAGAGACATTGCATCCCCTTAAATCTGTGCTTCTCATTTTCCAAAGTAGTTTGGGGGCACTGCTGTTTCTTATATCTGCTTCCCTGGAAATTGTGAACCTACTGCTCTGTGGACGAGGTGTTTCAAATGTGTTTGATGGCTGTATGGATCTAGGAGTAGGCATGTCTCTGAATGGAATACCAACAAGTGTGGAGGTTGGATTCCTTAGTCTGTGGGACTCTCTGAATTTCTGCAAGGTTGGGCAGCTCCTGAAATGCTCCAGGTGGCACCTCTGGGTTGCTGGCTGTGAATCCCACTATACGGTGTTGTTGGCCCTGCATATCTCCGTGCACGATGAAAATGAATTGGAACAGCATGAATCTCTACTCTGGAGGGCATTTGATGCACAAGATCAAAGTGGTGAAGGAGGTTTCATTAGTGTTGAGGGCGTCCACCAAGTCGTCAAAAAAGCAAAGATCAATTTGCCCATTGACAAGCTTGACCGTTTATGCAGTTCAGGGTTCATTGTCTGGAGTGAATTTTGGCAGGTTTTATGGGAGGTAGAGAGAAGCTTGGGAGGTTTAAAGGATTTCGCAAGTTCGATGGGGAAGAAGCAGACATGCCCCTGCTCAACCTGTTGCATTTTCTCTAATGGTACTCTGATCACAGCAGCTGCCAGCTCTTACTCCTGCTTCCATGGTGGTAATTGTCCTCCTTGCCTCCATGCCGCTCCTCAGCTGCCAAAATGCAATGATGCTGCTGTTCGGGAATAACTACTCAAATACCCTACCTCCAAGTGAGGCTGTTGTGATCGACCTTCGAAGGTAAAAAAAAAAAAAAGTTTTTTTTTTATTTTTTGGCTCCTCTGGTTCGATGCTCTAGTTTTGTAGTACAAAGGATTGCCTCTGATCTCGCGGTTGACGCTGGGCATGCAGGGATCCAGATGTCAGCATGGGCAAGTAGACCTACATTCGAGCTTGAGGACAAGCTCGTTCTCTAGGAGGGGAGTGATGTTATGGACTCCATAGCATCTAGAGAAGACAGATTGGGATTTATTTGCAATTTCAAGTCATTAGGGTTTAATTGCAATTTCAATTCATTAGGGGTTTATTTTTAATTTTTTAAACTTATGGCCTTTGGCTTGTTTTCCCTAATTCCCTATATAGGGACATGAGATAAATGAAAGAAGGTAAGCATTGAATTAATTAGTTGTAATTAGGTTAGATTCTCCCCTCTAAGGTCTAGGTCGGATTCTTCCTTTGAGGTCCAGGGTTGAGCTCCCTTCGAAGGCTCAAAACATCACAACAATCCTCCCTATTCATCATCTTCATCGCGTGTTAGATCCGGGGCATAACAAATACATTATGTATCTTTGCCTCGGGTGGTAGCTGCAAGCGGTAGGCCATAGGGCCAATTCGGTCCAACACCTGAAATGGACCATAAAATTTTGGAGAAAGCTTATGGCGCTTGGAGGCAGTTAGTGACAACTGGCGGTAGTGTTGGAGCTTTAACCACTCATAATCTTCTGGAGAATAATATACCTCACGGTGCTTCTTATCATAATAAAATTTCATAGAGTGCTGGGCCTCCTGGAGATGAGTATGGACCTCAGTGAGCATAGCGTCTCTTTCAACTAAGGCTTGGTCCAAAGTGACGACTTTGGATGCCCCTGGTTCATAGGCTTACAAACAAGGTCGATCTCTGCCATAAACTACCCCGAAAGGAGTAGTTCCCAGTGCGTTGTGGTAAGAGGTGTTAGAGCAAAATTCTGCCCAGGAAAGCCACTTAACCCACCGTTTAGGTGAGTCCCCCACAAAACAACGAAGATACATTTCAATCATGCGATTGAATACCTCAGTTTGTCCGACAGTCAGTGGATGATATGCAGAAGAGAATGCCAATTGGGTTCCTTGTAACTTGAATAATTCTTTCTAAAAGGTACTGGTAAAAATGGCATCCCTGCCACTGATAATGGATGCTAGAATCCCGTAAATGTGGTCCATAAATAATTGAGCTACATGAGTAGCAGTATATGCATGCGACAAAGCAATGAAGTGACTATAGTTTGAAAAATGGCCAACCACAACTAATATCACTGATTTACCTGATGAAGTGGGAAGGCCATCAATGAAGTCCATTGAAATATCGGACCAGATTTGAGACGGTAGCTGCAGAGGTTGTAGTAATCCGACAGGACTTAAAGATTCGGCTTTGTTTCATTGACAAATCCGACAAGCAGCTACATAATCAACACTCGTGCTTTCATACCCCTCCAATAAAATTCCCGACTGATTCAGAAATATGTTTTCAGTCGACCCTCATTGTGCTATCATGGATAGAAGACAGAATGGTGTGAAGAAGTGGGGACGTGTGATGCATAAAAATCTTGTTTTTGTATAGGATAAGACGATCTTGAATCATCCAATGATGAGCTGCTGTCCCTTGCTGAATATCCTAATATAATGAAATAAGTTCTGGATATTAATGTGTCTCCTCTTGATTAGATTCCAACAAAAGTGAACGTGGGTTGCTAATAGCATAAACGTGTGGTTCTGAAATGTCCCGACGAGACAAAGCATCAGCCCCCAAATTCAAACTGCCTGGCTTATATTGAACTGTAAACATCAAAGCCCATGAGTTTAGTCAACCAACGCTGCCGTGGTGATGTGGTGAGGCGTTGTTCAAGAAGATACTTGAGGCTATAATGATCTGTGCTAATGAGAAATTGTCGTCCCCAGAGATAAGGCCGCCAATGTTGGACAACCTTGGCTAACCCAATCAGTTCCCTCTCATTTGCGGCTAACTTGTGGTGGTGTTGTTCCAACTGGCGGCTGACATAAGCGATGGGGTCTCCCAATTATTGTAACACTGCACCAATACCTCCATCGGACGCATCACATTCCACCACAAAATCTTCATTGAAATCTGGTAGTTGTAGTACAGGCGTTGAGGCTAAGGCCTCCTTTAACAGCTGAAAATTCTGATCCGCTGAGGAAGACCAGTTGAATGCATGTTTCTTGAGAAGGTTGTTGAGTGGTGTTGCTATCTAGCCATAAGAACGGATAAATTTTCTGTAATATCCCGCTAGGCCCAAAAATCCCCTTAATGCGGTAAGGGAGGTGGGAGGAGGCCAATCTGTTACTGCTTGGATCTTACTCTGGTCAACCTTCACGCCCACATCTGATATAACGTGGCCCAAATATGCCACTTCTGAAGTGCCCATGGAACATTTGGATTTATTCAAAACCAAATGATGGGAGCGTAGAATGGTAAATACTTGATGGAGGTGTTGGAGATGTTCGACCCAATTTTTGCTATAGACCATGATGTTATAAAAAAATACTAACACATAGTTCCGCATAAGAGAGGAAAATACCTCATTCATGAGGGCCTGGAAGGTGGAGGTGCATTGGAGAGACCGAAGAGCACGACGGGAAACTCGAAATGACTGTGGTGCATGCGGAATGCAGTCTTCTCCACATATGCAGGGTGAACTCTAATTTGATGGTAGCCCGATTTCAAATCTAACTTGGTAAAAATCGTAGCACCATGTAACTCATCCACCACTGGAATGGGGAACTTGTCTTTAATTGTTTGCAAATTGAGTTGCCTATAGTCGACACAAAACCTCCATGATTTATCGTTTTTGCGTACCAGTAAAACAAGTGATGAGAAGGGAGACCTACTGGGCTGGATAACTCCCTGAGCGAGCATATTCAGGCACTGTCTTTCGATTTCATCTTTCTTTATATGTGGGTAACGATAAGGACGCACCACCACAGGATCGGTTCCCAACTTCAAACGAATGCAGTGATCACAGTGACGCACTGGTGGTAGACCTGTATGGTCATTAAATAAATCCGCAAATGCTGTAAGTAATGGAGCTAACTTAAAATCACCAGTGCTCTGAATCTGTAAAGTGTGAAGTGTGCTAGGCACCTGTGCCATAATACCCTGTAATGTAATCTGGCCCTGTTGTGCTGTAAATGTCATAGTCCGAGCCTGAAAGTCCCACAATATAGGGCCTAATAGCTGAAGCCATTTTACCCCGAGCACCAAGTCAAATCCTGCCAAAGGTATGTCCAGTAAGTCTGCCTTAAATGAATGTCCCTCAATGGTAAAAGGGGTGTTTGCACATAACCCAACACTGACAATTTTAGCCCCATTGGCCACTGAAACTGAGAGACCCTTTTGCTGTTGAATTTCTAATCTCAATTGTTTCGTTACGGGCTCACTGATAAAATTATGTGTGCTGCCAGAATCAACTAAAGCAAGTAACAGGAGATGGTGTAACTTGTCCTTTACCTGCATGGTATTAGAACTACGCAGGCCATGCATGGCATGGAGGAAGAGATCTGGGTCTTGTTGTTCCTCTTCAACAATATCAGTTTCAGGAAGCTCTTCTGGACCTTCCTCCCAAAGTTCAATACTGAATAATCGTTTGCAGTTATGTCCTGGAAGAAATTGTTCATCACAATTAAAACAGAGGCCCTTGGCCTTTCTGGCTTCCATTTCCTGTTTAGTCAAGAATTTACGTGGAAGATTGTGGGGGGGGGGGGGGGGGGGGGGGCACACTTGTAGATTGGTTAGCACGGTTAGGGCCATAGGAGCCAAAATGTGGTCCAAGTGCAGTACCCTGTAGTCTGTTGGTCCAAAATGGTTTTCGGCCTAATGATTCCCTCAGAACTCTTTGTTCCTGTTCCACAGCCCTGGCATAATTCATGGTTGAGTCCAAGTCTGTTGGAGCAAGTAATTCTACTTCCAATTGAACCACCTCAGTCAAGCTTCCATTAAAAATCTGAACATGTAGGTGAGGATGAAAAAATTCACTTGCTCGGGCCAACCTTTCTTGAAATGTTTTTTGGTACAATTCTAAGGTGCCAGTTTGTTTATAGTTGATCAATTCCCCCACTGGGTCGCTACTAGCTGGATGTCCAAACCTCATCTGGCAAGCATGTTTAAAATGTAGCCAATCCTGAGTGGAATGGACATTTCGGTAGTGATGCAACCACATGAGCGCTTCATCGAGTAGGTGGTAGGCGGCCAGTGTGAGCTTGTCCACATCCACCATTTGTTGATGATAGAAAAATTTCTCAAATTTCGTGAACCAAAGTAAAGGATCTTTAGATCCATCATATGTAGGAAAGTTGAGTTTAAAGTACCAGGGAACCGTAGTTGGTCCCTTTGCGTGAGTAGCCATGGGAAAAGGTTGTTGGCTCAATGGTGAGTGTGGTGGCGGCGTGAAGTGTGGGTGATGTGCTGCCGGTGGTTGAAAGTTGGTAGCTGGTGGTGGCGCTGGCGATTGAAGTGCAGCAAGCTGGCGGATGACAGTTTGGAGAGAAGATTTTAGCATGTGCAATGTATTATGGATGTTAGTAATTTCAGCACCTTGTGTTAGGATCCTCACGAGCCATGGATCTTGTCACCCTCCTCTCTTCTCTTCCTTCCATTACCTTGCTTAACGTTGAGATGGAATGAGGGGTTGAAGGGAAGTGAGTTTCGGAAAGGAGAATTGGGGGAAAAACGGAAGAGAGCTTGAAGGAGCTCTTGACCTGTTTATCTAAATTACGTTAACTAAAGTGAACTCAATTCATAATCTTCATTACCCTAGCCGTCCCCTTAAATAGGGTGGAGGACGTCCAAAACCCTAAAGACCTCTTGGGTCAATGTTTCAAACCAATAAATACTAAACCAACCCAAACCAAAGACAAAACCAAACCAAGAAACAATTACATGGAAACTGAAAAACACATTCATTAATTCCTACGCCTATTGGTAACTCGTGATGCTATAGAGTCCATAACATCACCCCCCTCCTGGAGAAAGAGCTTGTCCTCAAGCTCGAAGGAAGGATATAAAAGTCGAAATGCTGATAACGACTCCCATGTGGTGTCATTGGGATCGGCATCTGCCCACTGGACTAGAATTTCCCAATCCCCTTGAATATGGCGTGCTTGTATTACCTGAGCCGGAAGAGAAAGGACTCTGCCCTCATGTAGTGGCGGCAGTGGAGTGTGCAGTAGGGCCAAGTCACCCTGGAAGGGCTTCAATTGGGAGACGTGAAATACATTGTGGATCTTTGCTTCCGGTGGTAGCTGCAAGTGGTATGCCACGGGCCCAATTTGGTCCAATATCGGAAATGGACCATAATATTTTGGAGAGAGCTTATGGCGCTTGGCTGCAGTCAGGGACAGCTGGCGGTAGTGTTGAAGCTTTAACCACACATAGTCGCCAGGGCAATAAGATGCCTCCCGGTGCTTCTTATCATAAAAGCGTTTCATAGAGTGTTGGGCTGCCTGCAGATGTGTACGTACCTCAGTGAGCATAGTGTCTCGTTCAGCTAATGCTTGGTCCAAAGTGACGACTTTGGATGCCCCCGGTTCATATGGTAACAAACGAGGTGGATCTCTGCCATAAACTACCTTGAAAGGGGTAGTACCCAGTGCTGTGTGGTAAGATGTGTTATAGCAAAATTCTGCCCATGAAAGCCATTTCACCCATCTTCTAGGTGCGTCTCCAACAAAACAACGAAGATACATTTCAATAGTGCGATTGACAACCTCTGTTTGGCCGTCCGTTTGTGGATGATAGGCAGACGAAAATGCCAATTGGGTGCCTTGTAATTTGAATAATTCCTTCCAAAAGAGACTTGTAAAAATGGCATCCCTGTCACTGATAATGGATGAGGGAATTCCATGTAATCGGACAATGTTTTCCATAAATAATTGAGCGACCTGAGCAGCAGTATATGGATGCGCCAAAGCAAGAAAGTGCCCATATTTTGAAAATCGATCAACGACTACGAATATCACGGATTTACCTGATGAAATGGGAAGACCAGCAATATAGTCCATGTAAATATCAGACCAGATTTGAGATGGTAGTTGCAGAGGTTGCAGTAGGCCAGCTGGACTTAAAGATTCGGCCTTGTTTCTTTGACAAATCTGACAAGCAGCTACATAATCAGTAATTGTGGTCTTCATGCTCTTCCAGTAAAAGTCCCGACTGATGCGGAAATATGTTTTCTGTCGACCCTCATGGGTGCTATCATGGATAGAGGACAAGATGGTGTGAAGAAGTGGGGATGTATTATGCAAAAAGATCCTGTTTTTGTAGAGAATGAGACGATCCTGAATCGTCCAATGAGGAGCAGTTGTCCCCTGTTGAATATCCTGATATAATGACATGAGATCCGGATATTGATTTACTTCCTCATGAATTGAATCTAATAGCAGTGCACGTGGGTGACTGATAGCATAAATTTGAGTGGCTGAAATATCCCGACGTGATAAGGCATCAGCCCCCAAATTCGAACTACCTGGCTTATAATGAACCGTAAAATCGAAGCCCATGCGTTTTGTCAACCAATGTTGCTATGGGGATGTGGTGAGGCACTGTTCAAGAAGATACTTGAGGCTGCAATGATCTGTACGAATGAGAAACGGTCTTCCTCAAAGATAAGGTCGCCAATGTTGGACAGCCTTGGCTAACCCAATTAATTCCCTCTCATATGCAACTAACTTATGGTGGTGTTGTCCCAACTGACGGCTGAAATAAGCAATGGGGTGTCCCAATTGTTGTAACATTGCCCCTATACCTCCCCCGGAGGCATCACATTCCACCACAAATTCTGCCTCAAAATCTGGTAATTGTAGGACTGGCGCTGAGGCTAAGGCCTCCTTTAACAAGTTAAAGGCCTGTTCTGCTAAAGATGACCAGTGGAAGGCATTATTTTTTAGCAGGTTATTGAGTGGTGCTGCTATCTGGCCATAAGATTGGATAAATTTTCTATAATATCCCGCTAAGCCCAAAAATCCCTTTAATGCTGTAGTGGAGGTGGGAACCGGCCAATCTGTAACTGCCTGTATCTTGCTCTGGTCAACTTTCACGCCCACAGCTGAAATAACGTGGCCCAAATATGCCACCTCGGATGTACCCATAGAACATTTTGATTTATTCAAAACCTAATGATGAGAGCGTAGAATGGTAAATACCTGGTGGAGGTGGTGGAGATGTTCTTCCCAATTTTTGCTGTAGACCAGAATGTCATAAAAAAACACTAACACATAGTGGCGCAGAAGTGATGAAAAGACCTCATTCATGAGGGCCTGAAAGGTGGATGGTGCATTAGAGAGACCGAAGGGCATGACGAGGAACTCGAAATGACCGTGATGTGTGCGGAAGGCAGTCTTCTCCACATCCGCCTGGTGCACTCGTATTTGATGATAGCCCGATTTCAAATCTAATTTGGTAAAAATTGTAGCACCATGTAACTCATCCAACAACTCGTCCACGACTGGAATGGGGAACTTGTCCTTAACTGTGTGCAAGTTGAGTTGCCTATAGTCGACACAAAATCTCCAAGATTTATCTTTTTTATGTACAAGTAACACTGGTGAGGAGAAAGGAGATCGACTGGGCTGGATCACACCCTGAGCGAGCATATGCATGCACTGTCGTTCTATTTCATCTTTCTGGATATGTGGGTAATGATAAGGCCGCACCACTACTGGATCAGTTCCCAACTTTAAACAAATACGGTGATCGCAATGACGCACTGGTGGTAGACCTGTAGGGTCATTAAATAAATCCGCAAATGCCGTAAGTAAAGGAGCTAACTGATCATCACCCGTGTGTTGAATATGCAAAGTGTGAAGTGCGTTAGGGACCTGTGCCACAATGCCTTGTAATGTAATCTGGCCCTGTGGTGCTGAAAATGTCATAGTTCGAGCCTGAAAGTCCCATAATATCGGTCCTAATAACTGGAGCCATTTGACCCCGAGCACCAAATCAAATCCAGCCAATGGAATGACTAGTAAATCTGCCTGAAAGGAATGCCCCTCAATGGTGAAAGGGGTGTTAGCACATAACCCCACGCTAGCAATTTTGGCCCCATTGGCCACTGAAACAGAGAGTCGCCTTTGTTGTTGAATTTCCAATCCCAATTGGTGCGCTGCTGGTTCACTGATAAAATTATGTGTGCTGCCCGAATCAACTAAAGCAAGTAGCATGAGATGATGTAACATGGCCTTGACCTACATGGTATTAGAACTACGCAGGCCATGCATGGCTTGGAGGGAGAGCTCGGCTTCCTGTTGTACCTCTTCAACAATTTCATTTTCAAGAAGCTCTTCTGAATCTTCTTCCAACAATTCAATACTGAATAAACATTTACAGGTATGTCCGGGCAGGAATTGTTCATCACAATTAAAACATAGGCCCTTTGCCTTTCGAGCGTCCATTTCCGATTTAGTCAAAAATTTACGTGGCATAGAGTGTGGAGGCACACTAGTAGCCTGATCTGCTCGGTTAGGGGCAGAGGACCCAAAACGTGGACCAGATGCAGTACCCTGTATTCTGTTTTGCCAAAATGGTTTTCTTTGTAAAGACTCTTTTAGAACTCTCTGTTTGTGCTCCACAGCCCTGGCATAATTCATTGCGGAGTCCAAATTTGTCGGACCCATTAATTCTACTTCCAATCTGACTGCCTCTGTCAATCCAGCATTAAAAATCTGAACATGTAGGTGAGGAGGAACAAATTCACTAGCTCTGGCCAACCTTTCTTGGAACGTTTTTTGGTAAACCTCTGAGGTGCTGGTCTGTTTGTAGTTGATCAATTCTCCCACTGGGTTGCTGCTAGCTGGAGGTCCGAACCGTAACTGGCAAGCATGTTTAAAGTGCAGCCAATCCTGAATGGAATGGACATTCCGGTAGTGATGGAACCACATGAGCACTTCATCGAGCATTTGGTAGGCGGCCATAGTAACCTTGTCCATTTCCACCGTTTGTTGATGATAAAAGAATTGTTCACATTTCGTGAACCACAATAAAGGATCTTTAGAGCCATCATATGTAGGTAAGTTAAGTTTAAAGTACCTAGGAACCGTTGATGGTGCTTGTGCATGAGTGGTCATTGAACCCATTGGTTGGCGCAGGGGTGGATTTGGTGGGGGCGTGAATTGTTGGTGGGGAACTGGTTGTGGTTGAAAATTGGTTGCTGGTGGTGGCGTTGGTGCTTGAAGTGCAGCAAGTTGTCGGAGGATGGATTGTAGAGATGATTCCAGAGTGTGTAAGGTAGTATTGATGTGAGAAATTTCAGTACCATGAAGAGTGGATCGTTGTTGAAGGTCTGAAAGGACTTGACGTATGTCCTCTGGAGAAGAGGAATCACCGAGGGTGGACCTGTCTGATACCACGTTGTTAGGATCCTCACGAGCCATGGATCTTGTCACCCTCCTCTTTTCTCTTCCTTCCATTACCTTGCTTGACGTTGAGATGGAATGAGGGGTTGAAGGGAAGTGATTTTCGGAAAGGAGAATCGGGGGAAAAACGGAAGAGAGCTTGAAGGAGCTCTTGACCTGTTTATCTAGATTACGTTAACTAAAGTGAACTCAATTCATAATCTTCATTACCCTAGCCGTCCCCTTAAATAGGGTGGAGGACGTCCAAAACCCTAAAGACCTCTTGGGTCAATGTTTCAAACCAATAAATGCTAAACCAACCCAAACCAAAGACAAAACCAAACCAAGAAACAATTACATGGAAATTGAAAAACACATTCATTAATTCCTACGCCTGTTGGTAACTCGTGATGCTATAGAGTCCATAACACCTTGATGCATGGACCTTTGTTGAAGATCGGAAAGCACTTGACGTATGTCCTCTAGAGAAGAGGAGTCGCTAAGGGTAGACCAATCTGATACCAAGTTGTTAGGATCCTCACGAGCCATGGATCTTGTCACCCTCCTCTCTTCTCTTCCTTCCATTGTTTTGCTTGACGTAGGGGTAGATTGAAGGAGTAATATAAGAGAAATTTGGAAAGGGGGAATTGGCGAAAAGGGGAAGAGCTTGAAGGAGCTCTCGACCTTTAGTCTAAATTACTCTAAGCTAAATTTCTAATTCAATCACTCCCTTCATTAACCTAGCCATCCCCTTAAATAGGGTAAGGACGCCAAATACAATTCAAACCCTTGGGTCACTGGTTCAAGCCAAATAAATTCTAAACCAAACCAAACCAAAATCAATTACATGAAAGTTGAAAAACACATTAATTAATTCCTACGCCTGTTGGTAACTTGTGATGCTATTGAGTCCACAACATTTCCCTTGACGAGCTCTACTTTTCTCCATTTATCCCATCTTCTTTTTCTCCCCTTTCCGTTTTACTGAGTTCAAACCAAGTACAACAATCTTGAACTCGTACACCTATTTCAGGTGATGCTGTCCAGTTTAGCCGAGCACAACAGTGTAAGAACTCACCCTCTCAGGTTTGGATTTACCCATCCCACACCGTGTTACACGATCTATGACAAGGGAACCTAACAGTTTTATTGTAATTGGACTTTACTACCTTCATCTATTATAAATAGTGGTTCACGTACTCTGATTATAATAAGTCAATGAAGTATTTATCTTTTCCATAAATTCAACATGGTATCAAAGAAGGTTTTATGAGTTGACTTGGTCGACCCATAGAGGTAATGTGATTCTTTTCATTTCTATTATCTCAAGCAATTTAGGTTTCGTATTTATCTTTTTTTTTTTCAATTCTTACACCTGTTAGTTGTTTTATGTTTTTCAACTCTATACTGAGCTTTTCATAATGCAAATTATATATTGACGGAAATATATTTGAGTCTACTTTCAAAGGAAAAATGATTTTTTCTAATTGGAGTAATCTACAAAGAGAAATTGATATTTGAACCAGCGAAGATCAGATTGAAATAAAGGTTCAAGTAGCAAAAGAAAGCTTCAACTTTTGAGGTATTTTATGCTATCAAGAACGAGACTTTATATGGAGAATTATATATCAAAAGAAATATATGTAAGTCAATTTTGTTACCTACACAACCAATTCTCTATTTCAGTTATCTACAAAGAGAAATCGACATTTGAAGCAGGGAAGGTCAGATTGCAAAAGAGGTTTGAGCAGCAGCAAAAGGTTTCAACTTTCGAGGTATTTATACTATCAAGAACGAAACTTTATATCGAGAAATATATATAAAAAGAAAGATCTATAAGTCTATTTTCTTACCAATTCTACCAATTCTCTATCTAAGTTTTTATAAGGATATATTGATCTTAGAAGAGTAAATGGTCATGCTGGCAAAAGGAGAAACAATACTTAGTTCGACAAGATTATAGAGGACGAAATTGTTATGGACTCCATAGCATCTAGAGTCATTGCTAGACGTAGAACTTAAGTGGTGTCATTTTCAGGTTACGTTATGGGCTGGGTCTAATGTAATTTTCAGTTATGTGTGTGGGGCTTGTCATGGTTAGGGAAGTTAGCGTCAGGTTTTGGGAAATGTAAAAGTCATTGCTGGACAGTGTATGCTTTGGAGAAAAGTAAACGTCATCGTGGGAAATGTATGGATGTCATGGGAAATAGAATGACTTGGGAAATGTATGGACGTCATGGGAAAGTGAGGCTTGGAAAGTGTAACATCATGGCTCTTCTTGTTATAAGAAGGAAGGTAGTCAAAATGTAAGGAAGCTTTGATCAATTAAATTGTAGCAAGGTTGGATTCTCCCTTTCCCTAACGAGGTCCAGGGTGAGCTTCCCTTCACAAGCTCAGTTATTCCTCCTTTCATTAATTCAGTTTTCCAACTATTGGTGGATCAAAGAAATCCAAGTCTCCTTCAACGTCATACGTTAACCTGGAAGGTAGGAGTGATCGTCAGGTAACTCGATCTATGGCAAGGGAACCTCACAACGTGGTATCAGATAGGACCACCATCGGTGATTCCTCTTCCCCTACAGATGTGAGTAATCAGCTGGATGGACTCTGAATGGAGACACAACACTCTATAGCTTCTGTTCGCACAGAACTAATTGAGCTGCGGGACTCCTTCCAGCAATTTTCTCTTCGAATGGACGAGTTTATGGCAAGGGCCACTACCCCTCCTGCTTACCCGCACCTCCACCACCACCAGCCACCACCAATGGCTCCTCTGCACCCAGCCCACCCTATTCTAGGAGGACTTGACGCCAACAACCTTTCAACAGTGCCTAGGTACACTAAGCTGGACTTTCCTCCTTATGATAGGTCCACTAACCCTCTGATTTGGTTGCACCGGTGTGACCAATTTTTTTGAACCAATGAACCCAGCCCGAGGACCGGGTTCCGTTAGCAGCATTTCACATGCTTGATGAAGCAAACCTGTGGTATCACCAATTTAAATCTGAGCATTTGGTACATGATTGGGATCTTTTTTGAAATTTTTGTATGTTGAGATTTGGGCCCCCCACCCTCAGCAATCCTCTGGGTGATTTAGTCAATCTGAAACAAATGGGTTCCATAGAGACCTACCAGAAAAAAAATTTAGGAATGACTTGGCCGAGCTAGTCCATATGTGAGTCCCAATCAATATGTTAATCTGTTTACTGCTGGCTTAGCGGAGGCACTTTGCCTCAAGGTGGAATTACATGACCTCCCCTCTTTAGCCCATGCTATGAATTTGGCACGCACATTGGATGCCAAACAACGACTTATGAAAGACTCTATGGGGCGTCGCCCACCCTAGCCAGGCCGAGCAGCTACTGGAAACTCCTACGGCCATAACTCCCCTCTACGCAAAGGGCCAACTCCTATTCAGACCTCAGAGCTTCCCTGGTCCACTCCACCACCACAATACTTCAAGCGCCTTTCCAAATCAGAAATGGACCCGCGCTAAGCACAAGGGCTTTGTTTTAACTGTGATGAAAAATATTTACCGGGTCACTTATGCATGCGGCTCTTTTGGTTGGAAGTGGAAGATCCCGAGGAGACCTCCCCACCAGAAGATGAGGAAGCCCTTGAGGAGGAAGAACCGGCCATTTCCATCCATGCAATGATTGGCTTACACAACACCAACACTATGCAAGTACACGCAGGTATTCACCATTTCCGGTTACTTGCCTTGGTTGATTCGGGTAGCACCTACAATTTTCTAAGCCAAACAGCAGCCACCCAATTGGGACTAGCAATTTAGAAGAATTCTGGACTCTCCGTCTCCGTAGCTAATGGGGAAAAGCTCACCAGCATTGGTCTTTGTTCAACAGTGCAGTTTGTTATTGAGGGCCACGACTTTGCAGTGGATTTCTTGGTTCTTCTATTGGCTGGGTTTGATCTAGTATTGGGAATTAAGTGGCTCCAACAGTTGGGTCCGATATTGTGGGATTTCACTTCATTGACTATAAGTTTCACTTCGGGCCAGCACCACATCACCCTTCATGGGACTCATGCCCCTTCGCTGTGTGCACTCTAGCAACTTCAAGTGGCTGACTCCGCCCGCAGTCACTTACACTCTCTCATTGCAGAATTTGGGGATTTATTTTTGGAGCCACAATCACTCCCTCTTATCCGCAAATGTGACCATCGGATTCATCTGAAAATAGGAATGGAGCCGCTAGTGGTTAGACCATATCGTTACCCACATTTTCAAAAAGATGAAATAGAACGCCAATGCTAACAAATGCTCGAGCAAGGCCTCATTCAAGCCAACAGGTCTCCCTTTGCGTCTCCAGTGCTCTTAGTAAAGAAAAAGGATCATACTTGGCGTTTTTGTGTTGACTATAGGGAATTAATTGCACACACCGTCAAGAATAGATTCCCCATTCCAGTGGTCGATGAGCTTTTGGATGAACTACATGGTGCCAAATTCTTTACCAAGCTGGATTTGCGCTCCAGGTACCATCAGATCCTTGTACACCCTGTAGACGTGGAAAAGATGTTATGGATTCCATAGCATCTAGAGTTGTTGCTAGATGTGGGACCAAGGTGGGGTCACTTTCAAATAAGGATAAGGCTCTGATGTAATTTTAGATATATATGGGGTTAGTCATGGTTAGTGGGTTACGTCAGCTTTTGGGAAAGGGTTAAGGTGGTTAGGGTCTAATGTAATTTTAGTTATGTATGGGGTTAGTCATGGTTGGTGGTTAGCGTCAGGCTCTGGGAAGAGTAAAAGGGAAGTGAATGGGCATCATGGAAAAATGAAGGGACGTCATGGAAGAGTGAATGGATGTCATGGGTAATTGGGAATCTTGGGAAGTATAGTGTCTTGGTTCTTTTTGCTATAAGAAGGAGACTAGTCTCAATGTATTCAAGCTTTGATCAATTAAATTAGTGTAAGGTCGGATTCTCCCTTTGAGGTCCAGGGTGAGCTTCCCTTCCCAACCTCAGTATTCCTTCCTTTGTTAATTCAGTATTTCGCCTTATCCTCATGTCTTCCGATCCGGAACCAGGAGAAGATCGTCTGTGGCTGATCCATGGAAATGGGGCTTATCAATTTGGTATCAGAGCGGACCACCGTCAGCGCTTCATCTTCCCCTACAGATGTGAGAAATCTTTTAAACGAAATCAGAATGGAAACCCAGCACTTTGTCGCCATTGTACACACAGAGCTAAAGGTGCTACAAGAGGATTTTCACCGATTCACTCTTCGTATGGATGAGTTCATGGCAAGGGATCCTGCACTTCCGAGAAGTTCCAATTGGCAGTCCGACCACCAACCCCCACCCCTTCCATCTACACTGCATCCTATGCGCCCAGCGCAACCTTCGTCGACAAAAATTAAAAGGGGTTCGTGTTATGGACTCTATAGCATCACGAGTTACCAACAGGCGTAGGAATTAATGAATGTGTTTTTCAATTTCCATGTAATTGTTTCTTGGTTTGGTTTTGTCTTTGGTTTGGGTTGGTTTAGCATTTATTGGTTTGAACCATTGACCCAAGAGGTCTTTAGGGTTTTGGACGTTCTCCACCCTATTTAAGGGGACGGCTAGGGTAATGAAGATTATCAATTGAGTTCACTTTAGTTAACGTAATTTAGATAAACAGGTCAAGAGCTCCTTCAAATTCTCTTCCGTTTTTCCCCCAATTCTCCTTTCCAAAATTCAATTCCCTTCAACCCTTCATTCCATCTCAACGTCAAGCAAGGTAATGGAAGGAAGAGAAGAGAGGAGGGTGACAAGATCCATGGCTCGTGAGGATCCTAACAATGTGGTATCAGACAGGTCCACCCTCGGTGATTCCTCTTCTCCAAAGGACATACGTCAAGTCCTTTCAGAACTTCAACAATGATCCACTCTTCAAGGTATTGAAATTTCTCACATCAATACTACCTTACAAACTCTGGAATCATCTCTACAAACCATCCTCTGACAACTTGCTGCACTTCAAGCACCAACGCCACCACCAACAACCAATTTTCAACCACAACCAGTTCCCCACCAACAATTCACGCCACCACCGAATCCACCCCTGCGCCAACCAATGGGTTCAATGACCACTCATGCACAAGCACCATCAACCGTTCCCAGGTACTTTAAACTTAACTTTCCTACATATGATGGCTCTAAAGATCCTTTACTGTGGTTCACGAAATGTGAACAATTCTTTTATCATCAACAAACGGTGGAAATGGACAAGGTTACCTTGGCCGCCTACCACATGCTCGATGAAGCGCTCATGTGGTTCCATCACTACCGAAATGTCCATTCCATTCAGGATTGTCTACACTTTAAACATGCTTGCCAGTTGAGGTTCGGACCTCCAGCTAGCAGCAACCCAGTGGGGGAATTGATCAACTACAAACAGACCAGCACCTTAGAAGTTTACCAAAAAACGTTCCAAGAAAAGTTTGGCCAGAGCTAGTGAATTTGTTCCTCCTCACCTACATGTTCAGATTTTCAATGCTGGATTGACAGAGGCAGTCAAATTGGAAGTGGAATTACTGGGTCCGACAAATTTGGACTCAGCAATGAATTATGCCAGGGCTGTGGAGCACAAATAGAGAGTTCTAAAAGAGTCTTTACAAAGAAAACCATTTTGGCAAAACAGAATACAGGGTACTGCATCTGGTCCACGTTTTGGGTCCTCTGCCCCTAACCGAGCAGATCAGGCTACTAGTGTGCCTCCACACTCTATGCCACGTAAATTTTTGACTAAACAGGAAATGGACGCTCGAAAGGCAAAGGGCTTATGTTTTAATTGTGATGAACAATTCCTGCCCGGACATACCTGTAAATGTTTATTCAGTATTGAATTGTTGGACGAAGATTCAGAAGAGATTCTTGAAAATGAAATTGTTGAAGAGGTACAACAGGAAGCAGAGCTCTCCCTCCATGCCATGCATGGCCTGTGTAGTTCTAATACCATGCAGGTAAAGGCCAGGTTACATCATCTCATGCTACCTGCTTTAGTTGATTCGGGCAGCACACATAATTTTATCAGTGAACCAGCCGCACAATAATTGGGATTGGAAATTCAACAACAAAGGGGACTCTCAGTTTCAGTGGCCAATGGGGCCAAAATTGCTAGCGTGGGGTTATGTGCTAACACCCCTTTCACCATTGAGGGGCATTTCTTTCAGGCAGATTTACTAGTCATTCCATTGGCTGGATTTGATTTGGTACTCGGGGTCAAATGGCTCCAGTTATTAGGACCGATATTATGAGACCTTCAGGCTCGGACTATGACATTTTCAGCACCACAGGGCCAGATTATATTACAAGGCATTGTGGCACAGGTCCCTAACGCACTTCACACTTTGCATATTCAACACACGGGTGATGATCAGTTAGCTCCTTTACTTACAACATTTGCGGATTTATTTAATGACCCTACAGGTCTACCACCAGTGCGTCATTGCGATCACCGCATTCGTTTAAAGTTGGGAACTGATCCAGTAGTGGTGCGGCCTTATCGTTACCCGCATATCCAGAAAGATGAAATAGAACGACAGTGCATGCATATGCTCGCTCAAGGTGTGATCCAGCCCAGTCGATCACCTTTCTCCTCACCAACGTTACTGGTACGTAAAAAAGATAAATCTTGTAGATTTTGTGTCGACTATAGGCAACTCAACTTGCACACAGTTAAGGACAAGTTCCCCATTCCAGTCGTGGACTAGTTGTTGGATGATTTACATGGTGCTACAATTTTTACCAAATTAGATTTGAAATCGGGCTATCATCAAATACGAGTTCACCAGGCGGATGTGGAGAAGACTGCCTTCCGCACACATCACAGTCATTTCGAGTTCCTTGTCCTGTCCTTCGGTCTCTCCAATGCACCATCCACCTTTCAGGCCTTCATGAATGAGGTCTTTTCATCACTTCTGCGCCACTATGTGTTAGTCTTTTTTTATGACATTCTGGTCTACAACAAAAATTGGGAAGAACGTCTCCACCACCTCCACCAGGTATTTACCATTCTACGCTCTCATAATTTGGTTTTGAATAAATTGAAATGTTCTATGGGTACATCTAAGGTGGCATATTTGGGCCACGTCATATCAGCTGTGGGCGTGAAAGTTGACCAGAGCAAGATACAGGCAGTTACAGATTGGCCGGTTCCCACCTCCACCACAGCATTGAAGGGATTTTTGGGCTTAGCGGGATATTATAGAAAATTTATCCAATCTTATGGCCAGATAGCAGCTCCACTCAACAACCTGCTAAAAAAAAATGCCTTCCACTGGTCTTCTTCAGCAGAACAGGCCTTTAACATGTTAAAGGAGGCCTTAGCCTCAGCGCCAGTCCTACAATTACCAGATTTTGAGGCAGAAATTGTGGTGGAATGTGATGCCTCTGGGGGAGGTATAGGGGCAGTATTACAATAATTGGGACACCCCATTGCTTATTTCAGCCGTCAGTTGGGACAACACCACCATAAGTTAGCTGCATATGAGAGGGAATTGATTGGATTAGCCAAGGCTGTCCAACATTGGCGACCTTATCTTTGGGGAAGACCGTTTATCATTCGTACAGATCATTGCAGCCTCAAGTATCTTCTTGAACAACGCCTCACCACATCCCCACAACAGCATTGGTTAACTAAACTCATGGGCTTCGATTTTACGGTTCATTATAAGCCAGGTAGTTCGAATTTGGGGGCTGATGCCTTATCACGTCGGGATATTTCCACCACACAAATTTATGCCATCAGTCACCCACGTGCACTGCTATTAGATTCTATTCGTGAGGAAGTAAATCAATATCCGGATCTCATGTCATTATATCAGGATATTCAACAGGGGACAACTACTCCTCATTGGACGACTCAGGATCGTCTCATGCTCTACAAAAACAGGATCTTTTTGCATAATACATCCCCACTTCTTCACACCATCCTGTCCTCTATCCATGATAGCACACATGAGGGTCGACAGAAAACATATTTTCGAATCAGTCGGGACTTTTACTGGAAGGGCATGAAGAGCACAATTGCTGATTATGTAGCTGCTTGTTAGATTTGTCAAAGAAACAAGGCCGAATCTTTAAGTCCAGCCGGCCTACTGCAACCTCTACAACTATCATCTCAAATCTGGTCTGATATTTCCATGGACTTCATTGCTGGTCTTCCCATTTCATCAGGTAAATCGGTGATATTCGTCGTCGTTGATCGGTTTTTAAAATATGGGCACTTCCTTGCTTTGGCGCATCCATATACTGCTGCTCAGGTCGCTCAATTATTTATGGACAACATCGTCCGATTACATGGAATTCCCTCATCCATTATCAGTGACAGGGATGCCATTTTTACCAGTCTCTTTTGGAAGGAATTATTCAAATTACAGGCACCCAATTGGCATTTTCGTCTACCTATCATCCACAAACGGACGGCCAAACAGAGGTTGTCAACCGCACGATTGAAATGTATCTTCGTTGTTTTGTAGGAGACGCACCTAGAAGATGGGTGAAATGGCTTTCATGGGCAGAATTTTGCTATAACACATCTTACCACACAACATTGGGTATTACTCCTTTCAGGGTAGTTTATGGCAGAGATCTACCTCGTTTGTTACCATATGAACCGGGGGCATCCAAAGTTTTTGGACCAACCATTAGCTGAAAGAGACGCTATGCTCACTGAGGTACGTACACATCTGCAGGTGGCCCAACACTCTATGAAACACTTTTATGATAAGAAGCACCGGGAGGCATCTTATTGCCCTGGAGACTATGTGTGGTTAAAGCTTCAACACTACCGCCAGCTGTCCCTGATTGCAGCCAAGCGCCATAAGCTGTCTCGAAAATATTATGGTCCATTTCCGATATTGGACCAAATTGGGCCCGTGGCATACCGCTTGCAGCTACCACCGGAAGCAAAGATCCACAATGTATTTCACGTCTCCCAATTGAAGCCCTTCTAGGGTGACTCGCCCCTACTGCACACTCCACTGCCGCCACTACATGAGGGCAAAGTCCTTTCTATTCTGGCTCAGGTAATACAAGCACGCCACATTCATGGGGATTGGGAAATACTAGTTCAGTGGGCAGATGCCGATCCCAGTGACACCACATGGGAGCCGTTATCAGCATTTCGACTTTTATATCCTTCCTTCGAGCTTGAGGACAAGCTCTTTCTCCAGGAGGGGGGGGGGGGGGGGGGGGTGATGTTATGGACTCTATAGCATCACGAGTTACCAACAGGCGTAGGAATTAATGAATGTGTTTTTCAATTTCCATGTAATTGTTTCTTGGTTTGGTTTTGTCTTTGGTTTGGGTTGGTTTAGCATTTATTGGTTTGAACCATTGACCCAAGAGGTCTTTAGGGTTTTGGACGTCCTCCACCCTATTTAAGGGGACGGCTAGGGTAATGAAGATTATCAATTGAGTTCACTTTAGTTAACGTAATTTAGATAAACAGGTCAAGAGCTCCTTCAAACTCTCTTCCGTTTTTCCCCCAATTCTCCTTTCCGAAATTCAATTCCCTTCAACCCTTCATTCCATCTCAACATCAAGCAAGGTAATGGAAGGACGAGAAGAGAGGAGGGTGACAAGATCCATGGCTCGTGAGGATCCTAACAGTTCGCCATCAAACCCTTTTTCACTGGATGCCATACATCTTCCCGCACCATAGTCGCCTGAAATCCGAGAGCTCTTTGTCTCGGAAAAGCTCCCCCAATTTCTGAAATCAGATAGCGGAGACCCCAAATTGTGGACATCGGAGGGGTATTCCACAACCCCTGTCTCACGGGAAGCTATACCTCTCCCACCGGAGACGCAAAAAATGGCTCTAGATGGTTTGGCAGCTTATGGGACAACAATCCTGTCAGAACGGTCCGACGAGCGGCAGCCCAATTCGACCCTTTATCCCCGATTTGCTTTGTTCGCCATGAGCCACAGGCAGACAACAGCATGGATCACTCATTGGGCAAGTGGAAATGGTGACTACCGTGGGGCGTTCGACACGGAAAATCATTTCGGCGGGTCCACGCTGCCTCTGTCTCAGCGCATCCGTTCGGCTGTCCCACAACGGGTCAACCTCAAACCTCCAAGCATCGAATGCTAGAGCTGACACCCAGCATTGTGACCTATGCAGTCAGGGAAACTGAAAATTCCCGAACAAAGTACCTCTCCGACAGATTCCGGCCAGGTCCCTCATCTATTATACGTCAAAGGAAGCCTCAGGTTATTCTTCTCGGGGACGCCGGGGCTGGGAATAGGAAAACACAAGCAATCAAAATAATTGATTTCCCCGTGGAGACTCTGGCCTTGATGAAAGCAGACACTACTGGGCTGGGTACCATCAGATCCGTGTACACCCTGTAGACGTGGAAAAGATGTTATGGATTCTACAACATCTAGAGTTGTTGCTAGACGTGGGACCAAGGTGGGGTCACTTTCAAGTAAGGATAAGGAATGTTATGGAATCTATAGCATCTAGAGTTGTTGCTAGACGTGGGACCAAGGTGGGGTCACTTTCAAGTAAGGATAAGGGTCCGATGTAATTTTAGATATGTATGGGGTTCGTCATGGTTGGTGGTTTACGTAAGCTTTTGGGAAAGGGTTAATGTGGTTAGGGTCTGATGTAATTTTAGTTATGTATGGGGTTAGTCATGGTTGGTGGTTAGCGATTAGCGTCAGGCTTTGGGAAGAGTAAAAGCCATAGATTGGGAAGTGAATGGGCGTCATGGAAAAATGAAGGGACGTCATGGAAAAGTGAATGGACGTCATGAAAAATGAATGGACGTCATGGGTAATTGGGGATCTTGGGAAGTATAGAGTCTTGGTTCTTTTTGCTATAAGAAGGAGAGTAGTCTCAATGTATTCAAGTTTTGATCAATTAAATTAGTGTAAGGTCGGATTCTCCCTTTGAAGTCCAGGGTGAGCTTCCCTTCACAAGCTCAGTATTCCTTCCTTCATTAATTCAGTATTCCACCTTATCCTCACGTCTTCCGATTTGGAACCAAGAGGAGATCGTCTGGTGGCTGATCCATGGAAATGGGGCTTATCAAATGACCGCCTTTCCATACCCATCATGACCATTTCAAATTTCTGGTCATGCCATTTGGGCTTTCCAATGCCCCCTCCACTTTCCAGGCGTTCATGAACGAGGTATTTTGACCCGTTTTATGAAAATTTGTACTTGTTTTCTTCGATGATATTTTGATCTAGAGCCCTACCTGGGAAGGCCATCTACAACACTTGCGTTTTGTATTCCACATAATGCGTGCTCATCGCTTATTTCTGAAGCATTCGAAATGCTCTTTCGGCAACCCCGAGGTCGCTTATTTGGGACATGTTATTTCAGCCTCTGGTGTCAAGGTTGACAGTACTAAAATTCAGGCCATTATTGACTGGCCCCCTTGTCAATTAGCAACTGCGTTAAAGGGCTTCTTGGGATTATCTCACTACTACCACTAATTTATACAAAATTATGGCCAAATAGAAACTCCACTGACAAGTTTGCTAAAAAAGAATGCTTTCAATTGGTCTGAGGCCACATCTTCCTCCTTTGCACAACTCAAGCATGCCTTAGCGTCAGCACCAATGCTCCATCTTCCTAATTTTGAGGATCTTTTTATTATTGAATGTGATGCATCTGGGGAGGGGGGGGGGGGGGGGGGATCAGAGTGGTATTACAGTAGCAGGACCATCCCATTGCCTATTTCAGCAGACAATTGGCGGCTTATGAGCGATAACTTATTGGCTTAGCCAAAGCCATTCAGCATTGGAGACCATGTCTATGGGGCCCCTACTTCCTTATTCGAATCGACCATTGCAGCCTAAAGTACTTGTTGGAGCAACACCTTACCACTTCACCCCAACAACATTGGCTCAATAAATTAATGGGGTTCGATTTTCATGTGGATTTCAAACCAGGACAACTCAACTGAGGCGCAGATGCATTGTCACGCAGAGGTGTACCAGCTCCACAACTCAATGCCATCAATCAACCTCGGTTCTTGTTGTTGGATTCAATTCGGGATGAAATTCAACAAACACTAGACCTCCTAGCCTTATTGCACAACATTGAACAGCAGGCCATGGACAGCAACTGGGCCATCCAAGACCACCTCATCTTGTACAAGCAACGACTTTATCTTCCTGCCACCTCGGCCTTACTACCCACCATCCTTTCCACCTATCATGACAGTACCCATGAAGGACAACAGAAGACTTATTTCCACCTTAGTCATGACTTTTATTGGAAAGAAATGAAAAGAATGGTAGCTGACTATGTATCAGCCTGCCAAGTTTGCCAACGCAACAAAACATAAACTTTAAGCCCAACAGGCTTACTCCAACCACTTCAGCTCCCTACTCAGATTTGGGCCGATATCTCCATGGTCTTCATTGATGGTCTTCCAAAATCTTCGGGTAAATCTATCATCTTGGTGGTGGTGGATAATTCTCCAAGTATGGGCATTTTATTCCCTTATCACATCCATATACAGCTTCTCATATAGCTCAAATTTTCATGGATCACATTGTTCGACTCCATGGCCTTCTAGAATCCATCACCAGTGACAGAGATGCCATATTTACGAGTAACTTTTGGAAGGAGCTTTTCAAGCCACAGGGTAGCAAGTTGGCTTTCTGCTCCGTTTACCACCCCTAGACAGATGGGCAAACCGAGGTAGTCAACCGTACTCTAGAAATGTATTTGCGTTGCTTGGCGGGCGATCATCCCAAAACTTGGGTCCGTTGGCTTGCGTGGACCAAATTTTGATACAATACTTCCTACCACACCGCTCTTAGGACTACTCTCTTCCAGGTGGTTTATGGTCGGGAACCCCATTGACTTGTCTCTTATATTGTTGGTTCTTTTCGGATTGCTGCTATTGATCAGGCATTGGAAGAAAGAGACTGCATGCTAGCCCAGGTTCAAGCCAACTTACAGCAGGCTCAAGCGCTCATGAAGAATACTTATGAAAGGGCCACCGTGACCAATCTTACGCTCCAAGAGACTATGTGTGGCTGCGTCTTCATAAGTATCGCCAGTTGTCCCTCACTGCGTCCCAACGCAACAAACTCTCACCCAAGTACTATGGCCCATTCCAGGTCTTGGAGCGCATCGGCAGCATGGCTTACCATCTCCAGCTACCCCCCGATGCCCAAATTCATGATGTCTTCTATGTATCACTGCTAAAGCCATTCAAGGGTGACTCGATGATATTGCACACTCCTCTGCTGGCCTGTTACGGTCCTGGATCTAGCACAAGGATTCGTTGGGAGGATCTTGGATCTGCCACGGGTTACGGGTCTGCCATTCATTACTATAGAGATAGTAGGAAGACATGGGGAAGACGAAGATCAATGGAGGAATATGTGGGTTTTCGAGGAAAACCCTAACCTCGAGATCAAGAAGGTGATCTCAAGCATGTTTACGCTAGATTTAACCTAATTTTCAATGCTTGTCCTTCTTATTACTCTTACCCCTTAAATAGGGTTCACCGTGTTAGGGTTTAATAAAATTTTAAAAAAGTATCCCTATGAATAAAATATTCTAAAAATATCCCTAGGAATACATGATTCCAAAAATACCCTTGTGACATAAAACTGAAATAAAATAAAGTAAATTAAATAAAACAACTAAAATAATAATTTTATTGCATGCATAACATTACACCCCCCCTGGAAGAACGAGCTTGTCCTCAAGCTCAGAAGTAGGGTCTGTATGCTGATGTTTCCACCTGTGCCCAAGTAGCATCCGCGATCACTATGTTTGCTCTCTAGGCGCCCCAACGCGAGAGCATTCCACCCAAGGAGTTTTTTTTTAAACGGACGATTGTAGGGATGCGTGCCAAATGTTGCTACATCTCCCCTAGCAGCAGCTTTGCCCTTCCGCAATCCTAGACTGGTGTGAAACAGCCCCTCACGGCGGTCCCCCATTGGCCGGGTTGCATGGCCTACCCTTTTCCAGCCTGGCAGCAACAACATCAGGACCAACCCCGTGGGATGGAGAAGACTCAGCAGCACTGACCCCCTCCAGTTGCTGCACCCGGAAACACTTAGAGGTCTGAAACCATCATGTGTGTCACCCCTTGGCCTAGCCTCTTCCACTGTTATTTTGTAGCCATTTATATCTGAACCGTTGAGTTCCAAGGCCTGAGAGAAACCGCCATCACCGCTGAAGTCCATGTAAGTATGCCCCATAGAAGCACTAGTAGCCATGAAAGATGGCATAAACATCCATGCGTCAGTTTCCTTAGTTGCACATATGACATTAACATGCCCATTGTATATTGTTATGGACTCAATAGCATCACGAGTTACCAGTAGACGTAGGAATTAATTAATGTGGTTTTCAATTTTCATGTAATTGATTTTGGTTTGGTTTGGTTTAGAATTTATTTGGCTGAATCAGTGACCCAAGTGTTTGAATTTTTATTGGTGTCCTCAACCCTATTTAAGGGGACGACTAGGTTATTGAAAGATAGAAATTGAGTTATAATTTAGCCTAGAGTAAATTTGTTAACAGGTCGAGAGCTCCTTCAAGCTCTTCCCCGTTTTCCCAATTCCCCTTTCCGAAATTCTTTATTCATGACTCCATCAATCTACCTCAACGTCAAGCAAGGCAATGGAAGGAAGAGAAGAGAGGAGGGTGACCAGATCCATGACTCGTGAGGATCCTAACAACGTGGTATCAAACAGGTCCACCCTCGGTGACTCCTCTTCTCCAGAGGACATATGTTAAGTGCTTTCAGATCTTCAACAAAAGGTCCACTCTTCAAGGTGCTGAAATTATTAACATCCATAATACATTGTACACACTGGAATCGTCTCTCCAAACCATCATCCGCCAGCTTGCTGCACTTCAATCGCCAGCGCCACACCAACAACCAACTTTCAACCACCGGCAGCACATAACCCACACTTCACGCCACCACCACCCCCACCACTGTGCCAACAACCTGTTCCCATAGCTGTTCATGCACAGGGACCAACTACGGTTCCAAGGTACTTTAAACTCAACTTTCCTACATATGATGGATCTAAAGATCCTTTACTTTGGTTCACGAAATGTGAGCAATTTTTCTATCATCAACAAACGATGGATGTGGACAAGGTCACACTGGCCGGCTACCACTTGCTCGATGAAGCGCTCATGTGGTTCCATCACTACCGAAATGTCCATTCCATTCAGGATTGGCTACATTTTAAACATGCTTGCCAGATGAGGTTTGGATCTCCAACTAGTAGCAACCCAGTGGGGGAATTGATCAACTATAAACAGACTGGCACCTTAGAATTGTACCAGAAAACATTTCAAGAAAGGTTGGCCCGAGCAATTGAATTTGTTCCTCCTTACCTACATGTTCAGATTTTTAATGCGGGCTTGAATGAGGTGGTTCATTTGGAAGTAGAATTACTTGGTCCGACAGATTTGGACTCAGCCATGAATTATGCCAGGGCTGTGGAATAGAAACAAAGAGTTCCGAGGGAATCATTAGGCCGAAAAGCATTTTGGACCAACAGACTACCGGGTACTGCACCTGGACCACGTTTTGGCTCCTCTGCTCCTAACCGTGTAGACCAGTCTACAAGTGTGCCCCCCCACCCCCACAATCTTCCATGTAAATTCTTAACTAGATAGGAAATGGAGGCCAGAAAGGCCAAGGGCCTCTGTTTTAATTGTGATGAACAATTTCTTCCAGGACATACTTGTAAACGTTTATTCAGTATTGAACTTTGAGAAGAAGGTCCAGAAGAGCTTCCTGAAACTGATTTGGTTGAGGAGGAACAACAAGACCCAGAGCTCTCCATCCATGCCATGCATGGCCTGGATAGTTCTAATACCATGCAGTAAAGGCCAAGTTACACCATCTCCTGTTACTTTCTTTAGTTGATTCTGGCAGCACACATATTTTTATCAGTGAGCCACAACGAACCAATTGGGATTAGAAATTCAACAGCAAAAGAGTCTCCCGGTTTCAGTGGCCAATGGGGCTAAAATTTCCAGTGTGGCGTTATGTGCAAACACCCATTTTACAATTGAGGGACATTCCTTTAAGGCAGACTTACGGGTTATTCCTTTGGCAGGATTTGATTTGGTGCTCGGGGTAAAATGGCTTCAGTTATTAGGCCCTATTTTGTGGGACTTTCCGTCTTGGACTATGACATTTACAGCACAACAGGGCCAGATTACATTACAAGGTATTATGGCACAGGTGCCTAACACACTTCACACTTTACAACTTCAGAACATTGGTGATTGTAAGTTAGCTCCATTACTTATAGCATTTGCGGATTTATTTAATGCCCTATTGGTCTACCACCAGTGCGTCACTGTAATCACCGCATTCGTTTGAAGTTGGGCACCGATCCAGTGGTGGTGAGCCCTTATCGTTACCCACATAGATAGAAAGATGAAATTGAAAGACAGTGCTTGAATATGCTCGCTCAGGGAGTTATCCAGCACAATAGGTCTCCCTTCTCACCACCTGTTTTACTGGTGCACAAAAAGGATAAATCATGGAGATTTTGTGTCGACTATAGGTAACTCAATTTGCAAACAATTAAAGACAAGTTCCCCATTCCAGTGGTGGATGAATTACATGGTGCTACGATTTTTACTAAGTTAGATTTGAAATCGGGCTATCATCAAATTCGAGTTCACCCTGTAGATGTGGAGAAAACTGCATTCCACACACACCACGGTCATTTCGAGTTCCTCGTCTTGCCCTTCAGTCTCTCCAATGCTCCCTCCACCTTCCAAGCCCTCATGAATGAGGTATTTTCCTCACTTCTGCGGAACTATGTGTTAGTATTTTTTTATGACATCTTGGTCTATAGCAAAAATTGAGTCGAACATCTCCAACACCTCCATCAGGTATTTACCATTCTACGCTCCCATCATTTGGTTTTGAATAAATCCAAATGTTCTATGGGCACCTCAGAAGTGGCATATTTGGGCCACATTATATCAGCTGTGGACATGAAGGTTGACCAAAGTAAAATCCAAACAGTCACAGATTGGCCTCCTCCCACCTCCCTTACTGCATTAAGGGGATTTTTGGGCCTAGTGGGATATTACAAAAAAATTATCTGCTCTTATGGCTAGATAGCAGTACCACTCAACAACCTTCTCAAGAAACATGCATTCAACTAGTCTTCCTCAGCATAGCAGGCCTTTCAACTGTTAAAGGAGGCCTTAGCCTCAACGCCTGTACTACAACTACCATATTTTGATGAAGACTTTGTGGTGGAATGTGATGCGTCCGGTGGAGGTATTGGTGTAGTGTTACAACAATTGGGACAGCCCATCGCTTATTTCAGCCGCCAATTGGGACAACACCACCACAAGTTAGCTGCATATGAGAGGGAACTAATTGGGTTAGCCAAGGCTGTCCAACATTGGCGGCCTTATCTCTGGGGATGACCATTTCTCATTCATACAGATCATTGCAGCCTCAAGTATCTTCTTGAACAATGCCTCACCACATCACCACAACAACATTGGTTGACTACACTCATGAGCTTCTATTTTACAGTTCAATATAAGCCAGACAGTTTGAATTTGGGGGCTGATGCTTTGTCTCGTCGGTACATTCCAAAACCACACGTTTATTCTATCAGCAACCCACGCTCACTTTTGTTGGATTCTATTCGAGAGGAGACACATCAATATCCAGAACTTATTTCATTATATCAGGATATTCAGCAAGGGACAACAACTCATCATTGGATGATTCAGGATCGTCTTATCCTATACAAGAACTAGATTTTTATGCATCACACGTCCCCACTTCTTCATACCATTCTGTCTTCTATCCATGATAGCACACATGAAGGTCGACAGAAAACATATTTCCGAATCAGTCGAGAATTTTATTGGAGGGGCATGAAGAGCACCATTGCTGATTATGTAGCTGCTTGTCAGATTTGTCAACGAAACAAGGCCGAATCTTTACGTCCCGCAGGCCTACGACAACCGCTGCAGCTACCGTCACAAATTTGGTCCGACATTTCAATGGACTTCATTGATGCCCTTCCCACTTCATCAGGTAAATCAGTAATATTAGTTGTGGTTGACCATTTTCCAAAATGTGGTCACTTCATTGCTTTGGTGCATCCATATACTGCTGCTTTTGTAGCTCAGTTATTTATGGACCACATTGTCCGATTACACGGGATTCCAGCATCCATTATCAGTGACAGGGATGCCATTTTTACCAGTACCTTTTGGAAGGAATTATTCAAGTTACAGAGCACCCAATTTGCATTCTCTTCTGCATATCATCCACAGACTGACGGACAAACCGAGGTCATCAATCGCACGATTGAAATGTATCTTCGTTGTTTTGTGGGGGACTCACCTAAATGGTGGGTTAAGTGGCTTTCCTGGGTAGAATTTTTCTATAACACCTCTTACCATAGCGCACTGAGAACTACTCTTTTCAGGGTAGTTTATGGCAGAGATCCACCTTGTTTGTTATCCTATGAACCAGGGGCATCCAAAGTCGTCACTTTGGATCAAGCGTTAGCTGAAAGAGACGCTATACTCACTGAGGTCCGTACTCATCTCCAGGAGGCCCAACACTCTATGAAGCTTTATTATGATAAGAAGCACCATGAGGTATATTATTCACCAGGAGATTATGTGTGGTTAAAGCTCCAACACTACCGCCAGCTGTCACTCACTTCCTCCAAGCGCCGTATGCTTTCTCCAAAATATTATGGTCCATTTCAGGTGTTGGACCGAATTGGCCCCGTGGCCTATCGCTTGCAGCTACCAATCGAGGCAAAGATACATAATGTATTCCACGTATCGCAACTGAAGCCGTTCTAGGGCGACTCGCCCTTGCTGCACACCGCTCTACCACTACTCCATTAAGGCCGCATCCTTTCTACTCTAGCTCAGGTATTGAAAGCATGCTTCATTCAAGACGATTGGGAAATTCTCGTACAGTGGGTAGATGCAGACCCCAGTGACACTACATGGGAGCCCTTATCAGCATTTCAACTTCTCTACCCTTTTGTCAAGCTTGAGGACAAGCTTTTTCTCCAGAAGGGGGTGATGTTATGGACTCAATAGCATTACGAGTTACCAGCAGACGTAGGAATTAATTATGTGGTTTTCAATTTTCATGTAATTGATTTTGGTTTGGTTTGGTTTAGAATTTATTTGGCTGAACCAGTGACCCAAGGGTCTGAATTGTTTTTGACGTCCTCAACCCTATTTAAGGGGATGACTAGGTTATTGAAAGATAGCAATTGAGTTATAATTTAGCCTAGAGTAAATTAGTTAACAGGTTGAGAGCTCCTTCAAGCTCTTCCCCGTTTTTCCCAATTCCCTTTTCCGAAATTCTTTCTTCATCACTCCATCAATCTACCTCCACGTCAAGCAAGGCAATGGAAGGAAGAGAAGAGAGGAGGTTGACAAGATACATGTCTCATGAGGATCCTAACATATATATTCACATTTACTCCTTTTGATAAGAGCTCACCAACCTGCCCATTGTATATAGTCACAGTGCTGACCTATCGGGTCTCTGAGGAAATACTGCTCCAACACGCAACAGCTCTTGATATGCAGCATAATATTGTGGATATCTTGCCCTGGCACCCCTAAAAGCCTCTTGCCATGTATCTACTAGGACCACTATTTTCTCCTTGACATGAAAATCAGGCTTCTGTTTTACAATCCTCACCATCTCGTGCAGAACATCTTTCTCAGCAACATGCATATGAACTGTCTCCACCCAACATAATTTGTAGAGGGTGATGGCCTTGACCATCCCCCACAAGAAGAACAGCAAAGCCTACTGTTGAGGCAGCTCTTTTGACAGCACCATTGGCAAAGTGCATTATGACATTTATATCAGCATATCCTTTGACCTTGTGTATGGTAGCTTCAAACGGTTCTCCTTCTAGTGCTGTAGAAAATTGCCCAGTCAGATATGTTGTCACAATTTCAACCCATAATATCACCTCAAGAATAGTACAAACCGGCAAACCTTCACCATATGCAACATCATCGTTGCATTCTAACTCAACAAAAAGATTTCCAAATGCAATTGCAGGTTCTGCTACAGGTTTAACATCTTCAACAGAACTAGACTTTATTTTTGCAGACTCAACTGAGGCAAGCATTCCTATCAACAGTAGGTTGAGCTTGAATAGCATAATCAATGAACAAGCATGCATTCCTATCAACATATACAACACTCTTGCATACTTCTGCATTCTCAAAGGTCTCAAATCCAAAACATTTGGATTTCCCATCCCCTTCTCCCATTAGTGCAGTGCATGTAATGTTTCCACACCCACCAAATAGTTTCTTCCAATCCGAAACAGCCACACTGCTGCTGTATTCATTCACCACAATAGAAGTCATCCCATTCTGGCATGCAATCCCAACAAGTGTGCTTTGCTGGTCTAAGGCATTGTTGTATATGTTTAAAGCCATTTCAAGCAACTTGAGTGCATGTGCAAGCTCATGCATAGACTCAGAGATGGTAGAAACATCAGGTAGACCACCTCCAATGTAAAAGATGTCATTCTACCTTGGTGCCATTCTAGAATTGTAAAAGAAGTCACAAGCTCCAGCAACCAAGCCAGCCCCGAGAGAAAAAAAATACGCCTACAGAATGTTTTCACAGCGTGAGAATCATGGAGCATAATGATGAAATTGGTGAGGGCACCCCCACTCGCAGCTCCCCACCCTAAGCCAAGGGACAAAATGGCAGATGGTACAGACCAAGACCCATCCTACCTTTGAGCAACCACCAACCCTGAACCCATGTTGTAGGTAAGAACCACCCCTGCTGTTGCAACTGTTAAAATTGCCAGCCCTTTACAGCCTGGGAACACTGCCAGTGGTATAGATCTCTCTGGATATAACCTAGCAACCCTATAGTAACGCTGTAAAGTAATGGGTGACTTGTATATCTCATGTTCCATAGATAAACCTATGGGCCTATTTATCCATCCTCTCATACATGTCCAATCAGTCACCCCATGCTTTGCAACCTGCATAGCATTGCATATGGTGTTGATCAATACATCCTACAGAGGATCAAGCCTATCATAGCAAGTGGCACACACCCTCTGGGGATCCTGCTCTCTAAACTTCACAAGTAGCAAACATCTACCCTTTCCTCCAGAGGCAGTCCACACTCAAGGTTGAATACCCAACAAAAGTTCATCAATTTCATCTTCAGTAGTGAAGTGACTACCAGCCATCGGCATTTCCTCACCAAGGTCCTTTGCAGGAGAATGGTAAAATTTGTAGGACTCTTCACCAAGAACCTCTTTGGGATTGCGCAGCCATACGACCTTCACATCATTCAGGACTACCAAGCCATTGTGCTCATCAACATCGAAATAGAGCCTCCCACAAAAATATTTTAGCATCAAATTAAGCACAAATAGATATGGGACATGCACACTAGTCCTTGTTGTAAAATATCCCCTGGCAACAATACGCCAAGCCAAACAGAGTGTTCGCAATCCCTGTTGAGCATACTTATCCATAGCCTCTACAAATACCCTTATTTGTGGCCCAAATGATGCACAAGGAAGAATTGTCTCATCTTCCTCTTTAAACAAAAGGAGAATCTTTCCATTCTCGTAGTCCATGACAACAACTGACATCCTTTTCCTATCTGAGGGAAACGCTAGAGTATCCAATAACTCATATTGAATAATTGACCTATTGAGTGTCACTTCAAGAAAATTTCCATTTTTGTTGATGATAACCATGTGCAAGCAAGCAGCAGCATTAACAAGGGCTTCCTCATCCTGGGACTAAGCCTTGTAAATTATAGCTCCACTATTGCTTTTAAGTGGAATAACTGTATTGCATATTGCCATAACTGTGACAAATCTGACGATCTCAAGATCATAGGTAGCAACAACATTAAGCCGTTCCGCATCATTTATGGCATCTCCAACTTCATTTCCATAAAATTTTCCATTTATACAGCATCTGTGGAAGAACATTCTATTTTCTGTGAGGGTCCCCGTTAGATCAGTCAAAATGTACTCCACTTGTCCCAAATCCTCACTGATTTCTGTATTTGAGCCAGGGAATGGGTGTTGGTGTCCATATCATACATCTCATCATCTCAGGCTATAAATTTTGCACATAAACTAGTCACAAAATCGAGAGAAACCTGGATAGAAATTGGAATCATGATTGAACACAACAGCTCAAACCGAAGAGGTATGATTACTAATTCATACCATGGCCCTTCCTCGGAATATAGAACATACCATTACTATCTAGCCTTCTGTGTAGAAACAAGAAATCGAACAACATGACTCTAAGGCATTCCGCTGAACAACTCCCCAACATTCGGAGCTCCCATGAAGCTTGGAAATTTAAGTTCAGAGAGACAAAAATTTGGTGGCGTTGCAGAGGCTTACTCCAAATGATGGTGAAGTGGGTACCCCGCGGAACTGCCAAGAGATGGAATGGGAGGGATAGGTGGTGGTCAGAAGTTAAATCCCACCGGACTTGTTTCCGTTGGTGCCAACGTAGCCTCCTCCAGGTTCGGTGGTGAAGAGCAGCTGTTTTGGGTGTCGCCACATGGCGATTTTCTGAGACAAAGGGCTCTCTGAAACACACCATCAAAAGAAGCGCCGGAAGACACTCTGCTGGCCGTGAGGAGGGGTTTTGGGAGGTCAAACCCCCACCCTTCATCATCGACGCGGAGGGGGCATAATACCCTTCCGAGATCCCAAAAAATGGAGGTCCCGCCGGCTGATTGTGGAAAAGTTGAGGCCAAAATCGACTGTGATTTAGGAGGTGCGATTTCGGAAATGTTGAGGCCGAAATTGATGCCTTTTTGCTCGTCTAAAACAGCCCCTGCCTCTTCTACAGGGACTTTGGCTGATAACGAAGATGAAATTTTTGATTTTGCCGGCCATTGGTCGTTCTATCTATCCGGGATAGCTTCTCAAGCCATTGCTTCTCGTTGCTCCATCGAAAGAAAGTACTTCACCCAGGAGGCACGCCATTTTTGTATTCTTTCCGTTCCAATGCCTGCTGCAGCCATTTCTCTGATTTGTCTGTGCATTGCCATCACTTCGTCTTCTTGGTTCATCGTGTTCCCGCTATGATACCAATTGTTACGGTCCCGGGTCTGACACAAGGATTCGTTGGGAGGATCTTGGATCTGCCATGGGTTACGGGTCTGCCATGCATTACTGTAGGGATAGTAGAAAGACATAGGGAAGACAAAGATCAATGGAGGAATACGTGGGTTTTTTAGGAAAACCCTAACCTCGAGATCAAGAAGGTGATCTCAAGCTTGTTTATGCTAGATTTAACCTAATTCTCAATGCTTGTCCTTCTCATTACTCTAACCCCTTAAATAGGGTTCGCCCTATTAGGGTTTAATAAAATATTATAAAAATATCCATATGAATATAATATTCCAAAAATATTCCTATGAATTCATAATTCCAAAAATACCCCTGTGACCTAAAACTGTAATAAAATAAAGTAAATTGAAGAAAACAACTTAAATAATAATGTTATTGCGTGTATAACTCGACCCATCATGATGGTCGCGTCTTGCCCACTCCAGCTCACTGTTATGGACTCCATAGCATCAAGAGTGGCGCACCGGAAAAGAGAATAGATGGAGTAAACTTGTATTTCAGTACCTTTGGGGTTTAATTATAATTTGAAGTTCAATAAGGGTCTAATTATAATTATAGAACCTGTGACGTTTTCCCTGATCTATATAGGGCATCAAGACATTGAAGGAAAGACAAGAATTGATCAATTAGCTTAGACGAGATCAGGTACTCTCTCTAAGGAGGCCTAAGGTTGGAGCTCCTTCAAAGGCTCACGTTCCTACATCATTGGGCGTTCTAAGACTCCCAAATCCTTCTCTTCTTCGCCAGCCAATCTGGAAGCAAGGGGAGATCGCCAGGTGACTTGATCCATGGCTAGAGAACCTAACATCGTTGTATCAGACAGGACCACCATTGGCGATTCCTCTTCCCCTGCAGAAATTCGGAATTTTGTGGAAGAGAACCATGCTGATCTACAATCTCAAATCAATGGCCTTGATGGCAAATTTCAGATGTTGCTGTCCTGAGTGGAGGAGGGCTTTGCCCAGCTTTTTGCCCAGATGGCTTCTTCCTCACGCACATCAGAACATCGCCACCCTTAGCCCACACCACCACCTCCACCCCTGCGCCAAACACCTCCACATCGTGGGGGCATCAATCCAGCAACCCCTACCATGCCCAGGTACACAAAGCTTGATTTTCCAACGTATTATGGGTCTTCCGACCCTTTAATGTGGTTACACAGGTGTGATCATTTCTTTTCCAATCAAGGAACTCTGTCCGAGGGCAAGGTTCAATTAGCTGCCTTCCACATGCTCGATGAAGCGCTTATGTGGTTTCATCAATTCAAAAACGAGTTTGTGGTCTATGATTGGGAATTTTTCAAGGAAAATTGTATGCTACGGTTTGGTCCTCCGCTTCATAGCAACCCAGCTGGGGATTTGGTTTATTTAAAATAGCTTGGAACTATAGAACAATATCAAAAATTGTTCCAAGAAAAACTTGCCCGTGCAAGTCATTTGGTGCGACCTAAACTTTATGTCAGTTTGTTCACTGCTGGCCTTGTGGAACCACTTCACCTAGAAGTGGAATTGGAAGCCCCCACCTCCTAGCCCACACCATGAATTTGGCAAGAGCATTGGACACCAAACAGCGCCTCTTCCGAGATTCATTAACCAAACGTCCACCATGGCAACCTCGCTCACAGCACAATGGCCTTTTTTCCACTAACCCAAGGCCTCAACCCCAAACCCCCTCTCCAACACCACCACCAGCCTTTACACCACCACCTGGATTTATCAAACGTCTTACAAAAGCAGAAATTGATCAGAGTAGGGCTCAGGGACTATGTTTCAATTGTGATGAAAAATTTGTCAGGGGCCATCAATGCAAAAGACTCTTTTGGGTAGAAATAGAAGACCCCTCAAAGGATGACTTTTAGGAGGATGTGGACCAAACCGAGGAGGAGGAACCAGAAATCTCCCTCCATGCAATGACATGCCTGCACAACACAAATACCATGCAGGTCCACACCACCATGAACCATCATATTCTGCTAGCACTGGTGGACTTAGGCAGCACACATAATTTTATAAGCAGCCAGGCAGCACAACAGTTGGGTTTATCCCTACAACAGAAATCAGGAATATCAGTCTCAGTGGCAAATAGTGACAAGGTCACCACTGTCGATTTCGGTTCAGCAATGCCCTTTATGATTGAGGGTCACTCCTTTGTAGCAGATTTTTTGGTCATACCACTGGCTGGTTTTGACCCGGTATTGGGTATTAAATGGTTACAGTGATTGGGTCCGATCTTATGGGATTTCCAATCCCTTACCATGAGTTTTACACAGGACAGCCATCTGATCACCCTCCAGGGCACTAGCGTCCAGCGCCCATGCAGCCTCCAAACAGTTTCCGTGGGTCCTTCAACGGGGGATAACTTAGCTTCATTGTTGGCAGAATATGCAGATTTATTTCAGGAACCTACAAACCTTCCGCCTATATGAGCTTGTGATCACAGAATTCATTTGAAGATGGGCACAAAACCAGTGGTAGTGCGTCTGTTATGGTCCCTAGCCATGGATCTAGTAACTCGGCGAGTCAAATAAGGATCCAGCACTGTTAGAGGGTTTCTTAACACGTTTTTGTGAAAAGAAACTCTCTTTTTCTTCCCTCACATGTTATAATTGAAAAAGGAGTTTTCTTTTCTCAATTATAGATGCACCAATTCAATCAAGAGACTGTTTTACGAATCCAATTATGAAACCCCACTTTATACCTCACGTCAATGAGTAGGGTTTTTGAATTCATGCAACTACCAATGCTGAATGTAAAGAGGGCAATCTCTAGCTCTTCTAAACTCGAAAAAGATAGATAAAAATACCTCTTGAAGACCTCCTTCAATTCAGCAACTCGAAAATCCCTTTCTTGATGCTAAGGCTCACGCAAATCCTTCTTCCCTCACTGCTGGTTCATGGAAGAGATGGATGACTATTGCAGCATGGAAGAGAAGGCTGATTGCTCCTCCTTTTCCTTCCAATATCTCCTCAAAGACTCCCCAATGGATGCAGCAAACCACCAAGGATAGTTCAAGCCAAGAACCATAGGATAGGGAACCTAGCAAGAACCTAATTACTCTATTATACTCTAAATCCGAACTTACCTTATTTCTCATTCCTTACCCTTTAAATAGGGTCATTCACGCCAAGGTTAGGTTTATAAATCCCAACTATACCCCTACCTTCAAGTCTTATTACATAATCAATCAAATTCAAAATTAAAAGCAACATAAGTAATAAAAGTAAAATTAGGTGACTTGGTGAGTCATTGTCTCCTCCTCTGAGTGACTCGGTGTGCTATTGAGTCCATAACATCTGCCTCCCCTTGGAGAAAGAGCTTGTCCTCAAGCTCGTAACCTGGATAGACCTGTTTGAAGGTCTCTAATTGATCCCATGTCGCTGCCTCGGGGTCTGTAGCGGTCCACTGCACGAGGATGTCCCACTTTTCATTCGTCACACGCGCCCGTAACACCGCGTAGGGTGTCAGAATGACGTGGCCATTGTCCACTGGAGGAAGGAACGGTGGAGAAGAAGGGGCTGGCCCCTTGTGAGGTTTCAGTAGTGAGACATGAAACACATCATGTAGCTTCATTGTGTCTGGCAATTTTAGTTGATACGCCACCTGCCCGACGCGTCGAATAATGGCAAAGGGCCCAAAGTACTTGGGGGATAGCTTATGGCGCGCTGGCCCGGTGAGGGAGTGCTGTCGATACTGCTGAAGACGTAGCCACACATAGTCCCCAACCGCGTATGAGACATCCCGGTGGCTCTTGTTGTAAGCCGTAGTCATCCGGACCTGAGCCTTTTGTAGCCGGTCTGTAAACGTCTTCAACACCTGATCTCGATCCATGACTGCCTCATCAATGGCATCCACACGGGTGGTGCTTCTGGTATAAGAGAGAAGCCTCGGGGGTTCCCTCCCATAAAGAACCCGGAAAGGAGAGGACTGCAAGGCCGAGTGGAATGAAGTGTTATAACAGTATTCTGCCCAGGGTAGCCATTGAACCCATTGTTTCGGTCGATCTCCCACTAAGCACCGGAGATACATCTCGATGGTCCGATTAACCACCTCGGTTTGGCCATCCGTCTGAGGGTGATATGGGGAGCAAAATTTCAATTGCGTGCCACTCAGTCAAAACAGTTCCCTCCAGAAAGTACTCATGAAAACCGCATCCCGGTCACTCACAATAGATTCAGGAATACCATGTAAACATACAATATGCTCCAAGAAGGTCTGAGCCACGCGGGCTGTCGTGTAGGGGTGAGCCATCGGAATAAAATGACCATACTTGGAGAATCGATCAACCACCACAAACAAAACAGACTTCCCGGCTGAGAGGGGAAGACCCTCCACAAAGTCCATTGAAATATCTGCCCATACCTGAGTAGGGAGAGCAAGAGGCTGGAGAAGACCTGCAGGACTCAAATGATCTGATTTGTTCCTTTGACATACCTGACAATCGGAGACATATGTAGTAATGGAGGACTTCATAGCCGGCCAATAGAAATCCGCCCGAATACGCCACAACGTCTTCTGTAACCCCTCATGGGTAGAATCATGATAAGCTGAGAGAATGGCTGGAATCAACTCGGTCATGGTCGGAAGGGAAATCCGGTGCTTATAGCAAATGAGTGAATCCTAAATGGACCACTTAGAATCCATCTCCCCATTGGAAATTTTTTTGTGCATCTCCTGTAGTGCTGGAAGTGTGGCATGCGCATCACGGACCATGTCTAGAATGAGAAAACGTGGCTGGCTGATGGCATAAACGAGCTGCTGATGTTCAAAACGTCTGGACAAGGCATCCGCTGCCTTGTTTAATCTGCCCGCACGATACTCCACTCAGAAATCAAAGCCCATCAACTTACTAATCCAATGCTGCTGTGGTGACGTCGTGAGACGCTGCTCAAGTAAGAACTTGAGACTATAATGATCAGTGCGGATGAGAAAAGTACATCCCCATACATATGGCCGCCAGTGTTGGACCGCCTTGGCCAACCCGATCAGCTCGCGTTCATATGCAGCCAATTTTTGATAACGAGAGGCCAACTATCGACTGAAATAAGCAATGGGGTGGGAGTTCTGATGCAACACGGCCCCAATGCCCCCACCAGAAGCATCACATTCTATCACAAACAAGTCATCAAAATTTGGAAGCTGTAACACCGGTGTAGATGCAAGATCATTCTTGAGTGCGTCAAATGCCATGGAAGCCTCCTCGTTCCACTGAAAGGAATTCTTTTTAAGGAGGTTTGTCAAAGGTGCTGCCAACGGACCAAAACTCCGAATAAATTTCCGGTAATAGCCTGCCAAACCCAAGAATCCGCGTACTGCTGAGCAAGACTGAGGTTGTGGCCACTCACTAATGGCCTGAATCTTCTCGAGATCAACAGTGACCCCCTCATGGGAAATAATGTGGCCCAGGTAAGCAACATGAGATGCCCCAAATGAGCATTTGGACTTCTTCAAATATAATTGGTGTGCTCGCAATAAATCAAATACAATTCTCAAATGTTCTAAGTGGTCATCTTGAGATTTGCTATATATGAGTATATCATAAAAAAAAACAAGTACGAATTTTCGAATGTAAGAGCTAAATACCTCATTCATCAGCGCTTGGAAAGTAGAAGGAGCATTTGATAGTCCAAAAGGCATGACCACAAATTCAAAGTGGCCGTGATGTGTTCGGAATGCCGTCTTTTCAATATCTGCTGGATGCATGCGAATCTGATGATACCTAGACCGTAAGTCTAATTTTGTGAAGACCCATGATCCATGTAGCTCATCGAGCAGCTCCTCCACCACCAGAATGGGAAATTTGTCTTTTACTGTCAGCACGTTCAACTCACGATAATCAACACAAAAGCGCCAAGTCCCATCATGTTTCTTCACGAGTAGAACTGGTGAAGAGAAGGGGGACTGTTATGGACTCCATAACATCTAGAGAGGATAGATTGGGGTTTATTTGTAATTATTAGGGGTTTATTTGTAATTTGTAGAACTTATGGCCTTTGGCATGTTTTCCCTAATTCCCTATATAAGGGTGTAAGATGAATGAGAAGGTAAGCATTGAATTAATTAGTTGTAATCAGGTCAGATTCTCCCCTCTGAGGTCTAGGTCGGATTCTCCCTTTGAGGTCCAGGGTTGAGCTCCCTTCGAAGGCTCAAAACATCAGAACAATCTGTTATGGACTCATTAGGGGTTTATTTGCAATTTCTATTCATCATTAGGGGTTTATTTGCAATTTCTATTCATTAGGGGTTTAATTGTAATTTGTTGAACATTAGGGGTTTATTTAATTTGTAGAACTTATGGCCTTTGGCATGTTTTCACTAATTCCCTATATAAGGGCATAAGATGAATGAGAAGGGAAACATTAATCCAATTAGTGGTTAGCATAGCAAGGTAGTATTCTCCCTTCTAGCAGAGATCCAGGGCGAGCTTCCCTTCACAAGCTCACTCCATCTTTTTTGTCTCCGCTGCCCCTCGCCATGTACCCTTACAGGTACAAATGGTCCCCCGTGACCTACGAGCTTCCATCTTCTTCCTTCCCGTATCCCTTCCAACCAACGCTGAAGAATCCGCATGGTGGCAGATCCGAAATTGGGTATAACAACTTGGTATCAGAGCAGTCCACCCTCGGCGACTCTTCTTTTCCAGAGGACATACGTCAAGTGCTTTCGGATCTTCAACAAAGATCCACTCTTCAAAGTGCTGAAATTACTAACATCCATAATACATTGCACACTCTGGAATCCTCTCTCCAAACCGTCATCCGCCAGCTTGCTGCAATTCAATCGCCAACACCACCTTTGCAATCGGGAGGACCCTTCGCACAGCCTTCATCGGCAAACACGATAGGGGGTTTTCCGTCGAACCCTTCTCCCGCACAGCAGCCGTCAGAAATCAGGCAGCTTACCTATCACAGAAAAGCCTTCCGCACGTCCGGTATCCGATGGCGGGGCAACCTCAAATCCGACGACATACTCTGCTCTAGCAGACCCACAACACCTATTCGTCGTCCAACAGAAAATTTCGCACAATCTGCCAATCCTTCATGATGTTCGTCGTCGGCCACAAGCCAAGCTAGAAATTCGCAAGGGGAATGGCCATACTAGACAAGCTCTATTGACGGCTTATACAAATCGACAACCACCAAAACCCAGAGATTTCAATTTCACAGTCGAAATCGTCACCCTAGTGGAAGCTGAAATCATGGTTGCACGGCACACATTCAGGTATTCACATCCCATTCCACACTTTCTACCAGTGGAGTGTGCCACCGAATTAACCACTCAACGTGAGGTTAGTGCCTGGCCGGCAACGCCACCGCGATTCATTCCTCTTTCAGAAATAATGGTCATCTTACAATGCCAGCAGCAGCGGGCGTTAGCTCGGTGCCCCGTCAAATTTTTTTTTGATGAATTTGGACTTGGTTCTATTTCCTTGGGAAATTGGTCTCATCTATATGTGATGAGGCAGTGCGAAAAAGGTGTCGTTGGCGATGTTTTGATGAACAACTCGCTCATAGATATGTATGGCCCCGGTGGGTTCGTTAGGTTTGCGTGGCATCTGTTTGATGAAATGCCAGAGCAGAACGTAACTTCCTGGAACTCCATGATTTTTGGGTTCGCAATGCATGGATATGTCCCAGAGGCATTAAACACCTTCTCTCAAATGTGCATAACAGGACAGGTAAAGCCTTACTCGATCTCATTCGTTGGTGTTCTAACTGCATGTCGCCTCAGAGGTTTGGTTGGTGTGGGTCGTAGGTACTTTGATTTAACGGTATCAGAATACAAAATTGTACCCCAAATTGAGCACTACGGATGTGTTGTTAATCTTCTTGTGTGTGCTGGCTCAGTGGAAGAAGCCATAGATGTTGTGTCTGCTATGCCCATTAGACCAGATGTGGTGATTTGGAGAAGCTTTCTTAGTGCTTATTGTAAGAGAAAGGCTGGAGTTGAGATCAGCAAATTACTGGCTCAACAAATTCTAGAGTTGGATGGTGGATTTTCTCGTGGAATCTATGTGATTCTGTCCAGGGTCTATGCCTCAGCAAACCAATGGAATGATGTTGGAATACTTAGGAGATTACTGTTTGAGAAGGGGGTATTGAAGGAACCCGGTTGTCGTTCAATTGTGATGGCTGGTATTGTTCATGAGTTTCTTGCTGGGGATTCTTCTCCTCCAAGAACAAAAGAGCTATTTGACATGTTAAGTCTTTACCCTTCGGATAGTGTCCCCAATCCAGAGATTGACTTACTTGAGCCTGCTGTGACTGGTACCCTCAATGTACTTACGACATCAACTGAGGCAAACATGACACAGGTTATTGTTATTTCTTCTGCCTTTGCTGTTGCTATGACACCAACTTGGCCACAGGATACAATCATGGATGAGACTTGCTGGTCAGCCAAAGTATACTGCAGATCAACTGGGAACTGGCACTACCTTGCAACACCAGCACCAGAAAGTGACGCTTTGGAGTATGGACCGCAGAATAGACTTGACGTTGTCTGTCTGCCCAACTCTTATTCTGGGGCTGTGTTGCACCCAACCATGAATGGAAGCAGTCTTGTTTTATTCAAGATACAGATAGGAGTACACAAAAAAAAAAATCCGGAGAATAGTTGTTGGCCGAGACCGATTTGCTAAGGCTGATTGGGAACATTACAACAAGCTAACAAAGGAGATTAGGGAGCAAGTTCAGAGTGTTGGAGATCATTTTCTTCTTACTAACTCAAAGCGTGTGGAGAAAGTAATCAAAGACAAGGCGTGCAATGCTCTTCTGTTGAAGGTCATTAGTGTTGACGCCCTCCACCAAGTCCTTAGAAAAGCCCAGATAAATTTGCCAGCTGACCAGCTTGACCGTTTATGTAGTTCAGGGTTCATTGTCTGGAGTGAATTTTGGCAGGTATTATTGGAGGTAGAGAGAAGCTTGGGAGGTTTACAGGATTTTGCAAATTCGACGGGGAGGAAGCAGACATGCCCCTCCTCAACCTATTGTGTTTGCTCTACCGGTACTATGATCACAGCAGCTGCCAGCTCTTGCTCCAGATTCTATGGTGGTAATTGTCTCCATGGCTCCATGCCGCTCCTCAACTGCCAAAATGCAATGATGTTGCTGTTCGGGAAGGGACACTCCAATACCCTACCTCCAAGGGAGGTGATTGTGTTATGATCGGCTACAGACGAAAAAAAAAATAAAAAAAAAAAAAAATAATAATAATAATTTGCTCCTCTGCTAGGTTGCTCTATTTTTGTACGAACAGGCAATTCTACATTGAGCTTGAGGACAAGCTCGTTATCCAGGAGGGGAGTAATGTTATGGACTCATTAGGGGTTTATTTGCAATTTCTATTCATCATTAGGGGTTTATTTGCAATTTCTATTCATTAGGGGTTTAATTGTAATTTGTTGAACATTAGGGGTTTATTTGTAATTTGTAGAACTTATGGCCTTTGGCATGTTTTCACTAATTCCCTATATAAGGGCATAAGATGAATGAGAAGGGAAGCATTAATCCAATTAGTGGTTAGCATAGCAAGGTAGGATTCTCCCTTCTAGCAGAGATCCAGGGCGAGCTTCCCTTCACAAGCTCACTCCATCTTTTTCGTCTCCGCTGCCCCTCGCCATGTACCCTTACAGGTACAAATGGTCCCCCGTGACCTACGAGCTTCCATCTTCTTCCTTCCCGTATCCCTTCCAACCAACGCTGAAGAATTCACATGGTGGCAGATCCGAAATTGGGCATAACACAATCCTCCCTATTCATCGTCTTCATCGCGTGTTAGATCTGGGGCGTAACATCTTGGTATCAGAGCGGGAACACGATGTGCCACGAAGACCCATGGTTGGCGATGCACAGACAAATCGGAGAAATGGCTGCAGCAGGCATGGCAGCGGAAGAGATACAGAAATGGCGTGCCTCTTGGGTGAAATATTGGCTATCAACGGAGTATCGAGAGGCATTCTCTTGAGAAGCCGTCTCGGACAGGAAACCAGACCACCGCCCGGAAAAATTAAACACAGCGTCCTGTTCCCCAGCCGAAGCACACCAACATGACTCACGGCGAGTGGAACCCCATCCAAATCTACAAAAGGAAAATATTCCGATGACTATTTCGACTGGGACATCAGACGGCGGCGACCCAAAATCGTGCACATCAGAGGGGTTTTTCCCCACCCCTGTCTCCCACGAAGCCATACACCTTCCACCGGCGACGCAAACCACGACATTGGCTGAATTGGCACTTTATGGGGCACAAATTCCTCCAGAACGGGCCACTGAGCGCCAGCCATATTCACCACATCAGCGCAGGTTTGCCTTTCGCCATCGGACCCGGAGGAGGCTCCTTCAGCGCCATCGAAATCAAATCCGGTGGGCTCTGGCTTCCGGAATCTCATTCTCAGCCTCAATCTTGCCCTCAGAAACCCAACGGGGAACCATATCCAATGAATTTTTGGGTAAGAGTTTGAAACGCCATCTATTTTTAGTTCAAATCTGTGGTTCCATGCGGTTGAAGTGCCTCCAAGGTGCTGGGCAGCAGCAACGCTGCTCGGAAATCGGGAACGAATGCTCTCTGTTTCTGGAAGCCACGAACCAATGCCCAAATGCAGGAATTTTGGCTTGGGTCTATGCAAGTCGAGATCAAATTTTTGGGAGGATGTCGGGCTCCATTAAATTTCTTTTTTGGGGACCTCTGAAATATTTTTGGTGGCTTGGTTGTTCTGCTGCTGCGCACACCACCAGTGCGTCTATTCGTTGTCCACGTGAGAATGTGAAGCTCTGTATTTTTTCAACTGCTGAGACCAGTGTGCTTGTCCTGTATTTATTTGTGCTTTTTGTGATGCTCAAGTTTTTTTGGGGAAGGGTCTATTTCGCTGTTGATGAGCACAGTGGCTTGGGTAAAGTTTCCACACAAGCTATTCTCTATGCTCAGCTACTCGGCGATGGACAAGAGCATGGAGTGAACGGTTTTCTTGTGCAACTACAAAGTTTGGAAATTCAATCCCCTCTTCCAGGTAGTACAATTGGTGATATGAGGAGACAATTTGGAAATGAAGCTTACAATACCATGGATAATGGTATCCTGAGGGTTGATCATGTGCGACTACCCAGAGATCAGTTGTTGACGTGTGTTCTGCAAGCCACTCAAGCAGGGCAGTGTGTTCAATCACATGTTCCAAAACATTTTCTTTATGGGAACAGCAGTGGTGATGTTCAAATTTTTGTCAACCACGAGCAGCAGCTGGATTGTGCTGCCTACCGGCAGTTGTTAAGCAGGGATGTGGATCAAAAGAACTTTGGTGGAGAGCCTCCATACAGCCTTATGTTTGGACCTGACATAGGTGGCTATCGCACTAAGGTTCATGCGATCTTGACCCGTGATGAGATGCACCACTGGCGAAATGAGTTTTTCAATTTCTCTCTAGATGATCTAGTAACAAAATCCCTTTCAAAGACCAGTATCAATGTGCCAGAAAGTCCAAATTTTCCACGTCAATCAGTGCTAGAATCTCTCTTCCCCCAGCAAGACTCCTCATTGATTGCTGAAAACATTGACAGCTTGCTCCACAGTGAAATAAGGGACTTCTGCCTGTGTTGTGCTAGACTGGCGTCTTCAGCAAGGGCCTTCCGAGAATTATCCGACACATTGTATAGCTGTCCAGAAGGTGGGTTGGCGGAAAAAATCCGTTGTGAGTGTCTATTGGGAGTGGACATAATGCCACTTTTCTTCCTGTGGATGCATGCAGATGATGCTAAAACTGTCATCCTGGTTCTTGAAAAGGTTTGCATGATTCTAAAGCTAACATGGATCCGGCAGACTCAATATGTTGAACATTTGGGGGACGCATCTTTACCAGTTTGCAAGTGGCTCGAAGGAGTACAGTTCAAGGTGGCTGGTTATAGCCATTGTGCAGCAAGTGAGCTTGGAAGCATTCCTGCACGGGCAAGGAAGGAGAAAGGTCGGATAGGTTCTTTTGCACATGTTGCTGCAACTCCCATAAAATTTTATCCTGCACTACCTGCAACGAAGATTAACAGGGCAGGAGAGGCAGCACTTGAGACACAGGTTACAAACTTGGCCGGTCTTCAAATTGACTCAGCTTCATACTTACAGAAAGCGTTACCAGTGAATGTTGTCACTCTGAGAATAGAGACATTTCATCCCCTTAAATCTGTGCTTCTCATTTTCCAAAGTCGTTTGGGGGGCACTGCTGTTTCTTCTATCTACTTCCCAGGAAATTGTGAACCTACTGCTTTGTGGTCGAGGTGTTCCAAATGTGTTTGATAGCCGTATGGATCTAGGAGTTGGCATGTCTCTGAATGGAATACCAACAAGTATGGAGGTTGGATTCCTTAGTCTGTTGGACTCTCTGAAATTCTGCAAGGTTGGGCAGCTCCTGAAATGCCCCAGGTGGCACCTCTGGGTTGTTGGCCGTGAATCCCACTATACGGTGTTGTTGGCCCTGCATCTCTCCGTGCACGATGAAAATGAATTGGAACAGCGGGAATCTCTACTCTGGAGGGCGTTTGATGCACAAGATCAAAGTGGTGAAGGAGGTTTCATTAGTGTTGAGGGCGTTCACCACGTCCTCAGAAAATCAAAGATCAATTTGCCCCCTGACAAGCTTGACCGTTTATGCAGTTCAGAGTTCATTTTCTAGAGTGAATTTTGGCAGGTTTTATGGGAGGTAGAGAGAAGCTTGGGAGGTTTAAAGGATTCCACAAGTTTGATGGGGAAGAAGGAGACATGCCCCTGCTCAACCTGTTGCGTTTGCTCTAATGGTACTCTGCTCACAGCAGCTGCCAGCTCTTACTCCAGCTTCCATGGTGGTAATTGTCTCCATGCCTCCATGCCGCTCCTCAGCTGCCAAAATGCAATGATGCTGCTATTCGGGAATAACTACTCAAATACCCTACCTCCAAGTGAGGCTGTTGTGATCGACCTTCGATGGTTAAAAAAAAAAAAAAAAAAAAAGTTTTTTTTGCTCCTCTGGTTCGATGCTCTAGTTTTGTAGTCCAGAGGATTGCCTCCAATCTCGCGGTTGACACTGGGCATGCAGGGATCTAGACATCGGCACGGGCAAGTAGACCTACATTCGAGCTTGAGGACAAGCTCGTTCTCTAGGAGGGGAGTGATGTTATGGACTCCATAACATCTAGAGAGGATAGATTGGGGTTTATTTGTAATTATTAGGGGTTTATTTGTAATTTGTAGAACTTATGGCCTTTGGCATGTTTTCTCTAATTCCCTATATAAGGGCGTAAGATGAATGAGAAGGTAAGCATTGAATTAATTAGTTGTAATCAGGTCAGATTCTCCCCTCTGAGGTCTAGGTCGGATTCTCCCTTTGAGGTCCAGGGTTGAGCTCCCTTCGAAGGCTCAAAACATCAGAACAATCCTCCCTATTCATCGTCTTCATCGCGTGTTAGATCTGGGGCGTAACAGGGACCTACTGCTACGAATAAGGCCCTGTTGTAGCATCGCTTGACACTGTCTTTCAATCTCATCTTTCTATAGGTGAGGGTACCGATACGGACGAACAACTACCACATCTGACCCTGGTTTCAAACATATACGGTGATCACACTGTCTGAGCGGGGGGGAGCCCTGTAGGCTCACAGAAAAGATCGGAGAACTCATCAATCATGCCATCAATACTGCCTGCTGAATTATCCAGGACAGTCAGAGAATGAATGTGATGCTGTGTTTCTGTCTGACTTCCTTGTAGGAGCACTTGGCTACCACGTAGGACAAAACTCATTGTCAATGGAGAAAAGTCCCACAAAATGGGTCCCAACGTTTGTAACCATTTGATTCCCAATACCATATCAAAACCAGCGAGAGGAATAGCAAAAAACTCAGCATGAAACAAAGTAGTGCCAATAGTAAAATTTACCGCCTTGCTGATTCCATAGCTAGGAACCTTCTCCCCATTGGCCACTGAGACTGTGGCTGTCGGATGGGGAAGAATCTGTAACTGCAGGTGCTGGGCCGCCATCAAACTAAGAAAATTGTGGGTGCTCCCCGAGTCCACTAAGCCCACGAGTTCCCGATCGAAGATCTGAGCTCTGACTTGCATGGTTTTGGGCGACTTTTGCCCAGTAATTGCATGCAAGGAAATTTCTGGTGGTGCTTCCTCTATCATATCCTCGGTCACCTCGATATCATCATCTTCAACTGTATCAATTAAAAACAATCTTTTCCACTGATGACCAACCCGATATGGTTCATCACAATTGTAACACAGATTTTTGGACCGCCTCTCCATCATCTCAGCACTTGTCAATTTCTTTATGTACTGAGGTGGATGACTGCTCGATTTTGTATCCCCTAGTAAAGTGGTGCTCGGAGTGTTTCTGGGAGGAGGTGTTGTGGTCCGAACCCCCTGATGATAATTGCGTCTGCTCTGCCAGGTGGAGGAAGTACTCCTCTCCCCTGACCATGTGGGTCGTCTGTGCAGGGCCTTCTACCGCAGTTCTAAAGCATGGGCAATATTCATCGCGTGTGATAATGTAATCGGTGCATAGAGCTCCACCTCAAGCTTTAACGCCTCCGTCAGGCCTGCTGTAAATAACGCCACTTGTTGGTCCACTCGTACCATACCGTTTGCTCGTGCTAAATTTTCCTAGAATAATTTCTGATATTGCTCCACGGAACCAGTTTGTCGTAACAGAACCAAATCACCCAAGGGATTGCTATATGCAGGAGGACCAAAACGAAGAGAGCATAAATTCTTAAATTCTTCTCACTCCACAACTGGTCTATCCGCCTCAACTTGCTGATACCAGAGTTGTGCTTCTCCCAGTAAGTGGAAAACAGCCATCCCCACTTTATCATACGCTAGTACTCGTTGATGGGCAAAATTTTTTTCTCAATGATATAGCCATACCAAAGGGTCTTCTGACCCATTATAAGTGGGAAATTCAAGTTTAGTGTACCTAGGTACTGTGCCTCCTCCCTGGTGGAAGGGTCCCCCCGGGATGAAGGGTCCTTGCTGGCCTGGTACAGTGCCTCCCCCCTGGGATGAAGGGTCCTTGCTGGCCAGAGAAACTCGTGCGCCTCGTAAACTCATCTCCCCCTCTGTTATATGAATGGTCCCCTCTTCTTTGCTCTGGAGTTGTGTTCCTTCCAATAGTCAGACCAGTCTCCATTATGTCCATTCTTCCATTCAAGGTCTCCATATTGATATCCACCTTAGAGAACCTCTCCTCCAATTCAGCAAATCTTTTCTCATTATCTGCATTGCCTTTTAGGATAGCTTCAAGCAATTCATGGCTGCTGATATCTTCCAGGTTACCCTGCTCTGATACCAAGTTGTTATGGTCCCTAGCCATGGATCTAGTAACTCGGCGAGTCAAATAAGGATCCAGCACTGTTAGAGGGTTTCTTAACACGTTTTTGTGAAAAGAAACTCTCTTTTTCTTCCCTCAGACGTTATAATTGAAAAGGAGTTTCCTTTTCTCAATTATAGATGCACCAATTCAATCAAGAGACTGTTTTACGGATCCAATTATGAAACCCCACTTTATACCTCACGTCAATGAGTAGGGTTTCTGAATTCATGCAACTACCAATGCTGAATGTAAAGAGGGCAATCTCTAGCTCTTCTAAACTCGAAAAAGATAGATAAAAATACCTCTTGAAGACCTCCTTCAATTCAACAACTCGAAAATCCCTTTCTTGATGCTAAGGCTCACACAAATCCTTCTTCCCTCACTGCTGGTTCGTGGAAGAGATGGATGACTATTGCAGCATGGAAGAGAAGGCTGATTTCTCCTCCTTTTCCTTCCAATATCTCCTCAAAGACTCCCCAATGGATGCAGCACACCACCAAGGATAATTCAAGCCAAGAACCCTAGGATAGGGAACCTAGCAAGAACCTAATTACTCTATTTTACTCTAAATCCGAACTTACCTTATTTCTCATTCCTTACCCTTTAAATAGGGTCATTCACGCCAAGATAGGTTAGGGTTAGGTTTATGAATCCCAACTATACCCCTACCTTCAAGTCTTATTAATTAATCAATCAAATTCAAAATTAAAAGCAACATAAGTAATAAAAGTAAAATTAGGTGACTTGGTGAGTCATTGTCTCCTCCTCTGAGTGACTCGGTGTGCTATTGAGTCCATAACAGCATCCCTACCGCTATCCACATGTGCAAAAAGATGAGATAGAAAAGCAATGTCAACAAATGCTCCAATAGGGTATTATTCAGCCTAGCCTTTCCCCCTTTTCATCCCCGGTATTGCTGTTAAAAAAATCAAATAAATCTTGGTGCTTTTGTGTGGATTACCGTGAACTCAATGCTCTTAACATCAAAGATAAATTTCCAATTCCGGTGGTAGATGAATTATTGGATGAGCTACACGGATCTTAATTATTTACCAAGTTGGACTTGAAATCTGGGTACCATCAGATTCGGGTTTATTCGGAGGATGTCGAAAAAACTGCTTTCCGCACCCACCATGGTTACTACGAGTTCCTGGTGATGCCATTTGGGCTATCCAATGCCCCGTCCACCTTTCAAGCCCTTATGAATGAGGTATTTCGCCCTTTCTTACGGAAGCATGTCTTAGTTTTTTTTGACGATATACTGGTCTATAGCAAAACTTGGGAAGCACATTTGCACTAATTGAGATAGGTTTTCAAAATTCTCCGAGCACACCATTTATTTCTCAATCAAGCCAAATGTGACTTTGCCACTTCCGAAGTAGCTTATTTGGGGCATGTGATCTCTACCTCTGGGGTGAAACCAGACTTCAGCAAGATACAGGTTATTATGGAATGGCCCACACCGCACTCTGTTACAGCTTTGAAAGGGTTCCTTGGTCTCGTAGGGTATTATAGAAAATTTATCAAAGAATATGGTCAGCTGGCAGCACCATTGCACAATTTATTGAAGAAGCATGCCTTTTAGTGGTCTCAGTTAGCGGACTCCTCGTTTATCCAATTGAAACAGGCATTAGCGTCAGCTCCAATTCTCCAATGCCAAAAATTTCATCATAGAATGCAATGCATCCGGGGGAGGTATAGGTGCCATCTTGTAGCAACAGGGACACCTCATTGCTTACTTCAGCCGCCATCTCGCTCCTCTCCATCACAAGTTAGCCACTTACAAAAGGGAACTCACCGGTTTAGTCAAAGCCATGCAGCATTCGAGGCCGTATCTGTGGGGTAGACCTTTTGTGATCCGGACGGACCACTATAGTCTCAAATACTTATTGGAGCAGCGCCTTACTACATCCCCACAACAACATTGGCTCAACAAATTAATGGGATTCAATTTTCAGGTGGAATACAAACCAGGTTATCTCAATCATGGGGCCGACGCCTTGTCACGCAGAGAACTGGGGGATTCACACCTGCACGGATTGAGCCACCCCAGGTCCCTTTTGCTGGACACAATACGCCAAGATACTAGCCATCATCCGGATCTCCTTGCCTTACAAGCTCAAATCGAGAACCATTCCAAGGACAATAACTGGACACTACAGGAAGGTCTCATTCTACATAAAGGATGCATATATCTTCATCCTTCGTTGGCACTCCTTCCTGCCATTATTGCCTCCTTTCATGATAGTACACATGAGGGCCAGCAGAAGACATACTTCCTCCTTAGTCGGGAGTTTTATTGGAGGGGTATGAAGCGGATCATTACTGATTATGTTGCCGCATGCCAGGTCTGTCAGAGGAATAAGTCTGAATCCTTACAACCCGCCAGCTTGGTCCAGCCACTTCAACTTCCTTCACAGGTATGGATAGATCTCTGAATGGATTTTATCGATGGTCTTCCTCCTTCTGCAGGGAAATCTGTTATTCTTGTTGTGGTAGACCGGTTCTCGAAATATGCCCACTTTATGGCCCTCAGCCATCCGTATACTGCAACACAAGTCGCTCAGCTCTTCAACGATAATATTGTCCGCCTCCATGGACTTTCGGAGACCATCACTAGTGACTGTGATGCTATATTGACCAGTAAATTCTGGGGAGAACTATTTAAGCTCCAAGTTAGCCTTTTCTTCATCATACCACCCTCAGACAGACGACTAGACAGAGGTGGTTAACCGCACATTGGAGATGTATTTGCGGTGCTTTGTGGGAGACACTCCCCGACAATGGGTTTGTTGGTTAGCATGGGCAGAGTATTGTTATAATACCTCATACCACACCGCACTGGGTACTACCCCTTTTCGAGTCGTTTATGGACGCAAACCCCCGCGCCTACTTTCCTATGAACCGGGGTCTTCTCGGGTAGCAGCATTGGACCAAGCATTAGCCGACAAAGATGAAATGCTTGCTCAGGTCTGCCTTCAGTTACAGCGTTCACAAGACACAATGAAGCATACTTATGACGAAGGACATCGTTCCCTTTCCTTTGCACCTGGAGAATTTGTTTGGCTCAAACTTCAAACATACTGCCAATTCTCTCTTGCTACCATCAAACACCATAAGCTCTCTCCAAAATTTTATGGGCCATTCCAGGTTCTTCACCGTATTGGCACTGTGGCGTATCATTTGAAACTTTCACCAGACACCAAGCTACATGACGTCTTCCACGTCTCCCTTCTCAAACCGTTCAAGGGAGACTCTCCATTGCTGCATATGTTATGTACGCAATAACATTAAATGTTATGCATGCAATAATAGTATTTTTTTAGTTTTTTTATTTAATTTACTGTATTTTATTTCAGTTTTAGGTCATAGGGGTATTTTTGGAATATTTTATTTATAAGGGTATTTTTGGAATATTTTATTTATAGGGATATTTTTAGAATATTTTATTGTAATCGCTAACCGGGTGAACCCTATTTAAGGGGTAAGAGTAATGAGAAACACAAGCATTGAAGTATTAAGAATTAGGTTAAATCTAGCGTAAAGAGGCTTAGAGTTCTCCTCAACGAGCTCTAGGGTTTTCAAGTTTCCCTTAGGTTTGATCTTCGTTTTCGTCTTCCCCATGTCTTCCTACTACCCCTACGGTAATGCTTGGAATACCCATAACCTGTGGCAGACCCCAGATCCTTCCAAAGAATCCTTGTGTCAGATCCAAGACCGTAACAGCATACCCCTCTGCCTTCGCTCAAAGATGGCAGGTCTATGCCCACTCCCACACAGATCCTTCATGCAAGGCAAGTTAACTACGCATGGGAGGTGCTTGTTCAGTGGACTGACAAGGAATTGGTGGAAGCCTCTTGGGAGACACTCGAGTCCTTCCAGACTCTATTCCTCACTTTCGAGCTTGAGGACAAGCTCTTTCTTCAGGAAGGGGGTGATGTTATGGACTCCATAGCATCAAGAGTGGCGAACCAGAGAAGAGAATAGATGGAGTAAACTTGTATTTTAGTACCTTAGGGGTTTAATTGTAATTTGAAGTTCAATAAGGGTCTAATTGTAATTATAGAACCTTTGACGTTTTCCCTGATTTGTTTAGGGCGTCAAGTTATTGAAGGAAAGACAAGAATTGATCAATTAGCTTAGACGAGATCAGGTACTCTCTCTAAGGAGGCCTAAGGTTGGAGCTCCTTCAAAGGCTCACGTTCCTACATCATTGGGCGTTCTAAGGCCTCCAAATCCTTCTCTTCTTCGTCAGCCAATCTGGAAGCAAGGGGAGATTGCTGGGTGACTCGATCCATGGGTAGAGAACCTAACACTCACGTCTTCCAGGCTCACCGCGTCAATGATCTTTGGGAAATTTTAGTTCAATGGGTGGAGACGGATCCGGTGGAAGCCTCATGGGAACCATTGGCGGAATTTCAGGCCCTCTACCCCAATTTTGAGCTTGAGGACAAGCTCTTTCTCTGGGAGGGGGAGTGATGTTATGGACTCCATAGCATCTAGAGTCATTGCTAGACGTAGAACTTAAGTGGTGTCATTTTCAGGTTATGTTATGGGCTGGGTCTAATGTAATTTTCAGTTATGTGTGTGGGGCTCGTCATGGTTAGGGAAGTTAACGTCAGGTTTTGGGAAGTGTAAAAGTCATTGCTGGACAATGTATGCTTTGGGGATAAGTAAACGTCATGGTGGGAAATGTATGGACATCATGGGAAAGAGAATTACTTGGGAAATGTATGGACGTCATGGGAAAGTGAGGGGCTTGGAAAGTGTAACGTCATGGCCCTTCTTGTTATAAGAAGGAAGGTAGTCAGAATGTAAGGAAGCTTTGATCAATTAAATGGTAGCAAGGTCAGATTCTCCTTTTCCCTAACGAGGTCCAGGGTGAGCTTCCCTTCACAAGCTCAGTTATTCCTCCTTTTGTTAATTCAGTATTCCAACTATTGGTCGATCAAATAACTCCAAGTCTGCTTCAACATCGCACGTCAACCTGGAAGGTAGGAGTGATAGTCGGGTGACTCGATCTATGGCAAGGGAAACTAACATAAATCTATCAGATTATTTATCTTCTGATAATTATATTTTATAAAGAAAAATTATACTTGGATGAAGGATATTTAAGTCTAGTTTTAGAAGGAGAAATTTCAGTTCAATTTTATCTATATTTAAAGATATATTTCCCATTGGAAGAATCAAAGGACATGCTGGTATCCTGTTGCATTGAAAAAATCCGAATTTAAACCAATTATTTTGAGTCACTTTTATGTTGCTATATTAGGAAAATATCTTAGTTCTTCCTGGTTTAAGGGATTATTACTACATCTATGTTATTTGGGCTTATTACAACATCTATCATATTTGGTTCAAGCTGGGATCACTACCATTACCTCCCAATTTGAGGGGGAGAAGTACAAGAAGTACAGGAAAGATGTATTTTTTCCATATGTTGTGAATAAGTTTTATGTGACCAAAATATTCAAGAAAGAGGGAGCACAAATGAAGCTTGTGCATCTAATAAATTTTTTTTATATCATATTATTTCATGGGTCCTTTACAAGGTTTATTATTTTGGTTTGTGTTACATGTGTTGGATGATGGTAGTACTATATGGGACTAAACCCATTTCAGTTGCAGCTATTGTCTCTTTGGATAAGACATTATTATTGAAGAAAAAGATCACCTCAGTATCCTTTCCGATACCATCAATTATTTGACTCTCACAAATATCTTTGGGCCAACCCTTATTGTAACCTTATGAGTGGTGCTAGGGGTTCAACACTGTGATGGAAGAGCTTATTACTACATCTACTACCAGTTAATTTCTACCTGTGAGAGTCGGTACCCGGGTTGGGACACTGTGATGAATGATCTTATTAATACATCTATGTTATACCGCCTTGAATTGTCACATATTACTCCTACCACTTGAGAGTCGTTGTCCTGTGGAGGGACACGGTGATGGAGGAGTTTTATTACACTTCTGAGCATTACGTATAGACCCACAACCTACAAAATATAGGAGTGTGCTCCAACCTATTGGAGTATGGAGCAATGTCATACAGCTTGGAGTGATTTTACTCTCACTTATTTTATGCCAACTGGGCCTCATGGAAGAGCCACCAGCGTGAGGGGGAGTGTTGTAAGATGTAGAAGTTAGGACCCCATGAGAATGAATCTAGGTTAACTTGGAAGAAGAAGGAGAGAAGAGAGAGAAGAGAGAGAAGGACGTCAGAGAAGAGAGTTTGGATTAAGGGAAGGTGGCTGGACGTTTTTCCAAAGAGAGGAAAATGCTTGAATGCCTTACCTCTTACCCAATGCGCATATTTATAGTGTTACAAAGGCCTTAGGGTTACAACTCAATAGATTAAAAGACATACTAAGACAATATATTTACATCTTCATGCCATCCTTATGGAACATACCATAAAAAAACCACTTTGCCACTCCTTTGACGTGTGGGCTTCTAGCCTTGAGTTTGTGGGCTTGAGCCCATCTTCCAACATTCCCCCTCAAGCTGGAGGAGAAAATACATCATAAATACCCAGCTTGCCATCTATATAAGATAGAATTTTGGATGTTATCGATTTGGTGAGGATATCAGCTAATTGCTCTTGAGATGAAACATACTTAACATAAATTATTCCTGCTTGAAACTTTTCCCGTATAAAATGACAATCCACTTCAATTTGTTTAGTTCTTTCATGGAAGATTGAATTTGACATAATGTGAATAGCTGCTTGATTATCACAATGTAGGCGCATAGAGCCTCCTTTATAAAATCCCAATTTGGTAAGAAGAGTCTTTATCCATAAAAGTTCACTTACAGTGTGGGTCATAGCTTGGTATTCTGTTTGAGCACTAGATCTTGCAACCACGTTTTGGTTTTTTCTTTTCCATGTTACCAAGTTCCCCCCCACAAGGGTACAATGCCCAGACGTAGATTTTCTATCATCAGGTGATCCAGCCCAATCTGCTTATGAGAAGCCTTCTATATGGAAGTGACCATGTTGTTTATATAGCAATCCTCTTCGTGGAGCACCTTTTAAGTATCGTAGTATTCTCTCCAACGCTTGCCAGTGAGTAATTTGTGGTTTGTGCATGAATTGGCTTACCACACTCACATCATATGATATATTTAGCCTGGTTACTATGAGATAGATCAATTTTCCCACAAGTCTTTGATATTTGCCAATGTCAACATCTTCTTCAGTTGTGGCACACAATTTTTCATTTGAATCCATAGGTGTATCAACTGGTCTACAACCCTTCATTCCTGTTTCTTCAAGAAGATCTAAGACGTATTTCTTTGAGACAATACTATTCCATGATTTGACTGAAGGACTTCTATACCCAGAAAATATTTGAGCTTACCCAAATCTTTAGTCTTGAACTCTTTACATATCATATTCTTCACTTCTTGTATACTATGAGCATCATTTCCAGTCAAGATAATATCATCAATATACACGGCCAATAATATCTTCCCTTTGATAGTATCTTTAACATATACAGAGTGATCAACTGAGCACCTATGAAAGCCAAATCGTAGAAGCGCTTGACTGAATTTGTCAAACCAGGCCCGAGGGGACTGTTTTAGCCCATATAAAGATTTCTTTAACTGGCATCAAACTCCCCTTCAACCACATATCGTGGTGGTTGGACCATATAAATTTCTTCGCGTATATCGTCATTTAAAAATACATTTTTTACATCGAGCTGATATACTGGCCAAGATGAGTTAGCAACAATAGAGAGGATGATACATACCGAGTTCAATTTTGAAACTGGAGAGCAAATCTCTCCATAATCTATCCCATAGAGCTGAGTATAACCCTTTGCAACCAGGTGCACTTTAAGGCGAGCAACCGACCTATCTGGGTTGTGTTTCACCGAAAAAACCCATCTGCAACCAACCGGTCTTTTCCCTTTTGGGAGCGATGCCAATGTCCATGTTTGATTTTCATATAAACCGGTCTTTTCCCTTTTGGGAGCGATGCCAATGTCCATGTTTGATTTTCATATAATGCATGCATTTCTTCATCGATACCCACCTTCCACCATGGATGCTTCAGGGCCACCTGATAGGATTGTGGTATGTAAACAGATGATAGAGAAGCAAGAAACTGAACACACTCAGAAGATAAGCGATGAGAAGACATAAAATTGGCAATTGGATGAGACGTAGTGAAAGAACGGGTTTCCTTTCATAATGTAATAGGACAAGTATCAAATTCAGGCCCAAACATAGGAGGGGGAGAAAGACTTACCTTAGGTGTATTGAACAACTCCACAGGTGAGGGGACAGTCGGTGCTTCAGGGGGTTGAGTAATATCTTCATGAAATGGCACAAATGGACATGGAGTGGTAGGAGGAAATGTAAACCCTAGAGGAGCCTCATGTGGGGAGTAGAAGGAAGTGTCTTCAAATAAAGTCACATCCCGAGATACCATCAACCTCCGAAGTGTAGGATTATAAAAAATATATCCTTTCTGAGTTCGAGAATACCCCAAAAAAATACACCTCAGAGACCGAGGATCAAGTTTACTTTTATGTGGTGAAGTATCGTGAACAAAACATATGCAACCAAATACTTTAAGAGGAAGAGAAAATGGATCTTCACCATGAAACAAAACATTATACGGAGTTTGATTTCTAAGTACTGATGAAGGTAACCTATTGATGAAAAAGCATGTTGTAAGAATAGCATTAGGCTAATAAAAGTAGGGTACCTTCATGGAGTAGAGGAGGCCCCGAGCAACCACCATGGTGCTCGAGCTGGTGGGACCCACCATGAGGACATCAAGAAGAGTCCTCACCCAAGCAAACACGAGTCAAGGAATTAAGAAGCACAAGCTGAATTGAGTTAGAAGACATGAAGATCAAGTGAGACCCACAAATATCTCACGAGTTGTCAACCTTATCAAGATGAGTTAGAAGATCATGAGGAACCCACAAAGATAAGGCTACGAGCTGGCCTTCTCCCTTATATTGACATGAATGAAGCAAGAGTCCTAGTTCAACTCATATAAGGCTTCTAGTAGATTGGTTTGAATAGACTTAACTTAGAGAGTTAGAGTTGGAATGGAATTAGGATTGAAAGGCTAATTGCATAAGGAGTCTACCTCCTCCTCGACTATAAATAGAAGTGTTTTAATTCAGAATTAATCACGTTACACATCTCATTCTCGAGTTACTCTCTCTCTCTCTCCCCCTTTGCTAGGCATAACCTCTCTTTGCTCTTTTATTTTTTCTTCTCTCTACCCGAAAGATCTTCTTCCGTTTTCTTCTTTTTATTTATTCTTTCTCTTGCTTGGAATTATGGAAAAGGGATCCTAAATTTAACATGGTATCGAAGCATTATATTTAAGATCGCTCGTCAAAGGAATGCTCTAGAGAAGTGATGATCAACACCACTCAAAGAAGGCTCTTTTATGAAGGAAGAACACATGCCGAGAGATAAGTGTTCAAATTTTTTTTTTCATGCTACTGGTTTTTGAATTTAGAAGATGATTTAAGGATGAATATGTGAATGTTTTCATCATATTATATTACGGATATGCATGCCTCTCTATCTAGAAGGAGCTATAAAAACAGTTTTGTCGGTTTGGAAATTCTCTTTATCGAGACCGGTCCATGATCAGATTATTGGAATTTTTTTTTCGTGGGATAAGAGTTCCCTGATATAGAATATTGTTATTGAGTCTCTTATGAATGTTATTAGAGATAAAAAAATCAGAATAATAATTTAACATCAATGCTAAACTTTCCCATACATCGAGTTGATTGAAGAAGTATTACTTAGTGTTATTATTAGAATATTTTTGAAGAAGGGCCTATCATGGCTGACAAAAATATGAATATCAAAGTGATATACTGAGAATCACCACCATACCCTTATGTGGGGTATCAAATTTTATGAGTTGGTCCACATCGGTTTGGAGGTTCCTTATGACAAAAGACTTACTTGGTCACCTCACCACCCGAGGACCACCTATTGATGAAGATGATATTTTTTTATATGAAATAGCTAAAAAATGATACTTTGATAATTAGTTGGCTAATCAATAGCATGGAAGAACATGTCTCCAATAATGTTATTCATCTTGACACTACTAAAAAAATTTGGGAGACATGTTCTAAACTGTACTCATGCCCGGATACACTACATAGACCCTATGATATTTTCCAAAGAATGTTGAATACTAAACAAGGAGAACATATTCATCAGTACTTGGCCTGCTTTACAGGCTTTCTTCAAGTGTGGAAGTTAGCTGAGCCTTCAACCACTAATATTTCTATCCAAGACAACCAGAAGAAAGCCTTAATTACTGCTATTAAACCTCATCTTGTGATTGCCAAGAGTCAACTTTTGAGTGCTTCTGCTGTCCCAAAGTTTGATGATGTGTGCACAACACTACTTCATATTCCAGACACTTCTTCCTCCACTACTGACGTATCATCCGCTATGTATTCGGATCATATAGGATCATCATCTGACCGCAGTCGAGACCGAGGTAGAGGTTATAGAGGGGGCAGAGGAAGAGGTGAAAGGACTGGTGCTGGCAGAATAGATGGGAAAGAATGTACTCATTGTAAATATTTTGGCCACACTATAAGTCAGTGTCGTTGCAAGGCTTGCATTTACTGTGGAAAATATGACCATTATAAAGAAATATGTTGTAAAGCCAATGAAAAGTCAGAATTGACAAGGGATAATCAAGCCTTTATGAGTGATACAAAAGAAGAACATCCCACAAAATTAGTTGCACAGAAAAATATTACTGATGAAGAGGATGAGCTATTTCAAAATATGAAGACAATGCAAAGTTCTTCTCCTAGTGCCTCCGCAACTACTGCTACCACTACTGCTTCAGGTATGTTATATGCCTCATCTTCATCCTGGATAATTGACTTAGGAGCCTCCGAGCATCTTATAGGTAACAAAAATTTATTATATTCTCTATCTCTGAGTCTTTCACACAAGTTTGTTACCATAGTTGACGGTTCTCAAACCAAAGTCCAAGGGAAAGGTTCCACTTCTGTCACCCCATCACTTTCACTTACTGATATTCCTTTTGTTCCTACCTTTCCTTTGAATCTATTATCTGTTAGTCAATTGACAAAATATTTTAATTGCTTGGTTACCTTCTCATCCACTTCATGTGTCGTTCGGGATCTTATAACGAAGCAGGTGATTGGTGGAGGCTGTGAACAAGGGGGACTTTACTACTTGGACGTGCGAAAAATCAATATGGTTTCTACTACTGAAAATGAGACACGGTTATGGCACAATCGGTTGGGATATCCTTCTGCACATTCTCTTCATTATATGTTTCCATCTCTTAAAGTAAGGTCAAAATTTCATTATGAGGTTTGTCAATTGAGTAAACATCAAAGGAGTACATATTCTCCTCATCTAGAAGTCGAAAGTGTCACTCCATTTTCATTAATCCATACTGATGTTTGGGGGTCCTTGAGTGTGTCTAATATTTCTCAAGAAAAATATTTTATTACTTTTATTGATGATTTCACTCGTACAACTTGGTTGTTTATCTTTAAGGAGCGTTCTGAGATACCATTCATTTTTAAGTCATTTCATCCTATGGTACTCTCGTAATTTGTTCAAAAAATAAAAATTCTCCGGTCTGATAATGCCAAAGAATATATTTCCAAAGACCTTGACTCTTTTTGTCAAGAAAATGGCATTATGTATCAAACATCATGCGCCTACACTCAAAAAAATGGTGTAGCCGAACAAAAAAATCATCATATTCTTAAGGGGGGGTTAGTGCACATGACTCAGGACATGATCTCCATGCGCATTACGTAGTTCATGTCCTGAGGTCGTTAGGGAACGCCAAAATTCATGTCATGTACATGAACATCCATGATTCAGGAGTTTGTTATGGTCCCGGATCTGACACGTGGATTCTTTGGGAGGATCTGCAATCTGCCACGGGTTATGGGTCTTCCAAGCATTACCATAGGGGTAGTAGGAAGACATGGGGAAGACGAAAACGAAAGATCAAGCCTAAGGGAAGCTTGATAACCCTAGAGCTCGTTGAGGAGAACTCTAAGCCTCTCTACACAATTAACCTAATTCTTAATACTTCAATGCTTGTATTTCTCATTAGTCTTACCCCATAAATAGGGTTCACCCGGTTAGGGTTTACAATAAAATATTCTAAAAATACCCCTATAAATAAAATATTCCAAAAATACCCCTATAAATAAAATATTCCAAAAATACCCCTATGACCTAAAACTGAAATAAAATAAAGTAAATTAAAGAAAACAGTAAAATAATAATGTTATTGTGTGCATGACATTACACCCCCCTTGGAAAACAAGCTTGTCCTCAAGCTCGGAAGTAGTGTCTGTATGCCGACGTCTTCACCGGTGCTGAAGTAGCATCCGCGAAAGCTATGATGCCCCCTCTGTTTGCCCGCTTCCTTTTGTTTTGTTTTGTTTTTTTTTTTTGGGGCCCGGTCCGAGTCAACCTGGGTTGACCCGGTTCAGGAACCCGGTCCGGCTTGCGACTCAGCGGACCGGGCCGATTAAATTTTCCTAAGTTAGGAAAATTTAATCGGGAGTCGTCGTCTTCCTTCGGCGGCTCCTGAACTCTGCGGCCGGCAGTTCCATTCCTCACGGCACCAACGAAGTCCGGCGATTGGCTTCTTCTTCCTCTCTCCCGGCACCGACGGAATCGCCTGATTTTTCGGTGATGAAGAGCAGCCCATTGGGGCTTCGCTTCGCCGATGGGAGAGTTGCCGAGACAGAGGGCTCTCGGAATATCGCCGACGGTTCTGCTGGAATGTCGCCGACGGGTCTTCTGCTGAATTTTCGTCAACGGTCTTCTGCGGAAATATCTTCGACGATCTTCTGCTGGAATGTTGACGATTCTGTTGTTGGAATGTCGCCGAACAGGGCGGAATTGTCGCCGACGGAGTCTCATGCTGCTCCTGCGGTGACTAGCAGCCCTTGGAGGCTTCGCCGATTGGAATTTTGCCGAGACAGACTCTCGAAAATATTTCCCGGTGGGAATGGCCGGGAAATTTTTCCCCTCCCGTGCGGAACTGAAATTTTCCCCCTCCCGTGCAGAACGGAAATTTTCCCCATTGGCTTGTTGCCGTGTGCAGGTTTTAGGGACTGATTTCTGTTGATTTTCTGAGTCCGCCTCTCAAGACGATTTTTTTGATTTTTTCGGCCATGGGCCGTTCTGCCCGTCCGAGATAGAGAATTGAGGTTGTATGACATGTTTTGTTGCAACAACAAGTTTCTCCCTTCCATAACGTTCAATGGAAGCATCTAACCGTGCTCGTATTTTCTCCAATTCCTTACCCATAGTGATCCATCTTTCTTGGGATATAGAATAACCTATTGTGTTCCCGCTCTGATACCAGTTGTTACGGTCCCGGATCTGACACGTGGATTCTTTGGGAGGATCTGCAATCTGCCTCGGGTTACGGGTCTTCCAAGCATTACCATAGGGGTAGTAGGAAGACATGGGGAAGACGAAAACGAAAGATCAAGCCTAAGGGAAGCTTGATAACCCTAGAGCTCGTTGAGGAGAACTCTAAGCCTCTCTACACAATTAACCTAATTCTTAATACTTCAATGCTTGTATTTCTCATTAGTCTTACCCCTTAAATAGGGTTCACCCGGTTAGGGTTTACAATAAAATATTCTAAAAATACCCCTATAAATAAAATATTCCAAAAATACCCCTATGACCTAAAACTGAAATAAAATAAAGTAAATTAAAGAAAACACTAAAATAATAATGTTATTGTGTGCATAACAGAGTTCATGTCCCAAGAGTAAACGGCGGAAAGTGCTTTCCGCCTGATTTTGAGAATCATCTACATGACTCACGCGTGGGGCTGTCTCTCGGCGAGCGGGGCTGTCTCTCGGGGCTCTCTCTACCGCACACCCTCTCTGCCATTTCATTCCCACATCCCTCTCTCGGTGTTGCCGTAGCCCTCTCTTGTTCCGCAGCCCTCTGTCGGTGTTGCCCGCCGCCATCGCCGGCCGTCACCGTTGCCTACTAGCCCGTCCCCGTCACCATTCTCGTTGCCCTCTGGCACGCAGTTGAGGAAGACGACGATGGTTTAATTTTTCCTAAGTTAGAAAAAATTAAACTATCTTCATAAAAATCATTAATTTATAATTTTTATTTATAAAATAATTATTTTTATTTATAAAATAATTATTTTTATTTATTTAATATAGTTATTTTACAATTACTATATGAAAATAGTGATTTAATAGTCATAATTAAAATATTTTTAAAATAAATATTTGATAAATTATTTTTGGCATAATTATCCGATTGCTATAGTTAATTAAACCAATAGTTTTAAATTTTGTGATAATATATTATTAATTAATAATACATAAAATATATTATGTTCAAATATATAGTGTGTTAAAGTTATGATTAGATCATTTTTTTCTCTTAAATTATTCATTTTTAGGTTAAAGTATATCATATGTTATTAATAAATTAATAACTCAACGTATTACTTTCGTTTTTGTTATTTATAATGTTATTTATTTATTATTTGTAATTAATCATGTAGGTATTTCATTGGCTCATGTAATTACCATATTAATGCACAATAAACTATCTAATTCAATTAATAAATATATTAGTATATTTAATTATACATTAAATAACTTATTCGTGTAGTAATAATGGTTGTTTTACCTAATTTGGGGTTTAAGGATTATGTTGTAATTAAGTGCACTGTAAAGGTTTAGAGATTCTCTTATTTTTTATGTTTTTCTCATGTTGGGGTACTAACACTGGAAACTATTTTCCAGTGCACAAGAAGTCGTCAACACTAACACCAAGTGCGAAGATGAACTTCATGTACATGACTGACATGATCTTCATGTTGGACATGAACTTGATCTTCAAGAATCCATTTGGGGCACTAAACACCCCCCCCCCTAACATAGCTCGAGGTTTATTATATGCCATGAAAGTTTTGTACTTTTATTGGCCTCATGCCATCCTTACGGCTTGCTTTCTTATAAATCGTCTACTATCTACTGTTCTTGGTAATAAATCTCCTTACTCTAGATTATTACCGAATTATGATCCATTTTCTTTACCATTAAAAGTATTCAGATGTCAATGTTTTGTTCATAATTCATTACTTAGACATAGCAAACTTGATCCTAAATCTATCAAGTGTATTTTTTTGGGATACTCGCGCACACAAAAGGGTTATGTTTGTTATAGTTCTACTCTTCAACATTTATTTGTGTCCAGGGATGTAACATTTTTTGAGGACTCATATTATTTTGATAGTGCTCCTCCTGGTCTGTCCTCAGTACCAAGTTCCCCTTGATCGGTTGTGCCTCGTGATACAGAGATTATTCAACCCCTAGAACAAGTGGCTGACACCACACCTGCCGAGTTAACAAATCCATCAGAGGTAAGTCCTTCATCACCAGTTATTTTTGGTCCTCAATATGATACTTGTACAATGGCTATACGGAAAGAACCTCGATCATGCACTCAACCTTCTACTTCTCATCCTATTTCCAATTTCGTGTCTCATCATCGACTCTCACCTTTATGTTATCAGTTTCTTTATTCTATTTCCTCCTTAACTATTCCACAGTCATATCAGAAGGTTCTACAACATCCAGGGTGGAAGGCAACAATGGATGAAGAAATGAAGGCACTTAATGATAATCATACATGGTCACTGGTTCCTCTTCGCACAAGTAAAAAACCTGTTGGTTGCAAGTGGGTTTATACTATCAAACATAATTTGGATGGGTCAATTGCACGACTGAAGGCTCGTCTGATTGCCAAAGGTTATACTCAATGCTATGGAATTGATTATGAAGAAACCTTCTCTCCAGTGGCAAAAATGAACTCGGTACGTATATTATTATCTCTGACAGCCAATTCATCATGGCTGATATATCAACTGGATGTGAAAAATGCATTTCTTAAAGTTGATATTAAAGAAGAAATTTAGATGCAACAACCACCTGGGTATGTGGTAGAGGGGGAGTCCGTATGCCACCTTAAAAAATCTCTATATGGTCTAAAGCAATCCCCTCGGGCATGGTTTGAGAAATTTAGTCAAGCCATCAGACGTGCCGGTTTTCACAGATGCTCTACTGATCACTCAGTATTTATTGAAAATATAGCGAGAGGTAAGGTTATTCTGGCTGTATATGTCGATGATATTATTTTAATTGGGAGCGATTCCGAAGGCATTCAGAAAACAAAGGAGAAAATATGTGCTGAATTCAAGACGAAGGATCTTGGATTACTCAAATATTTTTTGGGTATTGAAGTATTACAATCCAGACATGGGATTGTCTATCCCAAATGAAGTATGCCCTTGATCTACTAGAAGAAACAAGAATGATGAGATGCAATCCAGCAGACACTTCTATGTATGCAAATACAAAATTATGTGGAGGCACTAGAGAAGATGTAGATATTGGGAAATATCAAAGACTAGTGGGACGACTAATTTACCTGTGTGTAACTAGGCCGGATATTTCATACGCAGTAAGTGTGGTAAGTCAATACATGCACAAGCCACAACTTAGTCATTGGCAAGCACTTGATAGAATACTACGATATCTAAAAGGAGCTCTTGGAAGGGGGCTTCTCTGTAAAAACCATGGTCACTTCAGCATCGAAGGATTCTCAGATGCAGACTGGGCCGGATCCCCGAATGAAAGAAAATCTACTTTGGGATTTTATATGATGGTTGGAGGGAATCTGGTTACATGGAAAAGCAAAAAGTAAAATGTAGTAGCATGGTCGAGTGCAGAAGCAGAATACAGAGCCATGGCACACACTATTAACTCATATGAATTGGGATTCTACAAAGAAGCTCCAATAGATCTATACTGTGACAATCAAGCAACAATACACATTACATCAAATCCAATCTTCCATGAAAGGACAAACCATATTGAAGTGGATTGCCATTTGATACGAGAAAAGTTCCAAGTTGGTTTCTCATCTCGGAAGCATATATCATCACAAAATCAAGTTGCAAACATTCTCGCCAAGCCAGTCACTCACAAGATTATGTCGACCATATGCAGCAAGCTGGGCATTTATGATGTCTTCTCACCCCTAGCTTGAGGGGGAGTGTTACAATGTGGAACCCACCATGGTGCTCGAGCTGGTGGGACCACGATGAGGACGTGGGACACCAAGAAGAGTTCTCACTCAAGCAAGCACGAGTCAAGGAATTAAAAAGCACAAGCTGAATTGAGTTAGAAGGCTTAAGATCAAGTGGGACCCACAAATATCTCATGAGTTGTCAACCTTATCAAGTTGAGCTAGAAGATCATGAGGAACCCACAAGGATAAGGCTACGAGCTGGCCTTCTCCCTTATATTGATGTGAATGAAGCAAGAGTCCTAGTTCAAATCATATAAGGCTTCTAGTAGATTGGTTTGAATAGACTTATCTTAGAGAGTTAGAGTTGGAATGCAATTAGGATTGAAAGGCTAATTGTATAAGGACTCTACCTCCTCCTCTACTATAAATAGAGGTGTTGTAGTTCGGAATTAATAAAGTTACACATCTCATTCTCAAGTTACTCTCTCTCTCTCTCTCTCCCCCTTTGCTTGACGCAACCTCTCTTTGCTCTTTTATTTTTTCTTCTCTCCCCGAGTGCTCTTCTTCTCTTTTCTTCTTTTTCTTTCTTCTTTCTTTTGCTCGAAATTATGGAAAAGGAATCCTAAATTCAACAAGCAACACCATTTTGTTGGGGGGGTATAGGCACATGATGTTTGATGAAGAAGCCCATTACCCTCACAAAATGATTTAAACTCATTAGATAAATATTCCTTAGCATTATCTGATCTAAGGATTTATATTTTTTCCCCAAATTGTGTTAGAATCATTGCATGAAAGTTTTTAAAAATAGAAAGAATTTTTTATCATTCTTTAAACAAAACCGACCAAGTCACTCGGGTAAAATCCTCCACAAAAGTGACAAAATATTGAACCTGAGAAATATTAGAGACCTTTAAAGGGCCCCATACATTAGAATGTATTAATGCAAATGGAGCAGTACTAGTAGTTGTAAGACAAGGAGAATATGTACTCCTAACATGCTTACTTAATTGACATGCCTCACAATTAAAATTAGACAAAGATTTAAGAGATGGAACTAAAGAACAAAGTGACGAAGTAGATGGATGACCAAGCCGGTTGTGCCACAGTTGAGCCTCGGATGTAGTGGATGAAATAGGAGCTTCTGGTGGAAGAGTAAAATAGTATAAACCCCCTTTTTCATGGCCGCCACCTATCACATGTTTGGTAGTTAGATCCTGAAATATACATGAAGATGGTGAGAAGGTGACAGAAAAATTCAATTGTTTGGTTAATTGACTAATGGAGAGAAGATTTAATGGAAATTTAGGAACAAATAACACATCTTGAAGAGCAATAGACGCGGTAAGAGAGGAGGAACCCTTGCCAAGCACCTTGGTTTGGGAACCATTAGCAATAGTGACCAATTTATAAGGAAGACATAGAGACAATGAATGAAGCATGTGTTTGTTACCTGACAAGTGTTCGGAAGCCCCATAGTCAATGATCGAAGAAGAAGGGGTTGAAGTGGAAGAAAGCATACCTGAGGCAATGGTAGTGGCAACAGTAGGGTCTGGTGGAGTAGAGGGCTGATCCAATAAGGATTTCAGCTTTTGAATTACAACATAGTCTTTCGTAGAAATAGTCACATTCCAGGAATGAAGATCAGTCCTATCCTGCTTTTCCTCAACATTAACTGAGGCTGGATTGGCTGTCAACCAATCAGGCTTACCAAGGAGTTTCCAGCATGAATCTACAAGATGGTTCTGACCACCATAGTAAATGCACAATCGAGGCTCAGTGCGGGAATGGGTCGGACCCGTTCAACCACCTCTTTTGTGGCCTCTTCTTGTATTTCTGCCTTGTCCTCAAAATGGGGATGATGTATCCCGATTACCAGAGAACATAGCTAATGGAGCATCAATTGGAGAAGGAGGAGATGGATCAGGAATCCGTAACAACGTAGCACTGATGTCATCAAAAGAGGGAAGGGCAGAGGAACTAAGAAGTTGAGTGTTAGCCACCTCTAGATACGGCTTAATATTGGTAAGGCAAATAGCCATTGCCAGGGCCTTGGTGTTATGCACGCAATAACATTATTATTTTAGTTATTTTCTTTAATTTACTTTATTTATTTCAGTTTTAGGCCACATGGGTATTTTTGGAATATTTTATTTATAGGGGTTTTTTGTAATATTTTATCTTAAACCCTAACAGGGTGAACCCTATTTAAGGGGTATGAGTAATGAGAAAGGAAATGATTGAAGTATTAAGAATTAGGTTATTCTAGCGTAAAGAGGCTTGAGATCACCTTCTTGATCTCGAGGTTAGGGTTTTCCTCAAAAACCCACGTATTCTCTCATCCTCCAATGATCTTCGTCTTCCCCATGTCTTCCTACTATGCCTATAGTAATGCATGGAAGACCTGTAACCTGTGGCAGATCCCAGATCCTCCCAAAGAATCCTTGTGTAAGATCCGGGACCGTAACAACTGGTATCAGAGTAGGAACACAATGGGCTATTCATTTTCCCCAAAAGGATGGATTATTCTAGATGAGGTATATGATTTAATGGAAAAAGTATGCAAAGATATGGGAGAAATACGTGCATCGTATGAATCTTCCATTGAAATTGCTGCAATTGAAGTTTCTACAATTAAGAGGGCTGACACAGTTGACGCTGGCTCGGATAGGCAGGAGAAGCAAGCAATCAGAGACCTCTCTGTATCTCCGGCGGTTGCGACCTCCGAATTTTGGAATTCTTAAATTCAAAAAATGGAAGGGTATGCAGCACACCCTTCGTCGGACAATCCAAAATGGGGTTCGGCATCAAATCCTTTGCCAAGGGATGCCATACGTCTTTCCGAACTGAAGATGTAGGAAAATCCAAGGCTGAACAGCAGGGAGGTAATACAAATCCGAACACGGGAAATTCCAAAATCGTCGACACTGGACAAAGGAATGGCGTCCCTTGGCTACATAGTCATAGCTGTCCCCTTCTAGCTCAAGAGTGAACCCTGGACAAAGGAATGCACCAAGGCTTTGTCCAGCAATTCCTATTAGCTTCACATGGATGGTATCTTTAGGTAGCCCATTTCTGTGGTATCTCACTGTCACTTCATGACTTAGCATTGTGCCAACAGCACGATTCACAGTGAAAATAGGCATATCTATCTATACATACAGGCCACTTTTCAAGGCAGGTATACATGAAGTTATCAATTTCTTATCCAATGCCATGTCTAATGCAAGGTCCTGTTTCTGTACACAATATTGAGCTGCATAATATTTTTCAGTTTGTAGTTGCTGCTGGGATGCCCTTATTTTCACTGCAATAGCAGCAACAATATGAGAGAGCATCATCATCTTGGGCTCAAGGGCTCCACTAATGGGACATGCAGTAATAACAGAAAATATTTGTGTTGTTGTCCTAGTGCGGTCAGAATTAGTTCCATCCAGTAGAGTATCGGTTTTGCTCACAACAACAGATAATTGTGTGCCATACCTCACTGCTGCTACTGGTTTCTGAATAATCAGCACTGGTTTCAGCAGTAACATTGTTGGTAGCACTGGTTTCTGCAGTGTCAAAACAGCACCGTACAATCCATAAATGCATTGGATTGGGCTGGAACAATTGGTAAAATTGGCAGCAACAATGTCGCTATAATTCTTCTGAGATGACTCACGAAGAGCAATTAGTGCTCTCTGGCGAATTGTTGTAGCAGCAGCAGATAAATTGGCATTCATTGCCTCGACAAGTGGAAGCCTTCCCATTGATATAGAATGCAAAATTGCCGCTGCACCTCCCCTATCAATTTGCACGATTTCAACCCTGCTTCCAACTCTTGTCTTAATACCTCTTAGCATTTCTACATATATCTGGCAAGCACCAAGAGCATTCCAAAATAGTGTACGCACTGCAATTATACTAATCCCTCCAAGCTCCTTCAAGTATCTACTTCCTTGAGACACACATCCAGCCACTAGAAGGGATCTACCATCCTTTTTGCATTTTGAATTTAAAGTTTCCTTGGCTAATGGACTAGGGGAATTCAACCAAGGATCTGCCTCCTCTAGATTATATCGCCTCACATATCCGAATGCTGAAAGCTGACCAGTCATATATTCATTGTCACTCTGATTATGGAAACACCCAAAAATCTTCATGTATATGCACTGTGTACCAGGCATTTGTAGGGAAGAAGATACAAGGGCGCCATTGATTTTACGGGCTCTTTGATTTTTTGGTTTCATCCCCACATTTTCAATTTGACAACGAACATACGCACATGGACTGTGCTTGGCAACAAAAAAAAAGAACCTCCCAAAAAAAAAATTCTGAGACATGCCGCTATTCATGGAAATAGAAAAATAAAACAGCATCCATTCAATTCATTTGTCCCTTCCTGGAATCCCCAAAAAAAATCTATCTCAGAATTTATATACACCAGCTGGAATTTTGTCAAAACAGTGTTGTTTCTGTGCCTCCCAAAACAGAAAACCCCCAGTCCAAAACTTCAAGCAGCGTTGCTATTGCTCAGCCCCTTGGTGCCCCTTCACCCCCATGGAAAAATCGTTTATATATATCAATTGAGGGCACGTCAGAAGTTTACCCCAAAAGTCGTTGATGTGAGTTCCCCGTTGGATTGCCAAGGGAGAAATTGAGAGTGAGAGGTGGTGGCTAGAAGTCAAATCCCACGAGTTGTTTCTAATAGCACCGATGGTGCCTCCCCCTCAGTTTCTGGTGGCGAATAGCAGCAAATCGTGGTCTCACTTTTTTCTGATGGTGAACTGTGTTATGGACTCCATAGCATCTGGAGTCATTGCTACACGTAGAAGTTAAGTGGTGTTACTTTCAAGTTATGTCAAGGGTGGGGTCTCATGTAACTTTGAGTTAGGAGTGTGGGCCACGTCATGGCTTGGGAAGTGTAGGTTTTGGGAAATGTAAAAGTCATAGTTTGAGAAAGTGTATGCTTTGGGGAAGAGTAGGAGTCATTGTGGGAAGTGAGTGGACGTCTTGAGAAATGTAGACGTCATGGGCAAGGGATTAATTGTATGGACGTCATGGTCCAGAAGGAAGGTAGTCTAAACGTAGGAAAGATTTGATCAATAGAATTAGTACAAGGTCGGATTCTCCCTTTGAGGTCCAGGGTAAGCTCCCTTTGTAAGCTCAGTTATCCTCACACCCTTTCATCTTCCTCGCCATGTTTCCCTACAGGTTCCCCTTGTATCCGATCCGGGATTACAGGAACTTCTTCCCATCTTCTCAAACGTATTCCAACCAGGAATCGAGAGAAGATTGGTGAGTGAATCAATCCATGGAAATGGGGTGTAACAACTTGGTATCAGAGCAAACCACCGGCAAAGATTAATCTTCTCTCAAGGAGATTGTTCACCAATGTATTTTTTGACTTGATGCACAAATTGCTCGGATTTTTTGTAGTCGGGCTAGTGCAGCAGCAACGAAATCAGTGAACTCAGAGCAGCATGAAATCGGACAGGCCTTTGTCTCTCCAGTGGCGGTGACATCTGAAATTGGAGCCTCCGCATGTCCGAAATTGGAAGCATCCTCCCCCCAAACTTCGTTGGCAATGGAAGGGGGTTTGTCGTCAAAACCTTTTCCATTGGACGCCATACGTCCTCCTGAACAGACGACGTAGGCAACCTGAGAGTTCGCTGTCTTGGAAACACTTCCCGAGCGTCCGAAATCAGACAGCGAGGCAACCTCAAATCCGTAGACTTACTTTGCTTTGGCGAATCCAAACCACTTGTTCGTCATTCAGCAACCGGGTTTGAAATTTTGGCCACTCCTTCCGGTGATTCTTCTGACAATGATGTGATTTCGAGAGCCCCCTTGTCTCGGTATATCCCCAAGCATCGAAGCCCAAACGGGCTGCTCTTCTCTACCAAACAGTGAGGAGGCTCTGTCGGCGCTGTCAAAAACATCTTCGGTGGGATTTGAGTTCTGGCCACCACTTCTCACACTCCCTCTCAACCTCACTCTAGGTCTCAACAGAGCAGCGGATAATGCAATTCTGAAAAAGTTGGGCACTGTGTGTACAAAGTGGGGAACCTCCAACTCTGTTTTGGGATACCGGTCAACAACAGTAAATTTTCCGGTAGACAATTTTCTTTTCGGCAGCTTCTGTTGTTCATCTTCCGATGGTATGTGGGACTCTTCCGGGTTACCATCTCACTTGTTATGGTTGAACTATCTGCATCTCTCCTACAATGGTTTACAATGAGAATCCCTTCTGGGTTTGATATACTTCCAAATCTTGAAGTGCTTGATTTACATCCGGGTCAGCTAAGCAATATTTGGTTCGCTGGATCATTGTTCAGTGGGAGTGATCCTTCATCATTTGGGACCTTAAAATTGGTGGACCTGAGCTACAATGAGCCATCTGGAGAATTACTTGAATTTGATTTTTTCTCTGCTTTCACGATTTTGAGACTTTCGAATACCAAGTTCTCTGGGTTCATACCAAATGGACTTCTGAAGGTGACTTCATGCTGTATTATGGAATTGACTGGGAAGGTTTTTTTGCAATTCCTGGTTATGGCCTTGGTGGGTCATCCATGGCTCTATTTGGGCTGGCTTTGGGATATCAATCTGTCATTCTTACCATTTTTGCAATTGCACTCCACATTTTTGTCAGTTTTAGTCTTGCTGCTATGTATGTTATTGCAGTGACTACTCTTGGCATGTTGAGCACCATTGCCTCTAGGTTGGCCATTGATGCCTATGGTCTCATTAGTGACAATGCTAGACATACTATTTACAATTCGAGGGCAAGAAGTTTGCTCTTCATCTTCTCCCCTTTGGAATCCTTCATGAGCAGACACTTTTTATGATTGGAACTGGGGTTTTAGTCCATCTTCCCGGCGTCATCAAAGCAATTGATGGACTTGCATCTAATGGCCTATCCTGTCAGGGAAGAATTCTGGTATCTGATCAGGCACCTTTATTGTTTTACTTCCACCAAGTGGTTGTTGGGCTATGAGCAGCTGGGCTTGCAAATTCTTCCAACTCCGTAGTAGAAGTCACGGGCCAAAAAGCAACTGAGTCTTCTGTTGGTTCTAGTGAGAGATTCTAGGCAAAGGACACTTGGACTGATGAGAAGGTAACCAAAACTAATGGCTATGACTTTCGACAAGTTAGTTCGTTAGAGCCAACTGAGCAAAATTTTGCAGCCACGAAATAGAATGCTTCTATTCTAAGACGCATATCTTCTTTAAGAGGTTAGAGTCCTCCTTCTAGGCAGAAGGGTTTGGCTGATTTTGGGGATCTTTTCAAGAAGGACAAGCAAAGGGGCTTTGTGGGTGGACTTCCAAAGTTATCATTTGTAGTTAGTAGTTGGGATGCAACTTGTGACCTGAAAATTTTCTTGGAAACTGCTCGTCGTACATCAGGTGCGTGGGAGATTTTCATTCCGGGGATGGTGCTTCCCCTTGCTAAGGCCTCTAGGGTCCCGTTCCGGCCTTTCGTGCTGTGTATCCCACCTTACGAGCTTGAGGACAAGCTCTTTCTCCAGGAAGGGAGTAATGTTATGGACTCCATAGCATCTGGAGTCATTGCTACACGTAGAAGTTAAGTGGTGTCACTTTCAAGTTATGTCAAGGGTGGAGTCTAATGTAATTTTGAGTTAGGAGTGTGGACCATGTCATGGCTTGGGAAGTGTAGGTTTTGGGAAATGTAAAAGTCATAGTTTGGGAAAGTGTATGTGTTAGGTTCTTCCCGAGCCATGGATTGAGTCACCCTTCTTTCCTCTCTTCCCTCCATATTGAATCTTGATGCTGGAAGAGGTTTCTTGTTTCTTGAATGTGGAATGATGGAAATAGGAATGAAATGATTGAGCTTTGAAGGAAGATCGACCTGGACCTCAGAGGGAGAATCCGACCTAGACCTCTGAGAGAGAATCTGACCTGTTTAATTCTAATTTCTCAATACTTACTTTCCTTCTCCTTGACGTCTCCATAAAAAGGGTTGAGGAAGGAAATACAAATTAGGCCCATGGGTCAATTGGTTCATGCCATATTACATCTAAACCAAATGAAACTAAATGGAATTACTTTAAAAGTAAATTGACATAATTTAATTCCCATGCCAATGGATAACTCGTGATGCTATGGAATCCATAACATCACCCCCCCTCCTGGAGAAAGAGCTTGTCCTCAACCTCGAAGTAGGGGTAGAGGGTTTGGAACGTAGCTAATGGCTCCCATGTCGTGTCACTGGGATCAGCATCAGCCCATTGCACTAGGATCTCCCAATCACCCTAAATGCGGCGAGCTTGTAACACCTTTGCTGGAGTAGAAGGGACACGTCCCTCATGTAGTGGGGGTAGAGGTGTGTGCAGCAAGGGAGAGTCACCTTGGAAGGCCTTTAGTTGGGAGACGTGAAACTCATTGTGAATCTTGGTCTCTGGCGGAAGCTGCAAGCGGTAGGCAACTGTACCAATGCAGTCCATTACCTGAAAGGGACCATAATAATTCGAAGAGAGCTTGTGGCATTTGGAGGCTGTTAGTGACTGCTGCCTGTAGTGTTGGAGATGCAACCATACATAATCTCCTGGAGAAAAGAAGACTTCCCGATGCTTCTTGTCATAATAAAACTTCATAGTATTCTGGGCCTCCTGGAGATGAGTGCGCACCTCAGTGAGCAAGGTGTCTCTTTCTGCTAATGCTTGGTCCAACGTGGCGACCTTGGAGGCACTTGGTTCATATGATAAAAGGCTGGGCGGGTCTCTACCATATACTACCTTGAATGGGGTTATTCCAAGTGCGCTGTGGTAGGAGGTGTTGTAACAGAATTCAGCCCAGGCGAACCACTTAACCCACCCCCCCCGAAACAACGAAGATACATCTCAATTGTCTGATTGACGACCTTTGTCTGACCATCAGTCTGTGGATGGTAGGCGGAAGAGAATGCTAACGTTGTGCCCAGCAGCTTGAATAGTTCTTTCCAGAATGTACTGGTAAAGATGGCATCTCTGTCACTGGTAATGGAAGTAGGCATCCCATGTAAGCGGACAATATTATCCATAAAGATCTAAGCTACGTGAGTTGTAGTGTAAGGATGCGCTAGAGGTATGAAATGACCATACTTTGAGAAACAATCAACCACTACAAAGATAACGGATTTGCCAAATGATGAGGGAAGACCATCTTTGAAGTCCATGGAAATATCTGACCAGACTTGTGACGGCAGCTGAAGTGGTTGGAGCAACCCAACTGGACTTAATGATTCAGCTTTATTCCATTGACAAATCTGACAAGCTGCCACATAATCGGATATACTGCGCTTCATATCCCTCCAATAAAATTCCCGACTTATCTGAAAATATGTTTTTTGTCGGCCGTCATGTGTACTGTCATGGAAGGAGGCTAAAATATTATGAATTAGTGGTGACGTGTGGTGTAGAAAGATCCGGTTTTTGAAGAGGACCAGACTATCCTAAACTGTCCAATGTTTTTTAGATCTCCCCTGCTGGATCTCCTGATATAAAGCAATAATTTCCAGGTACTATTGTGTCTCTTCCAGGATAGAATCCAATAAGAGAGCTCTGGGTTGACTTATGGCATGTAATTGTGGCTATAGAATGTCCCGGCGAGATAAAGCATCAGCCCCCACATTCAAACTCCCAGGTTTATACTCCACTGTAAAGTCAAACCCCATGAGTTTACTTAACCAATGCTGTTGCGGTGAGGTAGTGAGGTGCTGCTTAAGCAGATACTTGAGGCTGCAATGATCGGTGCGAATAAAAAATGGGTGCCCCCAAAGATAAGACCGCCAATGTTGTATTGCTTTAGCTAAACCGATCAGTTCCCTTTCATAAGCTGCTAACTTGTGGTGGTGCTGGCCAAGTTCGTGACTAAAATAAGCAATCGGGCATCCCTGTTGGTGTAATACTACACCAATACAGCCCACAAATGACTCATCAAAATCCGGTAGCTGCAAAACTGGTACGGAGGATAAGGCCTCTTTTAACTGCTGAAAGCAATGAGCCACTGTCTTGGACCAGGTAAAGGCATTTTTCTTCAGGAGGTTCTTGAGCGGTGCTGCAATCTGGCCATAGTTGCGAATAAATTTCTTGTAATACCCAGCGAGGCCGAAAAATCCCCTTAATTTTGTAATGGAGGTGGGAGGAGGCCAATTTGTAATGGCCTGTATCTTACTTTGGTCTACCTTCACCCCAACTGCTGACATCACATGGCCCAAGTATGCCACTTCTGAGGTCCCCATAGAACATTTGGACTGATTTAAAACCAAATGATGTGAGCAGATAAGAGTAAATACCTGGTGAAGGTGCTGAAGATGCTCTTCCCAACTGTTGCTATATACCAAAATATCATAAAAAAATACCAAAACGTATTTCCTCAAGAGAGGAAAATACCTCATTCATGAGGGCCAGGAATGTGGAAGGCGCATTTGAGAGACAAAATGGCATTACGAGGAACTCGAAATGCCCGAGGTGCATGCGAAACGCAGTTTTCTCCACATCTTATGGATGAACTTGGATTTGATGATAGCCATAATTCAAATCGAGCTTGGTAAAAATAGTAGCACCATGTAACTCATCTAGCAACTCGTCCACCACTAGTATGGGAAATTTTTCTTTAATGGTGTTCGCATTGAGTTGCCTGTAAGCCACACAAAACCTCCTTGACTTATCATGCTTGCGAACCAGTAATACCGGGGAGGAAAAAGGAGACCTGCTTGGCTGAATAATACCCTGGCCGAGCATCTTTTGGAACTGTCTTTCAATCTCATCCTTCTGCAAGTGGGGGTAACGATAAGGGCGTACCACTTCAGGGTCAATGCCCATTTTCAAATGGATGCGGTGATCACAGTGCCTAATTGGCGGTAGAGCAGTAGGTTCCTGAAAGATATCCTCAAAGTCTATAAGTAATTGAGATAACTTACAGTTGGCAGTGCTATGGACCTGAACAGCTTGAAGGGCGCAGGGCACTGGTGCCTGTGTGCCATGCAATGTAATCTGATGGTGGTCCTCTGTGAAGGTCATGGTCAGAGCCTGAAAATCCCATAAAATAGGCCCCAATACTTGTAGCCATTTAATTCCCAATACCAAATCAAATCCGGACAATGGAATCACCAGGAAATCTACAATAAATGTATGTCCCTCAATATCAAAGTGTGTGGCTGGAGATATGCCCACACTGGTAATTTTAGCCCCATTGGCTACTGATAAAAAAAGGTCTGTCTGTTGCTTGACGACTAACCCAAGTTGTTCAGCCGTTGGCTGACTGATGAAATTATGTGTACTTCCAGAGTCAACTAATGCAAGTAAGTGTAGATGATGTAACTATTCTTTAACCTGCATGGTATTAGAACTGCATAAACCAATCATGGCATGAAGTGAAATCTCTGGACCCTCTTGGTCTATCTCCACAATCTCTTCCTCTGGTAGTATGTCTTCACAATCCTCCCACAGACATATACTGAATAATCTTTTGCATAGGTGACCTTGTACATACTGTTCATCACTGTTAAAACAAAGGCCCTTGGCCTTTCTCTGATCCATTTCTTGTCTGTTCAGTTTTTTGAAGTAAGGAGCTGGTGGAGTAGAGTTAGAACTATCTGGGCATGGTGTTGCACTGGCTTTAGAACGTGTAGGCCCATAATATGGTGTTGGTGCAGTGGAATTGTGCCTTCGTGGCCAAGCTGGTTTTCTGACTAATGAATCCTTTAGAACACGCTGCTTAATTGACTTGGCTAAATTCATAGAATGGTCCAAATCTTTAGGACCATGTAATTCAACTTCTAGCCACAGAGCTTCTGTCAAACCAACAATAAAGATGTGAACATACTGGGTGTGATTGACAAAATCATTACCGCGGGCAAACCGTTCCTGGAAGGTCTTTTGATACACTTCAAGTGATCCAGTCTACTTATAATTGATTAATTCACCCAATGGATTGCTACTAGTTGGAGGACCAAACCTCATCATGTATGATTGTCTAAAGGTTGCCCAATCCTGAACAAATTGGTCATTTTGGAATTGGTGGTACCATAGGAACGCTTCATCGAGCATGTGGTAGGCCGTCAAATAAACTTTCTCATCCACAGGTGTTTTTTGATGATAAAAGAATTGAACACATTTGGTTAACCAAATCAAGGGGTCCTTAGACCCATCATATGTAGGAAAGTCTAGTTTTGAATACTTGGGAACCGTATTTGGCCCCTAAGCGGCAGGCCCTAGATGGGCATTGGCATGGCGCATTGGTGGTGGTGGAGGAGGTGGTGGTCGGCCGGTGGAGAGTAGGCTGCCGACGGTTGTGTTCGTATCTCACTGTCATCCTGTCGCTGAAGGAGGGCTTGGATGGCGGTATCCATGGATTTGATGGCCTCACATAGGTCAGATGTGGTCTAAAGCACTTCTTCCAGAGATTGAGCTTGAAGGTCTGTCCTCTGGCGATTATCTTCAACTAATTGCCTCAAATCTTCAGGGGAAGAGGAATCCCCAAGGGTGGACCTGTCTGATACCAAGATGTTAGGTTCTTCCCGAGCCATGGATCGAGTTACCCTTCTTTCCACTCTTCCCTTGTTATGCACACAATAACATTATTATTTTAGTGTTTTCTTTAATTTAATTTATTTTATTTCAGTTTTAGGTCATAGGGGTATTTTTGGAATATTTTATTTATAGGGGTATTTTTGGAATGTTTTATTTATAGGGGTATTTTTGGAATATTTTATTTATAGGGGTATTTTTAGAATATTTTATTGTAAAACCTAACCGAGTGAACCCTATTTAAGGGGTAAGACTAATGAGAAATACAAGCATTGAAGTATTAAGAATTAGGTTAAATTTAGCGTAAGAGGCATAGAGTTCTCCTCAACGAACTCTAGGGTATCAAGCTTCCCTTTGGCTTGATCTTCATTTTCGTCTTCCCCATGTCTTCCTACTACCCCTATGGTAATGCTTGGAAGACCCGTAACCCGTGGCAGATTGCAGATCCTCCCAAAGAATCCACGTGTCAGATCCGGGACCGTAACAACTGGTATCAGAGCGGGAACACAATGAATTATGGAACACAAGCTCGCATGGAGAAGGTATACAATTCTGCGGACAAACTTTGCAAAGAATTTGGAGAAGCACGAACATTATATGAAATTTTCATGGAATGCTGGACAAGAGAGTCACGCGCTGCCGCAAAACAAGTCACACGACCTGAATTCGCCGAGCACGACAGCCGAACAGAAGACACAGAAGCTCTCTCGGACGAACAGAAGACTGTCTCGAGAAAGCTCTCCAAAAATCCAAAATCCGACGGCAGATACACCGGAATTTCAAAAACGGCAAAGGCTCACCCTTTCCCAATGGACGTCGTGCGTATCTCCACACCGAAGCTGCAGTGGGGAGGGGATTTCCTAATAGAGGAAATCCCAAAATCGTCGGCACCGGAGGAAATTATGTCTTCCAAAAATCTAAAATCGGAGGGGAATAGAAAATTCCGTCGGCACCGTAGGTGAAATTTCCGCTGGGCTCTGTTCCGGGGGGCTGAGAAACAGAGGTTCTCTGTCTCGGCAATGCTCCCAGCGGCGAAGCCCCAACGGGCTTCTCGTCGCCACCGGCGAAGCAGGATAGTTCGTCGGCGCCGTAAGAAACTTTTCCGCAAGGGATTTCGGTTCCAGGAGGCTGAGGAACGACGATTCACAAGTTTTCGAGACCCCTCTATCTCGGAAACTATCCAGGTCGCGAAGCCCCGACGGGCTGCGATTCGCCATCGGAAAATCATGCTATTCCGTCGGTGCCGTGAGAGAAGAAGGAGACGCCCGTCGCCGGACTTCGTCGGTGCCGTGAGGAATGGAACTGCCGGCCGCAAAGTTCGGGAGCGGCCGAAGGAAGAAGATGACTCCCGATTAAATTTTCCTAACTTAGGAAAATTTAATCGACCCGGTCCGCTGAGTCGCAAGCCGGACCGGGTTCCTGAACCGGGTCAACCCAGGTTAACACGGACCGACCCCAACAAAAAAAAAAAAAAAAAAGGAAGCGGGCAAACAGAGGGGGCGTCATAGCTTTCGCGGATGCTACTTCAGCACCGGTGAAGACGTCGGCATACAGACACTACTTCCGAGCTTGAGGACAAGCTCGTTTTCCAAGGGGGGTGTAATGTTATGCACACAATAACATTATTATTTTAGTGTTTTCTTTAATTTACTTTATTTTATTTCAGTTTTAGGTCATAGGGGTATTTTTGGAATATTTTATTTATAGCGGTATTTTTGGAATATTTTATTTATAGCGGTATTTTTGGAATATTTTATTTATAGGGGTATTTTTAGAATATTTTATTGTAAACCCTAACCGGGTGAACCCTATTTAAGGGGTAAGACTAATGAGAAATACAAGCATTGAAGTATTAAGAATTAGGTTAAATCTAGCGTAAGAGGCTTAGAGTTCTCCTCAACGAGCTCTAGGGTATCAAGCTTCCCTTTGGCTTGATCTTCGTTTTCGTCTTCCCCATGTCTTCCTACTACCCTATGGTAATGCTTGGAAGACCTGTAACTCGTGGCAGATTGCAGATCCTCTCAAAGAATCCACTTGTTAGATCCGGTATCGTAACATCCCTCCGTATTGAATCTTGACGCTGGAAGAGGTTTCTTATTTATTGAACGTGGAATGATGGAAATAGGAATGAAATGATTGAGCTTTGAAGGAAGCTCGACCTAGACCTCAGAGGGAGAATCTGACCTAGACCTCTGAGGGAGAATCTGACCTGTTTAATTCTAATTTCTCAATACATTCTTTCCTTCACCTTGACGTCCTCATAAAAAGGGTTGAGGACGGAAATACAAATTAGACCCATGGGTCAATTGGTTCATGCCATATTACATCTAAACCAAACCAAACCAAATGGAATTACAATAGAAGTAAATTGACATAATTTAAATCCTATGCCTATGGATAACTCGTGATACTATGGAGTCCATAACAGTATGCTTTGGGGAAGAGTAGGAGTCATGGTGGGAAGTGAGTGGGCGTCTTGAGAAATGTGGGGATGTCATGGGAAAGGGATTAATTGTATGGACGTCATGGCCCTTCTTGTTATAAGAAGGAATGTAGTCTAAATGTAGGAAGGCTTTGATCAATAGAATTAGTACAAGGTCAGATTCTCCCTTTGAGGTCCACGGTGAACTCCCTTTGTAAGCTCAGTTATCCTCACACCCGTTCATCTTCCTCATCTTCCTCGCCATGTCTCCCTACGGGTTCCCCCTGTATCCGATCCGGGATTACAGGAACTTCTTCCCATCTTCTCAAACGTATTCCAACCAGGAACCAAGAGATGATCGTCAGGTGAATTGATCCATGGAAATGGGGCGTAACAAACTGCCAGACATTGTTGTCGAAATTGAGAATAGGGCTGGTCCGAAGAACCTTGAGGTGGGACGAAAAACAAGCCTCTTGGTTCCTCTACAGCAGACTCCAACTTCGGATTTGAGGTGACCACAAAATCAGCCATTACCGATGAGGTTGTGGCACAATACCCCTCTGATTTCAGCTTTCCAAGGTCCTTCTCAGAGATTTTCATGGTTCCTGGAGTCGGATTTGGGGTCGCACCCACATTCGTCCATTACTGACGACGTTTTGGTAGAAAACCCTTCCGATTTTCCTAAATCTTGGTCCCCGCTGTTCGACTTTGGATTTCCTTGTGAGGAAGTACTGAAATTTTTTGAAGCATGGCCCCCGTCCGGATTTGAGGTCGCACCCAAATCTTCCATAGGGATTCCAACTAGTAAATAGGAAGAAATTTTTAATTTTTCTAGCCAGTTTTCCTGTCCGAGACAACGTCTGCTGCCTTTCCTTTTGTGCTTATGTCTTGCTCGGAGATTTCAGGTCATATGACCTTTTCTGCGGCAGCAAGTTGCTTCCTTCATAAAAAATTGTAATGGAAGTTGCACGCCATTCACGTATTCTTTCCAATTTATTACAAATACACCGTGCACGTACTTCTACCAATTCTCTCTGCATGGCAATCCATTTTTCTAGGGATATAGAATGGCTCATTGTGTTCCCGCTTTGATACCAGTTGTTATGGTCCCGGATCTGACACATGGATTCATAGGGAGGAAGAAGAGAGACGAAAATCAAGCCAAAGGAAAGCTTGAAAACCCTAGGTTCGTTAAGGAGAACACACACCCTTGAGCTCGTTGAGGAGAACTCAAGACCCTGTTTAACCTAAAATTAATGCTTGACTTTCTAATTACTCTTACCCCTTAATTAGGGTTCACCCTTACAATGTTTAAGATAAAATATTACAAAAACACCCCTATAAATAAAATATTCAAAAAATACCCCTATGGCCTAAAACTGAAATAAATAAAGTAAATTAAAGAAAAATGTTATGGACTCATTAGGGGTTTATTTGCAATTTCTATTCATTAGGTGTTTATTTGCAATTTCTATTCATTAGGGGTTTATTTGCAATTTCTATTCATTAGGGGTTTATTTGTAATTTGTAGAACTTATGGCCTTTTGGCATGTTTTCCCTAATTCCCTATATAAGGGCGTAAGATGAATGAGAAGGTAAGCATTGAATTAATTAGTTGTAATCAGGTCAGATTCTCCCCTCTGAGGTTTAGGTCGGATTCTCCCTTTGAGGTCCAGGGTTGAGCTCCCTTCGAAGGCTCAAAACATCACAACAATCCTCCCTATTCATCGTCTTCATCGCGTGTAGATCCGGGGTGTAACACCTTGGTATCAGAGCTGGAACACGATGGGCCACGAGGACCCATGTTTGGCGATGCACAGACAAGTCCGTGAAATGGCTGCAGATGGCTTTGCAGTGGAAGAGATACAGAAATGGCTTGATGCCTGGGTGAAGTATTGGCTAACAACGGAGTATCGAGAGGCATTCGCTGGAGAAGCTATCTCCGACGGGAAATCGGGTGACCAAGTAACCACTTTGTCCTGTCGACCAGCCGAAACCTCTGAAGAGAATTTGGGGTCAATCTCAGATCCGGAGGGGCAGAGAGGCTTTGCGTCACCACAAATTAAGATTTCTGCACACAGAATTTCAAAGCCGAACAATGATGACGATTTGGGAAAATTAGAGGGGTTTTCGGCTACAACATCGTTGGCGTTGGTCAGATTGGGGGAGACCTTACATATGGAAGGACACCAACATGACTCACGGTGAGCAGAACCCCATCCCGATCTGCAAAAGAAATTTATTCTGGCGACTATTTCGACCCAGACATCAGACGACGACAACCCCAAATCGTGCACATCGGAGGGGTTTTTCTCCTCCCGTCTCCCACGAAGCCATACATCTTCCACCGATGAAGAAAACCACGACACTGGCTGAACTGGAAGTTTATGGGACACAAATTCCGCCGGAACGGGCCGACGAGCGGCTGCCATATTCGCCACATCAGCACAGGTTTGCCTTTTGCCATCGGACACGGAGGAGGCTCCGTCGGCGCCATCGGAAACAAATCCGGTGGGCTTTGGCTTCCGGATTCTCATTCTCAGCCTCACCCTTGCCCTCAGAAGCCCAGCGGGGAACCATATCCAATGAAATTTGGGGTAAGATTTTGAAGCGCCATCTATTTTATGTTAAAATCTGTGGTTCCATGCGGTTGAAGTGCCTCCAAGGTGCTGAGCAGCAGCAATGCCGCTCGGAAATTGGGAACTAATGCTCTCTGTTTCTGGAAGCCACGCACCAACGCCCAAATGCGGGAATTTCGGGTTGGGTCTATGCAAGTCGAGATCAAATTTTTGGGAGGATGTCGGGCTCCATTAAATTTCTTTTTTGGGGACCTCTGAAATTTTTTTGGTGGCTTTGTTGTTCTGCTGCTGCGCACACCACCAGTGCGTCCATTCATTGTCCATGTGAGAATGTGAATCTCTGTATTTTTTCAATTGCTGAGACCAGTGTGCTTGTCCTGTATTTATTTGTGCTTTTTGTGATGCTCAAATTTTTTTGGGGAAGGGTCTATTTCACTATTGATGAGCACAGTGGCTTGGGTAAAGTTTCCACACAAGCTATTCTCTATGCTCAGCTACTCAGCGATGGACAAGAGCATGGAGTGAATGGTTTTCTTGTGCACCTACAAAGTTTGTAAATTCCATCCCCTCTTCCATGTAGTACAATTGGTGATATGAGGATGCAATTTGGAAATGGAGCTTACAATACCATGGATAATGGTATCCTGCGGGTTGATTATGTGCGACTACCCAGAGATCAGATGTTGACGTGTGTTTTGCAAGCCACTCAAGCAGGGCAGTGTGTTCAATCACATGTTCCAAAACAGTTTCTTTATGGGAACAGCAGTGGTGATGTTCAATTTTCTGTCAACCATGAGCAGCAGCTGGATTGTGCTGCCTACCGGCAGTTGTTAAGGAGGGATGTGCATCAAAAGAACTTTGGTGGAGAGCCTCCATACAGCATTATGTTTGGACCTGACATAGGTGGCTATCGCACTAAGGTTCATGCGATCTTGGCCCATGATGAGATGCACCACTTGCGAAATGAGGTTTTCAATTTCTCTCCAGATGATCTAGTAACAAAATCCCTTTCAAAGACCAGTATCAATGTGCCAGAAAGTCCAAATTTTCCACGTCAATCAGTGCTAGAATCTCTCCTCCCCCAGCAAGACTCCTCATTGATTGCTGAAAACATTGACAGCTTGCTCCACAGTGAAATAAGGGACTTCTGCCTCTGTTGTGCTAGACTGGCGTCTTCAGCAAGGGCCTTCCAAAAATTATCCGACACATTGTATAGCTGTCCAGAAGGTGGGTTGGCAGACAAAATACGTTGTGAGTGTCTATTGGGAGTGGAGATAATGCCACTTTTCTTCCTGTGGATGCATGCAGATGATGCTAAAACTGTCATCCTGGTTCTTGAAAAAGTTTGAATGATTCTAAAGCTAACATGGATCCGGTAGACTCAATATGTTGAACATTTGGGTGACGCATCTTTACCAGTTTGCAAGTGGCTCGAAGGAGTGCAGTTCAAGGTGGCTGGTGATAGCCATTGTGCAACAAGAGAGCTTGGAAGCATTCCTGCACAGGCAAGGAAGGAGAAATGTCTGATAGGTTCTTTTGCACATGTTGCTGCAACTCCCATGGAAGTTTATCAATGAATGTTGTCACTCTGAGAATAGAGACATTTCATCCCCTTAAATCTGTGCTTCTCATTTTCCAAAGTCGTTTGGGGGCACTGCTATTTCTTCTATCTGCTTCCCAGGAAATTGTGAACCTACTGCTCTGTGGTCGAGGTGTTCCAAATGTGTTTGATAGCCGTATGGATCTAGGAGTAGGCATGTCTCTGAATGGAATACCAACAAGTGTGGAGGTTGGATTCCTTAGTCTTTTGGACTCACTGAAACTCTGCAAGGTTGGGGAGCTCCTGAAATGCCCTAGGTGGCACCTCTGGGTTGTTGGCCGTGAATCCCACTATACGGTGCTGTTGGCCCAGCATATCTCCGTGCACGATGAAAATGAATTGGAACAGCGGGAATCTCTACTCTGGAGGCGTTTGATGCACAAGATCAAAGTGGTGAAGTAGGTTTCATTAGTGTTGAAGGCGTCCACCACGTCCTCAGAAAAGCAAAGATCAATTTGCCCCCTGACAAGCTTGACCGTTTATGCAGTTCAGAGTTCATTGTCTGGAGTGAATTTTGGTAGGTTTTATGGGAGGTAGAGAGAAGCTTGGGAGGTTTAAAAGATTCTGCAAGTTCGATGGGGTAGAAGGAGACATGCCCCTGCTCAACCTGTTGCGTTTGCGCTAATGGTACTCTGCTCACAGCAGCTGCCAGCTCTTACTCCAGCTTCCATGATGAAAAATAAAATAAAAAAAAAAATTTTGCTCCTCGGCTAGGTTGCTCTATTTTTGTACGAACAGGCAATTCTACATTGAGCTTGAGGACAAGCTCGTTCTCCAGGAGGGGAGTAATGTTATGGCCTCATTAGGGGTTTATTTGCAATTTTTATTCATTAGGGGTTTATTTGTAATTTGTAAAACTTATGGCCTTTTGGCATGTTTTCCCTAATTCCCTATATAAGGGCATAAGATGAATGAGAAGGTAAGCATTGAATTAATTAGTTGTAATCAGGTCAGATTCTCCCCTTTGAGGTCTAGGTCGGATTCTCCCTTTGAGGTCCAGGGTTGAGCTCCCTTCGAAGGCTCAAAACATCACAACAATCCTCCCTATTCATCGTCTTCATCGCGTGTAGATCCGGTGTGTAACAAAAAAAAACTAAAATAATAATATTATTGTATGCATAACACTTTCCCACTCCTTTGGCGTGTGGGTTTCTAGCCTTGAGTTTGTGGGCTTGAGCCCATCTTCCAACACAAGATATGGAGGACTGCCATTTTATACAAAAAGATCATATACATCATTTACAACAAGCTAGAAGTTCCTGATGTTCTCTCACCCCCAGCTTGAGGGGGAGTGTTGGAATATCCCACATATCTAAGAGTATTGTAAGATGGACCACACGACCAAGTAAGGCCCACATATGTAAGAGTATTGTAAGATGGGCCACACGACCAAGGAAGGCTCACATAAGAGTGTTGTAAGATGTGCCCAAGCACATAAGAAGTAGGACCCACCATGGTTACCATGAGCTGGCATCCTTATCACATAAGTTCAAAGATCAAAGACTCACAAAGATAACCACAAGCTTGTTGGAAGATCGAAGACTCACAAAGATAACCATGAGCTAGTTAGATGATCAAGTGGGACCCACAAAGATAGCCATGAGCTGGCACCTTTATCTTATGATCATGTCCTCATAGAAGAGTTCTATCTTGATTTATGTTGTCTTCTATTTATATTGTGTCATTTAATTATGCTGAGACTTATATTTAAGTGTTAGAATTTGGAAGTAATTGGCACAAAGGTAGTTTTATTATAATTGGACTCCACTACCTTCCTCTATTATAAATAGAGGTTGTTGAATTTAGGACCCCATGAATAATACCTCGAGAAAGGGGAGAGAGAAAGAAAAAAAGGAAAAAGAGAAGAGCTCTCGGGTATAGAGAGAAGAGAAGAAAATAATGGATAGGAGAGACAGAGCACTTCACACGATAGAGAAGAAAAAAATAAGAAACTTGCTTGATCTTTCCGAGTTACAATCAACCTTATTTATAGTTGAGGATGTGATAGAGTCCATGTACAACTAACCTTTGGACTCCTAATTACATTCCAACTAGAACTCTCTAAGATAAGCCTATTACGATAAGATTACAGTATCTATTTAAGAGACTAATTTAAATCAACTACAAACACTTTCTTTAAGGATGTGAATCAAGCAAGAGAGCCAGCTCTTAGGTCTTATCTTGTGGATCCCACGTGATCTTCCAGCTCATGTAGATAGAGATACTAGCTCGTGGTAGCTTTGTGGGTCCCACTTGATCGTCAAATCTTCTATTTATTTCCACCACATGTTCCTTATCTCTTAGCTTGAGCCACTTTGTATGAGGACTCTAGTTGACACCTCTCGAGCTCATGGTGGGTCCCACCAACTTGTGGGGCCATGGTGGCTCCCACATTGTAACACTCCCCCTCAAGTTGGGGGTGAGAAAAAATCTGTTATAGACTCCATAGCATCACGAGTTATCCATAAGCATAGGAATTAAATTATGTCAATTTACTTTTCATGTAATTTTAATTCGGTTTGGTTTACTTTATTTGGTTTGGTTTCATTTGGGTTGGTTCAGTGTAATGTGGGGTGAACCACTTGACCTAATGGGTCATCTTTGTATTTTCGTCCTTAACCCTATTTAGGGGGACGTGAAGGAAAAGAGAGGCAAGTATTGAGAAAATTATATTTTACAGGTCTGATTCTCCCTCAGAGGTCAAGGTCGGATTCTCCCTTTGAGGTCCAAGGTTGAGCTTCCTCCAAAGCTCCTTCATTCTAAATTGAGTTCCACCATTACTCCTTCAAGAAACAAGGTTTCTCTTCCAACGTCAAGATCAACCATGGAGGGAAGAGAGGAAAGAAGGGTGACTCGATCCATGGCAAGGGAAGATCATAGATGCCTAGCTTGCTGCAAATGTTAGACAAAATATTGTGAGTGACTAGTTTGGTGAGAATGTCTGTAACCTGATTCTGTGAAGATACATGTTGGAGAGATAAGATATCGACAGTAAATTTTTCTCGTATTGTCTATTTCTATATGCTTTGTTCTCTCATGGAAGACTGGATTTGATGTGATGTGAATTGCAGCCTAATTATAGCAATATAGATTCATAGGAGCTTATTTGTAAAAACCCAGTTCAGTTAGGAGATATCTGATTCATAGGAGTTCACTGACTATGTGTGCCATGGCTCTGTACTCTACTTTTGCACTAGACCTTGCAACTACATTCTGTTTGTTGCTCATCCATGTAACCAAGTTTCCTCCAACCATCGTACAATGTCCTAAAGTAGATTTTTTGTCATCCAGGGATTTGCCCATTCTGCATTTGAAAATCCTTCGATGTTGAAGAGTCCATGATTTTTATAGAGGAGCCCTCTTCCTGGTGCTCCTTTCAGATATCGTAGTATCTGTTCTAGTGCTTGCCAATGATTGAGTTGTGGTTTGTGCATATATTGACTTATCCCACTAACTGCATATGAAATATCTGGCCTCATTACGCAGAGATAAATAAGTCTTCCCATCAATCTTTGATATTTTTTGACATCTACTTCTTCTCAAGTACCTGCACATAATTTTGTATTCGAGTCTATAGGAGTTTCTACAGATCTAAATCTCAGCATTCCGGTCTCCTCTAGTAGGTCAAGGACATACTTCCTTTGAGATAATATAATTCCATGTCTGGATTGTAGTACTTCACTACCCAAAAAATATTTGAGCAGTCCGAGATCCATTGACTTGAATTCAGTACATATCCTTTCTTTTGTCTTTTGGATGCCCTCGGGATCACTGTCAGTTATAATAATGTCATCAACATATACGGCTAGAATTAACTTGCTTTTCAGTGTGTCTTTAATTAAGACAGAGTGATCTCCATAGCACAGTTGAAATCTGGCCCTTATGAGTGCTTGGCTAAAATTTTCAAACCATGCATGAGGCGACTTTGTGAGACCATAAATAGATTTTTGTAGTTGACATACGGACTCCCCTTCAACCACATACCCAGGTGGTTACTGCATATAAATGTCCTCCTTTAGATCCCCATTCAGAAAAATATTTTGACATCAAGTTGATAGACCTGCTAGGAAGAGTTAGCTGCTAAAGATAATAACAAACGTATCGAGTTAAATTTAGCCACTAGAGAGAAGGTTTCTTCATAATCAATGCAACATTTTGTATGGCCTTTAGAAACAAGGCAAACTTTCAACTGAGCCACGAACTCATCTGGATTGTGTTTCATCATAAATAACCATTTGCAACCGATTCATTTCTTATCTTATGGAAGTGGGACTAGAGCCCATGTCTAATTTTCATAAAGGGCTTGCATTTCTTCATTCACAGCCACCTTCCACAGTGGATGTTAGAGAGCCTCCTGATAGGACTGTAGTATAGGTACGAAGGAAATAACCGATAGGAATTGACAACAAACAGGGGATAAACAATGAAGAGACACAAAGTTTGTTATGGGATGAGAAGTAGAGGGTAAGGTGCATGATTTGGGCTCTTTCCTAATACCAATAGGATGAGTATAATATTCTGGGCCAAAAATAATCAAAGAAGATGGACTTACCTCGGTAGGATCTGACAATTCAATAGGTGTGGTGTCAGCTAGTGTTTATGGGGGCTGAGTAGTTTCTGTAGCACGGGGCACAAACGGTCGATGAGAACCTGGTATAGAAGATAAACCTGGAGGAGCATTATTAGAATAATATGGAGAGTCTTCAAAAAATGTAACATCCCTAGACACAAGTAAACGTTGAAGAGAGGGATTATAGCAAACATAACCCTTTCGTGTGCGCGAGTATCCAAGGAAGATATACTTCACAGATTTGGGATCAAGTTTACTATGTTTCGGGGAGGGAATATGGACAAAACATTGATAGCCAAAGACTCTCAAGGGCAAGGAAAAAGGATCATCATTAGGTAATAATAGAGAGTAGGGAGATATTTTACCATGAACGAAAGAGGGTAACCAGTTTATAAGAAAACATTCAGTAAGAACTGCATGTGGCCAATAAAAGTATGGAACTTGCATGGCATATAGTAAACCACGAGCTACCTCAAGAATATGACGGTTATTTCATTCGGCAACACCATTTTATTGAGGGGTGTAGGCATATGATGTTTGATGAATTATGCCATTTTCCTGACAAAACTAGTCAAGATCTTTGGATGTGTATTCATTGGCATTATCCAACCGAAGGACTTTAATTTTCTGCCCAAACTGAGTGAGTACCATTGCATTAAAATATTTAATTATCAATGGTATTTTAGAACGCTCTTTAAACAAAAATAACCAAGTGGTACAAGTGAAGTCATCAATAATTGTAATAAAATATTTCACTTGAGAAATGTTGGAGAGACACTTTTAATTTCTGGATGAGGTGAGTATGTAGACCTTTGATGTTTACTCATTTGACATGCTACACAATGAAGGTCCGACTGAGCTTTAGGAAAAATATGATGAAGAGATGGGTGGACGGATGTCCCAACCGGTTGTGCCATAACTTGTTTTCAGTGTCACAGGTGGATGCGGTATTTATTTGTGGCACATCCAGGTAGTAGAGCCCCCCTTGTTCATAGCCTCCACCAATCAACCACTTCATTGTAAGATCCTTAAACACACATGAAGTGGATGAGAAAGTGATAGAGCAATTAAAATGTTTGGTGAGTTGACTAATAGATAAAAGATTCAAATGGAAAGTAGGAACGAAAAGGATATCAGTGAGTGAAAGTGATGGTGTAACAGAAGTGGATCATTTCCCTTGAACTTTAGTTTGTGATCATCAGCAATGGTAATAAATTTATGTGAAAGACATAGAGAAACTGAGTATAGTAGATGCCTGCTACTTGTAAGATGATCGAAGGTTCCTGAGTCAATTATCCAGAAATAAGAGGAGGCATAAAACATACCTGAAGCGGTGGTGGCAGTGGTGGGTGAAGAAGTACATGGAGAGGACCCCATCATGGTCTTAATTTTTTGGAATAGTTCATAGTCTTCATCAATAAAAGTATGCTTTGGAGTTGTTGTGGTAGATTGCTCTACCTTTGTATCTCTCACTAAGGCTTGGTTAGCCTTATTCTCATTAGCTTTATAACATCTTTCACAAGAGTGGACCAATCTACCACATATAGAGCATTATTTCTGGTGAAAGCATGTGTCTCTAGTGTGTCCATATTCCTTACAATGGGTGCATTCCTTCCCTTTTGTTCGGTCAAAACCAGTCCTTTCACCTCTTCCTCTTCTTCCACTATAAAATCTGCCTCGACCTCGGTCTTGGTTAGATGGTGTTCCTCTATGTTCAGAGTACATAGCGGATGTTATTTCAGTAGTAGAGGGAAAATCATCTAGAATACGGAGAAGTGTAACACAGACATCATCAAAAGTGGGAACCATGGAAGTGCTAAGAAGATGAGTCTTAGCAACTTCAAAATGCGGTTTAATGTTAGCAAGGCATATGATAGTAATCATGGCCTCTTTCTGTTTATGTTGGATAGAGATATCTATAGAGGTTGGCTGGGCAAGTTTCTATTCTTGAAGAAAGCCTTGAAAGCGGGCCAAATATTCATGTATATTGTCTCATTGTTTGGTGGTAAACATCCATTGTAAAATATCATAGGGCCTTTGTAAGTTGTCGGAGCTTGAATACAACTTGGCGCATGTCTCCCAAATTTGTTTAGCCATCTCTATATGAATGACATTATTGGAGACATGTTCCTCTATACTATTGATTAGCCAACTAATAACCAATGTATCCTCCTTTAACCATTTGGAATAGAATATATCATCTTCATCAATATGTGGTCCACGGTTGGTGAGATGACCAACTAGGTCTTTTGTGATAAGAAATCGACAAATTGATGTGGACCAGTTCATAAAATTTGATACCCCCAATGATGATTCTGAGTATGTCAACCTTGTCACTCATATTATCTTCAGCCATAGTAGGCAAATCAAGTAAAATAGTTCTCCATTCAAGTAATCAAAATATGACTAAGTGGAAGGCTTTAACCAACTTGGTTAATGGAGATGCTTAGCATAAATGCTAAGTAAGTAATTTTAATGGATAATGACTCATAAAAGGCTCAAAGTCATCCTTCTCTATCCAGGAATCTTCTGGCCACAAATTAATAAAACAAAACAATATGCACTGGTCTCGATCAAAGTATTGTGCAAACCGACAAAAACTTCCTCGATAACCTCTTATAATCAAAGATAATACAAGATGCATATACTATCTTAATTTCATAAGATGAAAAAATGCATAAGGACATCCTTAAACCACCTCTTAATACCAAAAACCAGTAGCATAAAATTAATAATAACATAAATAAATACTTATCTCTTGTTGAGGACTCAATAGCTCACCGAGTCTTCCAAATGAGGTGGCAATGACTCACTGAGTTAATTACTTTTAATTTCATATTTCATATTGCTTTTAAGTATAGTTTTTCATTAAGTATGTAAGGATCCAGCTCTCAGTGGCAGAATTGTCAATTTTAAGCCCTAAACTCTATTGACGTCAAACCCTATTTAGAGGGTAGATAAATAGAAAAATGGCAAGCATTGAATTAGGTTAAACAGGGTTTGGAGTTCTCCTTGACAAGCTCTAGGTTTTGGAGGTCTCCTTGATGAGATCTAGGTATAGTTTCTCTCTTGATTTTGGGTTTATTCTTTCCCTTTCAAATTTTGTGTTGCATTGATCTTACTGAAGCCAAGGGGGAAGGTTTGTTCCCTTTTTCCGATATCAATAAGAGGCTATAGCCTCCCCTATGTCCACAACAGCAAGTTGAAGGCTTCTCTCCTTCATTCCGAGCAAGGGTAGCGACTCTCAAGCCCTAAACTGAGGGCAACCTCTAAGAGAGGTGTGTCAGCCTCTAATCCAGCAAGGAAAAGGATTAGGGATACCTAATCTCACAACCGTGAGTAGCAGACTTAGCGAAGAGGGTCCTAACCCTTTCAACAGTGAACAACCAAGGGTCCAACCCTTCCTGGCAGAGAGGAGCAAGGGTTTCTCAACCCTTACCAAGAACAACAACTAAGCTGTAAATAAAAGAGACTTTTTTTTATCTATACCGAGAGCAACAGCTCTATTACAGTGTTGGATTCATAAATCCCATTAGGAAGGGCAACACAACTCCAGAAATGTTCTTAATACTTCAATGCTTGTGTTTCTCATTACTCTTACCCCTTAAATAGGGTTCACCCGGTTAGGGTTTACAATAAAATATTCTAAAAATATCCCTATAAATAAAATATTCCAAAAATACCCCTATGACCTAAAACTGAAATAAAATAAAGTAAATTAAATAAAACAACTAAAATAATAATGTTATTGCATGCATAACAATTAATGTTATTGCATGCATAGCAATTAATGTTATTGTGTGCATACCATTACACCCCCCTGGAAGACGAGCTTGTTCGCAAGCTCGGAAGTAGTGTCTACGCAAGTGTCTATCGCGGTATTTGGAGAGCCTCAAGCCAGCTAAAGATTTTTTTTTTCGAGTTGGCCAGAGTTGATCTGGTTCTGGAAGCCCGGTCCCGCACCCGAGTAAGAGTCCTGCGCTGATCAAATTTTCCTAACTTAGGAAAATTCGAATCGAGAGTCATCTTCCTCCTTCGGCGGAAATTTCTCCAATGGTTCTTCTGGGGAAATCAGAAATCTTCCTCATCCTCATGCCGATCCCGAACAGAGCGGCCATCGGACATAGCGGGAACCTCGGCTCCTTCCATCACGGCACTGATAAAGGCGGGCGACGGTCGTCTTCCGTCCTCACGGCCCTGAACAGGGCAAAAATTTCTCTCACGGAGTCTCCTGCGACTCCGGTGGCGAATTGCAGCCCGTTGGCCCCCCCGGAACAAAGACCCCTTGCGGAAATTTTGCCTACGGTGCAGACAGAATCTCCTGCTTCTCCGGTGACGAAGAGAAGTCCACTGAGGCGTCGTCGCTTGGAATTTTTCCAAGACAGAGTGCTCGCCGAAACACATCCCAATCTGAAGAAGCACCAGAAATATTACCTTCTCCTGTTCGGCAAGGTGTTTTGCTTGCCGTGAGCCTTGTTGGTGTGAATTTGGATTTGAGGTCTCCCCCAATTTGTCCAACGCCAACGAGGTGGTAGCAGAAAACCCCTCCGATTTTGGATTTTCGGGTCCCTGCCGTTAGATTTTGAAAATTTGGAGTCCAATTTCTTATTTGTGTCCCCAATTTCGGATTTCGTTACCGCTGGAGAGACAGGGGGCACTCTCATTTCTTGCGTCTCCTGCCCTTCCGAGACATCTCGCGCGACTTCAGCAGTTAGTTTCTCTCTCGCAACAAACTCATCTCCCCCTCCGTTTTGTGCCAGCGTTGTGTTCCTTCCACTCGTTAAACTTGTTATGTTGTCCATCCTCCCATTCAACCTCTCTATATGGAGATTAAATTTAGAGAACCTTTTGAACATCTCATCAAATTTTCTGTCATTCTTTGCCTGACATCTGAGGATCAACTCCTGTAATTCACTTTTGCTGATTTTCGTCAGAGAACCCTACTCTGATATTAATGTGTTCCTGTTCTGATACCAGTTGTTACGGTCCCGGATCTGACACAAGGATTCTTTGGGAGGATCTGCAATCTACCACGGGTTACGGGTCTTCCAAGCATTATTGTAAGGGTAGTAGGAAGACATGGGGAAGACGAAGATCAATGGAGGATGAAAGAATACATGGGTTTTTGAGGAAAACCCTAACCTCGGATCTCACCTCTTTACACTAGATTTAACCTAATTCATAATACTTCAATGCTTGTGTTTCTCATTACTCTTACCCCTTAAATAGGGTTCACCCGGTTAGGGTTTACAATAACATATTCTAAAAATACCCTTATAAATAAAATATTCCAAAAATACCCCTATAAATAAAATATTCCAAAAATACCCCTATGACCTAAAACTGAAATAAAATAAAGTAAATTAAATAAAACAACTAAAATAATAATGTTACTGTGTGCATAACATTACACCCCCCTAGAAGACGAGCTTGTTCGCAAGCTCGGAAGTAGTGTCTGCACAAGTGTCTACCGCGGTATTTGGTGAGCCTCAAGCCATCTAAAGATTTTTTTTTTTTCGAGTTGGCCCGAGTTGACTGGGTTCTGAAAGCCCGGTCCTGCACGCGAGTCAACTTCCTGCAGTGATCAAATTTTCCTAACTTAGGAAAATTTGAATCGGGAGTCATCTTCCTCCTTCGGCGGAAATTTCGCCGATGGTTCTTCTGGGGAAATCGAAAATCTTCCTCATCCTCATGCCGATCTCGAACAGAGTGGCCATTGGACATTATGGGAACCTCGGCTCCTTCCCTCACGACACCGATAAAGGTGGGCAACGGTCGTCTTTCGTCCTCACAGCCCCGAACAGTGCAAAAATTTCTCTTACTGAGTCTCCTGCTGCTCTGGCGGCGAATCGCAGCCCGTTGGGCCCCCCGAAACAGAGACCCCTTGTGGAAATTTCACCTACGGCGCCGACGGGATCTTGTGCTTCTCCCGAGATGAAGAGAAGTCCGCTCAGGTGTCGCCGCTTGGAAGTTTTCCAAGAAAAAGTGCTCTCCAAAACACATCCCGATCGGAAGAAGCACCAGAAATATTACCTTCTCCTGTTCGGCAAGGTGTTTTGCTTGGCGTGAGCCTTGTTGGTGTGAATTCGGATTTGAGGTCTCACCCAATTTGTCCAACGCCAAGGAGGTGTTAGCAGAAAACCCCTCCAATTTTGGATTTCCCGGGTCCCTGCCGTCAGATTTTGGAAATTTGGAGTCCAATTTCTGATTTGTGTCCCCAATTTCGGAGACTGGTTTGACTACTGGAAGGAACACAACTCCATAATAAAGAGGAGGGGACCATTCATATAACAGAGGGGGTGATGAGTTTACGAGGCGCACGAGTTTCTATGGCCAGCAAGGACGCTTCAACTAGGGGGAGGCACTGTACCAGACCAGAAAGGACCCTTCATCCCGGGGGGACCCTCCCACCAGGGAGGAGGCATAGTACCTAGGTACACTAAACTTGAATTTCCCACTTATAATGGGTTAGAAGACCCTTTGGTATGCTATATCGTTGCGAAATTTTTTTTGCCCATCAACGAGTACCAGTGTATGATAAAGTGGGGACGACTGTTTTCCACTAATTGGAAGAAGCACAACTCTGGTATCAGCAAGTTGAGGTGGATAGACCAGTTGTGGAGTTGGAAGAATTTAAGAATTTATGCTCTCTTCGTTTTGGTCCTCCGGCATACAGCAATCCCTTGGGTGATTTGGTTCTATTACGACAAACTGGTTCCGTGGAGCAATATCAAAAACTGTTCCAGGAAAATTTAGCACGAGCAAACGGTATGGTACGAGTGGACCAACAAGTGGCGTTATTTACAGCAGGCTTGACAGAGTCGTTAAAGCTTGAGGTGGAGCTCTACGCACTGATTACATTATCACATGCGATGAATATTGCCCATGCTTTAGAACTGCGGCAGAAAGCCCTGCACAGACGACCCACATGGTCAGGGGAGAGGAGCACTTCCTCCACCTGGCATAGCAGACACAATTATCATCAGGGGGTTCGGACCACAACACCTCCCCCCAGACTCATTCTGAGCACCACTTTACTAGGGGATACGAAATCGAGCAGTCATCCACCTCAATACAATAAATTGACAAGTGCTGAGATGATGGAGAGGCGGTCCAAAAATCTGTGTTACAACTGTGATGAACCATATCGAGTTGGTCATCAGTGCAAAAGATTGTTTTTAATTGATACGGTTGAAGATGATGATATCGAGGTGACCGAGGATATGATAGAGGAAGCATCACCGGAAATTTCCTTGCATGCAATTACTAGGCAAAAGTCACCCAAAACCATGCAAGTCAGAGCTCAGATCTTCGATCGAGAACTCGTGGGCCTAGTGGACTCGGGGAGCACCACAATTTTCTTAGTCTGACGGCATTCCAGCACCTGCAGTTAAAGATTCTTCCCCATCCGACAGCCACAGTCTCAGTGGCCAATGGGCAGAAGGTTCCTAGTTACAGAATCAGCAAGGCGGTAAATTTTACTATTGGCAATACTTTGTTTCATGCTGAGATTTTTGTTATTCCTCTGGCTGGTTTAGATATGGTATTGGGAATCAAATGGTTACAAATGTTGGGACCCATTTTGTGGGACTTTTCTGCATTGACAATGAGTTTTGTCCTACATGGTAGCCAAGTGCTCCTACAAGGAAGTCAGACCAAAAACACAGCAGTACATTCATTCTCTGACTGCCCCGGATAATTCAGCAGGCAGTATTGATGGCATGATTGATGAGTTCTCCGACCTTTTCTATGAGCCTACAGGGCTCCCCCGCTAAGACAGTGTGATCACCGTATATGTTTGAAACCAGGGTCAGATGTGGTAGTTGTTCATCCGTATCAGTACCCTCACCTCCAGAAAGATAAGATTGAAAGACAGTGTCAGGCGATGCTACAACAGGGCCTTATTCGCAGTAGTAGGTCCCCCTTCTCTTCACCAGTTTTGCTTGTGAAGAAACATGATAGGACTTGGCGCTTTTGTGTTGATTATTGTGAGTTGAACGCGCTGATAGTAAAAGACAAATTTCCCATTCCGGTGGTGGAGGAGCTCCTCGATGAATTACATGGATCATGGGTCTTCACAAAATTAGACTTACGATCTGGGTATCATCAGATTCACATGCATCTAGTAGATATTGAAAAGACAACATTCCGAACACATCACTGCCAATTTGAATTTGTGGTCATGCCTTTTGGGCTATCAAATGCTCCTTCTACTTTCCAAGAGCTTGATGAATGAGGTATTTAGCTCTTACCTTCGAAAATTCGTACTTGTTTTTATTATGACGTACTCATATATAGCAAATCTGGAGATGACCACTTAGCACATTTGAGAATTGTATTTCATTTATTGCGAGCACACAAATTATATTTGAAGAAGTCCAAATGCTCATTTGGGGCATCTCATGTTGCTTACCTAGGCCACATTATTTCCCATGAGGGGGTTACTATTGATCCCGAGAAGATTCAGGCCATTAGTGAGTGGCCACAGCCTCAGTCTTGCTCAGCAGTACGTGGATTCTTGGGTTTGGCAGGCTATTACAGGAAATTTATTTGGAGTTTTGGTCTGTTGGCAGCACCTTTGACAAACCACCTTAAAAAGAATTCCTTTCAATGGAACGAGGAGGCTTCCATGGCAATTGACGCACTCAAGAATGCTCTTGCATCTACACCGGTGTTACAACTTCCAAATTTTGATGACTTGTTTGTGATAGAATGTGATGCTTCTGGTGGGGGCATTGGGGGCGTGTTGCATCAGAACTCCCACCCCATTGCTTATTTCAGTCGATAGTTGGCCTCTCGTTATCAGAAATTGGATGCATATGAACGCGAGCTGATCGGGTTGGCCAAGGCATTCCAACACTGGCGGCCATATGTATGGGGTCATACTTTTCTCATCCACACTGATCATTATAGTCTCAAGTTCTTACTTGAGCAGCGTCTCACGATGTCACCACAACAGCATTGGATTAGTAAGTTGATGGGCTTTGATTTCTCAGTGGAGTATCGTTCGGGCAAATTAAACAAGGCGGCGGATGCCTTGTCCAGACGATTTGAACATTAGCAGCTCGTCTATGCCATCAGCCAGCCACATTTTCTCATTCTAGACATGGTCTGTGGTGCGCATGCCACACTTCCAGCACAACAGGAGTTGCACCGAAAAATTTCCAATGGAGAGATGGATTCTAAGTGGTCCATTCAAGATTCACTAATTTGCTATAAGCAGCAGATTTACCTTCCGACCACGTCCGAGTTGATTCGAGCCATTCTCTCGGCTTACCATGATTCTACCCATGAGGGGTTACAAAAGACGTTGTGGCGTATTCGGGCGGATTTCTATTGGCCGGTTATGAAGTCCTCCATTACTACATATGGCTCCGATTGTTAGGTATGTCAAAAGAACAAATTAGATCATTTGAGTCCTACAGGTCTTCTCCAGCCTCTCACTCTCCCTACTCAGGTATGGGCAGATATTTCAATGGACTTCGTGGAGGGTCTTCCCCTCTCAATCGGGAAGTCAGTTTTATTTGTGGTGGTTGATCGCTTCTCCAAGTTTGGTAATTTTATTCCGATGGCTCACCCCTACACGGCAGCCCGCGTGGCTCAAACCTTCTTGGAGCATATTGTACGCTTACATGGTATTCTTGGATCTATTGTGAGTGACCAGGACGCGGTTTTCACGAGTACTTTCTGGAGGGAACTATTTAAACTGAGTGGCACGCAATTGAAATTTTCCTCCGCATATCATCCTCATACGGATGGCCAAACCGAGGTGGTTAATCGGACCATCGAGATGTATCTCTGGTGTTTAGTGGGAGATCAACCCAAACAGTGGGTTCAATGGCTACCCTGGGCAGAATACTGTTACAACACTTCATTCCACTCGGCCTTGTAGTCCTCTCCTTTCCGGGTTCTTTATGGGAGGGACCCCCCGAGGTTTCTCTCTTATACCAGAGGCACCACCCTCGTGGATGCCATTGATGAGGCACTCATGGTTCGAGATCAATTGTTGAAGATGTTTACATACCGGCTACAAAAGGCTCAGAACCGGATGACTACGGCTTACAACAAGAGCCACCGGGATGTCTCACACGTGGTTGGGGACTATGTGGGGCTACGTCTCCGGCAGTACCGACAACACTCTCGTCGGGCCAGCGCGCCATAAGCTATCCCCCAAATACTTTGGGCCCTTTGCCATTATTTGACGCGTCGGCCCGGTGGCGTATCAACTAAAATTGCCGGACACAGCAAAGCTGCATGATGTGTTTCATGTTTCACTAGTGAAACCTCACATGGGGCCAGCCCCTTCTTCTCCACCGTTCCTTCCTCCAGTGGACAATGGCCACGTCATTCTAACACCCTACGCGGTGTTACGGGCGCGTGTGATGAATGACCAGTGGGACATCCTCGTGCAGTGGACCGCTACATACCCCGAGGCAGTGACATGGGAGCGGTTAGAGACCTTCAAACAGGTCTATCCAGCTTATGAGCTTGAGGACAAGCTCTTTCTCCATGGGGAGGCAGATGTTATGGACTCAATAGCACACCGAGTCACTCAGAGGAGGAGACAATGACTCACCAAGTCACCTAATTTTACTTTTATTACTTATGTTGCTTTTAATTTCGAATTTGATTGATTATGTAATAAGACTTTAAGGTAGGGGTATAGTTGGGATTTATAAACCTAACCCTAACCTATCTTGGCGTGAATGACCCTATTTAAAGGGTAAGGAATGAGAAATAAGGTAAGTTCGGATTTAGAGTAAAATAGAGTAATTAGGTTCTTGCTAGGTTCCCTATCCTAGGGTTCTTGGCTTGAACTATCCTTGGTGGTTTGCTGCATCCATTGGGGAGTCTTTGAGGAGATCTTGGAAGGAAAAGGAGGAGGAATCAGCCTTCTCTTCCATGCTGCAATAGTCATCCATCTCTTCCACGAACCAGCGGTGAGGGAAGGAGGATTTGTGTGAGCCTTAGCATCAAGAAAGGGATTTTCAAGTTGCTGATTGAAGGAGGTCTTCAAGAGGTATTTTTATCTATCTTTTCTGAGTTTAGAAGAGCTAGAGACTGCCCTCTTTACATTCAGCATTGGTAGTTGCATGGATTCAGAAACCCTACTCATTGACGTGAGGTATAAAGTGGGGTTTCGTAATTGGATCCTTAAAACAGTCTCTTGATTGAATTGGTGCATCTATAATTGAGAAAAGGAAACTCCTTTTCAATTATAACGTGTGAGGGAAGTAAAAGAGAGTTTCTTTTCACAAAAACGTGTTAAGAAACCCTCTAACAGTGCTGGATCCTTATTTGACTCGCCGAGTTACTAGATCCATGGCTAGGGACCATAATAGGGTTCTTAAATCGGGTTCGCCCGGTTAGGGTTTACAATAAAATATTCTAAAAATACCCCTATAAATAAAATATTCTAAAAATACCCCTATAAATAAAATATTCTAAAAATACCCCTATAAATAAAATATTCCAAAAATACCCATATGACCTAAAACTGAAATAAAATAAATTAAATTAAATAAAAAAACTAAAATAATAATGTTATTACATGCATAACATTTAATGTTATTGCGTGCATAACATTTAATGTTATTGCGTGCATAACATTACATGCCCCTGGAAGACGACCTTGTCCGCAAGCTTGGAAGTAGTGTCTGCGCAAGTGTCTACCGCGGTATTTAGAGAGCCTCAAGCCAGCTAAAGATTTTTGTTTCTTTTCCGAGTTGGCCTGAATTGACTCGGTTCTGGAAGCCCAGTCCCACGCGCGAGTCAGCTTCCTGCGCTGATCAAATTTTCCTAACTTAGGAAAATTCGAATCGGGAGTCATCTTCCTCCTTCGGCGGAAATTTTGCCGACGGTTCTTTTGGGGAAATCGGAAATCTTCCTCATCCTCATGCCGATCCCTAACAGAGCAGCCATTGGACTTGCACGAACCTCGGCTCCTTCTCTCACAGCATCGATAAAGGCAGGCGATGGTCGTCTTCCATCCTCACGTCCCCGAACAGGGCAAAAATTTCTCTTACGGAGTCTCCTGCTGCTCCAATGGCGAATCGCAGCCCGTTGGGCCCCCCGGAACACCCTTGCGGAAATTTCGCCTACGGCGTCGATGGGATCTCCTGCTTCTGTGGAGACGAATAGAAGTCCGCTGAGGCATCGCCGCTTGGAATTTTTCCAAGACAGAGTGCTCTCCAAAACACATCTCGATCGAAAGAAGCACCAGAAATATTACCTTCTCCTGTTCGGCAAGGTTTTTTGCTTGCCGTGAGCCTTGTTAGTGTGAATTCGGATTTGAGGTCTCACCCAATTTGTCCAACACCGACGAGGTGGTAGCAGAAAACCCCTCCAATTTTGGATTTCCCGGTCCTTGCCGTCAGATTTATGAAATTTGGAGTCCAATTTCTGATTTGTGTCCCCAATTTCGGATTTCGCTGTCGCTGAAGAGACAGGGGGCGCTCTGATTTCTTGCGTCTCCTGCCCTTCCGAGACATCTCGAGCGACTTCAGCAGTGAGTTTCTCTCTCACAGCAAACTCATCTCCCCCTCCGTTTTGTGTCGGCGTTGTGTTCCTTCCACTCGTTAAACTTGTTATGTTGTCCATCCTCCCATTCAACTCTCTATATCGAGATTAAATTTAGAGAGCCTTTCGAACATCTCATCAAATTTTCTTTCATTCTTTTGCTGACATCTGAGGATCAACTCCAGTAATTCACTTTTGCTGATTTTCGTCGGAGAACTCTGCTCTGATATTAATGTGTTCCCACTCTGATACCAAGTTGTTATGGTCCCTAGCGATGGATCTAGTAAGTCGGCGAGTCAAATAAGGATCCAGCACAGTTAGAGGGTTTCTTACCACGTTTTTGTGAAAAGAAACACTCATTTACTTTCCTAACACGCTATAATTGAAAAGGAGTTTCCTTTTCTCAATTATAGATGCACCAATTCAATCAAGAGACTATTTTAAGGATCCAATTATGAAACTGTTATGGACTCCATAGCATCACGAGTTATCCATAGGCATAGGAATTAAATTATGTCAATTTACTTTTCATGTAATTTCAATTCGGTTTGGTTTACTTTATTTGGTTTGGTTTACTTTGGATTGGTTCAGTGTAATGTGGCGTGAACCACTTGACCTAATGGATCATCTTTGTATTTTCGTCCTCAACCCTATTTAGGGGGACGTGAAGGAAAAGAGAGGTAAGTATTGAGAAAATTATATGTTACAGGTCTGATTCTCCCTCAAAGGTCAAGGTCAGATTCTCCCTTTGAGGTCCAAGGTTGAGCTTCCTCCAAAGCTCCTTCATTCTAAATTGAGTTCCACCATTACTCGTTCAAGAAACAAGGGTCCTCTTCCAACGTCAAGATCATCCATGGAGGGAAGAGAAGAAAGAAGGGTGACTAGATCCATGGCAAGGGAAGAACCTAACATCTTGGTATCAGACAGGTCCACCCTTGGGGATTCCTCTTCTCTTGACGATTTGAGACAGTTAGTGGAAGATAATAGGCAAAGGACAGATAACCAGGCTCATGCCCGAAGAGGTGCGTCAAACAACCTCTGATGTGTGTGAGGCAATAAAATCAATGGATGCTGCCATCCAAGCTCTCCTCCGGCGACAAGAGGACCATGATACACGAGCCCAACCTCCAGCTGCCTACTCTCCACCGGCCGAACACCATCCATTCCACCCACCACCTCCCCCACAACCACCAATGCGTCAACACCATTCCCATCTGGGGATTGCCGTTCAAGGACCAAACACTGTGCCCAGGTATTTAAAACTTGACTTTCCTATGTATGATGAGTCTAAGGACCCTTTGATTTGGTTAGCCAAGTGTGATAAGTTCTTTTACCATCAAAAAACACCTACGGATGAGAAAGTGTCTTTGGCCACCTACCACATGCTCGATGAAGCGCTTCTATGGTAACACCAATTCCGAAATGACCAAGTGGTTCAGGATTGGGCAACTTTTAGACATTCTTGCATGATGAGATTTGGTCCTCCTGCTAGTAGCAATCCATTGGGCGAATTAATCAATTGCAAACAAACTGGAACACAAGAGGTGTACCAAAAGACCTTCCAGGAAAGGTTAGCCCGAGCAAACCAGTTTGTTAGCCACACACAGTATGTTCACATTTTTACTGCTGGTTTGACAGAAGCTCTGCGTTTAGAAGTTGAATTACATGCTCCTACACATGTAGACCACACTATGAATTTAGCCAGGGCAATTGAGCACAAGCAGTGTGTTCTAAAGGAGTCACTGGTCAGAAAACCAGCTTGGCCAGGGAGACACAATGCCCCTGCGCCAAACCCTTCCTATGGACCTCCAAGATTTAGAGACAGTGCAGCCCCACACCCAGACATCTCTAATTCGGCTCCACCTGCTCCTTACTTCAAAAAACTTACTAGACAGGAAATGGACTAGAGAAAGGCCAAGGGCCTCTGTTTTAACTGTGACGAACAGTATGTCTTTGGGCACCACTGCAAACGATTATTCAGTATATGTCTATAGGAGGATGGAGAAGAAATACCACCAGAGGAAGAAATTGTGGAAACTGACCAAGAAGGTCCAGAGATTTCCCTTCATGCTATTACTAGTCTATGTAGTGCAAGTGATAGATGCTATATTCTGACATGAGAACTAAGTTAATTATAATAGAATAACCTTTATAATTGTGTTATAGGTGGTTATTTATCGGTTTTCAAATGAAATGAGCATTTATTGAATTTGGCATTAATCACTGTCGATATTGCATATTTTTCTCTCCTGAATTATATTTTATTGTTTTTAAGGTTTATTTCTTCCTGAAATACTTTTTATAGATTTAATTATGGAATTTCAGGAGAATTATGGTGGAGAAGGAGATATTTACCAAAATGCCCTTAGTGAAATGGAGATGATTTTTAGGTCAAATCGTTTTAAAATAAATAAGATGGTATTTAAAGCAAAAGGGGGGCGTCGAAAGAGGAGGTCGAAAGGGGACCCGAGGGGGGGGACCCGAGAGGGAAAACCCGAGAGGGGAGACCCGAGCGGGAATACAAAATAGAGCACGACCGTCGACCGAAACAGGGGAGACCCGAGAGGAGTTTCCCACCGTCGCTCACCGGACCACTGTCATCCGTCGCGCCACCGTCGTCCACCACCATCCACTGCCATCCAGCAACTGAGAACAAACCCGAGGAGAGCTCGAGAGAGTCTCCGTCGAGGTGAGTTCGACAGTCGTCGCTCGCCAGGCCGAGAAGTGATCCGAGAGGGCTTCTCCAGTGCCAACTCCGCTTTTCGACCATCCTCCGGCGTCGGTTACGTATTTTCGACCATTCCCGGAGCGATTCCGACTCCGACCGAGGCTCGAGAGAGCCGGTTAGAGAACTTCACCTCTGTTTCGTTCTTCGCCGGACGTTCCCTCCATCCGTCAGCTTCCAACCTTCGTCGCCGGCGTCGTCTCTACCTCTGGCCACTCACTATTGCTACCCGACGCCACCAATTTCCGGAAATTGCAGCAGCCGTGAGAACGAGTTGCTGCCCCAGCGAGAGGAGGAAGAAGGGGAGTAATTCGTCATTATTGAATTTAGTTTTTATATGGTTTGAACTTAGGTTTTGAATGTTAATTGAATTTGATTTGATAATTAAGGTTTATTTAAGATTTGTTTTCTTGATATTTGATTAAATTAGCTAATTAGGGTAAGATTAAAATTGAGGTTGAATTTTGGTATTTTAATCCGATTTCTGTCTTTAACTCTAGGCGCCCGAGAGGGGCTAGACGCAAGGATTGAGAATTCGGATTCGTGGTTACGTGGCGCTCGAGAGAGGCACGAATCACGGTAAAATTCAGAGTTGATAATTTTAGCATCATCACAATAGGAAATTGATTCTCTGCATTCTATTGTAATCCGCTCTTGTCATTAACTCTAGGCGCCCGAGAGGGGCTAGACGCAAGGATTGAGAATCCGGATTCGTGGTTACGTGGCGCTCGAGAGAGGCACGAATCATGGTAAAATCCAGAGTTGATAATTTTAGCATCATCACAATAGGAAATTAATTCTCTGCATTCTATTGTAATCCGATCATTGTCATTAACTCTAGGCGCCCGAGAGGGGCTAGACGCAAGGATTGAGAATCCGGATTCGTGGTTACGTGGCGCTCGAGAGAGGCACAAATCACGGTAAAATCCAGAGTTGACATTTCCTGTTGTGCAAGTAGTTAATTAAATTATTGCTTGATAATTTAGGATATAATTAGTGTTTAGTTCATTTTATTCATCATATTTGGTTAGGCTAGTTGACTGAAGAATACACAAAATTCAATCCTCCCTGTGGATATGACCCTCGCTTACTGCTAGATTACATGAACGATTCGTACGCTTGCGAGGTATAAAAGCCGATGTAACTAAATTCTACATCAAGTTTTTGGCGCCGTTGCCGGGGAGGCACGTATTAAGTGTATTTCTTTGTTCTCCATGGTGTTAGGTTAGATTTATTTTTATTTTATTTTATTTTATTTTTATTATTTTTTCATAATTTTAGCTTGGTGATTTTATATGGAATTATTTTTATTTCTTCTAATTAGTTCATATTTTTAGTAGTGAGTTTGTTAGCTTAATTTGATAGTTTGTTTTGTTTCTTTTTGTGTTGTTATGCACGGGCGCCGTTCCTAGGTGGACCATTAGCTCCCTTTGTTGAAAAGGTAGAACAGATTTGTAGGAAAACACCCGAAGTCAAAGTAGGAGCTACCATGGCCAATCAGGGTGAACCATTACAGTTACCTGCAGCAGGGAAGCTAAGATCCAGGTTGTCCGGTCCATTTGAGGTCACACAGATGTTTCCTCATGGCGCTATTGAGATCTGCAGTCACGGAGACGGGTCGGTCTTCAAAGTTAACGGTCAGAGGCTCAAACCGTATCTTGAGAATTCATCTTGAATGCGTCAAAGTCTTGCTTACGACTATAAACTTAGCACATTGTGGGCAATCCCCACGTTTCTATCCCTTTGTACATTACAGTTTTATTTTTATTTTTATTTTTTTTTGGTTTATTCATACTCTCTTGCCGGCTGAGAGCATAAATGGTTCCGGTAGTCGATGACCAGACCTTTGGTCCCTAGTTTGAGAGCTCTGTACTCAAACAACTGTTCTGGGATTGACCAGTTCGATCTTGAAGTATTGAATGAAAACCTTATGGTGAGTAACTTAAGGACTTGTGTTCAGCGCGTGATTCCTGCTACCTTCAGTGGCCAGTCACATGGAGATTTCTTCAAAGTGTGATGTGGGATAGCGGTTTCATCTACGGATGATTACCTACGGGTACAGCTGATACGAGTAAACCTTCTTCGAGGGAGACTATGTATCATTCCTGGGGGCCTTTATTGACTTTTCGGTATTATTTTGATGACCAAACACATATGGTCCCACCTATGGATTTAGGAGCCGTGAGGGAGCTTAACCCTCACCCTGTTGGAGTATAACTAGCTAAGCTGTTATTTTTTTTATTTTTTTATTTCATTTTATTTTATTTTTTTATTTTTGTAGTCGTTATAGTGTTTTAACTTTTCCCCATTGAGGACAATGTCAGGTTTAGGGTTGGGGGGGGGGGGGGGGGGGGGGGGGGGAACGACTCTTTTATGTCTTAACAATAATTTTCTTTTGATTTCTGTTCCCGTTTTCAAATTACTCCTCTTAGTATGAGGTTAACATTAGTAGAGTTAAAATAAGTTGATCAAATGTGTTTCAAAATTTTCCGTAAAACTGTGTAGAATATGCCTATTATAAATCTGATATCATTTATTGTGATCCATGAGAATTCAGTGGGATAACTTACTATTGCATTAGACTTGGAACTTAGTTTCAAAAGAGAACATGTAAATCTAGTGTTGATCTATGTTAGTCTGAATAGTCTTGTATGCCTGTTTGAACTCATTCCCTTTTATACCTCAGTGAAATTCCTTATTGTAATGTATGAATGCAAATGGAAATGTTCTTACTTGCAAAAGACAGATAACTTCAGAAACAGCCTGGGCAAACCCAGGGACATGCACCGGAACAGTCGGTTACTTAAAAATAAGTGTATGTGCAGTGAAGACGAATACAAAATGGTGGTAATACCAAAAGTATTCAGTGAAACAAAAATTACGCTGGTAATAGCAAAAGTGCGCTGGTAATAGCGTAAAATGGTTTTAAATCTGGAAGCAATGAGTTTCCTTAACTTTGATGATGAATTGTAATTTGAAAGAAATTGCAAGTCAAGATTGAAATTGGTATATTTCTTTTGGTGAGATTTTTAGACAACAGGTTTACTCTACTATTTTCTCTTAATTGTGATGTGACCAGGATTTTATTATTATTTGTTGCCTCTTTGTTCTATTGAAGTAATAGTTTATGGGTCACATTGGTTCAGGTGGAGTAACAATGAGTGTATTTGGATTGATAATAGGCTATATTTTACACAGGTTTTCAAATTTCGCAAGATCTCATATGATTTTCAGATATTTTACTATACTAAGTGTTAGTCATACGCTAATGAGGAGTAAATTTTGTTCAGTTTTTCCTTTTTATATTATTGATTTATATGAATTTTGTGGGTAAATTCCATGCAAACCCTCACGAGACATAACTCATCCACTACTGCAGAGTAGGGGTTTAACGGCTTGTTGCATGCGCTAAATGCAATCGTGCTCCCTATGAAAGTGGCATTTTGTTTTCCTAGGCTTAATTTTGGTTCGATTGTTGTTTTGCTAGGGACTAGCAAAGATTTAGGTTTGGGGGTGTGATAGATGCTATATTCTGACATGAGAACTAAGTTAATTATAATAGAATAACCTTTATAATTGTGTTATAGGTGGTTATTTATCGGTTTTCAAATGAAATGAGCATTTATTGAATTTGGCATTAATCATTGTCAATATTGCATATTTTTCTCTCCTGAATTAAATTTCATTTTTTTTAAGGTTTATTTCTTCCTGAAATGCTTTTTATAGATTTAATTATAGAATTTCAGGAGAATTATGGTGGAGAAGGAGATATTTACCAAAATGCCCTTAGTGAAATGGAGATGATTTTTAGGTCAAATCGTTTTGAAATAAATAAGATGGTATTTAAAGCAAAAGGGGGGCGTCGAAAGAGGAGGTCGAAAGGGGACCCGAGGGGGGGGGGGGGGGGGGGTGGGGACCCGAGAGGGAAGACCCGAGCGGGAAGAAAAAACAGAGCACGACCGTCGACCGAAACAGGGGAGACCCGAGAGGAGTTTCCCACAGTCGCTCGTCGGACCACTGTCTTCCGCCGCGCCACCGTCGTCCACCGCCATCCACTGCCATCCAGCAACCGAGAACAAACCCGAGGAGAGCTCGAGAGAGTCTTCGTCGAGGTGAGTTTGACAGTCGTCGCTCGCCGGGCCGAGAAGTGATCCGAGAGGGCTTCTCCGGTGCCAACTCCGCTTTTCGACCATCCTCCGGTGTCGGTTACGTATTTTCGACCATTCCCAGAGCGATTCCGACTCTGACCGAGGCTCGAGAGAGAGCCGATTAGAGAACTTCACCTCTGTTTCGTTCTTCGCCGGACGTTCCCTCCATCCGTCGGCTTCCAACCTTCGTCGCCGGCGTCGTCTCTACCTCCGGCCACTCACTATTGCTACCCGACGCCACCAATTTCCGAAAATTGCAGCACCCGTGAGAACGAGTTGCTGCTCGAGCGAGAGGAGGAAGAAGGGGAGTAATTCATCATTATTGAATTTAGTTTTTATATGGTTTGAACTTAGGTTTTGAATGTTAATTGAATTTGATTTGATAATTGAGGTTTATTTAAGATTTGTTTTCTTGATATTTGATTAAATTAGCTAATTAGGGTAAGATTATAATTGAGGTTGGATTTTGGTATTTTAATCCGATTTCTGTCTTTAACTCTAGGCGCCCGAGAGGGGCTAGACGCAAGGATTGAGAATTCGGATTCGTGGTTACGTGGCGCTCGAGAGAGGCACGAATCACGGTAAAATCCAGAGTTGATAATTTTAGCATCATCACAATAGGAAATTAATTCTCTGCATTCTATTGTAATCCGATCTTTGTTATTAACTCTAGGCGCCCAAGAGGGACTAGACGCAAGGATTGAGAATCCGGATTCGTTGTTACGTGGCGCTCGAGAGAGGCACGAATCACGATAAAATCCAGAGTTGATGTTTCCTATTGTGCAAGTAGTTAATTAAATTATTGCTTGATAATTTAGGATATAATTAGTGTTTAGTTCATATTAATTCATCATATTTGGTTAGGCTAGTTGACTGAAGAATACACAAAATTCAATCCTCCCTGTGGATATGACCCTCGCTTACTGCTAGATTACATGAATGATTCGTACGCTTGCGAGGTATAAAAGCCAATGTAACTAAATTCTACATCAGCAAGCACAATGCAGGTTAAAGCCCAATTGCATCATTTACAGTTACTGGCTTTAGTTGACTCGGGTAGTACACATAATTTCATCAGTCAGCAGGCGGCAGAACAACTTGGGTTAGTAGTACAGCAACAAAATGGTCTTTCTGTATCAGGAGCCAATGGGGCTAAAATTACTAGTGTAGGCATATCACCAGCCACACACTTTGATATTGAGGGATATGAATTTGTTGCATATTTTCTGGTGATTCCACTATCAGGATTCGATTTGGTGCTAGGAATTAAATGGTTACAATTGTTCAGACCAAGACTATGGGATTTCCAAGCTCTGACCATGTCTTTTATAGAGGACCAACATCAGATTATATTGCATGGCACACAAGCACCACTCACTTGCGCACTACAGGTTGCCCAAATCCAGTCCACAAACACGTGTAAGTTATCTCACTTACTTACAGAATTTGAGGATATCTTTCAAGACCCTACTGCCTTACTGCCACTTAGGCACTATGATCACAGTATCCGTTTGAAAATGGGTACCGAGCCGGTAGTGGTACGTCTGTATCGTTACCCTCACTTACAGAAGGATGAGATTGAAAGGCAGTGCCAATAGATGTTAGCACAGGGTATTATTCAGCCCAGTCGGTCTCCTTTTTCTTCACCGGTATTACTAGTCTGCAAGCATGATAAGTCATGGAGGTTCTGTGTGGATTACCGACAACTCAATGCACATACAATTAAAGATAAATTTCCTATTCTAGTGGTGGACGAGCTGTTAGACGAGCTACATGGAGCTACTATTTTTACTAAACTCTATTTGAAATCTGGCTATCATCAAATCCGAGTTCATCCATCAGATGTGGAGAAAACAGCGTTCCACACGCATCACGACCATTTTGAATTCCTCGTAATGCCATTTGGTCTGTCAAATGCGCCTTCCACCTTCCAGGCCCTCGTGAATGAGGTATTTTCCCCTCTCTTGAGAAAATATGTAATGGTCTTTTTCGATGATATTTTGGTCTATAGCAACAACTGGGAAGAACATCTTCAGCACCTTCACCAGGTATTTTCTCTTATACGTTCACATCATTTGGTTTTAAATCGGTCAAAATGTTCAATGGGCACATCAGAAGTGGCATATTTGGGCCACGTTATTTCAGCATCAGGGGTGAAGGTAGACCAGAGTAAGATACAAGCGGTCACAGATTGGCCTATTCCTACATCTATTACAGCCTTAAGAGGATTTTTGGGCCTAGCTGGATATTATAGAAAATTTATTCGTAGCTATGGCCAGCTTGCAGCTCTGCTCAACAATCTCCTCAACAAAAATGCTTTTACCTGGTCAGAGACAACAGCTCATTCCTTTCAGCAATTGAAAGACGCCTTATCATCAGCCCCAATTTTGCAGCTCCCCGACTTTGAGGAGTCTTTTGTAGTGGAATGTGATGCTTCGGGGGCGGTATTGGCGCAGTGTTGCACCAACAGGGCCACCCGATTGCTTATTTTAGCAGTCAACTGGGCCAACACCACCACAAGTTGGCAGCTTATGAGAGGGAATTAATTGGATTGGCGAAAGCTATACAACATTGGCGCCCTTATCTTTGGGGACGTTCTTTTTTTATTCACACTGATCATTGCAGCCTCAAGTATCTTCTTGAACAGCGTCTTACTACTTCACCACAACAGCATTGGTTAGGTAAGCTTATGGGGTTTGACTTTTCTGTCGAGTACAAACCGGGAAGTTTGAATGTAGGGGTTGATGCCTTATCTCGCCGGGACGTTCCAGAGCTGCACTTAAACGCCATCAGTCAGCCCACAACTCTCTTGTTGGATTCTATACAAGAAGAGGCACAACAGTACCCGAATATTATCTCCTTATGCCAAGATATCCAGTAGGGCACAACGGCACCACATTGGACGGTTCAGGACAATCTCGTCCTCTACAAAAACAGATTTTTTCTACACCACACATCCCCTCTGATTAACAGCATTTTGGCCTCCTTCCATGACAGTACACATGAGGGCCGACAGAAAACATATTTTCGGATCAGTAGGGAATTTTATTGAAGGGGCATGAAGCACAGTATAGCTGATTATGTGGCGAATTGTCAGACTTGTCAACGGAATAAAGCTGAAACATTAAGTCCAGCGGGGTTGCTCCAACCATTTCAGCTTCTGTCATTGGTCTGGTCTGATATTTCTATGAACTTCATAGATGGACTTCCCTCTTCGTCGGGTAAATCTGTTATCCTTGTACTGGTGGATCGTTTCTCTAAATATGGGCATTTCATTCCTCTGGCACATCCTTACATTGCTTCTCAAGTCGCTCAACATTTTATGGATAACATTGTACGATTACATGGGATGCCTAATTCAATTACCAATGATAGGGATGCAATCTTTACAAGTACCTTCTGGAAAGAACTCTTCAAGTTACAAGGCACCACGTTAGCCTTTTCTTCAGCCTACCATCCACAGACTGATGGTTAGACAGAGGTCGTCAACAGAACCATTGAAATGTATCTCCGCTGTTTCGTGGGGAATCACCTAAGAGGTGGGTTAAGTGGCTCGCCTGGGCTGAGTTCTGTTACAACACCTCCTACCACAGCGCACTCGGCACAACCCCATTCAAGGTGGTATATGGTAGAGAACCTCCCTGTCTTTTATCCTATGAACCAGGGGCCTCTAAATTCGCCACTTTGGACCAAGCATTAGCTGAAAGAGACACATTCATTACTGAGGTGCGCACTCATCTACAGAAGGCACAATATTCTATGAAACAATATTATGACAAGAAGCACCGGGAAATCTTCTTTTCTCCTGGAGATTATGTTTGGTTGCGTCTCCAACACTACAGGCAGCTGTCGTTGATAGCCTCTAAACGTCACAAGCTCTCTCCAAAGTATTATGTTCGCTTTCAGGTGATGGACCGCATTGGGACAGTGGCCTATAGATTGCAGCTACCGCCTGAGGCTAGAATTCAGAACGTCTTTCATGTCTTACAATTAAAGGCCTTCCACGGTGATTCACCTTTGCTTCACACCCCGCTGCCACCACTCCATGAGGGCCATGTACTTTCTACACCGGCACAGGTATTACAAACTCGCCGTATTCAGGGTGATTGGGAGATCTTAGTGCAATGGGCAGATGCTGACCCCAGTGACACGACATGGGAGCCATTAGCGGCGTTTTGCACCCTCTACCCATACTTTGAGCTTGAGGACAAGCTCTTTCTCCAAGGGGGTGGGGTGATGTTATGGACTCCATAGCATCACGAGTTATCCATAGGCATAGGAATTAAATTATGTCAATTTACTTTTCATGTAATTTCAATTCGGTTTGGTTTATTTTATTTGGTTTGGTTTACTTTGGATTGGTTCAGTGTAATGTGGCGTGAACCACTTGACCTAATGGGTCATCTTTGTATTTTCGTCCTCAACCCTATTTAGGGGGACGTGAAAGAAAAGAGAGGCAAGTATTGAGAAAATTAGATTTTACAGGTCTAATTCTCCCTCAGAGGTCAAGGTCGGATTCTCCCTTTGATGTCCAAGGTTGAGCTTCCTCCAAATCTCCTTCATTCTAAATTGAGTTCCACCATTACTCGTTCAAGAAACAAGGGTCCTCTTCCAACGTCAAGATCATCCTTGGAGGGAAGAGAGGAAAGAAGGGTGACTCGATCCATGGCAAAGGAAGAACCTAACAGAAACCCCACTAGATACCTCACGTCAAAGAGTAGGGTTTCTGAATCCATGCAACTACCAATGCTGAATGTAAAGAGGGCAGTCTCTAGCCCTTCTAAACTCAGAAAAGATAGATAAAAATACCTCTTGAAGACCTTCAATCCGCAACTCAAAAATCCCTTTCTTGATGTTAAGGCTCACGCAAATCCTCCTTCCCTCACCGGTGGTTCGTGGAAGAGATGGATGACTATTGCAGCATGGAAGAGAAGGCTGATTCCTCCTCCTTTTCCTTCCAAGATCTCCTCAAAGACTCCCCAATGGATGCAGAAAACCACCAAGGATAGTTCAAGCCAAGAACCCTAGGATAGGGAACCTAGCAAGAACCTAATTACTCTATTTTACTCTAAATCCGAACTTACCTTATTTCTCATTCCTTACCCTATAAATAGGGTCATTCACGACAAGATAGGTTAGGGTTAGGTTTATAAATCCCAACTATACCCCTACCTTCAAGTCTTATTACATAATCAATCAAATTCGAAATTAAAAGCAACATAAGTAATAAAAGTAAAATTAGGTGACTTGGTGAGTCATTGTCTCCTCCTCTGAGTGACTCGGTGTGTTATTGAGTCCATAACATCTGCCTCCCCTTGGACAAAGAGCTTGTCCTCAAGCTCGTAAGTTGGATAGACCTGTTTGAAGGTCTCTAACCGCTCATGGGTTTGTAGCGGTCCACAGCACGAGGATGTCCCACTGGTCATTCGTCACACGCGCCCATAACACCGCGTAGGGTGTTAGAATGATGTGGCCATTGTCCACTGGAGGAAGGAACGGTGGAGAAGAAAGGGCTGGCCCCTTGTGAGGTTTCAGTAGTGAAACATGAAACACATCATGCAGCTTTGCTGTGTCCGGGCATTTTAGTTGATACACCACTTGCTCGACGCGTTGAATAATGGCAAAGGGCCCAAAGTATTTGGGGGATAGCTTATGGCATGCTGGCCCAGCGAGAGAGTGATGTCGGTACTTCTGGAGACATAGCCACACATAGTCCCCAACCGCGTATGAGACATCCCGGTGGCTCTTGTTGTAAGCCGTAGTCATCCGGTCCTGAGCCTTTTGTAGTCGGTCTGTAAATGTCTTCAACACCTGATCTCGATCCATGAGTGCCTCATCAATGGCATCCACACGGGTGGTGCCTCTGGTATAAGAGAGAAGCCACGGGGGAGAGGGATCCCTCCCATAAAGAACCCGGAGAGGACTGCAAGGCCGAGGGGAATGAAGTGTTATAACAGTATTCTGCCCAGGGTAGCCATTGAACCCACTGTTTCGGTTGATCTCCCACTAAACACCGAAGATACATCTCGATGGTCCGATTATCCACCTCCGTTTGGCCATCCGTCTGAGGGTGATATGCGGAGGAAAATTTCAATTGCATGCCACTCAGTCGAAATAGTTCCCTCCAGAAAGTATTAGTGAAAACCGCATCCCGGTCACTCACAATAGATTCAAGAATGCCATATAAGCGTACAATATGCTCCAAGAAGGTCTGAGCCACGCGGGCTGCCGTGTAGGGGTGAGCCATCAGAATAAAATGACCATACTTGGAGAAGCGATCAACCACCACAAACAAAACAGACTTCCCAGCTGAGATGGGAAGACCCTCCACGAAGTCCATTGAAATATCTGCCCATACCTGAGTAGGGAGAGCGAGAGGCTGGAGAAGACCTGCAGGACTCAAATGATCTGATTTGTTCCTTTGACATACCTGACAATTAGAGACATATGTAGTAACGGAGGACTTCATAGCCAGCCAATAGAAATCCGCCCGAATACACCACAACGTCTTTTGTAACCCCTCATGGGTAGAATCATGATAAGCTGGGAGAATGGCTGGAATCAACTTGGACGTGGTCAGAAGGTAAATCCGCTGCTTATAACAAATTAGTGAATCCTGAATGGACCACTTAGAATCCATCTCCCCTTTGGAAATTTTTCGGTGCATCTCCTGTAGTGCTGGAAGTGTGGCATGCGCATCACGGACCATGTCAAGAATGAGAAAATGCGGCTGGCTGATTACATAGACGAGTTGCTAATGTTCAAAACGTCTGGACAAGGCATCTGTCGTCTTGTTTAATCTGTTCGCATGATACTCCACTGAGAAATCAAAGCTCATCAACTTACTAATCCAATGATGATGTGGTGACGTCATGAGACGTTGCTCAAGTAAGAACTTGAGACTATAATGATCAGTGCGGATGAGAAAAGTACGTCCCCATACATATGGCCACCAGTGTTGGACCGCCTTGGCCAACCCGATCAGCTCACGTTCATATGCAGCCAATTTCTGATAATGAGAGGCCAACTATCGACTGAAATAAGCAATGGGGTGGGAGTTCTGATGCAACATGGCCCCAATGCCCCCACCAGAAGCATCACATTCTATCACAAACAAGTCATCAAAATTTGGTAGTTGTAACACCGGTGTAGATGCAAGAGCATTCTTGAGTGCATCAAATCCCATGGAAGCCTCCTCATTCCACTGAAAGGAATTCTTTTTAAGGAGGTTTGTCAAAGGTACTGCCAACGGACCAAAACTCCAAATAAATTTTTGGTAATAGCCTGCCAAACCCAAGAATGCGCGTACTGCTGAGCAAGACTGAGGTTGTGGCCACTCACTAATGGCCTGAATCTTCTCAGGATCAACTGTGGCCCCCTCATGGGAAATAATGTGGCCCAGATAAGCAACATGAGATGCCCCAAATGAGCATTTGAACTTCTTCAAATATAATTGGTGTGCTCGCAATAAATCAAATACAATTCTAAAATGTGCTAAGTGGTCATCTTGAGATTTGCTATATATGAGTATATCATAAAAAAAAACAAGTACGAATTTCCAAAGGTAAGAGCTAAATACCTCATTCATCAGTGCTTGGAAAGTAGAAGTAGCATTTGATAGCCCAAAAGGCATGACCACAAATTCAAAGTGGCCGTGATGTGTTCGGAATGCCATCTTTTCAATATCTGCTGGATGCATGCGAATCTGATGATACCCAGACCGTAAGTCTAATTTTGTGAAGACCCACGATCCATGTAGCTCATCGAGGAGCTCCTCCACCACTGGAATGGGAAATTTGTCTTTTACTGTCAGTGCGTTCAACTCATGATAATCAACACAAAAGTGCCAAGTCCCATCATGTTTCTTCACGAGCAAAACTTGTGAAGAGAAGGGGGACCTACTACTGCGAATAAGGCCCTGTTGTAGCATCGCCTGACACTGTCTTTCAATCTCATCTTTCTAGAGGTGAGGTACCGATACGGATGAACTACTACCACATCTGACCCTGGTTTCAAACATATACGGTGATCACACTGTCTGAGTGGGGGGAGCCCTGTAGTCTCACAGAAAAGGTTGGAGAACTCATCAATCATGCCATCAATACTGCCTGCTGAATTATCCGGGGCAATCAGAGAATGAATGTGCTGCTGTGTTTCTGTCCGACTTCCTTGTAGGAGCACTTGGCTCCCACGTAGGACAAAACTCATTGTCAATGCAGAAAAGTCCCACAAAATGGGTCCCAACGTTTCTAACCATTTGATTCCCAAGACCATATCAAAACCAGCCAGAGAAATAACAAAACACTTAGCATGAAACAAAGTAGTGCCAATAGTAAAATTTACCGCCTTGCTGATTCCGTAGCTAGGAACCTTCTCCCCATTGGCCACTGAGACTGTGGCTGTCGGATGGGGAAGAATCTGTAACTGCAGGTGCAGGGCCGCCGTCAAACAAAGAAAATTGTGGGTGTTCCCTGAGTCCACTAGGCCCACGAGTTCTCGATCGAAGATTTGAGCTCTGACTTGCATGATTTTGGGCGACTTTTGCCCAGTAATTGCATCCAAGGAAATTTCCGGTGGTGCTTCCTCTATCATATCCTTGGTCACCTCGATATCATCATCTTCAACCGTATCAATTAAAAACAATCTTTTGCACTGATGACCAACCCAATATGGTTCATCATAGTTGTAACACAGATTTTTGGACCGCCTCTCCATCATCTCAGCACTTGTCAATTTCTTTATGTACTGTGGTGGATGACTGCTCGATTTCGTATCTCCTAATAAAGTGGTGCTCGGAGTGTGTCTGGGAGGAGGTGTTGTGGTCCAAACCCCTTGATGATAATTGCGTCTGCTCTGCTAGGTGGAGGAAGTGCTCCTCTCCCCTGACCATGTGGGTCATCTGTACAGGGCCTTCTACCGCAGTTCTAAAGCACGAGCAATATTCAGCTCGTGTGATAATGAAATCGGTGCATAGAGCTCCACCTCAAGCTTTAACGCCTTTGTCAAGTCTGCTGTAAATAACGCCACTTGTTGGTCCACTCGTACCATACCATTTGCTCGTGCTAAATTTTCCTGGAACGATTTCTGATATTGCTCCACAGAACCAGTTTGTTGTAACAGAACCAAATCACTCAAGGGATTACTGTATGCCGGAGGAGCAAAACGAAGAGAGCATAAATTCTTAAATTCTTCCCACTTCACAACTGGTCTATCCGCCTCAACTTGCTGATACCAGAGTTGTGCTTCTCCCAGTAAGTGGAAAACAATCCTCCCCACTTTATCATATGTTGGTACTCGTTGATCGTCAAAAAAATTTTTGCAACGATATAGCCATACCAAAGGGTATTCTGACCCATTATAAGTGGGAAATTCAAGTTTAGTGTACCTTGGTACTGTGCCTCCTCCCTGGTGGAAGGGTCCCCCCGGGATGAAGGGTCCTTGCTGGCCTGGTACAGTGCTTCCCCCCTGGTTGAAGGGTCCTCCTGGGATGAAGGGTCCTTGCTGGACAAAGAAACTCGTGCGCGTCGTAAACGCATCTCCCCCTCTGTTATATGAATGGTCCCCTCCTCTTTGCTCTGGAGTTGTGTTCCTTCCAGTAGTCAGACCAGTCTCCCTGCTGTCCATTCTTCAATTCAATGTCCCCATACCGATATCAACCTTGGAGAACCTCTCCTCCAATTCAGCAAATCTTTTCTCATTATCTGCATTGCCTTTGAGGATAGCTTCAAGCAATTCATGGCTACTGATATCTGCCAGGTTACCCTACTCTGATACCAAGTTCTTATGGTCCCTAGCCATGGATCTAGTAACTCGGCGAGTCAAATAAGGATCCAGCACTGTTAGAGGGTTTCTTACCACATTTTTGTGAAAAGAAACTCTCTTTTACTTCCCTCACACGTTATAATTGAAAAGAAGTTTCCTTTTCTCAATTATAGATGCACTAATTCAATCAAGAGACTGTTTTAAGGATCCAATTATGAAACCCCACTTTATACCTCACATCAATGAGTAGGGCTTCTGAATCCATGCAACTACCAATGCTGAATGTAAAGAGGGCAGTCTCTAGCTCTTCTAAACTCAGAAAAGATAGATAAAAATACCTCTTGAAGACCTCCTTCAATCCGCAACTCGAAAATCCATTTCTTGATGCTAAAGCTCACGTAAATCCTCCTTCCCTCACCGCTGGTTCATGGAAGAGATGGATGACTATTGCAGCATGGAAGAGAAGGCTGATTCCTCCTCCTTTTCCTTCCAAAATATCCTCAAATACTCCCCAATGGATGCAGCAGACCACCAAGGATAGTTCAAGCCAAGAACCCTAGGATAGGGAACCTAGCAAGAACCTAATTACTCTATTTTACTCTAAATCCGAACTTACCTTATTTCTCATTCCTTACCCTTTAAATAGGGTCATTCACGCCAAGGTTAGGTTTATAAATCCCAACTATACCCCTACCTTCAAGTCTTATTACATAATCAATCAAATTCAAAATTAAAAGCAACATAAGTAATAAAAGTAAAATTAGGTGACTTGGTGAGTCATTGTCTCCTCCTTTGAGTGACTCGATGTGCTATTGAGTCCATAACAGTTTATTTACAATTTCTATTCATTAGGGGTTTATTTTTAATTTGTTTAACTTATGACCTTTGGCATGTTTTCCGTAACTCCCTATATAGGGATGTGAGATGAATGAAAGAGAAAAATCATTGAATAAAATAGTTGTTAGCAAGGTCGGATTCTCCCTCAGAGGTCCAGGTCGAGCCTCCTTCATGGCTCAATCCCTTCCTCCCCACGCTAGAAGAAAATGTCCGGTGGTTGATACGAAATGGGGCATAACATCTTGGTATCAGAGCGGACCACCCATGGCGATTCGTTTTCCTAGGAGGATTTGCGTCTATATTTGGTGGAACAATGTCTAGTTATGGAGAAACAACATCAGGCCATGGAGCAGGCCATGGAGGAAATAAAGACGGACATGTACGCCATGAATGACAAATTATAGTGGATCATATGGCTACTGGATGAGGAAGTGGGTTGTGGTCAGACGCCGCCGGCAATTCCACTCTTCTAGCCGAGCACCACCATTCCTGCCCGCCCCCAACCCCACCACTTCTGCGCCATCAAACCCCACCCCCACCTAGGGCTCCTCTGCGCCCAGCACAACCTTCGTTGGCCAAAATGTCAATTCCGGAGCTCTTGGTCACCAGACGGTGGCGACCCCAAATCGTGCACACCGGAGGGGGTTTTCCCCACCCCTGTCTCACGGGAGGCCATACCTCTTCCTACACAATGGATGCTTCCAGTCCGAAGGATCACAGACTCGGAAAAGCTTTCTGAACTCCCGAATCAAAAGGCGGGGATCCAGATTTTGGGAAATCAAAAGACATTTCTGCCCAAATCCCATCAATACAGGCTAATTTGGGTTCGACCTCCCAAATCCCCTTCTCACGGCCAGCCGCACATCTTCCCGCACAACAAACGGAAGTATTCCCATCTGCCTCAGTCATGGCAAATCAATTTGACCCTCCTTCCTATGTATTCGACAATCTACCAGCACCGATGGAAACAAGAGTCCACCAGAAAATGAGGAAGCACCGTCGGAAACTTGTCCAGTGGGATGTGACTTTTGACCATCACCTCCCACTCGCAATCCCCCTCTCGGCTGAACCGAGGGAACCCAACTTCCAAATTCGGTGGGCGTGGGTCAGAAAAAAATTTCGGGGGGAATTGGCTTCCGGCCAATATCTGTTTCAATCTCCTTCTCGGCAATCCAGTGGGGCACCCTCGTCCACGCAATCGCCAGGCATTGTCAAAATGGCAGCTTCGATTCAGCATCTCTGGTTTTTGATAGAATGGTTGAGGCAACTTCTCAGCCAAACTCTGTTACTTATTCGTGTTTCCTTCATGGTCTTTGCAATGCTAGTCGTCTTAAGGAAGCATGTGATCTGCTCATTGACATGAGAAATAGAGGTGTTTGTCCTAACGTTCAAACTTACACTGGTTTGATCCCTGGGTTGTTTAGAGTGGATTACTTTGAATTTCCTATTGGCTTGTTTAACAAGATGTTACAAGATAGTGTGGTTCCTCACCCAGTCACTTATAATGCTCGATAGCCATGGTATGAATTACTAGTTATACCTCTTCAATTTGAGCTTCTATGTTCAATCATGATTCCATTTTCTATCAAGGTTTCTCTCAATCCTGTGACGAGTTTATATGCAACATTTATAGACTGAGATGATGAGATGTATGATACGGACACCAACACCCCTTCCCATGCTGCAAATACAACAATCTATGAGGATTTGGGACCAGTGGAGTACATTTTTGCCTATTGTTAATGCTTGTTCTGAAGATTATAGAAAGTCAGGTAGCTTTCATTTTATCTGTAAGCACGGTTAGGATGGAACTCAACCTAGAGTTGATGGCAGTGTTGACCTACTGACTAAATTTTGTAGTTCTACTACTGGTATATGTACTTCTCTTGGAATTCATAGTGAGAGTGAGATTGCAATGACATGTGGAGCTATTGCAAAAACGTTAGACCACGATAGATTTGGATTGGATGTGGAATTGTTCAAAATATAATAGAAAACTTCATGAGGCCCACTCTTGTTGCCAGTATTATATGAGGAGGACTTATTTAGGGTCCCACAGTGATGACTTGCTCAGAAAATCTAAGAAGCAGCACAATGAGGATTTGTTTAATGAACTGAGAATTCCTCCTTCTTTTCGGCCTTTGAGCAGCAAGCTTCCACCAGAGCTGGCTGGTGATGTTATTCAGGCATGGGAATTACTATTTCGTTTTTATGATGTATTAGAGCTAGAAGAGCCCATATCCTTTGAGGAACTTAAAAAATAACTCCTTGACCCATGGTTTGATGATCCAAACTATCTTGAAAAAGTTAAAAAAGAAATACAGCAAGAAAAAGACCTTTCCATGCAAGGAAGTGAATGACCTGGCTTGTCCACTTCTTCGTCTACTTGTGAAACTGGAATTCCTCCCAAGGATTATCTCAGTGATTCAATTATTATGATTGAAGTGGAGTCCAGCACTGAAGCTGCTCATTTGATGAAATTGGATCATGCCCCTAAAAATCTTCAACTCTTATGGGCCGAATTGCTGGGTTATGTCTCTCTTGGTGCGGCTAATGTAGGATGTGCTGGAGTCTTCCATGTTGCAAGTCCATTCCCTCTGGGTAGTGTCCCCAATCCAGAGATTGACTTAATTGAACCTAAAGTGACTGGTACCCTCAATGTACCTAAGGCATTAACTGAGGCACCTGTGAGACAGGTTATCGTTGTTTCTTCTCCCTTTGTTGTTCCTATGCCAACAACGTGGCCAAAGGATAAAATCATGGATGAGACTTGCTGGTCAGACAAAGTATACTGCAGAACAACTGGGAACTAGTACTGCCTTGCAAAAATAGCAGCCGCAAGTAAAGCTTTGGAGTATGGACAGAAACACAACATCCGGTGCATAGTTGATGTCCGAGATGTAGCTGAAGCTCTTCTCCTTATCTATGCAAGATCAGATGCATCTGGGAGATCCATATGTGGCGTGGCTCCCATGCAATATGAGCACATGATTTAGTTGACAAGTTACTGAGCATGTTTTCACAGTATAATTATCCTCAAAATTTTGTCAATGGTGGCAATGATATTTGTTTGAGGTCTGAGAGGGTGAAGAGATTAGGATGCTGAAAAAAAAAATTGCTCCTCTGCTAGGTTGCTCTACTTTTGTACTCCAGCGTGCTGCCGCTGATACTGCGGTTGCCACTTTAATTGGACCTAGCCGTCAGCACGGACAGACCATTCTACATTCAAACTTGAGGGCAAGCTTGTTCTCCAGGAGGGGAGTAATGTTATGGACTCATTAGGGTTTTCTATTGCAATTTCTATTCATTAGGGGTTTATTTGTAATTTTTATTCATTATGGGTTTATTTATAATTTGTTGAACTTATGGCCTTTGGCATGTTTTCCCTAACTCCCTGTATAGGGACGTGAGATGAATGAAAGAGAAAAAGCATTGAATCAAATAGTTGTTAGCAAGGTCGGATTCTCCCTCAGAGATCTAGGTCGGATTCTCCCTCAGAGGTCCAGGTTGAGCCTCCTTCAAGGCTCAATCCTTCCTCCCCACACTGGAAGAAATTGTCCGGTGGTTGATCCGAAATGGGGCATAACACTCTTCTTGGTGTCCCATGTCCTCTAGGACTCTTCTTGATGACCTACGTCCTTATAGTGGGTCCCACCAGCTCGAACACCATGGTGGGTCCCACACTGTAACACTCCCCCTCAAGCAGGGGGTGAGAAGAGATCATAAACGCCCAAGTTGCTGCATATGGTAGATATAATCTTGTGAGTGACTGGTTTGGTGAGGATGTCTGCAACTTGATTTTGTGATTAAATGTGCTTCAGGGATAAGAGACCAGTTTGGAATTTTTCTCGTATAAAGTGGCAATCTACGTCAATGTGCTTTGTCCTCTCATGGAAGACTGGATTCGATGCAATATGTATTGCTGCTTGGTTATCACATTATAGATCTATTGGAGCTTCTTTATAAAATCCCAATTCAGTGAGAAGAGATCTTATCCATAAGAGTTCACTTACAGTGTGTACCATGGCTCTGTATTCTGTTTCTGCACTACTAAATTTTGTTTTTTTCCTTTCCATGTAACCAGATTTCCTCCAACAATTGTGCAAAAACCAGAAGTAGATTTTCTATCATCTTGGGATCCAGCCCAATCTACATCCATGAATCCCTCAATGTTGAAGTGGCCATGTATTTTATAGAGGAGCCCCCTTCCAGGAGCCCCTTTTAGATAACGTAGTATCCTCTCAAGAGCTTTCCAATGACTAAGTTGTGGTTGTGCATGTACTGACTTACCACACTTACTGCATATGAAATTTTTAGCCTCATTACACATAGGTAAATAAGTCGACCCACTAACCTTTGATATTTTCCAATATCTACATCTTCTCCAGTGCCTTGACATAATTTTGTATTTGCATCCATAGGAGTGTCTACCGGTTTGCATCCCATCATACATGTTTCTTCTAGTAGATCATAGGCATATTTTTTTTGGGATAGATCAATCCCATATCTGGATTGTAAGACCTCAATACCCAAAAATGTTTTTAGTAATCCAAGATCCTTTGTCTTGAATTCAGCACATATTCTTTCTTTTATTTTCTGAATGGCCTCATAATCACTCCCTATTAGAATAATATCATCAACATAAATGGCTAGAATCACCTTACCTCGTGCTGTGTTCTCAACAAATACTGAGTGATCTATAGAGCATCTGTAAAAGCCTGCCCGTATGATGGCTTGACTAAATTTCTCAAACCATGCCCGTGGGGACTGCTTTAGTCCTTATAGATATTTTTTAAGGCGACATACGGACTCCTCAACCACATATCCAGGTGGTTGTTGCATATAAATCTCTTCTTTGATATCACCATTGAGAAATACGTTTTTAACATCCAGTTGATATATTGGCCATGAAGAATTAGCAGCCAAGGATAATAATATACGTACCGAGGTCATTTTTTTCCATTGGAGAGAATGTCTCATCATAATCAATGCCATAGCATTGAGTGTAACCTTTTGCAACCAGACGTGCCTTCAGTCATGCAATAGTCCCATCCGGATTATGTTTGACGGTATAAACCCACTTGCAACCAACTGGTTTTTTATCTGTAGGTCGAGGAACCAGAGACCATGTGTGGTTATCATTGAGTGCCTTCATTTCTTCATGCATTGCTGCCTTCCACCCTGGATGTTGTAGAGCCTCCTGATATGACTGTGGAACAGAGATGGAGGAAATAGAAGAAAGAAACTGACAACATAATGGTGAGAGTCAATGATGAGACACAAAATTGGAAATAGGATGAGAAGGAGAAGGTTGAGTGCATGATCGAGGTTCTTTTCTTATAGCAATAGGATGAGTATCAAATTGAAGACCAAAAATGACTCGAGATGAAGGACTTACCTCTGATGGATCCGACAACTCGGCAAGTGTGGTATCAGCCACTGTCGCTGGGGGCTGAACAATTTTTGTATCACGAGGCACAACCGGTCGAGGAGAACTTGGTACTGATGACATACCAAGTGGAGCGCAATTAGAATAAAAAGAGGGGTCTTCAAAGAATGTTACATCCCTGGACACAAATAAACGTTGAAAAGGAGGACTATAGCAAACTTAACCCTTTTGTGTGCGAGAGTATCCCAAGAACGATAGACGGTAGAAGATTTATAAGAAAACATGTGGTCAGGACAACATAGGGCCAATAAAAGTATGAAACTTTCATGGCATATAATCACCTCGAACTACCTCAAGAATATGACGATTTTTCCTTTCGGCTACACCGTTTTATTGAGGAGTGTAAGCACATAATGTCTGATGGATAATGTCATTATCTTGACAAAATGAGTCAAGCTCTTTTGAAATATACTCTATGGCATTTTTAGACTAGAGGATTTTTATCTTCTGACCAAATTGTGTGAGGACCATCGCATAAAAATATTTAAAAATAGATGGTATCTTAGAACTCTACTTAAAAATAAATAACCAAGTTGTGCGAGTGAAATCATCAATAAAAGTGAAAAAATATTTGGCTTGAGAAATATTAGAGACACTCAAAGGCCCCCAAACATCAGTATGAATCAACGAAAAAGGAATATCACTTTTGACTTCTGGATGAGGAGAATATGTATTCCTTTGATGTTTACTTAACTGACACACCTCACAACTGAATTTTGATCTTATCTTAAGAGATGGAAACATATGATGAAGAGATTGTATGGAAGGATGTCCCAACCGATTGTGTCATAATCGTGTCTCATTCTCAGTAGTATACACCATATTTATCTTTGGCATGTCCAAGTAGTAGAGCCCCCCTTGTTCATGGCCACCACCAATCACCTGCTTCATTATAAGATCCTGAAAAACATATGAACTAGGTGAGAAGGTTATCGAGCAGTTAAAATATTTTGTAAGCTAACTCACAGAGAGTAAGTTTAAAGGAAAAGAATGAACAAAAAGAATATCAGTGAGCGAAAGTGATGGGGTGACAGAAGTGGAACCTTTTCCTTGGACTTTGGTTTGAGAACTGTCAGCTATGGTAACAAACTTGTGTGAAAGACTCGGAGATAAAGAATGTAATAAAGTTTTGTTACCTGTGAGATGTTCGGATGCTCCTGAATCAATTATCCAGGATGAAGATGAGGCGGATAGCATACATGAAGCAGTAGTGGCAGCAGTAGTAGCAGAGGGATTAGGAGAAGACCCTAGCATGGCCTTCATTTTCTGAAATAGTTCATACTCCTCATTAGTAATAATCTTCTGTGTAGTGGGATGGTCTTCTTGTGCATCAGTAATAAGGGCTTGATTAGCCCTTGTCGATTCTGACTTGTCATTAGCCTTATAGCATCTTTCTTTATAGTGGCCATATTTGCCACAGTAAGTGCATGCCCTATAATTTCACTTATCTATAGTATGACCAGTAAATTTACAATGAGTACATTTAATATCATTTGTTCTGCCAGCACTATATCTTCCACCTCTTCCTCTGCCCCCTCTATACCCTCTTCCTTGGCCACGGCCGCAGTCAAAGGATGATCCTCTATGATCAGAATACATAGCGGACGACACATCAGTAGTGGAGGAAGCAGTGTCTGGAATACGAAGCAATGTTGCACACACATCATCAAACTTTGGGACAGCAGAAGCACTTAATAGTTGACACTTGGCATTCTCAAGATGAGGTTTAATATTTACAAGACAAATTGCAGTAATTAATGCCTCCTTTTGTTTATCTTGAATAAAAATATCAGTGGTGGAGGGCTGAGATAACTTCCACTCTTGAAGAAAGCCTCTAAATCGTGCCAAGTACTCATGAATATTTTCTCCTTGTTTAGTATTCAACATTCTCTGGAGAATATCATAGGGTCTATGCAGCGTATCAGGGCATGAATATAATTTAGTACATGTCTCCCAAATGTTTTCAGCAGTGTCAAGATGAATAACATTACTAGAGACATATTCTTTCATGCTATTTATTAGCCAACCAATTACCAAAGTATCATTCTTCTGCCATTTCAAATAAAAAATATCATCTTCATCAACAGGTGGTCCTCGAGTAGTAAGGTGACCAAGTAGGTCATTGGTTATGAGAAACCTCCTAAACTGAGGTGGACCAACTCATAAAATTTGATACCCCACGTAAGGGTATGGTGGTGATTCTCAGTGTATCACCTTTGATATTCATATTATCATCAGCCATGATAGGCTCTTCAAAATCTTCAAATAATATCACCAAGTATCACTTCTTCAGTCAACTCGATATTGTAAATATAGCATCAATGCTAAAAAATTTTTCCAAAAAACAACTCATAAGAGGCTCAATAGCAATCTTCTATATCAGGGAAATCTTATCCCACGAAAAAGAATTCAATAATCTGAGTATGGACTGGTCTCAGCAAACAGAATTTTCAAACCGATAAAATTGTTTTGATAGCTCCTTCTAGATAGAGGGGCATGCATATTTATAACATAATAAGATGAAAGTATTCACATATTCATCCTTGACTCATCATCTAAAATCAAGAATCAGTAGCATAAAAAAATATTTTTTAACACTTATCTCTTTGCTAGTGTTCTTCCTTCATACAAGAGCCTTCTTTGAGTGGTGTTGATCATCACTTCTCTAGAGCATTCCTTTGTTGAGGGATCCTAAATATGTTGCTCTGATACCATTGTTGGAAGATAAGATCAAGCCCAAACGACCAAGGAACTCCCACATATGTAAGATTATTATAAGATGAGCCACACGACCAAGGAAGCCCCAAAAGATGGGCCCAAGCCCATAAGAAGTAGTACCCACAATGATTACCATGAGCTGGCATCATTATCAAATCAGTTGGAAGATCAAGGACTCATAAAAGTATCTTTATCTTAGGGTCACGAAAAAGAAGAGTTTTAGTTTAAGTTATATTTTTCTTTTATCAATATTGAGTTACCTAATTATGTTAGGACTTACCTTAAGTGTTAGAGTTCGGGTGTAATTGGGACAAGGGTAATTTTATCGTAATTGGACTCTACTACTTTCCTCTATTATAAATAGAGGTTCATGTACTCTGATTACAACAAGTTATTGATGTCAATGAAGTATTTCACTTTTCCATAAATTCAACAACCATGTTGAATTTAGGATCCCTTTTCCATGATCACGAACAAGAGAAAGCAGAAAGAAAAAAGAGAAAAGGGGAGGAAAATGTTATAGTCCTGGGTTAAAGTACCTATGTCTTTCGCTCCTGATAGGCCGATCTTTTGGGTAGTATTGACTTGGTGCTTAACATTTGGTATCAGAGCGGGCTCCCACATCGCGAGTTCGAATCCCGAGGGGAGCCCCGGCGTGGGTGTCGCAAGCCCCGAATGGTCGCTGTAAGGGATTATGGGATCTTGATCCAGCACCCATCGTTGAGTGTTAAGCCGCCGTGGACGTCGGCTCGCAAAGGTGGGGTGTACTGTTATGGTCCTGAGGTTAAGTACTTATGCCTTCCACTTCTAACAAGCCGGTATTTTGGGTAGTACTGGCTAAATGTAAAGCACCTAGCCAATACTACCCAAAAGACCGGCCTGTTAGAAGCGAAAAATGTAGGTACTTTAACCCAAGACCATAACATCACAACCACCGTCGCTAGCCCGACGCCCACGGCGGCCTACACTGGAGATGGCCCACTTATGACGTTAGCCCACTCTAGCGACGGCCCTAAGGTGCAGGAACATACACTGGTCACCCCTTCCGCTTATACTGATGGCCCATGGTGCGGGAACACACTCTGGTCGCCCCTTCCACTAGGTTACCCCCTCTGCCCAGGGCTACACACCTCCACACGCCACTGGCAGCACACGGGAATCAAACCCGCGATGTAGCACTAGCTTTGATACCAAATGTTAAGCACCTAGCCAATACTACCTAAAAGACCGGCCTATTAGGAGCAAAAGACATAGATACTTTAACCCAGGACCATAACAGAAAACTCTCGGGTAGAGAAGAACAAAATAAAAAGGAGAAGAATGAGTTACGCCAAGCAAGGAGAGGGAGAGAGAGAACCAACTCGGGATTGAATGTGTGACTTTATTAATTTTGACTTACAAGACCTCTATTTATAGTAGAGGAGGAGGTAGAGTCCTTATACAACTTCTCATTCAATCCTAATTACATTCCAACTCTAACTCTTCAATATAGGTTAGTCTATTTAAACTAAACCACTAGAAGACTAACTTGAGTAGAACTAGGAGTCCTTAATGATTCACGTGAGGGGAATGGATAAGCCAGCTCATAGCCTTATCCTTGTTGGGCTCTCATGATCTTCTATCGCACCTTGATAAGAGTGCTAGCTCGTGAGATCTTTGTGGGTCCCACTTGATCTTCAAGTCTTCTAAATCAATTCAGTTTGTGCTTCTTGCTTCCTTAACTCGTGCTTGCTTTGGGAGAGGACTCTTCTTGGTGTCCCATGTCCTCTAGGACTCTTCTTGATGACCTACGTCCTTATGGTGGGTTCCACCAACTCGAGCACCATGGTGGGTCTCACATTGTAACAAATGGGTCAGATGACCCCTTGATTTGGTTACATAGGTGCAAATTGTTTTTACCCATCAGAGTACATCAGAAATTGATAAGGTGGGACTGGCTGTTTTCCACATGCTCAATGAAGCACAAATTTAGTTTTATCAAGTAGAGTTGGATAGATTGGTGCTAGATTGGGAAGAGTTTAAAGAATTTTGCACTATACGGTTTGGTCCTCCAGCCCATAGTAACCCCTTGGGGGATTTGGTGTTGTTACGGCAAACTGGCCCAGTGCAACTATATCAAAAGCAGTTCCAAGAAAAATTTGCACGAGCTATTCAAATGGTTCGTGTAGACCAGCAAGTCAATTTATTTATGGCAGACTTTAATAATTCATTAATGTTATAGGTGGAGCTCCACGCACCTATTGACTTAGCTCGAACAATGAATTTAACTCGCACACTGGAAACTCGACAAAAAGTTCAAAACAAGAGGATAGCTTGGCAAGGGGACCCGAACACTTCCAATAGTTGGCAAGGGAGGCACAACACTAATCCTTAGATAAATTTTCCAACAGGGCAACAGGTCAGAAATCATCCCAGCATTACTCCTGGTGCAGATACACGGCCCAGCAACCCGCCCACCTAGTATATTTGAAAATTAACTAGTTTGAAGATGGTTGACCATATTGCAAAGAACTTATGTTACAGCTGTGATGACCCAAACAGGGCAGGCCATCAGTATAAAGGGTTGTTCTGGTTAGAGGTCGATGAAATCACATAATCACAACAGATTGACGATCCTACTAAGGAGGATACAAAAGAAATTTTTTTGCATGCCATTACATGAATGAAATCTGCCAAAACTATGCAAGCCCTAACTCGGGTGATGGACCAGAACCTTGTCTGCCTTGTGGATTCGGGAAGCACAATAATTTTCTTAGTTTGACCATTGCTTAACACCTTCAACTACAAATATTTCCACACTCAACAACAACAACTTCGGTTGCCAATGGAGAAAAAGTTCCTAGTTACGGCATCGGAAAAAAATTTAAATTCTCAATTAGTCCGACTTTCTCTCATTCAAATTTTTTTTGTCATACCTCTAGTTGAGTTCAATATGGTATTGGGTATTAAATGGATGCGAATAGTAGACCCTATTTTATTGGATTTTACTGCTTTAACTATGAGTTTTGAAACAGATGGACAACAAGTACTATTATAGGGAAGTCACGTGGACAAGCCACATCACATTTATACACTTCATACACAGGAAAATTCAGACAACAACATAAAACATCTTCTGGATGAATTCTCGAACTTGTTTCAAGAGCCCTCCGGGCTGCCTCCCTTGAGGCACTATTACCATTGGATGTGTTTAAAATAGGGCTCAAAAGTGGTGATCGTTAACCCTATGAGTACCTACACCTCCAGAAAGAAGAAATCGAAAGACAGTGCCAAGCCATGCTACTACAAGGCCTTATTCGTAGCAGCCATTCACCATTTTTGTCATCAGTCCTCCTCATTAAGAAACATGATGGTACATGGTGCTTTGGTGTCGATTATTGGGATTTGAATGCCCAAACTGTGAAAGATAAGTTCCCTATTCCTATGGTAGAGGAGCTCTTAGATGAATTGCACGGGTCATATATATTCACCAATTGGACTTACGCTCCGGATATCATCAGGTTCGTATGCATCCAAACAACATCTAGAAATCTGCCTTCTGCACACATCATGACCACTTTGAATTTGTGGTAATGCCAGTTGGGTTTTCCAACGCACTATCCACATTCCAGGCGTTAATGAACTAGGTATTCCGCAACTATCATTGCAAATTTGTACTTGTTTTCTTTGAGGATATACTGATTTATAACCAGTTCGGACCTCAGCATTTAGAGCCTTTAAGATTGGTAATTCAACTATTATGTGCCCATCAATTATATTTAAAGAAATCTAAATGCTCATTTGTGACATCACATGTGGCCTATCTCGGCCATATTATTTCCCATGATGGGGTCACAGTTGATTCCGAGAAAATTCAAGCTATTGTCGATTGGCCACAACCTATGAATACCTATGCTTTGAGAGTTTTTATGGGATTGGCAAGATATTACTGAAAATTTATCAGGATTTATGGACCATTAGAAGCACCATTGACAAATCTCCTCAACAAAACTTCTTTTATTTGGAATGATCAAGCCACACAGTCCTTCTCAAATCTCAAATTAGCTCTTGCATCCGCACCAGTTCTGCTACTTTCCAATTTTGAAGATTTATTTGAAGTCAAGTGTGACGCATCATGTGGGGGCATTGGAGCCATTCTACAATAGCACTTTCACCCTATTGTATATTTCATCCTACAGTTGGCAGTACGACATCACAAATTGCTAGCATATGAACGTGAGTTAATCAGGTTGGCCAAAGTCGTCCAACATTGGAGACCGTACTTATGGGGCCATGCATTTCCCATTTGCACTAATCATTACAATCTTAAATATTTGGTGGAGCAGCGACTCACAACTTTTCTTCAACAACACTGGATCAATAAATTGATGGGATTCGACTTTACAATGGAATACCATGCTGGCCGATTAAACAAGGTGTCTGATGCCTTGCCACGACATTTGGAGACTCTGCCGCTTCTCTATACTATCTTACAACCTCGTTTTATTCTATTATACTTGGTCAAGGAGGAAAATGCCACCAATACGATTCTTCTCGATAAGCAAAAGAAAATTACAGAGGGAGCACTGGACTCTAGATGGGCCATTCAGAATTCTCTTATTTATTAAAAATTACGATGATATGTCCTACACACTTTGGATTTGGTTTCAACCATCATCTCTGCATACCAATGCAACACTCATGAAGGCCTCCAGAAAACATTGCATCGCATTCGAGCGGATTTCTATTAGCAGGTTATGAAGACTTCATTGCAGCATATGTAACATCTTGTCAGGTGTAGGAAGTGCCACAGGCTACAGAAGACCTACGGGACTTAAGTGTTCGGCAATGACTCACTGAGTTAATTACTTTTAATTCCATATTTTATATTGCTTTTTAAGTATAGTTTTTCATTAAGGATTCAGGTCGCAGCGGCAGAATTGTCAATTTTAAGCCTTAAACTCTAATGACGTCAAACCCTATTTAGAGGGTAGAGGAATAGAAGAAACCAAGCATTGAATTAGGTTAAACAGGGTTTGGAGTTCTCCTTGACGAGCTCTAGGGTTTTGGAGGTCTCCTTGACGAGCTCCAAGTATAGCCTCTCTCTTGATTTTGGGGAAGCCAATGGGGAAGGTCTCTCCAAGTTTATTCTTTCCCTTTCAAATTCTGTGTTGCATTGATCTTACCAAAGCCAATGGGGAAGGTTTGTGTTAGGATCCTCATGAGCCATGGATCTTGTCACCCTCCTCTCTTCTCTTCCTTCCATTACCTTGCTTGACATTGAGATGGAATGAGGGATTGATGGATATTGAATTTCGGAAAGGAGAATTGGGGAAAACATGGAAGAGAGCTTGAAGGAGCTCTTGACCTGTTTATCTAATTTACTCTAGCTAAAGTAGACTCAATTCATAATTCTCATTACCCTAGTCGTCCCCTTAAATAGGGTTGAGGACGTCCAAAACACTAAAGACCCCTTGGGTCAATGGTTCAAACCAATAAATGCTAAACCAACCCAAACCAAAGACAAAACCAAACCAAGAAACAATTACATGCAAATTGAAAAACACATTCATTAATTCCTACGCCTGTTGGTAACTCGTGATGCTATAGAGTCCATAACAGTTTGCTCCCTATTTCTGAGTTCAATAAGAGGCTATAGCCTACCCTACGTCCACAATAGCATGTTGAGGGTTTCTCTCCTTCATTTCGAGCAAGGGTAGGGGCTCTCCAGCCCCAAACCGAGAGCAACCTCTAAGAGAGATGCGTCAGCCTCTAATCCAGGAAGGAGCAGGATTAGGGATACCTAATCTCACAACCGTGAGTAGCAACACTTAGCCAAGAGGGTCCTAACCCCTCTCAGCAGTGAATAACCAAGGGTCCAACCCAACCTTACCGAGAGCAGCAAGGGTTTCTCAACCCACACCGAGAACAGCAACTAAGCTGTAAAGAAAAGAGACTTCTTTTCATCTTTACCGAATGCAGCAGCTCTATTACAGTGCTGGATTCATAAATCCCACGTCGAGTTACTCGATCCTTGGCTAGGGACCATATCATCTCTTGAGCTTCATTCTTGCTTCATAAGGAGCCTTCTATAAGCAGCTTTCAATCATATCTTCATAGAGCATAATTGGGATCCTAAATTAGTAGCTCTTATACCATGTTAAATTTAGGACCCCATGAATAATACCTCGAGCAAGGGGAGATAGAAAGAAAAAAAAGGAAAAAGAGAAGAGCTCTCGGGTATAGAGAGAAGAGAAGGAAAATAAAGGAGAGGAGAGAGAGAGCACTTCACACGAGAGAGAAAAAAAAATTAAGAAAATTGCTTGATCTTTCTGAGTTACAATCTCCCTTATTTATAGTTGAGGAGATGATAGAGTCCATGTACAACTAACCTTGTGACTCTTAATTACATTCCAACTAGAACTCTCTAAGACAAGACTATTATGATAAGATTACATTATCTATTTAAGAGACTAATTTAACTTAACTACAAACACCTTCTTTAAGGACTTGAATCAAGCTAGAGAGCCAGCTCTTGGTCTTATCTTGTGGGTCCCACATGATGTTCTAGTTCATGTAGATAGAGATACCAGGTCGTGGTATCTTTGTGGATCCCACTTGATCTTCAAATCTTCTATTTAATTCCAACACATGTTCCTTATCTCTTAGCTAGAGCCACTTTTTATAAGGACTCTTGTTGACACCTCTCGAGCTCATGGTGGGTCCCACCAACTTGTGGGACCATGGTGGCTTCCACAATGTAATAGAGGTTCATGTACTTTGATTATAATAAATCAAGGAAGTATTTATCTTTTCCATAAATTCAACAAAGATGAAGTAGTTTACAAGAGAGATCGCACACACTTAGAGGTGTTATTTTTTCTCTAACCTCTCTCAGTTGCAATTGATGCTCTTCGGATAATAAAACCCTAATAGTGGCGCCCCCAAATATAAAGAGAAAATTATAGCAGCTGGATTAAAATTTTGGAATCCCCAAACTACCTTTAATGAAGCAGTACTCAACATATCTAGTGGGGGCTCCGTCCCCACAGCCCCGGGAAGGGTGCTTCCCGCCCTCCTTCCAACCCCATGATGACCTTACCACAAAGGTTGATCTATGTACCAACGCAGTGTAGGTCATTGGATCCACAACTTAGAAATCTCCAACTTGGAGACTAATCCATCATAAATATCTCCTCTGCAACAACAATAGTTTCTCAATCCTCAATGAGAAGTCCAACTGAAGTTGCACACAACTTTAAATATCTCCTCTGCAACAACAATAGTTTCTCAATCCTCAATGAGAAGTCCAACTGAAGTTGCACACAACTTTAGTTTCTCAATCGTAACAGCTTTGTCAATATATCAACTGGATTTTGACTTCCTTGAGATTTCTCAATTGCTAAGACTCTATCCTTTAGAGTCAATCTAATAAAGTGATAACAGACCTGTATGTGCTTTGTTTTGGCATGATAAACAGGATTCTTTGCTAAATAAATATCACTTTGACTGTCTCAATACAATACATTCTTCCCATTCTTGATACCTAACTCTTCCTAGAAAGTCTTTAACCATACCATCTATTTGTTGACTTCGATCACAATGACATATTCAACTTTAGTAGTGGAAAGAGCAATTATCTTCTACAACTTAGAGACCTAGCTAATTGTTGTACCACACAATGTGTATACATATCCAGTGGTACTCTTCTTGCCAACAATGTCTCATGCCATGTCAGCATCTACATAACCCTGTAATCCCAAGTTTGACATTCTAAAACATAAGGGTGAGTCTGCAGTGCCTCTCAAATACCTGAAAATCTACTTCACTGCTTCCCATTGTTTTTTGCCCGGATTACTCATATATCTACTCACAACTCCCACTGCATGAGCTATGTTTGGTCTGCACACCATGGCACACATGATAATGTGTTATGGACTCTATAGCATCACGAGTTACCAACAGGCGTAGGAATTAATGAATGTGTTTTTCAATTTCCATGTAATTGTTTCTTGGTTTGGTTTTGTCTTTGGTTTTGGGTTGGTTTAGCATTTATTGGTTTGAAACATTGACCCAAGAGGTCTTTAGGGTTTTGGACGTCCTCCACCTATTTAAGGGGACGGCTAGGGTAATGAAGATTATGAATTGAGTTCACTTTAGTTAACGTAATTTAGATACACAGGTCAAGAGCTCCTTCAAGCTCTCTTCCGTTTTTCCCCCAATTCTCCTTTCCGAAAATCACTTCCCTTCAACCCCTCATTCCATCTCAACGTCAAGCAAGGTAATGGAAGGAAGAGAAGAGAGGAGGGTGACAAGATCCATGGCTCGTGAGGATCCTAACAACGTGGTATCAGACAGGTCCACCCTCGGTGATTCCTCTTCTCCAGAGGACATACGTCAAGTCCTTTCAGACCTTCAACAACGATCCACTCTTCAAGGTACTGAAATTTCTCACATCAATACTACCTTACACACTCTGGAATCATCTCTACAATCCATCCTCCGACAACTTGCTGCACTTCAAGCACCAACGCCACCACCAGCAACCAATTTTCAACCACAACCAGTTCCCCACCAACAATTCACGCCCCCACCAAATCCACCCCTGCGCCAACCAATGGGTTCAATGACCACTCACGCACAAGCACCATCAACGGTTCCCAGGTACTTTAAACTTAACTTTCGTACATATGATGGCTCTAAAGATCCTTTACTGTGGTTCACGAAATGTGAACAATTCTTTTATCATCAACAAACGGTGGAAATGGACAAGGTTACTTTGGCCGCCTACCACATGCTCGATGAAGCGCTCATGTGGTTCCATCACTACCGAAATATCCATTCCATTCAGGATTGGCTGCACTTTAAACATGCTTGCCAGTTACGGTTCGGACCTCCAGCTAGCAGCAACCCAGTGGGGGAATTGATCAACTACAAACAGACCAGCACCTTAGAGGTTTACCAAAAAACGTTCCAAGAAAGGTTGGCCAGAGCTAGTGAATTTGTTCCTCCTCACCTACATGTTCAGATTTTTAATGCTGGATTGATAGAGGCAGTCAGATTGGAAGTGGAATTACTGGGTCTGACAAATTTGGACTCCGCAATGAATTATGCCAGGGTTGTGGAGCACAAACAGAGAGTTCTAAAAGAGTCTTTACAAAGAAAACCATTTTGGCAAAACAGAATACAGGGTACTGCATCTGGTCCACGTTTTGGGTCCTCTGCCCCTAACCGAGCAGATCAGGCTACTGGTGTGCCTCCACACTCTATGCCATGTAAATTTTTGACTAAACCGGAAATGGACGCTCGAAAGGCAAAGGGCCTATGTTTTAATTGTGACGAACAATTCCTGCCCGGACATACCTGTAAACGTTTATTCAGTATTGAATTGTTGGAAGAAGATTCAGAAGAGCTTCTTGAAAATGAAATTGTTGAAGAGGTACAACAGGAAGCAGAGCTCTCCCTCCATGCCATGCATGGCCTGCGTAGTTCTAATCCCATGCAGGTCAAGGCCACGTTACATCATCTCATGCTACTTGCTTTAATTGATTCGGGCAGCACACATAATTTTATCAGTGAACCAGTCGCGCAACAATTGGGATTGGAAATTCAACAACAAAGGGGACTCTCTGTTTCAGTGGCCAATGGGGCCAAAATTACTAGCATGCGGTTATGTGCTAACACCCCTTTCACCATTGAGGGGCATTCCTTTCAGGCAGATTTACTAGTCATTCCATTGGCTGGATTTGATTTGGTGCTCGGGGTCAAATGGCTCCAGTTATTAGGACCGATATTATGGGACTTTCAGGCTTGAACTATGACATTTTCAGCACCTCAGGGCCAGATTACATTACAAGGCATTGTGGCACAGGTCCCTAACGCACTTCACACTTTGCATATTCAACACACGGGTGATGATCAGTTAGCTCCTTTACTTACAGCATTTGCGGATTTATTTAATGACCCTACAGTTCTACCACCAGTGCGTCATTGCGATCACCGTATTCGTTTAAAGTTGGGAACTAATCCAGTAGTGGTACGGCCTTATCGTTACCCACATATCCAGAAAGATGAAATAGAACGACAGTGCATGCATATGCTCGCTCAGGGTGTGATCCAGCCTAGTCGATCTCCTTTCTCCTCACCAGTGTTACTTGTACGTAAAAAAGATAAATCTTGGAGATTTTGTGTCGACTATAGGCAACTCAACTTGCACACAGTTAAGGACAAGTTCCCCATTCCAGTCGTGGACGAGTTGCTGGATGAGTTACATGGTGCTACAATTTTTTTCCAAATTAGATTTGAAATCAGGCTATCATCAAATACGAGTGCACCAGGCGGATGTGGAGAAGACTGCCTTCCACACACATCACGGTCATTTCAAGTTCCTCGTCATGCCCTTCGGTCTCTCCAATGCACCATCCACCTTTCAAGCCCTCATGAATGAGGTCTTTTTATCACTTCTGCGCCACTATGTGTTAGTGTTTTTTTATGACATTCTGGTCTACAGCAAAAATTGGGAAGAACATCTCCACCACCTCTACCAGGTATTTACCATTCTACGCTCTCATCATTTGGTTTTGAATAAATCAAAATGTTCTATGGGTACATCCGAGGTGGCATATTTGGGCCACGTCATATCAGCTATGGGAGTGAAAGTTGACCAGAGCAAGATACAGGCAGTTACAGATTGGTCAGTTCCCACCTCCACTACAGCATTAAAGGGATTTTTGGGCTTAGCGGGATATTATAGAAAATTTATCCAATCTTATGGCCAGATAGCAGCACCACTCAACAACCTGCTCAAAAAAAATGCCTTCCACTGGTCATCTTTAGTAGAACAGGCCTTTAACCTGTTAAAGGAGGCCTTAGCTTCAGCGCCAGTCCTACCATTACAAGATTTTGAGGCAGAATTTGTGGTGGAATGTGATGCCTCCGGGGGAGGTATAGGGGCAGTGTTACAACAATTGGGACACCCCATTGCTTATTTCAGCCGTCAGTTGGGACAACACCACCATAAGTTAGCTGCATATGAGAGGGAATTAATTGGGTTAGCCAAGGCTGTCCAACATTGGCGACCTTATCTTTGGGGAAGACCGTTTCTCATTCGTACAGATCATTGCAGCCTCAAGTATCTTCTTGAACAGCTCCTCACCACATCCCCACAGCAACATTGGTTGACTAAACTCATGGGCTTCGATTTTACGGTTCATTATAAGCCAGGTAGTTCGAATTTGGGGGCTGATGCCTTATCACGTCGGGATATTTCAGCCACTCAAATTTATGCTATCAGTCACCCACGTGCACTGCTATTAGATTCAATTCGTGAGGAAGTAAATCAATATCCGGATCTCATGTCATTATATCAGGATATTCAACAGGGGACAGCTGCTCCTCATTGGACGATTCAGGATCGTCTCATTCTCTACAAAAACAAGATCTTTTTGCATAATACATCCCCACTTCTTCACACCATCCTGTCCTCTATCCATGATAGCACACATGAGGGTCGACCGAAAACATATTTCCGCATCAGTTGGGACTTTTACTAGAAGAGCATGAAGACCACAATTGCTGATTATGTAGCTGCTTGTCAGATTTGTCAAAGAAACAAGGCCGAATCTTTAAGTCCAGCTGGCCTACTGCAACCTCTACAACTACCATCTCAAATCTGGTCTGATATTTCCATGGACTTTATTGCTGGTCTTCCCATTTCATCAGGTAAATCCGTGATATTCGTAGTCGTTGATCGGTTTTCAAAATATGGGCACTTTCTTGCTTTGGCGCATCCATATACTGCTGCTCAGGTCGCTCAATTATTTATGGACAACATTGTCCGATTACAAGGAATTCCCTCATCCATTATCAGTGATAGGGATGCCATTTTTACAAGTCTCTTTTGGAAGGAATTATTCAAATTACAGGGCACCCAATTGGCATTTTCGTCTGCCTATCATCCACAAACGGACGGCCAAACAGAGGTTGTCAATCGCACTATTGAAATGTATCTTCGTTGTTTTGTGGGAGATGCACCTAGAAGATGGGTGAAATGGCTTTCATGGGCAGAATTTTTCTATAACACATCTTACCACACAGCACTGGGTACTACTCCTTTCAAGGTAGTTTATGGCAGAGATCCACCTCGTTTGTTACCATATGAACCGGGGGACATCCAAAGTCGTCACTTTGGACCAAGCATTAGCTGAACGAGACACTATGCTCACTGAGGTACGTACACATATGCAGGCAGCCCAACACTCTATGAAACGCTTTTATGATAAGAAGCACCGGGAGGCATCTTATTGCCCTGGCGACTATGTGTGGTTAAAGCTTCAACACTACCGCCAGCTGTCCCTGACTGCAGCCAAGCGCCATAAGCTCTCTCCAAAGTATTATGGTCCATTTCCGATATTGGACCAAATTGGGCCCGTGGCATACCGACCACCAGAAGCAAAGATCCACAATGTATTTCACGTCTCCCAATTGAAGCCCTTCCAGGGTGACTCACCCCTACTGCACACTCCACTGCCGCCACTACATGAGGGCAGAGTCCTTTCTCTTTCGGCTCAGGTAATACAAGCACGCCATATTCAAGGGGATTGGGAAATTCTAGTCCAGTGGGCAGATGCCGATCCCAGTGACACCACATGGGAGCAGTTATCAGCATTTCAACTTTTATATCCTTCCTTCGAGCTTGAGGACAAGCTCTTTCTCCAGGAGGGGGGTGATGTTATGGACTCTATAGCATCACGAGTTACCAACAGGTGTAGGAATTAATGAATGTGTTTTTCAATTTCCATGTAATTGTTTCTTGGTTTGGTTTTGTCTTTGGTTTGGGTTGGTTTAGCATTTATTGGTTTGAAACATTGACCCAAGAGGTCTTTAGGGTTTTGGACATCCTCCACCCTATTTAAGGGGATGGCTAGGGTAATGAAGATTATGAATTGAGTTCACTTTAGTTAACGTAATTTAGATAAACAGGTCAAGAGCTCCTTCAAGCTCTCTTCCGTTTTTCCCCCAATTCTCCTTTCCGAAAATCACTTCCCTTCAACCCCTCATTCCATCTCAACATCAAGCAAGGTAATGGAAGGAAGAGAAGAGAGGAGGGTGACAAGATCCATGGCTCGTGAGGATCCTAACATAATGCCAATAGCAAAAGCATAAGGCATATTGGCCATGTAGTCTTGCTCCTACTCTGTAGAAGGTGACTGCTCCTTAGATAGCCTAAAGTGACTAGCCAAAATAGTACTCACTGGTTTTGCATCGTTCATGTTGAACCTGCTCAACACCTTCTTCACATATTCTTTTTATGACAATTTCAATACATTGGTATCTCTAGTAATCCTCATCCCAATGATTTGTTTTGCATTACCCAAATCCTTCATTGTAATCTTTCATGACAACTCCCTTTTCAACTTATCAATTTTTTTTTTGCAAGCACTTGCTATCAACATGTCATCAACATATAGTAGCAATATAGAGTAGTCATCAAAGTTCTTCGCATAATAATAATGATCTGCTCTAATACCATGTTGTTATGGTCTAAGATCCACACATTGTGATTCGTAGGGAAGAAGAAGAGAAGAGAAGAATCAAGCCGAAGGAAAACATGAAAACCCTAGGTTCGTTAAGGAGAACGCACACCCCTGAGATCGTTTAGGAGAGCTCAAAACCCTTTGTTTAACCTAAATTCAGATTTCCCTCTTTTCCTTTCCTTAAACCCCTAAATAGGGATCACGTCAACAAGGTTCAAGAGAAAATCATAGATTTGCCTCTCCATGGCATTTAACTTGAAAAGTAAATAAACTTAATGACTAAGTAACTGACTTAACTTACTTACTAACTTAACAAATAAGTACTTAATGACTAAGTATCTGACTCAGTCAAAGTAATTGACTCAATCAAAGTAATTGACTCAGCTACAGTGTCTCTGCATGACTCGGCCTGCTATTGGGTTCATAACACTAAAACTGCTCATAAAGGTGTCAAACTTCTTATACCATTGTCATGAACCCTCTTTCAGACCATAGAAGCTCTATTGAAGTTCTCACTCCATTTTCTCCATTCCTTGTGCTTTGAATCCCTGTGTCTGCAACATGTAAATTTCTTCCTCCAAATCACCATGAAGAAAAGTTGTCTCTACATCCAACTACTCTAAGTGCAAGTCTTCATTTGCCACCAGTCCAAACTATTCTAATATAGTCAATTTTCCTACTGAAGAGTAAATCTCAGTGTAGTCAATGCCTTCTTTTTGTGGAAAGATCTTTACAACAAGTCTTGCCATGTATTGCTTTCTGCCTTCATGTTCGTGTTTTATTTGGTACAACCATTTATTCTGCATTGTCTTCTTCTCTTTTTGTAACTTGGTCAACTACCATGTCTGATTGGATAACAATGAATCCATCTCATCCTGCATGTCCAACTCCCACTTGATTGATTCATCAACTTACACGACTTTCTCATAGCTCTTTGGTTCACCTTTATCAGTCAGCATAATATAATTCGGTACATGGGAGTGCCTCTGTGGTGGTCTGCTAGTTCTGGCAGATCTCTTAAGTTCAATCATATGAATGTTTTGATTTACTTTTGGGGGTATGTTTTCCTGGTCTTCTTGAGCAATATTTTCCATCTCAATAACTGAAAGATCTCTCAACTAAATCACATCTGACTTCTTGGACTCATTACTTGTGCTTTCAGACTTTGTTCTCTACCTGTCTTTATTCAAGGCACCTTCATTGAAGATCACGTCTTTGCTCCTGATAACCTTATGACTTTGGTCATCCTAGAAGCAATAACCAAACTCAGTACCACCATAGCCAATAAAGAAACATATCTTAGATTTAACATCAAGCTTACTTTTAATAGCAGAATCAATATGAATATAAGAAACACAACAAAAACTTTTAAGAAATAAAGGTTTACCACTTTACTGCTCTAGACCTCTTCTAGTATTTTGCAATCCAATGGTGTTGAAGAACCTCTATTGATCAAATAGGCAGTGGTGCTAATAGCCTCATACTAGAACATCTTTGGCAATCATGCATGTAATCTCATGCTCCTAGCACGCTCGTTCAAGGTCTTGTTCGTCCTCTCAGCTATACCATTCTTTTAAAGTTTTCCAGGAATGGTCTTCTTCATCTTGATTTCATTACTAGCACAATACCGCTTGAAATCATCATCTAGGTATTCTCCCCCATTTTCTGACTGCAAGCACTTCACTTTCAAATCTGTCTCATTCTCAATCATTGCTCTCTATCTCTTGAACGTACTAAAGACATCAAATTTCGTTTTTAGGAAATAAACCCATACCATTCTGTAAGCATCATCAATAAATTTCACATAGTAATTTGAACCACCAAGGGAGGTAACAGTTCAAGGCCCCCACACATCTATGTGAACCAACTCCAAGTTTGCTATTTTTTGCTCCTCTCCTACCTTAGTAAAGCTAATCCTTTTTCGCTTGCCAAAAATACAGCCTTTGAACAAATTGTTGTTTACAATTTTCAACCCTGGTACCTTCCCTTTGGATTGAAGCACTTGCATTCCCTTCTCACTCAGGTGACCGAGCCTATATTGCCACAAATCATAATCAGTAACAGCATTAGCAACTGCAACTGTGTCTTTGCAACTAGAAGTGATGTATAGAGTTCCATTTTTAAATCATCGTGCAACAACCATGGCTCCCTTAGTGACTTTCCAAACAACACCATTAAAAGTCCCATTATGACCTTCATCATCAAGCTGCCCTAGTGAGATCAGATTATGCATAAGTTTTGGAACATATCTCACTTTGTTAATTTTCCACACCGATCTGTTTGACATCCTCAAACTGACACTACCAATATTGACAATATCCAAAGATTCTCCATCAGCAAGATACTCCTTTCCGTGATCTTCAACAACATAGTTCTCCATGATCTCACAGTGTGTTGTGGTGTGAAAAGAAGCTCCTGAATCTAACACCAAAGAGTCAATAGGGCTACCAACCGACAAGAGTAAAACATCTTGTACCTCTTTAGTCACCGCATTAGCAGCACCGCTTTCTTTTCATCCTTCTTTTGTGCTATGCAGTTCTTCTTTATGTGACCAGACTGCTATATTCCTTCTGAATTTGGACTTGCTTCTACCATTCATTGACTTCCCTCTACCATTGTCATTGTTGGAATTCCTCTCAAAGTTCTTGCCCCAAGTATCGACACTTAGGGCTGAATTAAATGTTGATGATTCTTTGGAGTCCTTTCTACGAACTTCCTCTACAAGAATGGTTTCCCGAACATCATTAAAAATCAACTTCCCATTGCCTATAGAATTGTTGATCACAACCCTCATAGGCTCCCAATAATTTGGCAGAGATACCTAAATAATTAAAGCACGAACCTCATCATCAAATTTAATTTGAACGGAGGTCAATTGATTGACAATCGTGCTAAACTCATTCAAATGCGATGCTACCAATGTATTTTTTTCATCTTTAAATTGAAGAGTTTTTTCATGTGATGTACCTTATTATTTGTGGAAGGCTTCTCATACATGTCAGACAAAATCTTCATCATCCCCGTTGTGGTTTTCTACGACAAAACGTTGCGAGCAATGTTCTTCTAGAGTGTTAACCAGACTACTCCAAACACTTGTCTATCGAGGAGGTTCCACTCATCATCTTTCATACCTTCTGGTTTCATATCCGGAAGTGGTGCGTGCAGTTTTTACTATACAGATAATCTTCAATTTGCATCCTCTAGAATGCAAAATCCATACCATCAAACTTATTGATTCCAAGTGCCGATCCTTCTCCGCCAGCCATTGCTCTCAATCATGAACCAAAGCTCTAATAATAATTGTTAGGAATTAGACACCCTAATTCCAAACTAACGAGAGAAATAAGAATAATCACTGAAGAAGTAAAAAGCAAGCAGGAAAAAACAAAACTAAATTTATATAGGTTCGCCTCAAGGTGAGAGTACATCCTGTCTTCCACCGTTGTAGTAATCCACTAAGAAGATGAAATAATTTACAAGAGAGATCGTACACACTTACAAGTGCTATTTTTCTCTAACCTCACTTCGTCGCAATTGATGCTCCTCGGATAATAAAACCCTAGAGTAACTAGCCAAAGGAGTACTAATTAGTTTTCCATCGTTCATGTTGAACCTAGTCAGTACCTTCTTCACTTATGCTTATTGTGACAGTTTAAAGACATCAATATCTCTAGTAATCCTCATCCCAAGGATTTGTTTTGTAGCACCAAAATCCTTCATTGCAAATTTCTTGGATAAGTACCTTTTCAATTTATCTATTTCTTGTTTCCAAGCAACTGCTATCAACATGTCATCAACATATATGTTGGAAGAGCCCATATATCTAAGAGTATTGTAAGATGGGCCACACGACCAAGGAAGACCCACATATCTAAGAGTATTGTAAGATGGGGCACATGACCAAGGAACGCCCACATTTCTAAGTGTATTGTAGGATGGGCCACATGACCAAGGAAGTCCCACATATCTAAGAGTATTGTAAGATGGGCCCAAGCACATAAGAAGTATGACCCACCATGATTACCACGAGTTGGCATCCTTATCACATAAGTTGGAAGATCAAGAAGGACTCACAAAGATAGCCACGATCTGGTTAGAAGATCAAGTGGGACCCACAAAGATAGCCACGACCTGGCATCTTTATCTTATGGTCACGTCCTTAAAGAAGAGTTCTAGTTTGAGTTATGTTTATCTCCTATTTATATTGAGTTATTTAATTATGCTAGGACTTATCTTTAAATATTTCTGTTTGGGTGTAATTGAGATCTCTTGATGTAAATGATGTAGGAGTCATCAAGCTTCTTCACATAATAGCAATAATCCGCTTGGCACCTAAAGGAACCATTACTACTCATAAAGGTGTCAAACTTCTTATACCATTGTCTTGGAGCCTCTTTAAGACCATACAAGCTCTTTTGAAGTTCTCACACCATTTTCTTGTTTCCATGTGCTTTCAAACCATGTGGTTGCTTCATGTAAATTTCTTCCTGCAAATCACCATGAAGAAAGACAGTATTTACATACTACTTCTCTAAGTGCAAGTCTTCATTTGCGACTAGTCCAAGCATTGTTCTAATGGTAGTCAATTTCACTACTAGATAGAAAATCTTACTATAGTCAATGTCTTCTTTTTGTTGAAAGCCCTTTACCACCAGTCTTGCCTTGTACCTCTTGCTGCCATCATGTTCGTCTTATATTTGGAACACCCATTTATTCTATAAGGCCTTCTTTCCTTTTGGTAGCTCAGTCAACTGCCATGTCTGATTGGATAATAGTGAATTTATCTCATCCTTCATGGTCAACTCTCACTTGGTTGATTCATCAACTTGCACGACTTCCTTATAACTCTCGAGTTCACCTTTATCAGTCAATAGAATTTAATTCAGTGTTGGGGAGTACCTTTGTGGTGGTCTGCTAGTTCTGGCGGATCTCCTGAGTTCAGTAACAGGAATGTTTTGATTTATTTATGGGGCTATGTTTTCCTGGTCTTCTTGAGCAATATTCTCCATCTCAATAGTTGGAAGATATCTCAACTGAATCACTCCAGACTTCTTGGTTTCTTCACTTGTGCTCTCAGACTTTGTTCTCAACCTATCTTTATTCAGGGTACCTTCATTCAAGATCATGTCCATGCGCTTGATAACCTTTAAACTTTGGTCATCTCAAAAGTGATAATCGAACATGGTACCACCATAGCCAATAAAGAAACATCTCTTAGATTTACCATCAAGTTTACTTCTAACAACTGAATCAACATGAATATATGAAATACAACAAAAACATTTCAAGAAAGAAAGGTTTACCTCATTGCCGCTCCAGACCTCTTCTGGTATTTTGAAATCCAATGGTGTTGAGGCACTTGTGTTGATCAAATAGGTAGCATTGCTAATAGCCTCAGACTAGAACATCTTTGGTAATCATGCATGTAATCTCATACTCCTAGCATGCTCGTTCAAAGTTTTATTAATCCTCTCATCCACACCATTCTGCTGAGGTTTTCTAGGAATGGCCTTCTTCATCTTGATTCCATTATCAAGACAGTACCACTCAAAATCATCATCTATGTATTCTTCCCCATTATATGACTACATACACTTTACCTTCAAATCTGTCTCATTCTCAACCATTTTTCTTCTTCTCTTGAAGGTATCAAAGACATAAAAAAAAAAAAAAAATTTACAAAATAAACCCTTACCTTTCTACTTGCATCATCAATAAACGTCACATAGTAGTTAGAACCACCAAGGGAAGTAACTGTTGAAGGCCCCCACACATATGTGTGAACTAACTCTAATTTTTATGTCTTTTGCTCCTTTCAGCCTTAGAAAAGCTAACCCGTTTCTGCTTGCCAAAAATACAGCCTTCACACAAACTGTTATTTATAGCTTTCAACCTTGGTAGCTTCCCTTTGGACTTCCCTTCTCGCTCATGTGACCCCTTTCTATTCTAAATTGTATAAATACCACCTATAATCAATTGTAAAGGTGTGGTTCAATTCATCTTCTAATGTGGTTCAGTTCAACATCTAACATCTATTATATGATACAAAATTTTACCTTTTAAACCTTTTTAGGCTCAAAGATACTCGATTACCCCTTTTTAGTGAAAATGTTTTTTTTAAATGTACAACAAAAAGGCCATTGAGATGACATTCAAAGATTAAGCCCTACCTATTTGCTCACACTTGCCGATGGTAGTATGACCTTGATTGTGGCTGTGATGGATCTCCTAATCCCATAGATAGTGAAGATGATTATAAGAAAATACTTAGGTAAAACTAGAGGACTAAAGGCAAGAAAAGTATTCTTACCTGATAAACCCTTAGGTAAATTCAACTACTATATCCTTTACCTTAGAACCAAACCTGAACCCAAGCTCAAGCTATATTTTCTCACTTGTAAACCCTATAAAGCTAAACCTCTCATCTTCGTTGTCAAACCATAAAAATTTGAAGCCCTTGTCTTCACAGGAGAACATTACTTAGACCCCTGTCCTATCTTCACCTTCAAAAATTTTGATCTCCCCTCAAGGTCTCAACCTTCAACAGACAATCTTCCTTCTATAAAACCAAGATCCTCATATGCAAACCCTCTTCCCCTTCCAACCTCAATGGTTTCTCTAATTCAAAAAATTTAACTTCCCCCAACAAAATGGTAAACATAGACTAGTAGAAAAATCCCAATGGCTAATGCCACTTAGACAATTGTTGACAATATTACATAAATAGTCAATAATTTTTAAACCAATTCTACCAATGATCAATCAACCAAAAGTGCACAAGCCAAAAATATAAAGTATGACCAAGGTCAATTGATCAATCATCCAAAACATGACCAAACAGATTGATCAATACAGTCCAGGCAAAGCAAATTCACGTTGGTTGATCGATCAACCTAGTGATATTGATCATACAAAACTTTGCCAATCATGGACATAAATGATGATTGATCATAGCAAAGTCATTGATCGATCATACTTGTTATGTACTCCCAGTGGAATTCTAATTGATCGATCATACCATGTACATCGAGTGATCAACTTAAAATGTTAGACTCAACGGGAAGATATTGACTGATCATACCATTCATCAATAAGTCACATTCTAACCAAAAAAAATAGCTATCACACATAATTGATCGATCAACCACTTTACATTGATTGATCATTGTAAAATCAACTTTTTGAAAACGAGCAAAAAATGCTAGTTTGGCTTGGGAAGCTTTTAAATAGGTCACCAAACCTCCCATTAAAAAGTTAATGAGAATTTATTGGCATACCTACTTTCTTTAATTCTCAATCATCTGAAATCATTCCTAAGTGCAATTTTGAGAAAAAAGAGAGCTACACTTTGCAAAATCTTTGCGTTCCTTTATCACTCCACCTCCTTGTATGCACATTAGTCAAGCTCATATATTCTCCATTGTACATCAAAGGGTAGAAGCTTGGAACTCTTAGAGGAGAAAGGTATCTCTCCAATTAAAAGGGTGTAAGTTTTAACTTTCTTTTAATTTTTCATTTTCTGATAGGTTCATCTAGAACTTTGATAAATCTTGATAGAAAGGGCTTGCTAGAGCTAGAATCTCTCTATTATATCTTGGGGAGATTAAGTTTTAATTGTTTATATGACCATAAATGTGGCATGAAGGAGAGTCAAAATCTCTTTCTTGTAACTCCAAGCTAATAGAGCGATTATTAGTGTAATTTTCCAAGCATGGGCTCTTGGATGGTGAATACCATTAGGGGAACATCGATAACAAAATATTTGGTGTGCGTTGGAAGGCCATGATCTCTTGATCAAATGAGAGGCTGTCCTCTTGTGATCTGGTCACTATGTCTATCATTCGGCTCACCATGAAGGGCCCAAAGTTCAAGTCCACCTTTTGGATGATTTCCCACATCGAAAATATATTTGTAGTGCTGAGGAGAGAGAATGTATCTTTCCTTGGATTGAGGATGTGAGTAACAATCTCCTTGAAGACGTGATGATCCATCTTGAGATCTCTAATCTCACTTCATAGGAGCTCTAGACGGTTTTGACCAAAGACAAGTTAGATGACATCTTGGATATTTTGAGGGCAGTCGCTATGGAGGTCCATAGGCCAACTCTCCTTGACATATTTGGTGAATCCCATAGACGTTGTCCCAAGTATCTTGTTGAGGTCACTTGTCTCAAGAGAGATAGTGGTCTTCTTCACGTAGCTCATGAGCCTCAATGATCTCGTAATAACTTGCTCTACCTCAAGGTTTGTGTAGAAGACCTTTACCGATAGTAGGAAAAAGCTTTCCTCATGTGCTAAGAGACCCATGTATGGCCTAAATAGCCTCTTAAAATCTCTGATTTCCCTTTTTTAAAATTCAATTTCTATCTTGCTAGGCTCAACGATACTCTTAGAGGCAAAGCTTACTTACCCCTTTGTCTTCTTGTTCAGAAATGTACCCTCCAATTAGATATTTCTTCACATATTTTTTATCCAGTTGAGGGGGTAGGGTTCCTTGCCATGAACTTGGTACTTACCATTGTGAAAAATCGAATTTTGTGCAGGAAGTGAAGAAAAGGGGTATGATTTTTGGATTTAGAGGTGGAATACCCATATAATGAAAATGGGATTAATGAAAAGGGCTCTGGAATGCAGAAAATCGCAAGGCTTTGCAGTTGGAGGTGTTTTGAAATGAAAAATAAAGTGAAAGTTCATTTAAAAATCTTCAGTTTCTCATTTTGTGCCATGAATAATCAATCATTCTCTCTCAATTCATCAATGAATGACTTAAATTGATTGATCAATTAGTATACATTGATCGATCAATGCTCTTTACAGAATAACTAAAATGTAATCTTTTGATTTCCACTTCACTCTTATGGCACTAATAGTATGAGATGTGTCCTTTAAACTCAAATTAATTAGCCTAAGTGAATCGAGGTGGGTTTCTCATGCATAGTTTTCCTTGAAACTTTGAGAACCAATCAAATCCTAATGGCATTGTGAAAATGTCGCATAACTAATTATTAGTAGGAACGAATTCAATTTTAATTACTTTGGTTTGAGCCAACTCTCTGATGAAGTGATGTCATATTTATGTGTTTTGATTGAGAGTGGTGTATCGATTTATTACTTAGATTTATGGCACTTATATTATCACAATAGACTAGAATTTCACTTTGCTCTAAGCCATAATCATCTAGTTTTTGTTTCTGTTGATTTTTTAGGACTCCATGGATTTAGGTCATGGAGAAAAAGAGAGAGGGACTCAGTGGGAGAATCAGGAGAAAGAAAGAGGTTATGGACTTATGTCCTGAAACTTACACTAATTACATCACTGCCATCTATATAAGATGACTCTTTATTTAATATCATGCCATCACTTGTGGGCCTATGGGCCTTATCCTAGATCTGTGGGCTTTGTTGAATTTAGGATCCCTTTTCCATGATCACGAACAAGAGAAAGAAGAAAGAAAAAAGAGAAAAGGGAAGGAAAGCTCTCGAGTAGAGAGAAGAAAAAAAATAAAAGGAGAAGAGAAGGTTGCGCCAAGCAAGGAGAGGGAGAGAGAGAACCAACTCGGTGTTGAATGTGTGACTTGATTAATTCCGAATTACAACACCTCTCTTTATAGTAGAGGAGGAGTAGAGTCCTTATACAACTTGTCCTTCAATCCTAATTACATTCCAACTCTAACTCTTCAATATAAGTAAATCTATTCAAACTAAACTACGAGAGGAATAACTTGAGTAGAACTACTCGTCCTTCATTATTCACGTGAATATAATGAATAAACCAACTCGTAGCCTTATCCTTGTGGGCCCCTCATTATCTCCCAGTGCACCTTGATAAGAGTGCTTGCTCGTGAGATCTTTGTGGGCCCCACTTGATTTTCAAGTCCTCTAAATCAATTTAGTTTGTGCTTCTTGCTTCCTTAACTCGTGCTTGCTTTGGGTGAGGACTCTTCTTGGTATCCCACTTCTTCTAGGACTCTTCTTGATGACCTACTTCCTCATGGTGGATCCCACCAGCTCGAGCACCATGGTGGGTCCCACATTGTAACACTCCCCCTCAGCTGGGGGTGAGAAGACATCATAAATGCCCAACTTGTTGCTTATGGTAGACATAATCTTGTGAGTGACTGGTTTGGTGAGAATGTTGTTGACTCAATAGCACACCGAGTCACACAACGAAGAAGACAACAACAACTCACTCAATAGGATTTAATTCTTATATTTCTTTGAGTAGGATTTATTTCTTATATTTTTTTAAGTAGGATTTATTTCTTATATTGTTTTAAGTAGGAGTTATTTCTAATTACTTTATATGTAAGGGCATTATGGGGAATTATTGTAACCCTAACCCTAAAACTCCCTATTTAAGGGATAGGTATGAATGAAATAGGTAAGCTTTGAGATTTTAGAATAACCTAGTCTAAATAGGTTGAGATCACCTTTTGATCTCGAGTTTAGGGTTTACTCCAAAAATCCAACCTATCCTTCACCCTCCATTGCCATCCATCTTCACCCAAATTCATCCACCATCATCCCTACTAAGAAAAGGAGCTTCCTGCCCCTTTTCCAAGCCCAAAGAGGAGGTCTATCCTCCCTCTCGGTAGCAGCAGCAAGAGAGGCCCAATTCCTCCCTTACCAAGCAGCAAAGTGAGGATTTTTATCCTCAAATCTTGAGCAAATCCTGGTGCAACGTGGGAGCTGATCATAGCATCAAAGAAGAGGTATTAATCTATCCCAAACTTGTGTTTCAAGTTATTTAAGAAAGAAGGATTGCATTCTTAGCTAGAGCAGCAACAAAGAGGGCCAAACCCTCTTTGCCGTGACCAAGAAAAGAGAGCACCTTGCTCTAGCAAAGTCAGCATTGATGTGGGGTCTTCTACCTAGCACAACAACTCAGTAGGACCCTCAGAAGAGGATCTTTCCTCCTGGCCAAACACCGGTTAAGGAGAAATACTCATACACAGACCCTTGACGTGAAGTGAGTAAATTCTGAGTGCTGGATTCACAAATCCCAAGCCGTGTTACTCGATCCATGACCCGGGACCGTAACAACTTGGTATCAGAGCAGGGTAACATGGGGGATCATATCAGCAATGAAGAAATTCAATTCAGGATACAAAAGATAGAAGATAGCCTTGAAACAGCACAACCAGTGTTGGGAAAGGTTTGTGGTTTGGAAGAAGAGATGAGCCAAATCATTAGCATGCTACAGGAGTTGAGGACAGAGAGACATCAGAGTCTAGAGGTGCGAGAGGGTGCTCAACCATATCACAGAAGAGGGGAGCAGTGGCCTGGGCGCACTGCTGTCCAAGCACCTCAGCATGGAGGCACAATCCCAAGGTACACCAAGTTAGAGTTTCCCTCTTTCAATGGTTCTGTGGATCCCGTAATTTGGTTGCATAGATGTGAAAAATTCTTTTTGAACCAAGGGACTACTGAATGGGATAAGGTGCAACTAGCCTCTTTCCATATGACATTTGAAGCCATGTTATGGGTGACTCAAGTAGAGAAAGAGAGACTGGGAATGACTTGGGGCGAATTTAAAAATCTATGCACAGTTAGATTTGGGCCTCCCGCCAACAGCAACCCCTTGGGAGAGTTAGTCCTATTGAGACAAACGGGTTCGGTGGAACACTATCGAAAACTCTTCCAGGAAAAGTTGGCTCGTGCTGGAGAGAGGGTATTGGTTGACCAGCAAGTCTCCTTATTCACAGCAGGTCTCAATGAGTATTTACGGCTAGAGGTAGAACTCCTTATGCCCACGGATCTAGCTCATGCCATGAATATGGCCCGAGCAATGGAACAACGACAACAGTTGCAGCAACGTAAACTGGGTTGGTCGAGTGAAAGGAACACTTCCTCCACGTGGCAAGGGCGCCGCTATAATTCATCTCAGGGAGCATCTACAGCAGCACCATCCAGACACACTCCGACTATGACTCGGGTAGCCGATCCCCGCCCTGGTAATTCCCTACCGAGCTTTATAAAAAAATTGACGAGTGCGGAGATGGCAGAAAGGCGGTCCAAAAATCTCTGTTATAACTGCGATGAGCAGTATCGGGTCGGACACCAATGTAAATGATTATTTTGGCTCGAGATGGAGGATTCAGAGGATCCAGAGGAACCAGAGGATATTATCGAGGAGGAACCACCAGAGATATCCTTGCATGCTATTACTGGGCAGAAATCGCCTACTACAATGCAAGTCTGAGCTCATGTCATCGACCGAGAACTGGTGGGACTAGTAGACTCGGGGAGTACACACAATTTTCTGAGTTTGACAGCCGCATAGCATCTCCAACTCCAGATACACACTCATCCGACATCCACCGTCTCAGTGGCCAATGGCGAGAAGGTCCCTAGCTATGGGATTAGTAAGGCGGTAACTTTTTCCATTGGATTTACTTCATTTAATGCGGAATTTTTTGTTATTCCCCTAGCAGGATTTGATATGGTTTTAGGCATTAAATGGTTACAAACATTGGGGCCCATTCTGTGGGACTTTTCGGCTTTAACCATGAGCTTTGATTTGGCCGGAAGTCGGGTGCTCTTACAGGGCTGTCAGGTGGATAGGGCCCACCGCATACACACTTTGCAGACACAGGATCAGCCTGACAGTACTAGTGATGGTCTGGTTGAGGAGTTCTATGACCTCTTCCAGGAGCCTTCGGGATTGCCTCCCATGAGGCACTGTGACCACAGGATTTGTCTGAAACCAGGTTCTGAGGTAGTGGTCGTGTGACCATACCGTTACCCACCTTCAGAAGGACGAGATAGAGCGTCAGTGCCATGAGATGTTGAAACAAGGTCTTATTCATCCCAGCCGCTCCCCGTTCTCTTCACCCATCTTACTTGTGAAGAAACATGATGGACGAGATAGAGCGTCAGTGCCATGAGATGTTGAAACAAGGTCTTATTCATCCCAGCCGCTCCCCGTTCTCTTCACCCATCTTACTTGTGAAGAAACATGATGGGACATGGAGGTTCTGCGCGGATTATCGGGAGTTGAACGTGCAGAAAGTAAAAGACAAGTTCCCGATTCCGGTAGTGGATGAGCTTTTGGATGAGTTACATGGGTCGTGGTTATTCACTAAACTCGACCTCCGTTCGGGATACCATCAGGTCCGGATGCACCCCTCTGATATCGAGAAGACGGCGTTCCGCACGCACCATGGCCACTTTGAGTTCGTCGTCATGTCGTTCGGGTTATCTAATGCACCCTCCACTTTTCAAGCTTTGATGAACGAGGTATTTAGCCCCTATCTTCGAAAATTTGTTCTTGTATTTTTCGATGATATTTTGATATATAGCAAGTCGGTTGAGGAGCACTTGGCACACTTCAGGATTGTTTTCGACTTGTTAAGAGCACATCAGCTCTATTTGAAACACTCCAAGTGTTCTGTTGCGGCTTCACATGTGGGATATCTGGGACACATTATCTCACATGAGGGGGTTACGGTGGATCCTGAGAAGATCTGAGCTATTCACAAGTGGCCGCAACCACAGTCGTGTTCTGCATTACAGGGTTTTCTGGGTCTTGCGGGCTACTACCACAAATTTATTCAGAACTATGGGCCAATGGCAGCACCATTGACGAGTTTACTCAAGAAAAATTCCTTTATTTGGAATGAGGGGGCCACCACGTCATTTGTGGCACTCAAAGCGGCCCTCGCATCCGTGCCAGTATTACAACTTCCCAACTTTGACGAATTGTTCGTGGAAGAGTGTGACGCTTCAGGCGTGGGCATGGGGGCCGTTTTACAGCAGCTGGGCCATCCTATTGCTTATTTTAGTAGACAGTTGGCAGTCCGCCATCACAAACTGGCAGCCTATGAGAGCGAATTGATTGGGTTGGCCAAGCGGTCCAACATTGGAGGCCTTATCTCTGGGGCCGGGCTTTTCTCATACGCACGGATCACTACAGCCTTAAATTCCTACTAGAACAGCGTTTGACGATTTCGCCACAGCAGCACTGGATCAGTAAGTTGTTGGGTTTGACTTCTCGATGGAGTATCATGCGGGGAGATTAAATAAGGTGGCAGATGCCTTGTCACGGTATTTTGAAGATCAGCAGTCGGTCTATTCTATCAGCCAGCCGAGATTTCTCATTATGGACTTGGTGCGAGAAGCACATGCTACGAACCCTGCACTGCAGGAACTGCATCAGCAGATCTCAAAAGGGACAATGAATGTGAAGTGGTCCATCCAGGATTCACTTATTTATTACAAGCATCGGATTTCCTTCCACCTGAGTCCGAGTTGATTCCAGTTATTCTCTCGGCCTACCACGACAGTACACACGAGGGGATCCAAAAGACCTTGCACAGAATTCGAGCTGATTTTTACTGGCAAGCCATGAAACCCTCTATTACGACTTATGTGGGCGACTGTCAGGTATGCCAGCGCAACAAAGCCGAGCACTTGAGTCCAGTCGGTCTTCTCCAGCCTCTGGCCCTTCCTACGCAGGTTTGGGCCTACATTTCAATGGATTTTGTGGAAGGCCTACCCCTGTCAGCCGGCAAATCCGTACTTTTCGTAGTGGTTGATCGATTCTCCAAGTACGAGCATTTTATACTGATGGCTCATCCGTATACAGCAACACGGGTTGCTCAGACTTTCCTGGAGTAGATAGTCCGCTTACATGGCATTCCAGAATCCATTGTGAGTGACAGAGATGCAGTTTTCATGAGCACCTTTTGGCGGAAACTGTTTCACTTGAGTGGGACAAAATTGAAGTTCTCCTCCGCCTATCATCCACAAACAGACGGGCAGACTGAGGTGGTGAACCACACCATCGAGATGTATCTACAGTGCTTGGTGGGGGATCGTCCACGGCAATGGGTTCAATGGCTTCCGTGGGCCGAATACTGTTACAACACTTCGTTCCACTCTGCATTGCAATCCAGTCCTTTTCGGGTTATATATGGCCGGGATCCACCTCGCCTCCTCTCGTACAACCCAGGGTCCACCCGCGTGGACACGATTGATCAGGCACTCATAGACAGGGATCTACTACTACAGAATATCACAGAACGGCTACGATGTGCCCAAGCTCGGATGAAGGATGTATACGACAGAGGCCACCGTGAGGTCTCTTTTGAGGTTGGAAAGTATGTGTGGCTACGACTCCAGCCCTACCGTCAGTAGTCTCTAGCAGGACCTCCACGTCATAAGCTCTCACCCAGATTTTTTGGGCCGTTTCCCATTCTTCGACACGTGGGCCCAGTCGCCTATCAACTCAAATTACCGGACAGAGCCAGAATTCACGATGTGTTTCATGTCTCTCTTTTGAAGCTGCATTCTGGAGCACAGCCTACATCCACTCCATTCCTACCACCGGTTGATCATGGCGAGGTTATTCTTAACCCAGCTGCGGTGTTACGTGCACGGCTGACCAATGATCATTGGAGATTCTCGTTCAGTGGACGGACACTGACCCAGATGCTGTAACATGGGAACGTGTGGACATCTTCAAACAAGTCTACCCAACTTTTGAGCTTGAGGACAAGCTCTTTCTCCATGGGGAGGCAGATGTTGTGGACTCAATAGCACACCGAGTCACACAATGAAGAAGACAACAACAACTCACTCAATAGGATTTAATTCTTATATTTCTTTGAGTAGGATTTATTTCTTATATTGTTTTAAGTAGGATTTATTTCTTATATTGTTTTAAGTAGGAGTTATTTCTAATTACTTTATATTTAAGGGCATTATGGGGAATTATTGTAACCCTAACCCTAAAACTCCCTATTTAAGGGATAGGTATGAATGAAATAGGTAAGCTTTGAGATTTTAGAATAACCTAGTCTAAATAGGTTGAGATCACCTCTTGATCTCGAGTTTAGGGTTTACTCCAAAAATCCAACCTATCCTTCACCCTCCATTGCCATCCATCTTCACCCAAATTCATCCACCATCATCCGTACTAAGAAAAGGAGCTTCCTACCCCTTTTCCAAACCCAAATAGGAGGTCTATCCTCCCTCTTGGCAGCAGCAGCAAGAGAGGCCCAATTCCTCCCTTACCAAGCAGCAAAGTGAGGATTTTTATCCTCAAATCTTGAGCAAATCCTGGTGCAACATGGGAACTGATCATTGCATCAAAGAAGAGGTATTAATCTATCCCAAAATCGTGTTTCAAGTTATTTAAGAAAGAAGGATTGCATTCTTAGCTAGAGCAGCAACAAAGAGGGCCAAACCCTCTTTGCCGTGACCAAGAAAAGAGAGCACCTTGCTCTAGCAAGGTCAGCATTGTTGTGGGGTCTTCTACTAGCACAACAACTCGGTAGGACCCTCAAAAGAGGATCTTTCCTCCTGGCCAAGCACTGGTTAAGGAGAAATACTCATACACAGACCCTTGATGTGAAGTGAGTAAATTCTGAGTGCTAGATTCACAAATCCCACGCCGTGTTACTTGATCCATGACCCGGGACCGTAATAGAGAATGTCTGCAACTTAATTTTGTGATGATATGTGCTTCAGGGATAAGAGACCAGCTTGGAATTTTTCTCGTATAAAGTAGCAATCTACCTCAATGTGCCTTGTCCTATCATGGAAGACTGGATTCGATGTAATATGTATTGCTGCTTAATTATCACAGTATAGATCCATTGGAGCTTCTTTATAGAATCCCAGTTCAATGAGAAGAGATCTTATCCATAAGAGTTCACTTACAATATGTGCCATGACTTTGTATTCTGCTTCTTCCTTCCTTAACTCGTGCTTGCTTTGGGTGAGGACTCTTCTTGGTGTTCCATGTCCTCTAGGACCCTTCTTGATGACCTACGTCCTCATGGTGGGTCCCACCAACTCGAGCACCATGGTGGGTCCCACATTGTAGCAGGCTTGTCCCCATCTTCCACCTCTCATGGATGTGCACGCCTTCCTTGGTCTTGTGGACTTGAACCCATCTTCTAGCACACTTGGGCATGTGGGCTTGGACCCATTTACCAACAGTCCCCCTCAAGCTGGGGGTGAGAGAACAATATGATCGTCCAGTTTGCTAAAAATGGTGTATATTATCTTCCCGTATAAAATGGTAGTCCACCATATCTTCCAACACTCCCCCTCAAGTTGGCAGTCTCTTTGTTCTTTTCTAAGAGACCCAATTGGCATAATATAAGAGATATTAAAATCACTTCTAGCCGTAAGACATCACTCCATACTCCAGTCAAATGGTCATAGTAAAAAATACTTTCTGTTCAATTTCATAGGCGAAAAAGTATCAATACTGTGGGGCACAGAGTCTACCCACTTTCTCAGGGTAGCTAAAAAAAACACCTCTTGGGCGAATAATAGATTTAACTCACACTGCATGTTGTCCACACTCATATCTACTATAGGGAGTGGGTCTATAGGCAATTCTTAGAAGTGTAGTAATAAACTCCTCCATCATGGTGTCCCAACACAGGGCATCGACTCTCAAAAGGTAGGAGTAAAGATGCCAAAGTAAAGGGTAATCACCGAAAGATAATATTTTGGGGCCACCGTGTGTTTTCTTCTTTATCAGAATAACCAATGTTGACAACAGTCAACAACCGATAAGTCCTCTCCTTCAATAATAATTTTGTTGTGGACTCAATAGCACACCGAGTCACACAACGAAGGAGACAACAACAACTCAGTCAATAGGATTTATTTCTTATATTTCTTTGAGTAGGATTTATTTCTTATATTCTTTTAAGTAGGATTTATTTCTAATTACTTTATATGTAAGGCCATTATGGGGAATTATTGTAACCCTAACCCTAAAACTCCATGACGTGACCTATTTAAGGGAAAGGTATGAATGAAATAGGTAAGCTTTGAGATTTTAGAATAACCTAGTCTAAACAGGTTGAGATCACCTCTTGATCTCGAGTTTAGGGTTTACTCCAAAAATCCAACCTATCCTTCACCCTCCATTGCCATCCATCTTCACCCAAATTCATCCCTCATCATCCATACTAAGAAGAGGAGCTTCCTGCCCCTTTTTCGAGCCCAAAGAGAGGGTCTTCCCTCATCACCAGCGTCAACAACAAGTAGAGTTCAATTCCCTCTTGATGAGCAGCAAAAGAGGAAGAATTCTGGTTCTTTCACGTGAAGGATTAGACCTAATCTTCTTGTTGGGAATTCATCATGGAAACAGAGCAAGGACAGCCATCAACGTGAGCCAAGGCTTCCCCCCCCAAGCTAAGCCTTCAAGTCCTAGAACGAGCTGCATCAAATCAGGGTTGAAACCTTGATTAACGTGAGCAAGAACAGGTATTTCTCCATTCTCTCTCCACCTGAATTACTCCCATTTTAGCTATAATTTTAGCACTAGAATGAGATCATAAAAAGGAAGACTGATCACTGGTGGAAGAGTACCCAAATAAGGGATCTTTAACCCTCCTTATCGAGTCTAGCAACTCAGTACCAGTGCTGGATTCACAACTCTCACGCCGTGTTACTCGATCCATGACCCGGGACCGTAACAAATGTCTCGATCAGAGAGACACAATAGTAGCAGCTAAAATGGGTCTAGGACCAAATAACACTTACAAAATAATGAAAATCCTTAAAAATGACCTATAAAATAATTCGCAGATAGTCCATCACTAAATAAGGAAGTTGCACCAAATAATATCCTGGAACCAAGTATTAAGCTGCCAATATTTCAAAATAATAATCCAATTGGAGACAAGGATCAAGTTGAGCCAAGTCAGGTATCAGAGCAATATAGCCAACTCGCGGAAGAAATAGTATAGAACTCGAGAACCGGACCCCTATAACCATGGCAATAAGCAAGTGGGCCGGGTGAGGTTGATCCGAGTTGGAGTTTGTTATGGACTCCATAGCATCAAGAGTAGCAGATAGAAGAAGAGGGTGACTTGTGTAATTTTTGGATTTTTTGACTTAGTGGCAGGTTGATCTAATATTGCTGAAATCCATGTCTCTTGACGTTGGTTGTTGGTTTTTTTACTTAGTGGCAGGTTGATGTAATATTGCTGGAATCCATGTCTCTTAATGTTGGATATGTAAAGCACGCCCTAGTTTTATAAAGGGCGTGAATAAATGAAATCAAAGGAAGAAAATTCAGTAGGTTAGTTCCAGTAGATAAATTAGAAATCAGGTTCTCCTTTGATGCTCCATTCTCTTCACGTAGTTACTCATCTCCTTCACTGAACTCGCCAGCATTACACTCACCTCTGTTCTCTCTTCTCTCTGAACTCACCAGAAGCTAGTTGACGTTCAAAGAGAAATACAACACTTTATTTTTCATCTTCAACACTGGAATCAAGAGGGGAACGTCGGGTGACACAGTCCATGGCTAGAGAACCCAACAGAGTTGACCCTGATCAAGTTGACTCGGCCCGAGTTGGTCCGAGTTAACTTGGAATTGTAACTCGGGACGCTGGGTTAACCCATCAACTTAAATAAATATTCACCAGTGGTAAGGTCACTTGGTAGATATACTTTCTTTCTCCTCCTCTTCAAAAGTTGTAATGGACAACAACTCAGATAACTCGTTGGAGTCTGGAGTTGTCATCCCCGGCGATAGCAATGGAGCTTTCGATGAATAGAAAAAAGTATCGTCATCTTCTAGTGCGACGCTAGCTTTTGAATAGCACTAGACAATAGAAAACCAGAGAGCAATGAACCAATGAACTAGAGATAGCAATGAACAATGACTTTGGATGGCAATTACGGCAAGGTTACGAAGTTTCCAAAAAAAACAATAGCATAAAGACAATTTATCAACAACTGGAGATCCATTAAAAAATAAATGGATTGAAGAGAGTAGAGATAATTCACTGGTTCATAAGGTATGTTTTCAAGAAGCCAGTAGGATGAATCCGAGCAGAGAATATTTTGAAATAAGAAACAACACAGGTAAATCAATAGCATCGTCAATTGGATAAACAGCAGTAGAGCAAATAGAGTTCTGTTAATGGTTGACATGTTGGATGACAGCGGTGCTAACTTTTAAGTTGTAGAGCATAACCAACGCCCTACGGTGAGTCGGTACGCGGATCAACCTTCGTGGTAAGGTCATCGTGGAGGTTGGAAGGTAGGTGGGAAGCCCCCCTCCCAAGGGTGTGGAGGTAGAGCATCTTCCAGATCCACGATATATTGACTGTTGTTTTGTTAAGAGCAGTTTGGGAATTTCACTCTTGTCAAGAGCTTGCCCTATTTTTCTCTTTATAATTGAGGAGGGGTGGGGGGGGGGGGGGGGGGGGGGGGGGTCGCTATTAGGCTTTTATCATCATCTGAGGAGCATCTTGAGTTTCATCCCGAGAGAGGTTAGAGAAAATACCTATAAGTGTGTACGATTTCTCTTGTAAACTATTTCATCTTTATAGTGGATTACTGTAGCAGCGAAAGACTGGATGTAGTCTCACCTTGAGGCGAACCTGTATAAATCTTGTGTGTGTTCTTTGTTCTTGCTTTCTTTCTTTCTTCTACGGTTATCATTATTTTTCTTGTTAGTTTGGAATTAAGGCGTCTAATTCCTAACAAGTGGAATCAGAGCTTTGGTTCGTGATTGAGAGCAATGGCTGGCAGAGAAGGATCGGCACTTGGAATCAACAAGTTCGATGGTATGGATTTTGCACTCTGGAGGATGCAAATCAAAGATTATCTATACATTAAAAAGCTGCACACACTACTTCTAGATATGAAACTAGAAGGTATGAAAGATGATGAGTGGAATTTCCTCGATAGATAGGTGTTGGGAGTAGTCTAGTTAACAGTATCAAAGAACATCGCTCACAACGTGGCATCTGAGAAAACCAAAGAGGAGATGATGAAGATTCTGTCTTACATTTATGTGAAGCCTTCCGCAAATAATATAGTACATCTCATGAAAAAACTCTTCAATTTAAATATGATAGAAAATACATCAGTGGCATCGCATTTGAATCAGTTTAGCATGATTGACAATCAATTGACCTCCATTCAAATTAAATTTGATGATGAGGTTCATGCTTTAATTCGTTTGGCGTCTCTGCCAAATTGTTGGGAGCCTATGAGAGTTACGGTCAGCAACTCTGTAGGCAACGGGAAGTTGATTTTTAATAATGTTCGGGATACTATTCTCTTGGAAGAAGTTCATTGAAAAGACTCTGGAGAATTGTCGACATGTAATTCTGCCCTCATTGTCGATACTAGGGATGAGGAATTCAGAAAAGGGCAATGGTAGAGGGAAGTCAAAGAATGGTAGAAGCAAGTCCAAAATCGGAAGGAATGTGGAGTGCGGGAATTGTTGCAAGTCTGGTCACATAAAGAATGTGAAAATCAATAAAGAAGAAATGTAGAGCACCGAAGAAGGATAAAAAGAAAAGTGATGTTGCAGAAGAGGTACAAGATGTTTTACTCTTGTCGGTTAAAAGCCCTCTTGACTCTTGGGTGTTAGATTCAGGAGCTTCTTTTCACACCACTACGCACCGTGAGATCATGGAGAATTATGTTGTTGGAGATCACAAGAAGGTGTATCTTGATTATGGAGAACCTTTGGATATTGTTGGTATTGGTAATGTCAGTTTGAGGATGGCAAACGAGTTAGTGCAAAAAATTCACAACGTGAGACATGTACCAAAATTGATGTGTAATCAGATCTCAGTATGGCAAGTTGATGATGAGGTCATAATGTGACTTCTAATGGTGCGGTATGGAAAGTTACAAAGGGAGTCATGGTTGTTGCACGAAGAGTTATAACTGAAATTTTGTACATCACTTCTAGTTGCAGAGGCACGATTGCAATTGTTGATGTTATTGTTGTTTCTGATTTGTGGCATTATAGGTGTTGAATTTATGGAAAGAGAAATACTTCATTGACTTAATATAATCAGAGTACATGAACCTCTATTTATAATAGAGGAAAGTTACAATTAAACTACCCTCGTCCCAATTAAAACCAAACTCTAATACTTAAAGATCAGTCCTAGCATAATTATACAACCCAATATAAATAGAAGACTAACATGAGTAAAGCACCTTTAAACTAAAACTCCTCTATGAGACCTGCTTCCATAATGATTGTGGCTCTGTTAAACTTCTTATTATGTAAGACGTCTTATGCCACCTCACATGATCATGGTGGGTCCCATATCTTATGGGCTTGGGCCCATCTTCCATCACTCTTGGATATGTGGGCCTTCCTTGGTCTTATGGGCTTGGGCCCATCTTCAAACACACTTGGATATGTGGGCCTTCCTTGCTCGTGTGGACATGGGCCCATCTTCCAACACTCCCCCTCAAGCTGGGGGTGAGAGAACATCAAGAACTCCCAACTTGTTGTAAATGATGTATAGGATCTTCTCGTTTAAACAGTCCTCCATATCTTCCAACACTCCCCCACATGTTGGTGCTCTCATCCATGAGGCTCAGTTGGCATAAGATAAGTGAGAGTAAAATCACTCCAAGCCATATGATATCGCTCCATACTCCAGTCACAACCCATGCTGGATGTAGGGCACACTCCTAACATTTTCAGGTAGTGGCACTCCTATCTTTTGCAGGTAGTGGGTCTATACGTAGTGCTCAAAAGTATAGTAAAAACTCCTCCATGACCGAGTCCCACCACAGGACAATGACTCTCAAGTTGTAGGAGTAATAAATGCCAATTATAGGGGATAACATATATGTAGTAATAAGCTCATTCATCATGGTGTCCCAACCCAGGCATCGACTCTCACAGGTAGAAATAGGTGATAAATGCCTATCATTCACAAGACGGTGATAAAAGATCCACGGTTATCTATATATATATATATATATATATAAGTCTCAATGGACTTAAAACACCTAACCATGATGGACTTAAAATCCCATTTGAAGCAACACGCAAGAGGTTGGCCCAAAGAAGTATGTGAGAGTTAAATAAAGGATGGTAGGAGAGAGGCTGCAAATTAACCAATAGGTAAAGTGAAAGATAGGATGCTGAGGCCACCACTTCTTCAATAATAATGTCTCATCCAAAGAGACACAATAACTACAGCTGAAATGGGTCTGGTCACATATAACATGAACCAAAATAATAAAATCCTTGTAAAAGGACCCATGAAATAATCCGATATGAGTATATGCACCAAATAATAAGTTGACCAATGAATATGTTGCGAATACCTCAAAATAATAATCCAATCGGAGAAGTAGAATCGAGTCAAGCCGAGTCAGTATCACCAATAATTACCACAATTATTATTGTGTGTCAGGATTCTTGATCTTCAGTTTTCTTTGCATAACATATGGAATAAAATACCTCTTTCTTGTACTTCTTCTATTTCTCCCCCTTAACCTGGGAGGTAATGGCAGTGTTCCAAGCTTGAAAAAAATAACATAGATGTAGTAACTGAAAAATGAGTAAGTGAGATATTTTCCTGATATAGTTGGTCAATAACAGCAACTCAAAAGTGACACAAAACAATCGAATTAAATTCGGATTTTTCAATGCAACAGGATACCAGTATGACATTTGATTCTTCCAATGAAAATATATCATTAAATATAGATCAGATTGACATGAACTTTTCTCCTTATGAAACTATACTTAAATACCTTTCATCCAAGTATAACTTTTCTTCATAAAATATAATTAGATTTAGATAAATAATCTAATAGATTTCGATCTCTTTAATCTGGCCAAACTAAGTACTCTTTCTCCTTTTGCCAGCATGACCATTGACTCTTTCAAGGTCAATATCTCCTTATAATAAACTCAGATCGAGAATTGGTTGAATAGGTAAGAAAATAAGCTTACAAATATTTCTTTTGATATATAATTCTCCATATAAAGTCTCATTCTTGATAGTATAAAATAGCTCAAAAGTTGAAGTTTTTTGCTGCTACTCGAACCTCTTTTGCAATATGACCTTCACTACTTCAAATATTGATTTCTCTTTGTACATAACTTCGATTGGAAAAAAAAATCATTTTTCCATGGAAAGTGGACTCGATTATATTTGCATCAATGTATAATTTTCAATATAAAAAGCTCAGTATAGAGGTGAAAACGTAAAACAAACAATGTGTATAGAGACTGAAAAGAGAAACAAAAAGATAAATATGAACCTAAACTGCTTGAGATAATTGATCAGAAAAGGATCACATTACATCTGTGGGTTGACCAAGTTAACTCACAGAACCTACTCTGATACCATGTTGAATTTATGCAAAAGAGAAATACTTCATTAACTTAATATAATCAAAGTACATGAACCTCTATTTATAATAGAGGAAAATAGTAGAGTCCAATTACAATTAAACTTCCATTTTCCCAATTACACCCAAACTCTAACACTTAAAGATAAGTCCTAGCATAATTAAATAAGTCAATATAAATAGAAGACTAACATGACTAAAACACCTTTAAACTGAAACTCCTCTATGAGACCGGCTTCCATAATAATTGTGGTTGTGTTAGACTTCTTATTGTGTAAGACTTCTTATGCCACCTCACGTGATCATGGTGGGTCCCATATCTTATGGGCTTGGGCCCATCTTCCTACATGGATATGTGGGCCTTCCTTGGTCATGTGGGCTTGGACCCATCTTCCAACAATAGGCTTGGTCACATGATTCAGAAGGGAATGTAAATGTTTTAATCTAACGGGAAGCTACCAAGGTTGAAAATTGGCAACCAAAAAAGGATTAGCTTTTCTAAGGCTAGAAAGGAGCAAAAGATATCAAAATTGGAGTTGGTTCACACTGATGTGTGGAGGCCTTCAACTATTACTTCCCTTGGTGATTCTAACTACTATGTGACATTTTATTGATGATACAAGTAGAAAGGTATGGGTTTATTTCCAAAAAAAGAAATCCGATGTCTTTGATACATTCAAGAGATGGAGAATATATTGCTCAGGAAAACCAGGAAAACATACCCCCAGAAGTAAATCAAAATATTCATGTGACTGGACTCGGGAGATCTACCAAAACTAGTTGACCACCACAGAGACATTCCCTTGCACTGAATTACACTCTATTGATTGATAAAGGTGAACCAGAGAGTTATGAGGAAGTTGTTCAAGTTGATGAATCAACCAAGTGGGAGTTGGCCACGAGGGATGAGATGGACTCACTATTATCCAATCAGACATGGTTGTTGACCAAGTTACCAAAAGGGAAAAAGATCTTGTAGAAAAAATGGGTGTGCCGAATAAAAGATGAACATGATGGTAGCAAGCGGTACAATGCAAGACTGGTGGTAAAGGGCTTTCAACAAAAAGGTGTTGACTACACTGAGATTTTCTCTCCATTAGTGAATTTACTACTATTAGGATAGTGCTTGGACTTGTGGCAGATGAATACTTGCACTTAAAGTATTTGGATGTAAAGACATCCTTTCTTCATGGTGATTTGGAGGAAGAAATTTACGTGATGCAGCCATAGGGTTTGAAAGCACAGAGATTGGAGAAAATGGTGTGTAAACTTCAAAAGAGTTTGTATGGTATTAAACAGGCTCGAAGACAATGGTATAAGAAGTTTGACGCCTTTATGAGTAGTTATGGTTTCTTGAGGTGCCAGGTGGATCATTGTTGTTATCCGAAGAAGCTTGATGACTCCTACATCATTCTGCTACTATATGTTGATGACATGTTGATAGTAGGTGATTGCAAACAAGAAATAGATAAGTAGAAAAGGGATTTGTCCATGAAGTTTGCAATGAAGGATTTGGATGCTACAAAATAAATCCTTGGGATGAGGATTACTAGGGACATTGAGGATGAGGATTATAAGAAGAATATGTGAAGAAGGTCCTAAGCATATTCAACATGAATGATGTGAAACCAGTGAGTACTCCTTTAGCTAGTGAGTTCAGGCTGTCTAAGGAGCAATCACCTTCTACCGAGTAGAAGCGAGCCAACCCTTTGGCTAGTGACTTTAGGCTGTCTAAGGACCAGTCACCTTCTACAGAGCAGGAGCGAGCCAACAAGGACAATGTGCCTTTTGCCTCTTGTATTGGTAGTCTCATGTATGTCACGGTGTGAACTAGACCAGACATAGCTCAAGCAATGGGAGTTGGGAGCATATTAAACAACATTGGGAAGCAGTGATGTGGATTCTCAAGTATTTGAGAGGTACTACAGACTCAACCTTATATTTTAGAAAGTCAGACTTGGGATTACAGGGTTATGTAGATGCTGACTTGGTTGGAGACATTGATGGTAGGAAGAGTACCACTGGATATGTATACACATTGGGTGGTGCAGCAGCTAACTGGGTCTCTAAGTTGCAGAAGATAGTCATTTTGATTGAAGCTAACAAAGAGATGGTGTGGTTTTAGTCTTTCTGGGAAGAATTAGGTCTCAAGCATGGGAAGAATGTGTTGTATTGTGACTGTCAGAGTGTTATTCCTTTAGTAAAGAACCTGATTATCATGCTAAAATAAAGCACATACAAGTGTGTTACCACTTCATCAAATCGGCTCAGGAGGATGGAGTATTAGCACTAAGATTCAAGGGAGTCTGAATCTGGCTGATATGTTGACAAAGACTGTTACGATTGAGAACTAATGTTGTGTGCAATGTTGAATTTATGGAAAAGAGAAATACTTCATTGACTTATTTTAATTAGAGTATATGAACATCTATTTATAATAAAGGAAGGTAGTAGAGTCCAATTACAATTAAACTACCTTTGTCCCAATTTCACCTAAACTCTAACACTTAAATATAAGTCCTAGCATAATTAAATAACCAAATATAAATAGAAGACTACCATGACTAAAACACCTTTAAACTGAAACTCTTCTATTAGACCTAATTCCATAATAATTCTAGCTCTGTTAGACTTCTTATTATGTAGGACTCATCAAGCCACCTCACGTGATCATGGTGGATCCCACCAGCTTATGTGATCATGGTCAGTCCATGTCTTATGGGCTTGGGCCCATATTCCAACATACTTGGATAAGTGGGTCTTCCTTGGTTGTGTGGGCTTGAGCCCATCTTCCAACACTCCCCTCAAACTGGGGGTGAGAGAACATCATGAACTCCCAGCTTGCTACAAATGATGTATAGGATCTTCTAGTATAAAAAGACAGTGACAAACTTCCATACCTTCCAACACTCCCCCTCACATTGGTGCTCTCTTCCATGAGGCCCAGCTGGCATAAGATAAGTGATAGTAAAATCACTCCAAGCCGTATGACATCGCTCAGGTAGTGGCACTCCTATCTTTCACAAGTAGTGGGTCTATACGTAGTGCTCAAAAGTGTAGTAAAAAACTCCTCCATCACCGTGTCCCTCCATAGGAAAACAACTCTCAAGTGGTAAGAGTAATAAATGCCAATTAAGGGGGATAACATATATGCAGTAATAAACTCCTCCATCACGGTGTCCCAACTCAGTCATTGACTCTCACACGTAGAAATGAGTGATAAATGCTTGTCAATCACAAGACAACAATAAAAGACGTGATAAGTGGGTAATGCCTGTCCTTCACAAGACAATGATTGAAGACCCACGGGTATATATATATATATATATATATATATATATATATATATATATATATATAAAGTCTCAATGGACTTAAAACACCAACCATGATGGACTTAAATTCCCAACCGAAGCAACATGCAAGAGGTTGTTCCAAAGAAGTATGTGAGAGTCAAATAAAGGATGGTGGGAGTAAGGTTGTTAAATAACCAATAGGTAATGGGTAAAAAGGAAGATGAGATGTTGAGGTCACCACTTCTTCAATAATAATGTCTCATCCAAAGAGACACAATAATTGCAGCTAAAATACTCCTGGGCCCATATAACATGAACCAAAATAATAAAATCCTTTTAAAAGACCCATGAAATAATCCGATGTGAGTATCTACACCAAATAATATTTTGACCGAGGAATATGTTGTGAACACCTCAAAATAATAATCCAACTAGAGAAATAGAATCGAGTTGAGCCGAGTCATGTATCACCAATAATTACGACAATTATTATTGTGAGTCAAGATTCTTGATCTTCAATTTTCTTTGTTGCAAATTTTTTTCTTAGATGCAAAAGCTTCATGTTTTTTGCTTCCCCTTTTCTTGAATATTTTTGTCACATTAAAATTACTACAACATATGGAATAAAATAACTCTTTCTTGTACTTCTTCTTCTACTACTCCTCAAGCTGGGAGGTAATGGCAGTGTTCCTAGCTTGAACCAAGTAACATAGATGTAGTAACCAAAAAAGGGGTAAGTGAGATATTTTTCTAATATATTTGATCAATATCAGCAACTCAAAAAGTGACGCAAAACAATCGACTTAAATTCGAATTTTTCAATGCAATAGGATACTAGTATGACCTTTGATTCTTCCTATATGAATATATCTGTAAATATAGATCAGATTGACATGAAATTTTCTCTTTCTGAAACTAGACTTAAATAACTTTCATCCAAGTATAAATTATCTTCATAAAATATACTTCTATTAAAATATATAATCTGATAGATTTCAGTCTCTGCCCAACTAAGTACTCTTTCCCCTTTTTCCAGTATGACCATTGACTCTTCCAAAACCAATACCTTCATATAAAAAACTCAGATCGAGAATTGGTTGAATAAGTAAGAAAATATACTTACAAATATTTCTTTTGATATATAATTCTTCATATAAAGTCTCGTTATTGATAGCATAAAATAGCTCGAAAGGTGAAGTTTTCTGCTGTTGCATGAACTTCTTTTGCAATTTGACCTTTGAAGCTTCAAATATCGATTTCTCTTTGTAGATTAGTCCGATTGAAAAAAATCATATTTCTTCCAAAAATAGAATCGAATGTATTTTCTTAAATATTTAATATGCAATATGACAAGCTTAGTATAGAGGTGAAAACTTAAATAAAATAACGGGTATAGGGACTAAAAAATAGAAATATGAACCTAAACTACGAGAGATAATAAATCAGAAAATGATCACATTTCCTTTGTGGGTTGACCGAGTCAAATCATAGAACCTGCTTTGATACCATGTTGAATTTATGGAAAAGAGAAATACTTCATTGACTTATTATCATCAAATTACATGAACCTCTATTTATAATAGAGGAGGTAGTAGAGTCCAATTACAATTAAACTACCTTTGTCCCTATAGATTTTCAGGACTCCATGACTTTAGGTCATGGAGGAAAATGGAGATAAACCCATTGAGAGAAAACTGGAGGAGAGAGGTTATGGACTTGATTATTCCTAATCCTCCCCCTAAAGCTCTATTTATAGATTTATGAAACTACTGTATTACAATAATACCCCTGAACTTAGGGTTTAAAGTTTAGGGTTTTAACCCTGAAACTTTAACTTAATTACATCAATGCCATCTCTATGAGATGACCCTTTATTTACCATCCTACCATGTGGGCCTATGGGCCTTCTCCTTGATATATGGGCCTTGAGCCCGTCTTCTATATCTCTTGGATGCATGGGTCTTCCTTGGTCTTATGGGCTTGGGCACATCTTCCAACACACTTGGATATGTAGGCCTTCCTTGGTCGTGTGGGCTTGGGCCCTATCTTCCAACACTCCCCCTCAAGTTGGGGGTGAGAAAACAATATGAACTCCCAACTTGCTGCAAATGATATATAGAATATTTTTTGTATAATGTGGCAGATCTTCCAACACTCCCCCTCATGTTGGTGCTCTCGTTCATGAGGCCTAGCTGGCATAACAAAAGTGAGAGTAAAATCACTTCAAGTTGTTGAATTTATGGAAAAGTGAAATACTTCATGGACATCAATAACTTATTCTAATCAGAGTACATGAACCTCTATTTATAATAGAGGAAGAGAGTAGAGTCCAATTACAATAAAATTAGCCTTGTCCCAATTACACCCAAACTTTAACACTTAAAGATAAGTCCTAATATAACTAATAACTCAATATAGATAAAAGATAAACATAACTCAAACTAAAACTCTTCTTTGATGTGACCATAAGATAAGATACTTTTGTGAGACCTTCTTGATCTTCCAACTTATGTGATAAAGATGCCAGCTCATGGTAATTTGTTATGAACACAATAAAATTATTATTTTATTATTTTTATTTAATTTACTTTATTTATTTCAGTTTAGGCCATAAGGGTATTTTTGGAATATTTTATATTAAACCCTAACAGGATGAACCCTATTTAAGGGGTAAGAGTAATGAGAAAGACAAGCATTGAAGTATTGAGAATTAGGTTAAATCTAGCGTAAACAGGCTTGAGATCACCTTCTTGATCTCGAGCTCAGGGTTTTCCTAAAAAAAACCACGTATTCTCTCATCCTCCATTGATCTTCGTCTTCCTTCGTCTTCCCCATGTCTTCTTACTATCCCTACAGTAATGCATGGAAGACCCGTAACCCGTGGGAAATCCCAGATCCTTCCAAAAAATCCTTGTGTCAGATCCGGGACCGTAACAATTGGTATTAGAGTGGGAACACATGAGTCATTCCCTAGAAGAATGGATTGTCGTGATCAAAGAATTATCCCTAGAAGAATGGATAGCTATGCGCAGAGAAATGGAAGAAGAACTTGCAGGGGGTATTCGCAATGATGCGGAGATAATGCGTGAATGGCATGCAACTTTCATTAAAAAAATTTATGCAACGAAGCAACTGGCCAGAGCAGAAAAGGTCATACGACCTAATTCTCCTAGCACGACATATGCACAGAAGAGGCAGCAGAAGTTGTCTCGGATAGGCAGAAATGCAAGGGCCAGGAAATTTCAATATGTTTGAGCTGGGGAACTCCAGCGATGTGCCAGACAAAATGGATTTTCGAATCAGGGAAATCAAACGAGAGGGACCTTGCACATCAGAAATCGAAGTCGACTTCAAATCCGAAATTGGCCTTAAAACTTCCAAAATCAGATGAGGAGACACTGCAAATCCAAAATCGGAGGATTTTGGGGCAAACCGCTCTTCAGAACGATACGACAAGCGCCAACCCCTTGTTGCTGCTCTCGGTCTCCAATCGGGAAATCCATCCTCTCGAGGAAGTGTAGAAAAGAGGATTTTGTCAGAAGATTTCATCAATTTGGGTTCGACCTCAAATCGATTCTATGCAAGAGACCATAAAGGTTTGTTCTTCACCATCGACAGGGAAAATCCCCAAGCGGCGAAGCCCCAAAGGACTGCCCTTCGCCACCGGACAAGGAGGAGGCTCCGTCGGCGTCGTTAGAAACAAGTCCGATGGGATGTGACTTCCGGCCATCACCTCTCATGCTCCCTCTCAACCTCACTCTCAGTCTCGGCAGTTCAACGGAACACGAAATTTTGAATGGTCTCGCCAGCACAGCGGAAGACGAAATTCCAAAAAAATTGGGGTAAATTCTTGTGATGAATTTCTCCAAATTTCGTCTTCTCTTTTATCAAATCCCTCTATGTTTTAGATAATTCCTCTCCAATGGCATTGAAATTGTTCCATGAAAATTTTAGGGCTGAGAAACAGAGGGGTTACTCTCCTGAGCGGGAAGGGATTGTCTTTCTTCTTGTTGCATTTTATTTTGCAAATTATTTGGGCAAAGTTGATTCATTCGGCAGTAGAAGTAGCCAACGAACGATAAATTTCTGGCAAAATTTCGGGTATATAGAGAAAAGGGATGAAGACGGACAGTTGTATGATGGAATGCCTGGCGGAAAGGGGGGAGTACTGCAATTCTACACTAAGGAGTTTGGGGATTTCGGGATTGATAGAAAAAATTGTTTGGGTGCTGTTTTATTTTTCTACCACTGAGAACAGTAACAGTGAGACTCTTCCTTATCAATTTGGCAAACGTTGTTGCTCGGGCACTGTTAGGGGATAAGTTTCATTTTCGTGGGAGTGCAGCATATGGGAAGGGAGCCATCGTGGTTCAAAATGGAGATAAAACGTTTTTGGGTGTAGTGAAGATGTTTGGTTGGTTGTATAATGATGCTATTAGTTTTGTTTGCACGAAAGGTTGTCATTATGCACTGCAAGTGAGAAACAGAAATTGGAATCATCTTTTACCTCTCCTTTTCCATTGATGTCCATGACTCAGTTGCCTGCAGGAAATTCTGTTGGAATTTCTCAAGTGAGTTGGAGGGAGCTGAATGCCATTGATAATGGGATCAACAAAGTTGTTCCTCATTTATTTGAGAAAGGGCTTACTTATTATAGAGGGTGTGTGTTAATAGAAATTCTGTTGAGTTTTCTGGAATTGGTTACAAAGGCTATAGATGATGAGAAGCTGATTGTGTTTTCTGAGTTGGGTATAATTATTTCATGCAAGATTATGCGGGCTCCAAGAAGCATAATGGTGGAGAAAATATCATCGGCTAAGAGAAGGGAACGTGTATCTAATGATAAGGATGCATTAGTGTTGAATGATTCGGCTATTAGTGCTGGAACTACGGATGGGTCTGCTGAGAAAGGTGTATTAGTGTTGAATGATTCTATTATTTGAAGTGCCTCTGTTGAGACTACAGAAATAAAGTCTAGTTCTGTTGATGGTGTCAAAATTGCAGCAGAACCTGAAATTAAATTTGGCAATCTTTTTGTTGAGTTAGAATGCAAAGAGGATGTTGCGTATGGTGAAGGTTTGCCAGGTTGTTATCAAGGGTTGAAGTTTTGATAACATATCAGGCTCGACAATTTTCTACAGCATCAAAAGGAGAACCGCTTGAAGCTACCATACAACAGGTCGAAGGATACGTTGATATAATTGTCATGATGCACTTTGACAGTAGTGCTATCAGAAGAGCTGCCTCAACAACAGGTTTTCCTGTTATTATTGCTAGGGTTAGCTTGCGTGCTAGATTTATTTCTATCTATCATAGTGATGCAATTTCTGGATTTCAGGACCACTTGCAAATTTTGAAGTTGGGTGATATTGTCCTTTTAACTGTTGTTTACAAAACAGTGTTGCCCATACCAGCAATTCTGGCAGAGTATACTAACCCATTCACTCCAACTTCTCAGTACAAAGATTTCCTATTTTTGTTTGACGACCATTCAACAGTTAAGTAGATTCCTAACCTTGAGTACTTCGAGCTTGATAAACCTGACTTTGAGCCCATTGCAGCTATTGGATTTGAGATAGGGACAATGCAGGATGGGGTATTTTTTGACACAATTTTGCTAGCTGGGGATGAGTAGACTGAAAAATCTGTCAGGATGACTGCATGGAAGCCTAAGTTTGAATTGGAGAAGGAAATGCAGCAGAAAGCGGACTTTGCAACATCTGGTGGACTTTCTGGTGTTCATCATAAGGTCTTTGTTGTGCTCTACTGGATTGCAGATATCTCTTTCTTGGCAGCATATAAGTTCATGATCATTGATGTCATTAAGATGGGATGGCGTCCACCTAACCTTCCTATTGGCATTCTGGTCTCCGTGGTTGTTGTCCTTGTAACAGTCACTTTTAGGGTTATCTTTGGGGGCCATAAACGAGCTCCAATCCAATACCGCATAAGGAAAAGAAAAGCTCTGAAGTTGCATGGGACAAACAAGGAACTAGTGGTGACAAGGAAGATAAAAATGAGAAGGAAGATGTTGTTGCCAACCAAGGAGGTCTAGATGGGAAACATGAACTACAACTGGGAGATCCGAAATTTTTGGTTATGTCGTCAAAAAAAAAAAATTGCTTTTCTGGTTGGATGCTCTAATTTTGTAGCCCAAAGGTGTTAAACACCTAGCCAATACTAACCAAAAGACCAACCTGTTCGGAGCGGAAGACATAGGTACTTAACCCAGGACCATAACATCACACCTCACCTTCGCGAGCCGATGACCACGGTGGCGCAACGACACTAGCCCAACCCGGTGCCCTACTCTAGCGGCGGCCTACTCCTAGTGCCCCTTTGCAGTTCTCCAGGTCGCCCCCGCTATGTCGCCCCTTCTGAACCTACTAGTAATTTTAATCCAGCCTTTTGCGCGCCCTGGGACTCGAACTCGCGACGTGGGAACCCGCTCTGATACCAAATGTTAAGCACCTAGCCAATACTACCCAAAAAAACTGGCCTGTTAGGAGCGGAAGACATAGGTACTTAACCCAAGACCATAACAAGAGGGGCTCACATAGATACCGCGGTTGACGCTTGAGAATGGATGAAGACATCGGCACGGACAAGCAGCCTACCTTAGAGCTTGAGGACAAGCTCGTTCTTCCAAGGGGGGTGTAATGTTATGAACACAATAACGTTATTATTTATTATTTTTATTTAATTTACTTTATTTATTTCAGTTTAGGCCATAGGGGTATTTTTGGAATATTTTATTTATAGAGGTATTTTTGGAATATTTTATATTAAACCCTAACAGGGTGAACCCTATTTAAGGGGTAAAAGTAATGAGAAAGACAAGCATTGAATTAGTGAGTATTAGGTTAAATCTAGCGTAAACAGGCTTGAGATCACCCTTCTTGATCTCGAGGTTGGGGTTTTCCTTTAAAAACTCACGTATTCTCTCATCCTTCATTAATCTTCGTCTTCCCCATGTCTTCCTACTATCTCTACAGTAATGCATGAAAGACTCGTAACCCATGGCAGATCCCAGATCCTCCCAAAGAATCCTTGTGTCAGATCTGGGATCCTAAGCTAATCATTGTGGGTCCTACTTTTTATGGCTTGGGCCTATCTACTGGGCCTTCCATGGTCGTGTGACCCATCTTATAATAATCTTAAATATGTGGGCCTTCCTTGGTCATGTGGCCTTGAGCTTATCTTCCAACACTCCCCCCTCAAGCTGGGGGGTGAGAACAACATGAACTCCAAACTTACTACAAATGATGTATAGAATATTTTTGTATAAAATGACACATCTTCCCATATGCCATCATCTTCTAATACTCCCCTTCACGCTGTTGCGTCCGTCATTGAGGCCCCTGTGGCATAAGTGAGAGTAAAAATCACTCCTAGTCGGTAAGCCATTGCTTCATACTCCAGTCCTAATGTTGGATGTATGGCCACACTCTGTCTTCTATCGGTAGTGTGTCTATCCGGCATAAGTGAGAGTAAAAATCACTCCTAGCCAGTAAGTCATTGCTTCATGCTCCAGTCCTAATGCTGGATGTAGGGCACACTCTGTCTTCTATCTGTAGTGTGTCTATCGACATTGCTCTGAAGTACCCAGCAAAGTGTCCCTCTTCAGGACAACGACTCTCAAGTGGTAAGAGACATAAAAGCCATTACAAGAGGGGGGGGGGGGGGGGGGGGGGGGGGGGGGGGGGGGGGGGGGGGGGGGATAACATAGATGTAATAATAAGTTCCTCTGTCATGGACTTCCAACCACAAATAATTTTGATCTTTTTGACAGGGATGAAGTTCATTCGTCGTGGACTTCCAACCACAAAAAATTTTGATCTTTTTTATGGGGATGAAGTTCCTCCGTCATGGACTCCCAACCACAAATAATTTAGATCTTTTTGACGAGGTAAAATAAATGATGACATGAGTCCACCTCTTCTTCAATAATAATGTCCCCAAAGAGACATAATAGCTACAGCTGAATATAACACGACCATCTTCCAACACATATAACATGAACCAAAATAACCACAAATAATTTTGATCTTTTTGACAGGGAAGAAGTTCATCCGTCATGGATTTCCAACCACAAAAAATTTTGATCTTTTTTATGGAGATGAAGTTCCTCCGTCATGGACTCCCAACCACAAATAATTTAGATCTTTTTGACGAGGTAAAATAAATGATGACATGAGTCCACCTCTTCTTCAATAATAATGTCCCCAAAGAGACATAATAGCTACAACTGAATATAACACGACCATCTTCCAACACATATAACATGAACCAAAATAATAAACCTTGTTGAAGGACCCATGAAATAATCATAATCCGATATAAATATTTTTTCTTAGATGCACAAGCTTCATCTTTTGAGCTCCCCCTTTCTTGAATATTTTGGTCACATAAACTTATCCACAACATAAGGAATAAATACCTCTTTCTTGTACTTCTTGTACTTCTCCCCCTCAAACTGGGAAGTAATGGTAGTGATCCCAGCTTGAAGCAAATATCATAGATGTAACAAAAGGCCCAAATAACATAGATGTATAAATAAGCCCTTAAACAAGGGAGAAGTGAGATATTTTCCTGATATATTCAAAAAGTGACACAAAACAATCGGCTTAAATTCGGATTTTCAATGTAATAGAATACCAGCATGACCTTTGATTCTTCCAATGCGAATATTGTTTTAAATATAGATCAGATTGACATGAAATTTTCTTCGTCTAAAACTAGACTTATATATCTTTCATCCAAGAATAATATCTCTTCATAAAATTTAATTATCAGAAGACAAATAATGTGATAGATTTCGGTCCGTGTCATCAGGCCGAACTAAGTACTATTTCTCCTTTTTTTCCATAATAACCATCAACTCTTCCAAGATCAATATCTCCTTATAAAAAAATCATACCAAGAATTGGTTGAATAAGTAAGAAAATAGACTTACGTATATTTCTTTTGATATATAATTCTTCATATAAATTATCTTTCTTGATAGCATAAAATACCTCAGAAGTTGAGGTTTTCTGCTGCGGCTCGAACCTCTTTTTCAATCTGACCTTTGCTGCTTCAAATATTGATTTCTCTTTGTAGATAACTCAGATAAAAAATTGGTTGAATAGGTAAAAGAATAGACTTACACATATGTCTTTTGAAATATATTTCTCCATATAAAGTCTAGTTCTTGATAGCAAAAAATACCTCAGAAGCTGAAGCTTTCTACTGCTGCTCGAACCACTTTTACAATCTGACCTTCGCTTAGTCAAATATCGATATCTCTCTGTAGATCACTCCGATTGGAACAAATAATTTTTCTTTGGAAAGTAGACTCAAATATATTTCCTTCAATATATAATTTGAAATATGAAAAACTACGTATAGAGGAAAAACAATGGAAAGAAAACTACGGGTATAGGGACTAAAAAATAACTACGAACCTAGACGTAGGGTTTAGGGTTTAAAGAAAAGGATCACATTACCTCCGTGAGTTGACCAAGTCAACTCACAGAAAATGCTCTCATACCATGTTGAATTTAGGAAAAAGCGAAATACTTCATTGACATCAATAACTTGTTGTAATCAGAGTATATGAACCTCTATTTATAATAGAGGAAGGTAGTAGAGTCCAATTACAATAAAATTACCCTTGTCCCAATTACACTCAAACTCTAACACTTAAAGATAAGCCCTAACATAATTAAATAACTAAATATAAATAAAATACAAACATAACTCAAAATAAAACTCTTCTTTGATGTGACCATAAGATAAGATACTTTTGTGAGTCCTTCTTGATCTTCCAACTTATGTGAAAAGGATGTCAGCTCATGGTAATCATTGTAGGTCCTACTTCTTATGGGCTTGGCCCCATCCTGTGGGCCTTCCTTTGTCGTGTGGCCCATCTTATAATAATCTTAGATATGTGAGTCTTCCTTGGTCGTGTGGGTTTGAGCTTATCTTCCAACACAAATCGTATGACATTGCTCTTTAATCCAATCAATTAAGTCATGCTAGATGTTCGACACACTCCTATCTTCTATAGGTAGTGGGTCTATACGCTGTTCGAAAGTGTAATAATAAAAAAACTCCTCCATCACCGTGTCCCTCCACAAGACAACGACTCTCAAGTGGTAGGAGTAATAAATACCAAGGGGATATAACATAGAGTTAGTATTAAACTCTTCCATCACGATGAAATAACATAGATGTCCTTACGGGTAATAGATTTAGTAATAAGTTCCTCCATCACGGTGATGTAACATATACTAAGGCCACCTCTCCTTCAATAATAATGTTTCATTAAAAGAAACACAGTAGTAGCAGCTGTAATGGGTTTGGGCCCATTTAACATGAACCAAAATAATCCTTGTAAAATGACCCGTGAAATAATCCAAAGCACATATTTGTACCAAATAATATGTTGACCAAGGAATAATCTATCAATTCTTCAAAAATAATAATCCTGCCAGAGAAAAATATACCGAGTCACATCGAGTCAAATAGTGAATCAATATATTTGAGTCGTAGCAAAAATATGTATAAGCTTTGGTCCAAACACGTATACCGAGGCAAAAAAACATAAGTTGCCCAAGTCAGGTTGACCTGGGTCGAGTTGACCTGCTGAGCTGACCCGGACCGGGTTGACTCGGTCCGAGTTGGCTCAGCAGAACAGGAGCATCCTCGGGTCTGGAGACTGTCGCTGGGTGGCCTCTGGTCCAGGTCCGAGTCAGAAGAGGCGGGCGACCCGGATTTAATAACTTTCCTAAGGTAGGAAACACAAATATTTCAACAGTGTTTCTTCCTCGTCTCGGCGCCGAACAGATTGGCTCTTCAAAAAATATTTTCCCGAATTCTGGACTCTTTCCCGATATCATCGGCAATAGTAAAATCTGGAAAACGTTTCCATCTTCCCCACGGCGCCGAAGGACTCGGGACAGCAGAGTCGTCCCGCGGCAACCAAGTAGACGGCACCGAATGAATCTCGGCGGAAACAGTCGAGAAACTCACGGTGCCGAAGGACTCTCGGAATGTCTTCGTCTTCCTCACGGCGCTGAACAGCGAGTCGTCTTCCTTACGGAGCAGAAACTGGACTCGGCAGTCTCACAGCAGAGTCGTCTTCTCCGGTTCCGAATAGAGCGGAAAACCAGAGAGAGCAGAGACGTATCGTCGTGGTGACCAGTGAGACTTCCTCGCCGTGAGAAGTAGTCTTCTCCGGCGCAACGGAAAAATACTTCTAGTTGCAGCAGAAGCTACTGGCAGAGCAACAAGATACAAGCGTCGGCAAGAATTCTTCCTCTCTGTCTGCGCATGTTTCTCTATTCACTAGTCTCTGAGATGGCGACCAACGGCGTCGGTCACCCCGACAATGGCGACGGAAGGACCGGACTCAGAAGTGCTCATGTGGACGTCGAGGTGCCACGGGCCAGCCTTGCTTTGATGCGATGACCGTTACAGATATGCTGATAATTTATGGCGATGTAAACAAGGACGAAAGAAGAGATGTTTGCTGTCCAGCCAAGTTCACTCGGACTGGATTAACTCGATAATCCTAGAAAAAATTATGAGAATCCAAAAACTCTATGGATGGCAATCTGAAAAAAAAAATACGGCTAAGGGTTTTAGGTACTAAAAATAAACATGAGCAACTGAAAAACCATAGTCGGAGTCATGAAAATCAAAGCTATGGTACTATGTTGATTTTCAAGACTCCATGAATTTAGGTCTTGGAGGAAAATGGAGATAAACCCATTGAAATAAAATAGGAGGAGAGAGGTCATGGACTTGATTATTCCTAACCCTCCCCCTAAATCTCTATTTATAGATTTATGAAACTATTGTATTACAATAATACCCCTGAACGTCGGGTTTAGAGTTTAGGATTTTAACCTTGAAACTTTAACTTAATTACATCAATGTCATCTGTATGAGATGACCCTTTATTTACCATCCTTCCATCAATGTATGTGGGCCTATGGGCCTTCTCCTTGATCAATAGGCCTTGAGCCCATCTTCTATATCTCTTAGATGCATGGGTCTTCCTTTGTCTCACGGGTTTGGGCCCATCTTCCAACACACTTGGATATGTGGGCCTTCCTAGGTCATGTGGACTTGGGCCCTATCTTCCAACAATCCCAATTACATCCAAACTCTAACACTTAAAGATAAGTCCTAGCATAATTAAATAACCCAATATAAAAATAAGACTAACGTGACTAAAACACCTTTAAACTGAAACTCCTCTATGAGACCTGATTTCATAATAATTGTGGCTTTGTAAGACTTCTTATTGTGTTGGACTCATCATGCCACCTCATGTGATCATGGTACGTCCCACCAGTTTGTGTGATCCTGGTTGATCCATATCTTATGGGCTTGGGCCCATCTTCCAACATGCAACTCCAGTTGGACTTCTCTTTGAAGATTGAGAAGTTGTTGCCATTGTAGAAGAGATATTGATGATGGATTAGTCTCCATGTGGGAGATTGTTAAGTTGTGGAGCCTAATTAATGCCCTACGCTGAGTCGGTATGCAGATCACTCTACGCCCCAAAATATATTAACTATTGTTTCATTAAGGGTAGTTTGGGAATTTTACTCTTGTAAAGCAATTGACCTAGTTTTCTCTTTATAATTGAGGGGAAGCCGCTATTAGGGTTTTATCATCATCCAAGGAGCATCTTGAGTTTCAGCTGGAGAGAGGTTAGAGAAAACACCTGTAAGTGTGTACAATTTCTCTTATAAACTATTTCATCATTATAGTGGATTACTGTAGCGACGGAAGATAGGACATAGTCTCACCTTGAGGCGAACCAGTATAAATCTTGTGTTTGTTCTTCGTGCTTGCTTTTTTTTTCTTCTGCCTTTATCATTATTTCTCTCGTTAGTTTGAAATTAGGGCATCTAATTCCTAACACTAATGATGATATGTCAAAAATGGATGTTGGCTTCTAGAACTAGCACCATTTCAAAAAATGACGCTCTCCATTTCCGTTCTAGCCATCGTCTCCTGTCTTTATCTCATCACCTTTGTCCTTGTTGTCGGCACTGAAAGAAGACATAGTTTTGGACATCTAGTTCAGGATCAGTGCAATGGGATTACCTTCAACAAGTATGACTCATATGCGATGACGGTGTATGGATTATCCACCTTCCTTGTTGTGTTGGTGAGTTAGGGGGTCATAAACGGCTTCACTACATGCCTCTGTTTCGAAAAGGATTTACTACTGAACCGACTAGGACTTGAGCCATTATCTCCTTTGTCCTTTCCTGGATTACTTTTTTGGGTGCGGAAGCGTGTCTTTTGTCTGGGTTGTGGCAAGGTTTTCAGCTTCAGGAAAGCCCTAGGTGGTCACATAAGACTTCATAACTCTGATGGAGATCACAATGACAATGGTAGGAATACAGCATATGTTGAACAAGCCAGAGTCGATAGTTCAGTGAAGCCTTCTAAATTGAGCAGCAATATCAGACCGATTTGCTCCGAGTGTGGCAAGCACTTCCCCTCTGAAAAATCTTTATTTGGTTATATGGGATGCCATCCTGAGAGGACTTGATGCGGAACCAACACTTGTCCTATGTCGATTTTCAGGATTCCATGGATTTAGCTCATGAGAAAAAAAAGAGGGATTCATTGGGAGAAACTGGGAGGGAGAAAGAGGTTATGGACTTATGTCCTAACCATCCCCTTGAGGCTCAATTTATAGATGAATAAGATTATAATAAAACAGTAATACCCCTAAAACTTCAACTAATTACATCAATGCCATCTTTATGAGATGACTCTTTATTTACCATCATGTCTGTGGGCCTTGAGCCCATCTTCCACCTCTCTTGGATGTGTGGGTCTTCCTTGATCTTTTGGGCTCCAAGCCATCTTCTAACGCACTTGATGTGTGAGCCTTCCTTGGTCGTGTGGACTTGGGCCAATCTTTTAACACCCTAATTTGGTATGATGCAATTTTGGGAGCATTAGTGAGCTTACTGGAGAAGTAATTCTTACTGGATACTGGTTCAACCAAACAACAACGCTTGTTGCTGCCCGATAGATTAGAGAAAATGAGAGACCGAGTTGGGCGGTAAAATCAAGAAAACTAGCGGTAAAAAAATAAGTTATGAGTATGAAAAAATAACCATCAATATGAGAAAGAGAAGAAAAAAAATGGGTTTCTGAAATCCTGAAAACCATAGCTTTACTCTTCTGATACCATGTTGATTTTAGAGACTCCATGGATTTAGCTCATGGAGAAGAAGCGAGAGGGATTCATTGGGAGAAAATAGGAGAACGAAAAAGGTTATGGACTTATGTCCTAACACTCCTCATGAAGCTCAATTTATAGATTAATAAAATTATAGTATTGCAATAATACCCCTAAAACTTAAACTAATTACATCGATGTCATCTTTATGAGATGACTCTTTATTTACTATCACATAATCACTTGTGGGTCTTCTTCTTGGTCTATGGGTTTGAGCCCATCTTCCACCTCTCTTGGATGTGTGGGCCTTCCTTGGTCTTGTGGGCTTGAGCCCATCTTCTAACACACTTGGATGTGTGGGCCTTCCTTGGTCATGTGGGCATGGGCCTATATTCCAATAGTCTCATCCATAGAAGTTGAGCACAACAACTTCCACATGTAATGTATTCAGCCTCGGTGGTGAATATTCTTGGAGAACCAAGGGACAAACATATTTCCAAGTAATTGGCAACTACCACATATACTCGTTTTGTCAATTTTGCATTCGAAAGAATTGACATACGAGTAAGTACTAGATAAATGACTGATGAGTTTGGGTACCAAAGACCTATGTTCAAATTTTCAAGTAAATAATAGAAAATTGTTTTTACAACCACCAAGTGAGATTCTCTAGGGTCGGATTTAAATCTAGCACATAGTGATACCTAGAACATTATATCTGATCTACTGGTAGAAAGGTAAATAGGAATCCTATCATGCTTCTTTAAAGTTTTTTTCATCTATGACCCTACCAGAGTTGTCCAAGTCTAGTTTGAAGGACAAACTCATGGGTGTTCTAATTGACTTAAGGTTTTCAATATTGAATCCCTTAAGCAATCCCTTAGTGTATTTGGACTGATTTATGAATGTACCATTTTCTGTTTGCATTATGTGAAGTCCAAGGAAGAATGTGAGTTCACCCATTAAACTCATTTTGAACTAATTTTTATTGGCCCATGTGGCTTCTCAAGAGTGGGGTGAATTGAGATTTACAAGTTAAAATTTAACTCAGGTGTGGAAATATAAAAAATGCAATCTTGAAATTTTAAAGTAAAAGCATTAACACACCATAAGGAATGCTAGATTCTAGATCTAAGTAGGTTCTTTCTATCTAGATTACAATAGGTTCTAGATGAACCTTTCACAAATAAAATTGAAAAGAAAGGTAAAACACTGACATCCTTTACACTTGGAGAGTACCTTCTCCTTGACAGATCCAAGCATCTAACTTTGTAGCACAATGAGATGAATAGGAGTTTGTCTAATACAGATGCAAGGAGAGGAATGGAATCAAGAGTTTAGGAATTTTCAAGGGAATCACTCAACTAGTTGCAATTTTTCTTTGATGGTCACCAATGATTTGTTCTAAGGGATGATCAGCTAGGAACCTATAGTTCTTTCACTCCATAGGTGGCTCTTCTTGATTATTCGGTTCATTTGGGTTCTCTTCAAGATTTTTTTCTTGAGGTTGAGATCCTGGGGATGAATCAAAGGGGGTCCCCTCTTCATCATCAGAAACTAGAGTTGGGGTTGTACTTGGAGAATCAAATTTGTTTAACTCAATATGTATTGACTTGTCAACTCTCATAGGTGACATATTATAAACTCTATATGTCACACTATGAGTTTAATAACCCAAGAAAATTCCTATATCAGCCCAAAAGTCTAACTTCCCTAATCTTTCCTTTGGTTCTTTCAATATAACACTTTGGATTCAAAGGTTCTAAAACAAGTAATGTTGGGAACGGTGCTTGTCTACAATTCATAAGGAGTTTTGTTGCAAAGGGGCCTTATGCTCACACGGTTTATGGTATAGCAAGTGGTATTTATGCCTTCGGTAAAAAAAATTTGTGGGATGTTGTCTACATGTAACATAACTCTTGCCATCTCAATTAAGATTCTATTATTTCTCTCAACAACACCATTTTGTTGAGGAGTTCGAGGAGCTGAGAATGTGTGGTCTATACCATGCTTTGTGCATTATTCGTCAAAGTGTAAATTTTCAAATTCTTCTCCACGGTCACTCCTAATTTTTAAAATGCTATAATCGTGGCGTTTTTGAATTTTCTCACATAGTTTGTCCAAGGCCGAAAACACATAATTCTTGTTGGATACAAAATTTACCCATGTGAATGTTGGAATATGTTGGTGATCTGTGTTAAGTATTTGACTTTCCGCACCTTAATCGACTAGTCTTTTCGGGTTGTATTGGTTAGGTGCTTACATGGTATCAGAGCAGGTTTCGCCCATCCCGCCTTCAAATCCATGCTCGTTTGCATGTTTGGCGCGGGAACTTTGCATTTTTATTTGTATTTGGAATTTGTCCTGGGTTTAATCCGGGTGTTTGGTTTGTGGGGGAGTGTTGGAATATGTTGGTGATCTGTGTTAAGTATTTGACTTTCTACACCTTAATCGACTAGTCTTTTTGGGTTGTATTGGTTAGGTGCTTACATGGTATTGTTATGCACGCAATAACATCATTATTTTAGTTGTTTTCTTTAATTTAATTTATTTTATTCCAGTTTTAGGTCATAGGGGTATTTTTGGAATATTTATTTATGGGGGTATTTTTGGAATATTTTATTTATAGGGGTATTTTTAGAATATTTATTGTAAACCCTAATAGGGTGAACCATATTTAAGGGGTAAGAGTAATAAAAAACACAAGAATTGAAGTATTAAGAATTAGGTTAAATCTATCATAAAGAGGCTTGACATCACCTTCTTGATCTCGAGGTTAGGGTTTCCTAAACAATCCACGTATTCTCTCATCCTCCATTGATCTTCGTCTTTCCCATGTCTTCCTACTATCCCTACGGTAATGCCTGGGAGACTCGTAACCCGTGGCAGATCTCAAATCCTCCCAAAGAATCCTTGTGTCAGATCCGGGACCGTAACAACTGGTATCAGAGCAGGAACACAAGGATGAATTCTTCATCCATGACGGAGACTAGAAAAAGTGAACGGGAGTTGTAGGAGTTTATTGGCGCATGTCAAGAGAGATTTCAACAGAAGGTTGCATGAGGTACAAGCTCGCATGGAGAAGGTATACAATTCCGCGGACAAACTATGCAAAGAATTTGGAGAAGCACGAGCATTGTATGAAATTTTCATGGAATGCTGAACAAGGGACCCACGTCTGCCGCAAAATAGGTCACACGACCTGAATTCTCTGAGCACGACAGCGGCACAGAAGACACAGCGGAAGCTCACTTAGACGAATAGAAGAAGAAGTATAAAATCTAAGAGTCCTTTGTCTTGGAAAAGCTCCCCAAACGTCCAAAATCCGACGGCGCACACCGATTTTTCAAAAACGGAAGGGTATTCAGCTCACCCTTTCCCAATGGACGTCGTGCATCTCTCCGAACCGAAGCTGCAGCGGGGAGGTGATTTCCTAACAGAGGAAATTTCTAAATCGTCGGCACTTGAGGATTTGGGGGTGACCTCAAATCCGAAATTGGAGGACAATAGGAAATTTCGTCAGGGCTGTAGGTGAAATTTCCGCGGGTCTCTGTTCCGGGGGGATAAGAAACAAAGGTTCTCTGTCTCGACAATGATCCCAGTGGCAAAGCTCCAACGGGTTTCTCTTCGCCACTGGTGAAGCAGGAGATTTCGTCGGCGCCGTAGGCGACTTTTCCGCAAGGGATCTCAGTTTCGGGGGCCTGAGCAACAACGATTCACACATTTTCGAGAGCCCTCTGTCTCGGAAACTATCCAGGCTGCGATTCACCATCAAAAAATCTGGCGACTCCATCGGTGCCATGAGAGAGGAAGGAGACGTCCATCGCCAGCCATCATCGGTGTCATGAGGAAAGGATCTATCGGCCGCATTGTTCGGGAGCTGTCGAAGAAAGAAGACGGGTTCCGATTAAATTTTCCTAAGTTAGGAAATTTTAATCAGAGTGCGCTGACTCTCGCGCTGGACTAGGCGGACCGAACCTAGTCAACCCAGGCCAACTCGGACCAGGTCAACTCGAAAAAAAAATTCTTTTTCTGGCCAGAGGCTCTCCAATTCCGTGGTTGACACTTGCGCAGGGATGGCGCCATCGGCACAGGCTCGCAGACACTACTTCCGAGCTTGAGGACAAGCTCGTCTTCCAGGGGGTGTTATGTTATGCACGCAATAACATCATTATTTTAGTTGTTTTATTTAATTTACTTTATTTTATTTCAGTTTTAGGTCATAGGGGGATTTTTGGAATATTTTATTTATAGGAGTATTTTTGGAATATTTTATTTGTAGGGGTATTTTTAGAATATTTATTGTAAACCCTAACAGGGTGAACCCTATTTAAGGGGTAAGAGTAATGAGAAACACAAGCATTGAAGTATTAAGAATTAGGTTAAATCTAGCGTAAAGAGGCTTGAGATCACCCTCTTGATCTCGAGGTTAGGGTTTCCTAAAAAATCCACGTATTCTCTCATCCTCCATTGATCTTCGTCTTTCCCATGTCTTCCTACTATCCCTACGATAATGCCTGGAAGACCCGTAACCCGTGGCAGATCTCAGATCCTCCCAAAGAATCCTTGTGTCAAATCCGAGACCGTAACAGGTATCAGAGCAGGTTTTGCCCGTCCCGCCTACGAATCCCTGCACATTCGAATGTTTGGCGTGGAGACTTTGCATTTGCATTTGTATTTGGAATTGTCCTAGGTTTAACCCGAGGGTTTGGTTTGCGGGGGAGTGTTGGAATATGTTGGTGATCTGTGTTAAGTATTTGACTTTCTGCACCTTAATCGACTAGTCTTTTCGGGTTGTATTGGTTTGGTGCTTACAGTGAACCTAGAGTAGTCATCTACCACCACTAAGGTGAGACACATCCCATTTAGGCTTAAGGTTCGAGTAGCTCCAACTAAATCCCTGTGGATTAGTGGAAGAAGTCGAGAGGTTGAAACTACATTCTTTGATTTGGAAGATGTTTTGTGTTGCTTTCCAAGTTGGCAAGCATCACAGTGTCTTTCTGTTACAAAATTTTGATTTGGAAGTCTTGTCACTAGGTTTTTCTTTGGTAATTTTTTCAAGGAATCAATTCCTATATGTCATAGTCTCTTATGCCATAACCAAGATTCATTAATTTTTTCACCCAAACAAATGGCACTAGTTGAGGTTAAATTAACTATGTTCACAAAAAAGAGGTTATTTTTATGTCCTTCTAGAAGTAGTTTATTCTTTTCATTCTCAAATGATACTTTATTTCCTTTATCACAAAATTGATTAATGCTAAATAAATCATTTATCAACCCTTCAACGTAATGAACATCGAATAAGAAAAAGATTGAAGTGCCAATTTTACCAATTCGTTTGATGGTACCTTTCCTATTGTCCCAAAAGTTACATGATCACCATCTTTAGGTTTAATTTCTATGAACTTCTTCTTATCACCGGTCATGTGCCTTGAGCAACCTCTATCCGAAGTCCAAACAGTTTTTGGTGTCTTGGCTCGAAGACAAACCTACATCACAAGAGATTTAGCCTTTGGAGATCCATTTTAAGTAGGGTCCCTTTGGGATAACATTTGAAGCATTAGGTGATTTGGGCTTCCAAACTTGTTTTCCCTAGTTTTTGTGGTTACCACAACCCTTTCAGTTGTTTTGGGTACCCATCTTTGTTTTTATGCCATTTTTATTCTTAATTTAAGAAATGTGGGCATAGTTACCCACCTCAATGAAATAGTGGCATTGAATGTGAGGAATTGGAGAGAACTTCTTGATTTCTGTTTTTGTTCTTCCCAACGTCCCTCTTGGGTGTAGATTTTTAAGATAGAAATTTGACTTGTTGTTGTGAGTCTAAACTCTTCTTTCAAATGCAAGTCTTTCACATGATAGCTTGTCCATCAATCCACTTTTCCTTGAAGCATTGCCCATATGGCTCTCATTTTCTTCCTTCAATGTACTAAGATCCTCGAACTTTGCAATGTTGTGTAATTGAGCATTGCATTTTTCTTTATATTTATTTAGACTATGAATTTATTTCTCTAATAACAATTCAAGCTTCATAGTCCTAGTCACTTACCTCTTCAGAAGTGGTAGACTCATCATCATCGTCAACAACCATGAGTCCAACATCACTTTCTTCTTCTTCCGAGTGGGCTAGACTCTTCATCTATAGAATCCCAAGTTGAGATCAACAACTTCTTCTTGTTCTTGCAATCATTGCTTGAAGATGGGGTTCTTCCTTCAAGATTTGGGTATTTGTTCCTTTTGTTAAGTTGTGGAGTCTAATTAGTGCCTTATGTAGAGTTGGCACACGGATCGATATATTGATTTCTATTTCATTAAAGGTAGTTTGGGGATTTTACACTTGTATTTCAGTTGTCCTAGTTTTCTCTTTATATTTGGGGGAGCCTTTATTAGGTTTATCATCGAGGATCATGAGTTTAAAGAGAGAGGTTAGAGAAAAGCATAGAGACAATGGTATGTGTGATTGTCTCTTATAAACTTATTTTTCATCATATTGAATGATTGCAGCCGTGGAAGGATAGGACATAGTCTCACCTTGAAGTGAACCTAAATAAATATTGTGTGTTCATGCTTGATTATTTTTCTTCTGTAATTATTATTGCTCTCGTTAGTATTGAATTAGGGTATCTAATTCCTAACACCTTGTATGCCTTGTTTTTCACACTCAAAATAAACATCAGTTTTTCTAAAAGATTTGTCATTTTGAGTATTGTTTTGGCCTTTTCTAAAAAAAATATTTTCCTATAAATCCTTTGTAAGTGTCTAGTGGTGAAAATCACTTCATAAGACCTTTCTTCACTAGAGATGCTTCAAAGGTCACTTTGGCCTTAAGAGAAATAGTTTTTATTTTGGGTTGATCTTCCTCAACTTCTCGAGGTTCCATCTCATATGTGAGAAGGGTTCCAAGTAGTTCTTTTGAGCTCATGCTTTTATAATTCGTATTCTCACGAATGGTGGTTTTCGTCTTGTCCCATGACTTTGGAAGTGCCTAGAGAAGCTTATCATTTTGCCTATACAAGGAAATTTGTTCTTCTAGTTTATTCAAATCATTGATAATATGAGTATACCTAGAGTTCATCTCAGCTATTGATATGCCCATTTTCATTTTAAACTCATTGTATTGTAAAATCAACAAACTAATTCTAGAGTCCTTGATTGTAGTAGTTCCTTCATGTGTGACCTCTATTTTTTCCCATACTCCCTTGGCGGTCTTACATGTAGAGACCCGATTGAACTCATTGGGTCGTAAGGCACATAACATGTTAAAAGATACCCACATGTGTAAGGGTAGCATGACTAGTAAATAAGGAAAAATTTTATAGAGATGACATTGTGCAAGCTGGTGTATATCCTCTTATATTCTTTTCCTTTTTAAGCATGTAACCCTAAGGGCATTGTAGTCATTGTAACACCTTCCCACAACTATAAATTCAAGCCTCTTCCTCTTGACTCAAATTCATCCTTACACCTCTCTCTTTTCCACTTCTTTCTCTCCCATGGTTTCTTCTCTCCTCTCTCCCAATACCTAAAGTTCCTCTCTTCTCTCCTTCCCATGAGATCTTTTGTGTTTATGTATTGTCCCTAGAATTCAACATGGTAATAGAGGGAGTAAAGATCTGAGATGGAAAAGGAGAAGAAGATTGTTAAGAATGGGAGGAATAATAAGAAGAAAATAAAAAAGAAAAAACAGGAGTTTATCGTTTCCCCCTTTAGTCATCTTTCACAATTCCTATTTTTTAGTGGATTTCACACTCTCCTACCATAAATTTCATATAGAAAATTATATACCATTGGAAAGATATTTGAGTCTAGTTTCCAAATCAAAATGAAACTTTTAAAGAAGAAATTTTCTAGAAAGTGAAATTGACATCTGAAGTAGAAAAGGTCAAGTAGTAGAAAAGTTTCGAGTAACTACAAAAAATGTCAACTGTTTAAACTGTTTGTACTAACATGACTGAGAATTTATGTTGAAAATTGTATCTCAAAAAAAATCTATGCAAGTATAATTTATTTCTCAACAAACCATTTCTCAGCATGATCTTTCTAGAAAAAGATATCACATTAGAAGAATCAAAGGTCAAGTTTGTATCCTCTTGCATTCGAAAATCCAAATTTAAGCCCTTTTTTTGCTTGACTTTTTGAGTTGCTAATGTTGGTTAAGTTTCCTATTTGTTTTCAAAACTCTATTCAAGATTTTACCAACTTCAGTATCTTTTCTTCATTAAAAGTCTTCTTTCTTTGATCTCACACCACATTAGTTTCCTTGAGAGAAGTCTTTCCCTATATGAGTTTAGTTTTCTTTTTGACAAAGTATGAAAATTTTGAATTAGAAAGTCTTGTTTCCTCATTATAAATTCCACATGTTAGTGTCCTAAATCTCCCTTATACTGGAATTTATCTCTTGAATATTTTGTTTCAAGATTGGTCTAGTTGTGTTAAAAAGTAATTTCCTTATATGAGAAGTCTATTTTTAGATAGTTTCCATTATTATGTTCCATCTAAAAAATATCTTATTGGAGATTTTTTTAAGTTTCCTCAATTATCATGTTCATAGAGGAATTATTGTTTATCTGCCTCTTAGGTTATACTTGGTCAAATTTGTTAAGTTATTTTAGTACTACTGTGTCAGTCTCCTTCTTATTAAGGTGGTGGTTATTTTCTCTTCCTTTATCCTTCCATTAAACTTTTACTCGGTTATTGTTCTCCTAATATCCTTGTTGACTCTTGTTTACCCTCTTAAGCCAACCATTTGATGCATTGGTTTGGCTGGTCCTTTTTTATATATGGATGTTTTTTAAGTCCATTGATACTTTTTTGTTGGTTTCACCATCTTTTGAGTGACAGACATTACCCTCTTTAGTGATTAGTATCAAAATTTTGTTTGAAATTCTTTGAGGTTCGTTTCGAATTCTGCTTTATCATCCATGTTTTTTATTTTTTGAGAGTCCGTGTCAGATTGAGTACTTATCCTAGGGACACCTTGATGGAGGAGATAATTACTATAACTATTTTTTTTTTTTTTTGCTTCAAGTTGGGATCATTGCCATTACCTCCAATCTTGAGGGGGGGAATCAAAGGAGAAGGATGAAAGATGGGGTAGGTTAAAGAATCAAACATGAAGGATTCCACAAGATAAATCAAATTGGAAGTTGAGTGTTGTGATTATGCCTCCTTCCGGATTCCATGACAGAGAAGAAGAAGAAGTATAACGGACAATGAAGAATTCTATGTGTTGTGATGATCAAATTTTATGTGACTAGAATATCCAAGTAACGAAGAGAACAAGATAAAGAGTACAAGTGGTGTACTGTCGCAGGCAACCAAAAATAAAATGAATACTCCAAAAAATATATGTAGCAGTGCGATTAAGGATTGATCCCACGAAGTGTGATTAGTCTACTTTTATAACGGACAATGAAAAATTCTATGTGTTGTGATGATCAAATCTTATGTGACTAGAATATCCAATTAACAAAGAGAACAAGATAAAGAGTACAAGTGGTGTACTGTCGCAGGCAACCAAAAATAAAATGAATACTCCAAAAAATATATGTAGCAGTGCGAGTAAGGATTGATCCCACGAAGTGTGATTAGTCTACTTTTATGCTCCGTGAACAAGGATGGGGGGTTTGAGTATAACAAAAACACTTTTAAGAAAAATAACTAAGAAACAATTCAAATTAAAGAATCAAAATCAATCAAAAGAACAAACCTTGGTCTAAGTCAACATCCACAATCTGAATTTCACGACTGATCATCAATGCAATCATATATCAATTCACACTTGAATATTCACCGTTGGAACTATCTTCCTATCTCTCCTTTTGTAGTTAATTAGAAAACAAGTGATCCAACTAACCCTGACTACTAAACAACCCAAGACAAGTGCTAAAGGTTTAATCCAACTGCAGCCTTAAGAGTTAGAGAGATCGATGAAATTAAACAACACAAGCACAAGTGGCTCCATTTAATTTAGTCCAACATTCTTCTTAAGATCTAATAATTCCTAACACAGCAAATCATCAAATCTCAATTTCTTCACAAGTTAGAGAGATCAAACAATTATAGATTTGACATCTAACCTAGCAGTAGATTGCACCGAGTACTACACTAGTAGACCTCCTATTGATTAAATGAGACAATCATGAAAGAAAATTACAGAAGAACATCAAATACTCAAAACATAAATTGAACGATGAAAACAAATTGGATCTCACACATGTATTGATTCTAATGGCTTCAGTTTCCATTGACCAAGTCTGAAAGTTTAGCCACGCAAGACCATGAAGAAAACTGAGGGAAAAAGTAGAGAAAAGAGGATGAAAAGTTGGAGAGGAGACCAAGAGGGGGCATCCTTCCGAAATCCCTTTGTGCCTTTTTTTATTTCCCCCCATTTTATCATTCTTTGGTTTAGGGTTTTTTTGTGCATCCGGTCTGGTCCAGGATGTCACAGTGCACGTGGCACTACTTCAAGCCAGATTTCGACCTGGATTCAGCCAATATATTGTTGAATTTATGGAAAAGAGAAATACATCATTGACTTCATTAACTTATTATAATCAGAGTACTTGAACCTCTATTTATAATACAGGAAGGTAGTAGTGTCCAGTTACAATAATATTACATTTGTGGCAATGACACCCAAACTCTAACACTTAAGGATAAGCCTTAGCATAATTAAATAACTCAATATAAATAGAAGACAAAAATAACTCAAACTAGAACTCTTCTATTACATGACCGTAAGATAAAGATGCTAGCTCGTGGTTATCTTTGGGAGTCCTTCTTGATCTTCCAACCAGTCTTTGTGAGTCCTTCATCTTCCAACTTATGTGATAAGGATACCAGCTTGTGGTAATCATGGTGGGTCCTACTTTTTATGTGCTTGGGTCCATCTTGTGGGCCTTCATTGGTCGTGTGGGCTGGAACCCTTCTTCCAATACTCCCCCTCAAGTTGGGGTGAGAGAACATCATGAACTCCTAGCTTGCTGCAAATGATGTATAGAATATTTTTGTATAAAATGGCAGTCCTCCATATCTTCCAACACTCCCCCTCATGCTGGTGCTCTCGTTCATGAGGCCCAACCGACATAAGATAGGTGAGAGTAAAATCACTTCAAGCCGTATGACATTGCTCCATAATCCAGTCAAATTACTCATGTTGGATGTTTGGCACACTCCTATCTTTTGTAGGTAGTGCCACTCCTATTAATGTAGGTAGTGGGTCTATATGATATTTTGAAGTGTAATAAAAAAAACTCCTCCATCACCGTGTCCTTCCACAGGACAACGACTCTCAAGTGGTAGGAGTAATAAATGCCAATTCATGGGGGTATAACATAGAGTTAGTAATAAACTCTTCCATCAAGGTGAAATAACATTGATGTCCTTACGATTAGTGGATGTAGTAATATAATAAGCTCCTCCGTCACGGTGATGTAACATAATAATTTATCATCCAAAGAGACATAAGAGCTGCAACTGGATATAGCACGACCATTTTCCAACATATAACACGAACCAAAATAAAAAACCTTATAAAAGGACCTATAAAATAATCCGATATATAAATTTCTACTTAGATGCATAAGCGTCATTTGTGCTCCCCCTTTCTTAAATATTTTGGTCACATAAAACTTATCCACAACATATGGAACAAAATACCTCTTTATTCTACTTCTCCCCCTCAAGTTGGGATGAAATGGCAGTGATCCCAGTTTGAACCAAATATCATAGATGCAGCAATAAGCCCAAATAATAGATATAGTAATTGTTGGAAGATGGGCTCAAGCCCACATGCTCAAGGCTAGAAGCCCACACATCAAAGGAGTGGCAAAGTGGTTATTTATGGTATGTTCCATAAGGATGGCATGAAGATGTAAATACATTGTCTTAGTATGTCTTTTAATCTATTGAGTTGTAACCCTAAGGGCTTTGTAACACTATAAATAAGAGCATTGGGTAAAAAGTAAGGCATTCAAGCCTTTTCCTCTCTTTGGAAAAAGTCCAGCCATCCTCTCTTCTCCCTTGACGCATTCTCTCCTTCCCTTAATCCAAACTCTCCTCTCTAACGTCCTTCTCCATTCTCCCTCTTCTCTCTCTTCTCTCCTTCTTCTTCCACGTTAACCTAGAATTATTCTCATGGGGTCCTAACTTCTACATGGTATCAGAGCTTAGAGGTTAGGATCCCTATTCAAGTAGTTATGTCATCCATTCAAGAAGTTTTGTATAGAAGAATGAATTCTACTATGAAGAGAAAGATACAATCTATTTTTTTTATTTTATTTTTACATTTTCTCTCATTACAGTTTCACTTTTTTTCTCTCTTCTTGAATTCTTGATTCATGTCAAGGCAAGATAATCTTCATAAACATTGTGAAGATCTATCTTGTATGACTAAAAGGATATTGTAGTCTTGATCAACTTGTAGCAAAATTACATGATTGATCAACGGTTGCTTTTTCCGGTTTGTTATTTGGATTCAGTTACCTTTATGTAACGGGAATCACACATTATTGATATGGGATTCCAGCATATGTTGTTGTCAATTATATAATCAAACGTTACTCATGAGAGTGTGTTATGTTGTTGGAAGCTCATTATATGTTTGATGAAATTCCAACACTCATTTATCCCTATTATTTTTAGTGCTTGAACTTCAACAATCGAATCTTTTTTTGTGTTGAAATATTCCCATGAGTTGGAATTTATTTTGCCAAGAAATTTCTCTTGGTTTGCCAAGAAAGGCCTTGTCTAAAGTTGCTCTCGGTTTTGTGGTTGAATTTGGATTAAGGATAAGAGTTGCATCTATTCTCTTCTCTATATTTTTTTGATAAATATAAGAGAAATTGAGTAGTGGTTGGTTCTTGTTATCACTTGACAAAAGCACCAATTTTTCCATGATTTGGTGCATATTCTCGTGAAAATATTTTCTACTTAGTTTCGGTGGCTAATTTGGTCTACAGGTGCTTCAAATTACGTTGTGTAATTGTTATTTGAGCCCCTTTGATAATTGACCTTACTAGTTGATTTGCATCAACATGGAGAGTGGACATATGAGTAATGGTACAAATTAGAAGTAAGGTAGTCTCTCCCAAAAATTATATTAGTGACTGTATTAAAGACTTCTAGAATCTCACACACCACTTCAACCTTGTTCCAATGCATCAAGACATGGTAAAAAATCATTAATTGGCTCTCTATCTTGAAATCTAGGACATGCATATTTGAATTTTAATGCATAAGACAACCTATCATAAGTAGAGTTCCAACGACTTAGACAATCAATAACCAATATTTTTTTACTTAGATGTAGTTGCTGCAAAATTTTAGAAAAAATATGAAGTCCAACATTAGACTTATTAATGAATTTGACGCTTTCACGCACATTCTCAATGATATCGTTTATTTCAAAGAGACCATCTTGGACTAATAAGTTTAGAATATGAGCAGCACAACAACGCACATCAAATAACTTTCCACCACAAACAAATTTCTTATTTATTGAAAAATAAACTTTCAAAATTCTCAAATAAACATCATTATATGTAGCATTATCAACTGAGATACTAAACACTTTATTTTCGATTTCCTAATCTTTCAAACACTTGTAAATAACATCTACTATGTCAACACCGTGACAAGGAGGAGGAACATGCATAAAACTAAAACCCCATTTTTTAAGCTTCCAATTACTATCAATGAAAAGCCCAGTAATAACCATGTATTCAATTTTTTTATTTTGGGACTTCCGAAGATTCATGGTAAGACTAATCTTATTAATCTCTTTCAATAAAGATTTTAATTTTTTTCTCTGCCTCATAGACCTCCAAACACTCCCTCGTAATGGTAATATGAGATATTTTTTTCATAATTCACATTTGACATCCTCATTAGAAAATTAAACCCCTCCTCTTCAACTAACACGAACGGATGATCATGCATAAGAATCCAATGGGTAATAAACGTTCTCATTTTAGTTTGATCATATTTTCCTCCAAAATCCGCAAAAGGAATGTCAAATGAACTATTATAAAAAATAGACCGCATTGGTTAAAATTTATGGTGTTTTTCTTTCGTAATGTCACTTTTCTACTAGGACAATATTTCAAATATCGACTCATATGTGAAGTCATTCCACAACTAATAATACTCAAACTGGTTTTACAGTGAACATATTGAGCCTTTTTTGTACCAACTACAAGTGAGATTTCTTTAAATCTCATCCACATATGAGACGTTTTTTGTCTTTTTGTACTCTAGACAAAATTATTTTCTTCCTCATTTTGGGTACCTTCAACTAGGCTTCTTTCAATTGTATTAGAAGTATGACAGGGACAATACTCTAGAAGAGTTGAGTCATCATCTAGGCCCACACTAGAACTAGTGTTAGCTATAGATGTCACTTGATTAGAAGATGTTGACATTCCTATTGGCTACTTCAACAAAAAAAAAAAAAAAATAGCAATCAAAATAACAAAGACAATTCTATATTATGTTATATATTCTTTGTCTATTTTATACAAACATTGTTCAATGAAACCATGCATGTCAATGGTCATGGAGACAATTACGCTAAAAATAGCCTTTAAAAAAATACCAACACACATGTATCTTCCTTTTCAAAAAATACCCTTTAATATTTGGTTACAAAGCAACATAAAAGTTAGAAGGAATTTTTTTTTTTTTTTTGAGAAAGTATAAACAGGAGAAGGAAAAGTAAAGAATTTTACTTTCTCTCTTACTTAAGTACATGTCTCGATGTCTATGCTTGCTCACCATTCTTTTCGATCAAAATTATCACAACGATTAGTGAATGACTCTAGAGTTGCAAAGTAGGTGCTTTAAGCACGGATCATGTTGAACTTTCTTGTTGCATTTTCGTTGAACAACTTGTATGAGACAATAAACAGATAAGCAAAACCTCACCCAAGAATACTAAAATCAATACTTGAGAAGGTAAAAACTCAACAGATGAAGTGGCCGCAATTAGGGTTTTGAACGAATCCCTTCTTGCTAGTTGCTAGGGTTTTCAGTTAAAACCAGATCTCTGGATCTCTGGTGCGGAACCCTCCTCTTGATGATCGGAAGCAGTGCTCATAGTTTTTCTTTTTCTTGCAGCTTACTCAGCCTCTTCTCCTACTCTTGTTCCTCTTATGAAATTGCCCACGAGCATGTCCATAGCTCAAAACACGACTTTTCTAATACCAAATTATGCAAATTGATTTCAAGTTAGTGAATTAAAATAAAAAATTAGAAGAATAAATGGAAGATCGAATCTTGAATTGAAAAAGAAAGGGATAACTAAGCCAATTCGAGAAAACCTGGGCCTCTTAAGTTTTGGTAAGCAAAGCTAATTTTTTAGGAAAAGGTAGTCTACTCAATCTCTAACATACTCTTGTTTCCATTCCCATAATTTCTAAGAAAATTATAAGGTTACCTTCCCTTATACAATAGTCCCTAGTAATATGAAAATTTTCACAAAATTGAACCTTGAAGAGCTCAAAATCTTAAGAAAAAACCTGGACAAACTTACCATTTTGGTCAAATTTCATCTATCGGTAACACCAGCAGTCAATTATAGCTGGTTGAGTGATGAAGAGGCTGAGTGATAGGGTAGGACGAGGTCTGGTGAGGAAGAAAATCAACATCATCGTCTTAAAATAGGGCAACCTACGTCGCCAATTTTGCTCCTGAAAGTTTCGAAAGAGAATTTTTGAGACTAAGAGTTTCGATTTTGGAAGAGTTCAAAATCGAAAGGAAATTTCAAAACTGTAGATCCCCTCCTCCCATCGCTACCGAATCACGAAAGGCTAAAGCTGAAAAGGGGTTTTAATTTTATTTAGTAACCGAGCTGGCTCAGAAGCTTGCAAACTGAACCACGCCTCACTCGAGTTCAACTCGGTTCCTTCAATGAGCATGAATCGTTGCTCGAACTCAATTTGAAATGCTTTCGAATCGAGCTAAACTAACCCAGGTCTAAACCGAGCTCAAGCTATCATTGAACCTGCTCGAGCTTCACTTGGTTCTAGCCCGGTTCGATTCAATTTATTTAGATCTTTAACTGAGTTCGATATCCAGATAAGGCTCGTTTTATTTAACGAGTCGATCTCAACCAAACCATGGTTAGGTTCGAAAGCTAGTGAGCCAGCTCATTAACTTAACGAGGACTCGGGCTAGAGACCGGGAGCCGGGAGTCATCTTTGAGTGCGACTTCAATTTTTTCCTCCCCTCGTCTTTTGTCACTGATCCTTATCACCGCTGAGCCCCTCTCGGCCGCGATTGTGGTCACCTCCCTTGCCGTCGACAGCTGCTCGCTGACCGCCTTCGTCGCTAACTCCCTTACCCCCACGTAGTCTTGGTAGCCGCTACCTTCGCCGCTGCTTCTATCGCCACCATCAGCCTTGACAATAGCTCCTCGTTGACGCCGCTAGACTGCCTGTCCCCCATGTCATCTCGGCAGAAAATCAAAGACCTAATTTAGTGGAGAAATAATTTTTTCCCCCTGCATGCGCAAAGACATCGTGCGATTTCTCACGTGTGACCTTCGCTTGTGCGCTTTCACACGTGCGAGATCACAAGCACACGAAAAGAAAAAATAATTTTTTCTTGAACTCAGACTGTCTCTTTCTCATGGCTCTTGAAGGGACTCAAATTGTTTGAGGTACTCTCTTAATGCTGACTCCACTCAAGTTTTTCAGAAGAACAAATTGCTAGCATTTTATAACTGTTTCTGTATGAATCCATGCACCGAAGAAAAAAAATAAATTGGGCATATGATTAAGTTATCCAAAACCATTTTTCTTAAAGTGTCTCCATGATTTGGTATATAGATATTTTATGCAAGGTTAATATACAATTTTAGGCTCGAGACTAAGCTTGGCTCGAGCTCGAGTTCAAAATATTTAAATAAAGCTCGGCTCGAACATAGGAAAGTTTGGGCTCGGCTTGATTCGATGTCACTGTTAGCTTCAGCTATCTTATGGGTCCCATCTGTTAGTTTCAATCTGATTTTTTAAAACTCATCTTTACCTCGACAAATTTGCTTGTAAGAGACCGTAAGAAGAAAATCGAACTTCGGCGTCTGTGTGAGTTGTTAAATGGATGGCACCTCTCCATAGAGAGGCTCTTCTTCTATGGTCTTATTCTATGAGATTGTTGTTTAATTTTTTTTATGCCTTTGTTCGTTCAAAACCGACTTTAGTCCATTGAGTGCTCACCTCCAATGCAAGTCTGCTCCAACTCACTCTCACAGTCTCATTGATAACGTTAGATATTTGGAAAGATGAGAGAACGGTCTCGTTAGTCTATCTAGACACTTTATTTAGTTCATTTTGCTTCATCTTTCTATTCTAATGGTCGTCCTTTCCCATCAGAGCGACTGGAATGCCCTATTTTAATTCAAACTTGCACAAAATCTACCCTTTTGATATTTGATAGAACAAGCAATTTATTGTTTTTAGGTGCCTCGTTTGATTGATTTGCCCTTCTTATCTTCCTATCTTTTTAACATTTCTTTGATGCACGAATAATGAAGAAGAATCAAAAGCCATCATTGATTATTTTCAAGAAAGCTCCTAGAAAGCTTCGACCATCATTGCAACTTGATACAAGCTGAGCTGGGATCTGCGAGTTCGGTGGAACTGTTAAGAAAATTCTAAGTAGATTAACTAGGAAGCAGAAATAACAAACACCAATTGTAATGTGGTTCACACAAATATGGCTACGTCCATGCACAAATATGGCTACGTCCACAACTGTTGCAGATATTTCATCATAGAGATATGTTCACTGTGTTTACAACATTCTAGCACTGTAGATAACAGAAATACTGATTTGTAAAGAAGACAGTGAAACCTGTATGGAGATTCCTGAGACTTGTCGATGCCCAAATACCTCAAGCAAGAAACAAAGCAAATATACAAAGCCTCTACCAAGGCTTTTCTTCTTTCTCTTTTCTGCTCACTCCCTCTACACCGAGGACACACCACCCTTCTCTTCTCTGCTCTCTCCCTCTACACCGAGGAAACACCGCCTTTCTCTTTTTTGCTCTATCCCTCTACACTGAGGTTGGAAACGCCAATTGAAGAGAAAAAACAAGTAACATCAAAGTAGAAATTTTCTCTGTTGCGGCAGCAGCACGCGATGATCCGGAGAAATTTTGCTTCTCTCTGTTTTTGTAAGTCCCAAGAGCTTCACAGTTAAGGTAAGTCCACCCGAGTAAAATAAAATCAAGACAAGCACTTTTAATTTTTGCTTGAGTGCAACACATGCCAAGAAAAAAAAAAGTCCTCTGTGTCCCTTTTACCCTTGCCTCCCGTTTGACACAACCCATTACTTCCTGACAATCTCCCACTTGAAGACCGATATCAATTTGTCTTCACACACATCAATGCTGTACCTCTTTCTTGGTATCCTCATTCTTGCAGGCCAACTGAAGCTGAATATAACTTTAGTTTATCAATAGTCACTGGTTTTGTTAGCATATCCACAAGATTCCTGTTACCTTGGATCTTCTATATCTGCAACATCCAACTAACAACTGTTGTGCCCATGATGCTTCTCTGGTGATCAACGTCTCCTATAAAATCTTTATTTACATACCTTTGTACTTTTAATTCACCTTTACCAAAGTACAAACACTTATCTGTGGTACCTCGTAGATATCTCAAGATCCACTTTATTGCTTTCTAGTGGGTCTCTCCTAGGTTTGACATAAACCTTCTAACATCTCCCATTGCGTAACCAATATATGGTCTCGTATAGACCATTGCATGCTCACCAAGCTCCCACTTGCTAGCATCTACAGTCTGATTTGCTTCTTCATAGCATTCAGGGTTTTGTCCATCAGTCAACAGTAGATAATTCATGTATCTCCTGTTAGGCACATGAGGTTGAGAAATTCTTCTCAATATAGGAGCTGGAACAGGAGATTGTGATGTGTCGGACTGTTGTGCACCATTCTGTTCAACAAATTCCTTTGGCTGAGGTCTTGCTATGGAATCATCTGGGACCTCATCCACATCTACATATACTGGCTCGCTCTCTACTGAGTTACTGTCGTCTACAGTATGTTTGTCCTTGTACATCACTCTTTCATTGAAATCACATCTCTAATGCGGATCACCTTTTTGTTTTCATCATCCCATATGCGGTATCCAAAATCATCCTAGCCATAACCGAGGAGGGTACATTTCTTTGATTTGGGATCAAGCTTATTCCTGTTTTGATCACTGATATGCACATATGCCATACATCTGAAAACTTTAAGGTGTGAGAGTCTTACTTCCTTTCCGCTCCATACCTCTTCTAGTATTCTGTACTCCAGTGGAACTGATGGACCTCGGTTTATCAAATAAGTTGTTGTGTTGACTGCTTCTGCCCAGAATTACTTTGGTAGGCCTGACTGCATACGCATATTTCTGGCTCTCTCAGTCAAAGTTCTGTTTATACGCTCAGCTACACCATTGTGTTGAGGCCTACCTGGCACGGTTCTCTCCTTTTGAATCCCATGATCATAATAGAACTTCCTAAATCTGGTGTCTTCATATTCATCACCATTATTAGTCCTAAGCTTTTTTTTTATCTTAAGACCTGTTTCATTTTCGACCATGGCTTTCTATCTTCTGAAAGTATCAAACACTTCAGATTTGTGATTTAGAAAGTAAACCCATACCTTCCGAGAGTGATCATCTATGAATGTCACAAAGTAGTGTTTTCCACCAATGGATGAAACTGTTGTTGGACCCCAAACATCAAAATGAACGAGCTCTAGCCTTTCCTTCTTCGGAGTTCTGCCAAATGTCTGAAAGCTAATTCTCTTCTGCTTTCCAAGTATGCAATCCTCTCACATATCAATTTCTACTGACTGTACACCTGATAGTTTCCCCATGGAATGCATAATCTTCATTCTTTTCTCATTCATGTGGCCAAGTCTCTGGTGCCATAAGTTGGAACTTTGGTTACTTGCTATAACTGCAATGGTACAACATGATTTTGCTGTCATGTGGAGAGTACCACTCTTCTTTCCCCGTGCAACCACGAATGCACCCTTCGAAATCTTCCAATCATCACCATGAAAGGTCGTAGTGTAGCCTTCACTAGCTAACTGTCCTACTGAGATTAAGTTCTTTCTCAGGTCTGGAATATGCCGAACATTTATCAGCTCCCATACAGACCCATTCAACTGAATCTTCACTACACCTTTGCCTACAATATCACATGGTTGATCATCACCGACTTACCAAGGTTTTTGGGCACATATTTCTTTAAGAGTTCTTTTTGTGAGGTAGCGTGGAATGATGCTCCAGAGTCTAACACCCAAGACTCCTCCTTGCTCTCCAAAGAACATATCAATGCATCATCATTCCCTAAGGTGGAAGCAACATTAGCTTCTTCTTTCACCTCCTGATCGTTCGGAGCACTATTACACTAATTTCCGTAGTGCCCGATCTTCCCGCAGTTCCAACACTTGACGGTCTTTGAGTTCTTAGAATTGTTTGGATTTTTGGATTGCGACCTTCTATTCTGAGATCTGCCTCAATCAATTGACCTGCCAGGTCAATTTCCTCTAGTTCTTCCTCTTGCCTCTGAAGAAATTGACCCTTCAACCAACACTTTTCTTCTGATTTCTTTGCTGAGAACTAGATCATGAACATCATTGAATTTTAACTTATTGCTTCCTAACGAGCTACTCACTGCTGTGACAGTGGCATTCCAGCTTTCTGGCAAGGAAGACAAAAGTATCAATGCATGTACTTCTGCGTCGAAATCAATTTCAATTGAACTCAATTGGGTTCTAATTGTATTGAGTTTGTTGATACGTTGAGCTACTGATGCTCCTTCTGTTTTCCGCAAATTAAACAATCACCTCATCAGATGCATTTTGTTTGAGGCTAACGGCTTCTCGTACATACTGGCGAGAGCCCTCATGAGACCTACTGTGGTCTTCTCCTTTGCTATGTTGAAAGCAACATTGCGAGATAACGATAATCGGATAACTCCAAGGGCTTTTCTGTCAAGGAGTTTCGACTCTTCATCCTTCATACTGTCAGGCTTCACTCCTTCTAGTGGTAGGTATAAATTTTTCTGATACAGATAATCCTTTATCTTCATTTTCCAGAAACCAAAGTCCGACCCATCAAACTTTTCAATTTTCACCTTCCCTTCATCTGCAGCCATTGCTCCCACTAAAATCTGATTTTTTTGTACAACCTTGCTCTGATACCATTTGTTAAGAAAATTATAACCAGATTAACTAGGAAGCAAAAATAACAAACACCAATTTTAACGTGGTTCACCCAAATATGGCTACATCCACAACTGTTGCAGATATTTCATCATAGAGATATGTTCACAGTGTTTACAACATTCTCAATTTACAAACCCATAGATCAATCTAGCACTATAGATAACAGAAATACAGATTTGTAAAGAAGACAGTGAAAGCTGTATAGAGATTCCCGAGACTTGCCGAGGCCCAAATATGTCAAGCCAAAAATAAAGCAAACATACAGAGCCTCCTCTACCGAGGCTTTTCTTCTTTCTCTTTTCTGCTCTCTTCCTCCACACCGAGGAAACACCGTCATTCTCTTCTCTGCTCTCTCCCTCTACACCGAGGAAACACCGCCTTTCTCTTCTCTGCTCTCTCCCTCTATATTGAGGTTGGAGACTCCAACTAAAGAGAAAAAACCAGCAGCGTTGAAGCAGAAATTTTCTCTGTTGCGGCAGCAGCACGCGATAGTCCAGAGAAATTTTGCTTCTCTCTGTTTCTATAAGTCCCGAGAGCTTCACAATTACGATAAGTCCACCTGAGTAAAATAAAATCAAGAGAGGCACTTTTAATTTTTTCTTGAGTGCAACACACGCCAAGAAAGCCAAAAAGTCCTTTGTGTCCCTTCTACCCATGCCTCCCGTCTGACACAACCCATTACTTCCTAACAGGAACAACGTCGACTGTTACATCCGACCAATATGGGATGAGATCCATTCTGTAAATGGACTTAAAATTAAACGTAAAAAAATGTTGATAAAGACTCGTCCCAATATGGAAAAGTAGTAGATTTTCATTTTGCAAAGAGATAAATACTAGAACAACCAAAATACCACACATTTTATTTAGCAAAGTTCATCTTAAACTACAATCAACAATCTTAGCACCGTAGTAGGAGCACGATATCGATACATCAAATACATCTAGCCATACAAATTGGAGGCCAATCGAGGGGTAACAATGACATCCAGGGGATCTGCCATAGGCAACGTAATCCCTAGGCCGACTTTCATACCCACTTTTTCACTGTTTGGAGTTTCTAGATCGAACCCACGCAGCAGACTGACCAGGCTCAAGTGCACAACCTGCAGAGCCAAAGTCATCCCTGGACACATTCTCCTCCCACTCCCAAACGGAATGAACTCGAAATGCTTACCTCTCACATCCATATCTCGATGGCTAGTGAGAAATCTCTCCGGCTGGAACTCCTCCGGCTCTGGCCAAACGCGGGGGTCCCTATGCAATTTGTAGAGATTGGTCATTATGCGTGTGCCCGCTGGGACATGGAATCCACCAATGTTGCAGTCTTCCATGGATTCATGGGGTACTGAAAGAGGGGCTGCAGGATAGAGACGCAGTGATTCTTTCACTATGGCTCGAAGGTATGGCAGGTTTTCGATGTCAGATTCGATCACAGTCCTATTCTTGCCGATGGTGGTGTCGATTTCGTCTTGTGCTTTCTTCATCTCATGCGGATTGTTCAGTAGTAGAGCGAGTGTCCATGTTAAGGTGATGAATGATGTGTCTGTTGCTGCTAAAATCATAGTCTACAAGATTGAAGCCATGATTGGTTATTTTCATGAAACCAAAAGATCTTATTCGGCAGTGAAATACAATCATCAATAAACAGAAATTGAAACAGGTAGCTGCATCAATTAAGAAACATACTAGGGACATCGCCTTGATGTACTTGTCAGAGTCATCGTCGGCATGTTTTTCCGTTCGATCTGCTATGGAAAGCATGACGTCTATGAAGTCTCCGTCATGCTTAGACTTGTCGAGATTTCTCCTCTGCCGATGCTCATTGACCCAGAGTGACATGATGGAGTCTAACTCCTTGAAGACCCTTTTCATGGCACCGATGTGCCCCTTCAAATCAAGCCACTCGAGGAATGGAACTGCATCCGAGGCCACAAAAGCCCCCATTAACACGAAGAACTCACTAATTGCTTGCTTAGCCCGCCTCGCCTCCTCAAAATCTGCCGTGATGTTCGATCCGAAGAACCGCTTCCCTGCAATCATCATCACAATTGTGTTGAAGGTCAAATCCACGAACCATTCCTTCATATCCACTTTCACAGGGAGCTTATTGTTCTGCTCCCACAGCTCATGCAAATGTTTGATAGACAGACCGACTTCTGTAGCACGCAAGTGCTTCAGTGATTCCAGACGATGGGACGAAAGAAGTTCGATGGTAGCCAGCTTTCGTGAGTCTCTCCATAAGGATCCATAAGGGGCTAGCCCGATCATTGTGTAGTTGTAAGCCAGATACTTACCCGCAGCACTTATTGGTCTTGTCGCAAGAATTTTATCGTTGGTGCCGAAGCATTCCTTCGCCAACTCCCAGCTACTCACCACCAGAGTGCGATGAGCACCCATCCAGATTGTGAACACTGGACCAAATTTATCCGCCAGAGCGGCGAAAGTCAGGGCGAGTGGCTCGTTCCCCTGTAACAGAGGAAGATGACCGACTACCGGCCACCGGCCTGCAGGCTCCGGTGGCTGTCGAATTCCGGTCGTCTTACTCGTTCTTCGAACAACACACAGATAGTAGGTGAAGACTACGGCCAAGAGTCCTACAAACACCAGAATAGCTTCCATTCCGTCTGCGCCGAGAAGACAATGGCCTCTCTAGACGCTGAGAATAAATAGTTGATAGAGTTGAAAATCTAACCCTGTCATTACCCTATTTTTCTACCCTCCCGCACTATCCATCCCTGAGTCCCCTGTCCCAACCGATTTAGTCATAAAAAAAATCAAAGAAAAATGTACTAAAAGATCACAAAATAAAAAATAGATATAATAATAATAATAATAGAATCATAGGATATAAGAAAATTTACAATAATTCTATGCAATAATTAAGATTTTATTTACCCAATTACTCTTGTTCAAGGAAGAAATTTTCTTTTTTAAAGAATATAATTGATTTTTTTTAAAATAAAGAATATAACGTGAGGTGTCTATTTTTCCTTTGTGAGGGGTGGTTAAACCCCATGGGATGAAGGGTCATCCCCACCCCCTCCCGTTTTAACACGAGCCATGCCCAATCCCTTAGCACTCTTTCCTTATGAATCTTAATTTTGTCAACATCCACTCCTATATTTTCCTTATAAAATCTCATTCCATTCAGTAATTCAAACTTTCTTGCTTACTTTTCAAAAGTATCCAGTATTCCTATTAATCAGTCTTAGGAAAAGTTTTCTGGTCTTGCAGTCGATCTTGACCGGCAAGCAAAAACCAAAACGTTAGACGTAAATGAATGACTTATATCAAGTTCTAAAGTATTTTGAACATAATGATTATGGTTTTGATAGTGGACTTCCAGTTTAAACAAGGCATGTAAAGGAATTACAATAATATGTTCCACTGAGATTTCCTCATGCCAAGTCGATAAGTCAAAAAAGGTGAAATAAATATTTGAAGTTTGAATAATATTCTCATGAACAAATCTGTCTAAATTTTCCCTATTATCTTGGATCCGATAGGCTTGTGTAAGTGTCATTTGGTGGAAATTTGTATTGTAGGAAAAACTAGAAATATTTTTCCTCATAAAAGGTTTCCATAAACTTTCAATTTAAAATCTTATAAGTGCCTCATAAGAAATTGGAAAAAAAAATTCATTAGATTTTTCCAATAGCGATTAATATAATTTCTAAGGCTTGAATTGAAAATTCATTCCAAATATCATTGAATAGCCTTGGATTTGGATAATACAGGTTATTGAATCGACTCACTTAAACCCTATTTCATACAAAAACATGGCTTGAAATTGGTTGAAATAATTCATGGTTAGAGTTATGGCACTAGCTATAATGGAATTCTCAAAATATAAAATTTTCTCGTTAAAAATATAACATAAGATTTTTAATATATTTATTTATGTTTTAAATTTTAATTTTTTTAAAAGGTTTATATTTAAAAAATTGCGTGGGTTTCTTCTCACTCGAGCAGGAAGGAAGAGACTGAGTCGATACCTTATTTATGTGCTTTCTTTGAAAAAAAAAAAACTTTCAAGCTTTTTCTTCACCTTTTTTGTATGTTTTCAGTTTTCAGTTTTCAACTAGTGCAATGACCTTATTTGTATGCTTTTTCTTAGCTTTAAATATCGGAAATAAAACGGGAGACAAAATGGGAAACTAAAATGGATCAATACATATAAAATAAAAATGTCTAAAAATGTAAAATTAGAAAACTGCTAGGCCCATTAAATTAGAAGTACTAGAACAGACCTTAACGAAGATAATTATTTTAGAGGCTGCTTGCGTTGTGAAGTGAATGGCATATCTCCAACGAGAGGTTGTATTTTAATTGATTTGATGCCTCTGTTCGTTCAAGACAGACCTTTATTTTAGTCCACAGAGTGCTCAAGTCCAACTAAGTCTGCTCCAAGTCACTTTCACAGTCTCATTGATAACGTCAGATAATTGGAAATATTAGGGAACGGTCTCGTTAGTCTATCTGGACACTTTATTTTATTGATATCTAAAAGAACAAACTATTTGATTTTTTTAGGTGCCAAGTTCGATTGATTTACCCTTCTGCGATGGTATGAATAGTCGTTTATTTTCCTATATTTTTAACATTTCTTAAATGCAGGAAAGCTTCGACCATCATCCCACCCTGATACAAGCTGACCTGTGATCTGCCAGTTCGGTGGAACAACATCGACTGTTACATCAGACCAATGTGGGATGAGATCCATTATGCCAATGGACTTAAAATTAAACGCAAAAAAATGTTGATAAAGACTCATCCCAATATGGAAAAGTTGTAGACCTGCACTTTGCAAAGAGATCGGTATTAGAACAACCAAATTATAGTATTTTTTATTTATCAAAGTTCATCTTAAACGGGGACGATGAAACTTCGAAATTAAACCTCCCAAAATTAGGGAGCGGGATTTAATTTCACCGAACTCGGGCCATCCCGATCACTGTCGCATTCCGTGAGCACCCATCCAGTTTGTGAGCACTGGACCAAATTTATCCGCCAGAGCTGCGAAAGTCAGGGCGAGTGGCTCGTTCCCCTGTAACAGAGGAAGATGACCGACTACCGTCCACCGGCCTGCAGGCTCCGGTGGCTGTCGAATTCCGGTCGTCGTACTCGTTCATCGAACAACCCACAGATTGTAGGTGAAGACAATACAAATAGCAGAATAGCTTCCATTCCGTCTGCGCCGAGAAGAAATGGCCTCCCTAAACGCTTAGAATTATTAAGCTTGGACTATTGCCGACTTTTTCGGTGACAGCTACTAATACGAGAGCAAGCTGAATCCGCGACGATCGTCCTTCTCTGCTTTGGTCCATTATTGCCATAGAAATTGACAGAAACAATTTAATATTTAAGAATCTTGTGGATTACTACTAAAATCTGAAAACGTAGTTCATGTCTTGTTGTGCTAATGTCCATTACGTGTGGCGCCGGCCCTGTGACCACTATGGAAGGCATCTTCGACTGGGACAGAAAAATATGTATAAGGATAAGTCATAGTGAGCCATGGGGAATGTCTCTTCCAGCAAACATGATTTAAGGGAGGGGCAATAAAAATTCTCTGTTTCAATTTTAATAGTAAGTACATAACGATGGCTATGATCAACTCATATAATTTTTGTACCTTTATGCTTAAGCTAGGGGTGGCGTCGAGTCGAGTCGAGTCCAAATCTACATATGTTCCAGCTAGGCTTAATTTAAATATTTTGAACTCGAGCTCAAACCTAACTAACCTCAAGCCTAATATTATAATTGAACTCGAGCCCAAGAATTTAACTGAGTTTTAGCTCGAGATAAAATAAATGCAAACAAATTATACGAAAAATATGTATAAATTTTACAAAAAATCGGGCATGACCTTTGTACATAAATCCTACATAAAATTGTCTCTACACTCTACTTAAAATTCTACATAAAAACTGCATAATATTATGAATAAAATTTATTCAATAATCAAACACAAAAATTTAAATGAAATATCAATATCAATTTTACAGTCATTGAAACAAAAACTATAAATCTAGTATAAATTAAAAAAAACTCAAGTTTTTTTCTCATCATGCTAGAAAACAATAAGTAAAGTCCCCATTCGCATGAGTAAAATCTCCACCTAGAAAAAAAAAGAATAATTACTTAATGTAGTGAAAAATATTAAAATATTAAAATTTCCTAGATGAGAAAATTTTCTCTTCCACTACTAATTACTTAATGTAGTGAAAAATATTAAAATTTCCAAGATGAGAAAAGATGAAAAATCAAGTAATTGATAGCATTATCTCCACATGCTTCTTCTCAGGTTGCAATCATCAAACAAAATTTTAATAAATAAAACTAAAAAATTTACTAAAAATATCTTAATTAATAATTATTCAAAAGTAGTTCATGTTTTGAGTTTTCTTGACACCGTGAAGAGTCTGAACCCAATCACTACCACAAATCAAAGGTTGAACTATAATTGGTGCCAAGGAATAACGATATGAGTCTATTACTGTACTAGCACGACTAAAGGTAGATTTTGAGGTTACTATATGTAGAATTTAGGATCTCATGAAAGGAACTTTAGATCAACAAGAAAAAAAAAAGAAGAAGAAGAGAGAAGGAGGAGAAGAAGAAGAACGAGGAAGGAGAGAGTTTGGATTAAGGGAGAAGAGGGTTGCGTCAAAAAGAAAAATGAGGGCTAGATGAATTTGTGGAAAGAGAGGAGAGTACTTCAATGCCATATCTCCTAGCCAATGCCTTTATTTATAGTTTTACAATGCCCTTAGGGCTATAACTTGATAAAACAAAAGACATAAAAGGAACACATATTTACATTTCTATGCCATCTTTATGGAAAGTACCATATTTTACACATTGGCCACTCCTTTAACGTGTGGGCTTCTTGTCTTGAGCTTGTGGGCTTGAGCCCATCTTTCAACACTCCCCCTCAAGCTGGAGGAGAAAAGACATCATAAATATCCAGCTTGCTACATATAAACGATAGGATTTTAGATGTAACGGGTTTAGTGAGATTCTCAGCTACTTGCTCTTGAGATGACACATGTTTGAGAGAGATTATTCTTATTGAAACTTCTCCCGTATAAAATGACAATCCACCTCAATATGTTTAGTTCTTTTATGAAAAACTGGATTTGAAGTGAAATGCTGCTTGATTATCACAATGCAGATTTATGGACCCCTTTTTATAAAAACCTAGTTCGGTAAGAAGAGTCCTGACCCATAAAAGTTTTCTAACGGTATGGGCCATAGCTCTGTATTCTGCTTCGGCGCTGGATCTTGCAACCACATTTTGCTTCTTACTTTTCCATGTAACCAAGTTCCCCCAACCAAAGTACAATATCCTGATGTAGATTTTCTATCATCAGGAGATCCAGCCCAATCTGCATCTGAGAAGCCTTCTATGTTGAAGTGTCCATGTTTTTTATACAACAATCCTCTTCCTGGAGCTCCTTTTAGATAACGTAATATTCTCTCTAAAGCCTGCCAGTGGGTAATTTGTGGTTTGTGCATGAATTGACTCACCACACTTACAGCATATGATATGTCTGGCCTAGTTACTGTGAGATAAATCAGTTTTCCCACGAGTCTTTGGTATTTGCCAATATCAATATCTTCTTCATTTGTGGCACATAATTTTACATTTGTATCCATAGGTGTGTCAACTAGTCTACAACCCTTCATTCCTGTTTCTTCAAGGAGATCCAAGACATATTTCCTTTGAGACAATATTATTCCATGTTTGGATTGAAGAACTTCTATACCCAAAAAATATTTAAGCATACCAAGGTCTTTAGTCTTGAATTCCTGACATATCATCTGTTTCACCTCTTGTATGCTCAAAGCATCATCACCGGTTAAGATAATATCATCCACATATACGGCCAATAATATTTTCCCTTTGACCGTATCTTTATAATATACGGAATGATCAATTGAGCACCGATGAAAACCAAACCGTAAGAGTGTTTGACTAAATTTATCAAACCATGCCCGAGGGGACTGCTTAAGCCCATATAAAGACTTTTTTAAGCGGCATACTGACTCCCCCTCAACCACATAAACAGGTGGTTGAACCATATAAATTTCCTCACTGATATCACCATTTAAAAAATCATTTTTAACATCCAACTGATAGACGGGCCATGAGGAGTTAGCAGCAATAGATAAGATGATGCGTACCGAATTCAATTTTGCAACAGGAGAGAAGGTCTCCTCATAATCTATCCCATAGCACTGCGTATAGCTCTTAGCAACCAATCGAGCTTTAAGACGAGCAACCGATCCATCCGGATTATGTTTCACTGAAAAAACCCATCGACAACCAACATGTCTTTTACCTTTTGGGAGTGATGTTAAGTACCAGGTTTGGTTTTCGTATAAGGCGTGCATTTCTTCATCCATAGCCGCCTTCCATCCTGGATGTCTCAAGGCCTCCTGATACGACTGCGGAACGGAAGTAGAAGAAAGGGATGCAAGAAACTGAAAACACTCAGAAGACAAGCGATGGTGAGACATAAAATTTGAGATAGGATGCGAAGTAGTACAGGAGCGACGTTCTTTTCTTAAAGCAATAGGCCGAGTATCAAATTCAGGCCCATACATAGGAGGAGAAGGACTTACCTCGGGTGGATCCGACAACTCCACAGGTGAAGGTACGGCCGGTGTATCAGGGGATGGATCAACTTCAAGATTGAACGGCACAAGCGGACAAGGAGTAGAAGAAGGACAAGTCCATCCTGGAGGAGCATCATGGGAGGAGTAGAAGGGAGTGTCCTCAAAGAAAGTCACATCCCTAGAGATAAACATCCTCCGAAGGGTAGGATTGTAACAGACATAACCTTTCTGGGTGCGAGAGTATCCCAAAAAAATGCACTTCATAGACCGAGGATCAAGTTTATTTTTATGTGGAGATGTAACATGAACAAAACATGTACATCCAAACACTTTCAAAGGAAGAGAAAAAGAATCTTCACCACTAAATAACACAGAGTAAGGAGTTTTATGATGAAGGACTGATGAAGGTAACCTATTAATGAGAAAGCATGCTGTAAGTATAGCATGAGGCCAATAGAAATAGGGTACCTTCATGGAGTAGAGGAGGCCCCGAGCAACTTCAAGAAGATGACGATTCTTCCTTTCAGCAACACCATTTTGTTGAGGAGTATAGGCACATGATTTTTTATGAATAAGCCCATTACTCTCACAAAATGATTTGAAGTCATGAGACATGTATTCCTTAGCATTATCAGATCTAAGGGTTTGAATTTTCTTCCCAAATTGTGTCAAGACCATAGCATGAAAATTTTTAAACAAAGGAAGAATTTCGGAACGCTCTTTAAATAGATATAACCAAGTCAGTCGAGTAAAATCATCAACAAAAATGACAAAATATTTAACTTGGGAAATATTTGAGACACATAAAGGGCCCCATACATCAGAATGTATTAGCTCAAATAGAGCAGTACTTGTAGTTGTAAGACGAGGAGAATATGTACTCCTGACATGTTTACTTAATTGACAAACCTCACAACTGATATTAGAAAGTCCTTTTAAAGATGGAACCAAAGAACGAAGTGAAGGGGTAGACGGATGACCAAGTCGGTTGTGCCAAAGTTGGGCCTCGGATGTAGTGGAAGATAATGCAGCTAATGGTGGAAGAGTGAAGTAGTACAAACCCCCCTTTTCATGGCCGCCACCAATCACCCTCTTCGTAGTGAGATCCTGAAAGACACAAGAAGACGGTGAGAAGGTGATAGAGTAATTTAATTGTTTGGTCAATTGGCTAACCGAGAGCAAATTTAAAGGAAACTGAGGAACAAACAAAACATCTTGAAGGGGAATAGATGAAGTAAGAGAGGAGGAACCTTTGCCAAGGACCTTGGTTTGGGTACCATCAGCAATAGTAACAAATTTATGAGGATAACAAGGAGATAAGGATTGCAACAAGTGTTTGTTACCTGATAGATGTTCGGAGGCCCCGAAGTCGATGATCCAAGAGGAAGAGGAAGATGAGGAAGAAAGCATACCTGAGGCAATAGTAGTGGCAGCAGTAGATGATGAGGGAATAGATGATTCCATGAAGGACTTCATTTTCTGAAATGCAGCATAGTCCTCAGCCGTAAGAGTCACATTTCCGGATGATGATTCAGCCTTATCTTCATTTTTCTCAACGTTAACTGAGACTGGGTTAGCTGTGGCCCAATCAGGCTTGCCATGAAGTTTCCAGCATGATGCCACAAGGTGGTTCTGACGGCCACAATGAGTGCAAAGTTGAGGCTCAGTACGGAAAGAATTCTGATCCGTTCTACCACCTCTATTTTCAGCCCCTTTCATAGTTCGACCCCCTCTCATATTTCTGCCCCGTCCTCGGAATGAGGAAGATGTTCCCCGATTGCCAGAGAACATCGCCGATGGAGAATCAATAGGAGAAGGAGGGGATGGATCTGGTATCCTAAGTAATGTAGCACTAATATCATCAAATGATGGAAGAGCAGAAGAACTTAGAAGTTGAGTTTTGGCCACCTCAATGTATGGTTTAATATTCTATAAGCAAATGGCTGCTGCCAAAGCTTCTCTTTGTCGTTCTTGAATGGCAATATCAGTGGAATATGGCTGAGCTAGTTTCCATTCTTGAAGAAGACCGCGAAACCGTGCCAAAAATTCATGAATATTATCTCCATGTTTCGTATGCAGCATGTTTTGTAAGACATCGTATATTTTTTGTAATGAAGCAGTGCTTGAGTAAAGCTTGGCACAAGTGTCCCATATGTTCTTGGCGGTTTCCAAGTGGACCACATTGTTGGCCACCTGCTCTTCCATGCTATTAATGAGCCAACTTATCACCATGTTATCATCCTTAACCTACTTGTGGTAGGACACATCTTCTTCATCAATCAGAGAAAAGTTAACAACGTGGCTCAAGAGGTCACGAGTAATAAGAACCCTCCGAACCGATTGTGACCAGCTCATGTAATTGGAGATACCTCTAAGTGGAATTGTAGTAATACGAATTATATCACTCTTATTACTATTGTATCCAATCTCCATAATGAGGCAAGTAAAATATGGAGGTCAAGTGAAAAAGGTCTTCTTCAAAGAACAATTACTCAATGTAATTTGAAGAACCCGTAGACCAAATCAATCACCAACAAAAGAGAACAAGAACCAATTTCTTTCACACGGGAAAGCACCAAATTATCAACAAATTTGTGCCTTTAGAAAGTGATAATAACATCCAACCATCACTCAACTTCTCTTGTATTCATAAGAACAAAGAGAAGAAAATAGATGCAACCGATTAGGCCTTAAACCAAACTCCAACACAAACGAGCAATAGACAAAAAATTATAAAAGATTTAATGACAAACTAAGACACTTGGAAGAGATTTATCTTCAGCTCATGGGAGACTTCAACGTAAGAAAAAATTCAATTATTGAAGTTAAAAAAAAACGGAACTACAAAGGGTAAATGGCTGTTGGCATTTCATCAAACATATAATGGGCATCCAACAACATAACACAAATCCATGGGCAACCTTAAGTAGGAGAAGATACAGCAACATGTGCTAGAATTCTACCTCAAATGAGATGGATCCAAATTACATAAAGGTAATTGAATTTCACCCATCAATCTTAATAAGAAGCAAACAACAAATGATCTTGATCACTCTTGTAATTGATTTACAAGGAGTCAAGATTATAACATCAATTTAGTCATAGAAATAAATCTTTACAACATATAAAGATTTATCTTGACTTGATGTGACTCAAAATTCAAGAAGTAAAGAAAAACAGTAAAAGGAGTATGTAAATAAAAAAAGGAAACAAAAAAAAAAACGTAAGTAAGAAGATGATGAACTTATCTCTTTATGACTGAACTCCTTTTACAACTTCTTGAACAGATTTCATAATAACTCCATGAAGAGATCCTAAACTCCTTGCTCTGATACCATGTAGAATTTAGGATCTCATGAAAGGAACTTTAGATGAACAAGAAAGAAGAAGAAGAAGAAGAGAGAAGGAGAAGAGAAGAAGAAGAACGTGGAAGAAGAGAGTTTGGATTAAGGGAGAAGAGGGTTGCGTCAAAAAGAAATATGAGGGCTGGACGAATTTGTGGAAAGAGAGGAGAGTGCTTCAATGCCCTACCTCTTAGCCAATGCCTTTATTTATAGTTTTACAATACCCTTAGGGCTACAACTTGATAAAACAAAAGACATAAAAGGAACACATATTTACACTTCTATGCCATCTTTATGGAAAGTACCATATTTTACACATATGCCACTCCTTTGACGTGTGGGCTTCTTGTCTTGAGCTTGTGGGCTTGAGCCCATCTTCCAACAATGGGAAATGATGATGACCTACTGCTTCTTCAAAACGAACTGATTGTTGAGAATGGAGGCTTAAGCTTGGTGTTGGAAGCTCAGAGTCGGAGACCTCTCCCGCTACCGACGGCTATTGCAGGGATGAAGACCTGCGGGAAAGATCTCTCGTCCCACACGGCTTAGACGCAGCGTCACGGGGACGATGAACTTTCAAAATCAAATCTCGCTTCCCCACTACCGACGGCACTCACGGAGACAATATCCTACGTAGCAAGAAATATCTCATCTTATGCGGCTCTGAGGTATCATTGCGAGGATGATGAACCTTCAAAATTAAACCCGCCAAAATTAGGGAGCGGGATTTAATTTCAAAGCCCAATGACTTAGACTGGACTGAGTTCAGACCGGACCAAACTCAGACCGGACCGGCCTCGGGCCTGACTCAAACAAGACTCATACTGGACTGGACTCAGACCGGACCAAACTCGGACTGCACCGAACTCGACCAGGACCAGATTCGAAACGTACTCAACTCAAACCAGACTCAGACCAAGACTCGACTTGGACTGGACTCGACCTATCCCAGGTTGTCAAGATGTATATCTCAGACAAAGACAAACTGAGGTATTTGAACGATGATCTCCCTCAACCTCCTCAGATGGATGCAGACCTAGGTAAAGCTCTCCTCGGATCCACTAGAGTGGATGATTGTAGAGCGTAGATACTTCACTCTGGAGCAACGGACCATATGACATTTGATGCAAATGATTTTTCTCAACACACTGATCCTCGGAGAAATAGCATTGCCAATGCTAATGGAATTATCTCTCTAGTAATAGGGGCTGGAATAGTGATGTTATCACCAACTCTACCATTATATAATACACTACTCGTGCCCTCTCTTTTTCACAAGTTACTATCAGTGAGTAAAGCTATCGACGAGTTGAATTGTGTAGCTCTTATTTACCCTATATTTTGTCTTATTCAGGATATTCTCACTAAGGAAATCATTGGACGTGGTACTAAGAGGAGGGGGCTCTATTACATGGAAGATTTCAGCATTGGTCGTGCATATCACATGCGGCACCCGAGCGACCTCGTAGTGAAATAAATTTTGATGTGGCACCATCGGTGAGGCCATCCTTCATTTGGGTATTTGAAACATATGTTTCCCGATCTTTTTTCGAATTTCAATTCAGGATTTTAGCTGTGAAACTTGCATTCTGGCTAAAATTCATCGAGTCAATTATCCATTAAGTATGAATAAGAGCAATAACCCTTTTGCTTTAATTCACTCTGATGTGTGGGGTCCTTCCCCAAAAGATGCTAGGTCTGGTGTTCATTGGTTTGTCATATTTTTTTATGACTGCACATGAATGACTTAGCTTTACTTGTTGAAACACAAGGATAAGGTCTTTCATACATTTCAATCATTTCATAAGATGATGCAAACACAATTCTCTACCAACATTCGAATTCTTTGATTTGATAATGGTGGAGAATATGTGAATCATCAGTTCCATGATTATTTCCAACACCATGGACTGATTCATGAAACCTCGTGCCCCCAGACTCCTCAGAAAAATGGTATTGTAGAGAGAAAAAATTGCCACATTCTTGAAACAGCTCGAGCTCTTTTATTTGGGACTCAAATGCCTACCATCACTGGCTTGATGCTATTACTACTGCTGTCTACCTCATTAACCATATGCCTTCTAAAATTCTTGAGTTTAAGACTCCGCTACAAATCCTTTCAAACTATGTTTCATTACCCTCGGTGCTCATGCTCCCCCCTCAAATTTTTGGTTGTGTTGTGTTTGTTAATCTCCAAAAAAACTAGCGCTCAAAGCTTGATCCGTGTGCCATTTGGTGTTTGTTTTTGGGATATGCGGTCCATAAAAAAGGGTATCGTGCTATGATTAAACTACTCAATGCACATATGTAACTATGGATATCACGTTTCTTGAATCTGAATCTTTCTACTCATCTACTATATCCAATTAGATGATATTTGATTGGTTCAAGGACACTGTTATAGCGACCACAATGGAACCATATCCAGAGAAGATATCCTCAGAAATTGATGATGAAGCAGTACCCTTCTCCTCAGTATCCAATGACCCTTCTCCTAAGAATATCATTGAAGTAAGTAATCTTGTCACACCTCAAAATTCAAACAATATGGTTATTCCTGTTGGTTATGAATTACCTGTCAGGCGCAATCGGGGCAAACCACCAAACATATATTCCCCCGAAGTGAAGGGAAACAAATCAAAATACCCTATTGCCAATTTTGTGTCTATAAAAGAACTGTTTGAACCCCTCAATAAGTTTTTAAATGAAATCTCCTCATATAATGTCCCCACAAGTGTTGATGAAGCTCTGAAAGACCCTCGGTGGGTTTAAGCCATGATGGAAGAAATGAAGGCATTAGTAAAAAATGAGACTTGGAGTCTTGTTCCTTTACCTAAAGGTAAAAGAATAGTGGGGTGTAAATGGGTATTTTCCATTAAATACAAATCAGATGGAGTAGTTGAACAGTACAAGGTAAGGATAGTAGTAAAAGGATATACACAAACATATGGTGTGGATTATCAAGAGACATTCTCACCGGTGGCCAAATTGAATACCGTTAGAGTTTTGTTATCTCTTGCAGCTAATCTTGATTGGTCACTACATCAATTTGATGTTAAAAATATTTTTCTCCATGGAGATCTTGAAGAAGAAATCTATATGGATGTTCCTCCAGGATATATCGCAAATTCTGAAGCAAAGTTTGTGAGCAAACTCCAACGAACTCTATATGGCTTGAAGCAATCTCCTAGAGCGTCGTTTGGGAGATAGAGTTTGGCAATGTGGAAATATGGTTTTAAAAAAAGTAACTCAGATTATACACTATTCTTAAAGCATCAACGAGGTAAAGGAACTGCTTTGATAGTGTATGTAGACGATATGATCATTAAAGGAGATGATCTAGAAGAAATAGAAGACTTCAAGAGCAATTGGCAATAGAATTTGAGATGAAAATTTTGGGAGGACTCAAATATTTTATGGGAATCGAAGTTCTTAGGTCCAAGCAAGGCATATTCCTTTCCAAATGAAAATATATCCTAGATCTATTATCAGAAGTTGGACTACTGGAGTAACCTGCAGATATCCCAATAATTCCAAATCACAAGCTTAGAAAATAACCAAACCAAGTGCCAACAAACAATGGAAGATACTAGAGGTTGGTTGGAAAACTTATTTATCTCTCCCATACACGGCCTGATATCGCCTATGCAGTAAGTGTAGTAAGCCAATTCATGCATTGTCCTAGTGAAGATCATATTGTAGAATTTAGGATCTCATGAAAGGAACTTTAGATCAACAAGAAAGAAGAAGAAGAAGAAGAAGAAGAAAAGAGAAGGAGAAGAGAAGAAGAAGAATAAGGAAGGAGAGAGTTTGGATTAAGGGAGAAGAGGGTTGCATCAAAAAGAAAAATGAGGGCTGGACGAATTTGTGGAAAGAGAGGAGAGTGCTTCAATGCCCTACCTCTTAGAGAATGCTTTTATTTAGAGTTTAACAATGCCCTTAGGGCTACAACTTGATAAAACAAAATATATAAAAGGAACACATATTTACACTTCTATGCCAACTTTATGGAAAGTACCATATGTTACACATATGCCACTTCTTTGACGTGTGGGCTTCTTGTCTTGAGCTCGTGGGCTTGAGCCCATCTTCCAACACATATGAATGTAGTGAATCTAATTCTTCAATACCTAAAGTCGTCCCCTGGGAAAGGACTTATGTTCTCAAGAAACCATCACCTAAGGGTTGAAGGTTATTTAAATTCTGAATGGGTAGGAAATATTTCAGATAGAAGATCCACCTCCGGCTATTTTACGTTTGTTGGGGGAAACCTAGTTACCTAGAGAAATAAGAAACAGAAGGTAGTAGCGTTATCAAGTGTTGAAGCTGAGTTTCGTGGGATGGCTAAGGGTCTTTGTGAGCTTCTCTGGCTTCGAAGATTATTAACCGAAATTGGCTTTGGCCCAAACTATGGGAAGAACTTATTCTGCGATAATAAGGTGGCTATTGATATTTCACATAACCCGGCTCAGCATGATCGGATTAAACATGTTGAAGTAAATCAGCACTTCATCAAGCAAAATCTTGAGGCAAAGATAATTCGATTTTCATTTGTTAAATCTAAAGAACAGTTGGCAGACATACTTACAAAAGCAGTATGGAGTAAGAACTTCTACAACTCACTTGGAAAGTTGAGCATCAAAGATGTATACGCACCACCATGAGGGGGAGTGTTGGCATGCGTTCCTTCAGAGGACTTCTTCCTCCGGAACGGTCTTCCAAATCTGTAAAAATAGAGAAAGAAGTCCTCTATAGCTACGGCCTCGGAGATGATCTGAGAGACGGGTTACGAGTAACTGTAATATTATGTATATAAATAGAGACGTAAGTGTATGAAATAAATTGAGAAAGAAAGAAATATTTTACGATTTTAAAATACTTACCAGCAACACCTCTTGGTCTTGTCACAAGAATTTTATCGTTGGTACCGAAGCATTCCTACACCAACTCCCAACTATTCACCACGAGGGTGCGATGAGCACCCATCCAGATTATGAACATTGGACCAAATTTATCCGCCATCACTGTGAAAGTCAAGGCACGTGGCTCGTTCCCCTGTAACAGAGGAAGATGACCGACTATTGGCCACCAGCCTGTAGGCTCCTATGGCTATCGAATTTCAGTTGTCTTACTTGGTCTTTGAACAACACACAGATGATAGGTGAAGACTACGGCTAAGAGCCCTACACAAACCAGAATAGCTTCCATTCCGTCTGCTCCAAGAAGACAATGGCCTCACTAGATGCTGAGAATAAATATGTCATAGAGTTGAAAATCTAACCCTGTCTTTACCCTAGTTTTCTACCCTCCTCCACTATCCATGAGTCTCATGTCTCATCCGATTTAGTCATTAACAAGACCTAATAAAATTTTTAAAAAAATCAAAGAAAAATGTACAAAAAGATCACAAATAAAAATAGATAATAATAATAATAGAATCATAGGATATAAGAAAAATTGCAATAATTCTATGCAATAGTTAAGATTTCATTTACCCAATTACTCTTATTCAGGGAAGACACTTTCATTTTGAAAGAATATAAATGATTTTTTTAAATAAAGAATATAACAAAAGGTGTTTATTTTTCCTTTTTCAGGGGTGGTTAAACCCCATGGGATGATGGGTCATCCCCACCCCTCCCCTTTTAACTCGAGCCTTGCCCAATCCCTTAACACTCTTTCCTTATGAATCTTAATTTTGTCAACTGCCACTCCTATTTGCTTCCGGTTCTTACTGTGGTAAAATCTCATTCCATTCAATAATTGAAACTTTCTTGCTTACTTTTCAAAAGTATCCAGTCTTCCCATTAATCATTCTTAGGAAAAGTTTTCTGGTCGTGCAATCAATCTTGACTGGCAAGCAAAAACCAAAACGTTAGACATTAATGAATGGCTTATATCAAGTGTTGAATTTAGGACCACTTTTCCATAATCACGAGCAAAAGAAAGAAGAAAGAAAAAGAGAGAAAAGGGGAGAAAAGCTCTCGGGTAGAGCAGAAAAAATTAAAAAGGAAAGGATGAGTTGTGCCAAGCAAGGAGAAGGAGAGAGAGAACAAACTCGGGATTGAATGTGTTGCTTGATTAATTCTGAATTACAACCTCTCTATTTATAGGAGAGGAGGAGGTAAAGTCCTCATACAAGTTATAATTCAATCCTAATTACATTTTAACCCTAACTCTTCAATATAAGTAAGTCTATTCAAACTAGAACTCCTAGAAGACTAATAGGAGTAGAACTATGAGTTATTTATTATCCACGTGAATATAAAGGATAAGCCAGCTCGTGGCCTTATCCTAGTGGGCCCCTCAATATTCTCCAATGCACCTTGATAATTGTGTTAGCTCGTGAGATCTTGTGGGCCCCACTTGATCTTCAAATCTTCTAAAACAACTCAGCTTATGCTTTTTGATTCCTTTACTCGAGCTTGCTTTGGGAGAGGACTCTTCATGGTGTCCCTCAAGTCCTCTTGGATTCTTCTTGATGACCTACGTCCTCATGGTGGCTAGCTCGAGCTTCATGGTGGGCCCCACATTGTAACACTCCCCCTCAAGCTGGGGGTGAGAAGACGTCATAAACACCCAGCTTGTTGCATAGGGTTGACATGATCATGTGAGTGACTGGTTTGGTGAGGATGTCTGCAACTTGATTTTGTGAGGAGATATGCTTTAGGGATAAGAGACCAACTTAGAATTTTTCTCGTATAAAGTGGCAATCAACTTCAATGTCCTTTGTCCTCTCATGGAAGACTGGATTCGATGCAATATGTATTGCTGCTTGGTTGTCACAATATAGATCCATTGGAGCTTCTTACTAAAATCCCAATTCAGTAAGAAGAGACCTTGTCCATAAAAGTTCACTTACAGTGTGTGCCATGGCTCTGTATTCTGCTTCTGCACTGGACCGTGATACCACACTCTGTTTTTTGCTTTTCCATGTAACCAAATTTCCTCCAACCATCGTGCAAAACCCAAAAGTAGATTTTCTATCATCTGTGGATCCAGCCCAGTCTGCATCCTCGAATCCCTCAATGTTGAAGTGTCCATGTTTTTTATAGAGGAGCCCCCTTCCAGGAGCCCCTTTCAGATAATGTAGTATCCTCTCAAGTGCTTGCCAATGACTAAGTTGTGGCTTATGCATGTACTGACTTACCATACTTACTGCATATGAAATATCTGGCCTCGTTACACATAGGTAAATAAGACGCCCTACTAACCTTTGATATTTGCCAATATCCACGTCTTTTCCAGTGCCTCCGCATAACTTTGTATTTGCATCCATAGGAGTGTCTACCGGTTTGCATCCCAACATACCTGTTTCTTCTAGTAGATCAAGGGCATATTTTCTTCGGGAAAGAATAATCCCATGTATGGAATCCCAAAAAGTATTTCAGTAATCCAAGATCCTTTGTCTTGAATTCAGCACATATTTTTTCTTTTATTTTTTGAATGCCCTCTGAGTCACTTCCAATTAAAATGATATCATCAACATAAATAGCTAGAACCACCTTACTTCTTGCTATGTTCTCAATAAATACTGAGTGGTCTGACTAAATTTTTCAAACCATGCCCGTGGGGATTGCTTTAGCCCATATAGAGATTTTTTAAGGTGACATACGGACTCCCCCTCAACCACATATCTAGGTGGTTGTTCCATATAAATTTATTCTTTTATATCGCCATTGAGAAAGGCATTTTTTACATCCAATTGATATATTGGCCATGATGAATTAGTTGCCAAGGATAATAATATACGTATCGAGGTCATTTTTGCCACTGGAGAGAATGTCTCATCATAATCAATGCCATAGCTTTGAGTGTATCCTTTAGCAACCAGTCGAGCTTTCAGTCGTGCAATAGTCTCATCCATATTATGTTTAATTGTATAAACCCACTTGCAACCGATAGGTTTTTTGTCTGTAGGTAGAGGAACCAATGACCATGTATGATTTTCATTGAGTGCCTTCATTTCTTCATCCATTGCTGCCTTCCACCCTGGATGTTGTAGAGCCTCCTGATATGACTGTGGAACAGATATGGAGGAAATAGAAGAAATAAAATGACAACAGAAAGGTGAGAGGTGATGATGAGACACAAAATTGGAGATAGGATGTGAAGTTGAAGGTTGAGTGTATGAATGAGGTTCTTTTCTGATAGCAATTGGGCGAGTATCAAATTGAGGACCAAAAAGAACTAGTGAGGAAGGACTTACCTCTGGTGGATCCAACAACTCGGCAGGTGTGGTATCGGCCATTGTCTCTGGGGGCTGATCAATCTTTGTATCACGAGGCTCAACCGGTATAGGAGAATTTGGTACTGATGACATACTAGGTGGAGCATTGTCAGAATAATATGACGAGTCTTCAAAGAATGTGACATCCCTGGACACAAATAAACATTGTAAAGAGGGACTATAACAAACATAACCCTTCTATATATGAGAGTATCCCAAAAAGATACATTTTATAGATTTAGGGTCAAGTTTGTTGTGTCTAGGTAAAGTATTATGGACAAAACATTGACAACCGAAGACTTTCAATGGTAATGCGAATGGATCATCATGTGGTAGTAGTTTAGAGTAGGGGGATTTATTCCCAAGAATAGTAGACGGGAGATGATTTATAAGAAAACATGCTGTAAGGACAGCGTGGGGCCAATAAAAATATGAAAATTTCATGGCATATAAGAGACCTCGAGCTACCTCAAGAATATGACGATTCTTTCGTTCAGCTACACCTTTTTGTTGAGGAGTACAGGCACATGATGTCTGATGGATAATGCCATTCTCTTGACAAAATGGTTCAAGGTCTTTGGAGACATACTCTTTGGCATTATCAGACCAAAGGATTTTTATCTTCTGACCAAATTGTGTGAGTACCATTGCATAGAAAGATTTAAAAATAGATGGTATCTCATAATGCTCTTTAAAAGTAAACAACTACGTTGTGCGAGTAAAATCTGTTATGAACAAAATAATATTATTATTTTAATTTATTTTATTTCAGTTTTAGGCCACAGGGGTATTTTTGGATTAATTTATTTATAGGGGTATTTTTATAATATTTTATTTATAAGGATATTTTTGTAATATTTTATATTAAACCCTAATAGGGTGAACCCTATTTAAGGGTTAAGAGTAATGAGAAAGACAAGCATTGAGAATTAGGTTAAATCTAGCGTAAACATGCTTGAGATCACCTTCTCGATCTCGAGGTTAGGGTTTTCCAAAAAAACCCACGTATTCTCTCATCCTCCATTGATTTTCGTCTTCTCCATGTCTTCCTACTATCCCTACAGTAATGCATGGAAGACCCATAACCCATGGCAGATCCCAGATCCTCCCAAAGAATCCTTGTGTCAGATCCGGGACCGTAACAATTGGTATTAGAGCTAGAACACAATAGGTTATTCCCTAGAAGAATGGATGGCGATGCATAGATAAAAATCCCTAGAAGAATGGATGGCGATGCACAGAGAAATTAGAGAAATGCGGTGGATCGGCATTGAAGAGAAAAAAAATACGAGAATGGAGTGCAACCTACGTGAAAAATTTTCTTGCGAAGAAGCAACTGGCACTGCAGAAAAAGTCACACGACCTCAAATATCCGACCATGAAATATGCGCACAAGAGATAGCAGAAGCTATCTCGGACGGGCAGAATAGCAAATGGCCAGAAAATTCAAAGATTTTGTCTTCTTTACTGGCCGACGTACCTGTAGAAGAGGCATACGCTATTTAAGACAAGCAGAAAGGCCTTACCTTGGAAAATTTCAAAATTTCCCCTCAAGGAGACCCAAAGCCGCACAACGGGGACCAAGATTTGGGGCATTCGGTAGGGTTTTCTATCAAAACGTCGTCGGTGGCTGATGATACTGGTGCGACCACAAATACGACTACGGGGGCCTCAAAAATTTCCAAGAAGGACCTTGGAAATCAGAAATTGGAGGGGTATGTGACCACAAACCCATCGGTAAGGGTTGATTTGGGTTCATCCTCAACAAACCCTCCTCACGGCTAGCAAAAGTGATTCGTCCGACAAGGAGGTGTTTCCGAGAACCCTCGGTCTCGGAAAATACCCAAAAGGCGAAGCCCCAAAGGGTTGCCCTTCGCCACCGGACATGGAGGAGGCTCCGTCGTACACAATTCAGGTGGGATTCAACTTCCGGTCACTACCTCCCACTCGCAATCCACCTCTCGACAGAACAGAGCAAACCCTTGTTCCAAATTGAGGGTTTAATTTTCTGGATCCTTTGTATGTTGTTTGGCCACGTACTTCAATTTTGAATTTTTTGCATGGTGAGTTTCTGTTTCGGGAAGTAGAGAAACACATCCTGATTCGTCTTTGCAAACTTACAGCTGGTGTGTATGAATTCCGAGAGGGAAATTTTTTGGGGATGCCGGGATACATGGAAATTTTTTTTTGGGGACCTCTGAATTTTTTTTGGGGGTGGTTGGAACGACAGCAAAGCTCCATCGACCACGCACACAATGGTGATGCGGAGAATATTGTTCCAGATGGGGCAATTGTGGCAATCACAGATCTTCAACATCACATGTATTTTGTGGTTGACGCAGGGGAAAGCACGTATTGTTTAGTGCGTGTAGTTCATTATTCTCTTGTTCCGGTGCGGTATCAAATTCAGAGGAAGTGGAGATCACAAGCCTTGTGATTTTCCTTGATATCATTATATGCAAAGAATGACAAAGGGGACTTATTACGCTTGAACTTCAGCGTCAGCTCATCTTTTGTTGATATCTCCAACACTGATGATAAAAGGTGTGCTTGCTGGCTAGCATCTTCTTTTAAACCCACTGGTTATATGGGTGATATAATTGCAGTATTTGATTACTAGTCCTCTAAAAGGGCATTTTCCCTTGTGAATCAGAAGAGTAACTATGTTGTTGCCTTCCTTAATGGGGTTCCAGAGTTAGTGAAGAAGCCAGGGAACCCATTCAAGATGAAGGTGTTTGGTGAATTACCTTGGTCACAGGAAGTTGTGAGAATGTCTGCCCCCAAGGGTGACACTGGTGAAATATTTGAAACAGATCCTTTAGGAAATAACACTGACAAAGAGGTGTCTATGCTCTCTATGTATTTTCCTCAGGTGGTGATTACATTTGATAAGGTTACTTTCACAGTCCATGATGAAGTTTCAAGAGTTCCCACTACTTTAGGGGTACATCAATAATTTTTATTCTATATTGCAACTCTCATCTTCAAAACTCATGTCTATAAGCACCCTCACTACTGCACTTTATCACTTAGATGCACGGAGAGACTTTTGGAGGGAAATTGTTTGTTATGCACGCAATAATATTATTATTTTAGTGTTTTCTTTTATTTACTTTATTTATTTCAGTTTTAGGCCACAGGGGTATTTTTGGAATATTTTATTTATAGGGGTATTTTTGTAATATTTTATCTTAAACCCTAACCGGGTGAACCCTATTTAAGGGGTAAGAGTAATGAGAAAAACAAACATTGAAGTATTAAGAATTAGGTTAAATCTAGCGTAGAGAGGCTAAGAGTTCTCCTCAACGAGCTCTAGGGTTTTCAAGCTTCCCTTTGGCTTGATCTTCGTTTTTGTCTTTCCCATGTCTTCCTACTACCCCTATGGTAATGCTTGGAAGACCCGTAACCCATGGCAGATTGCAGATCCTCCCAAAGAATCCACGTGTCAGATCCGGGACCGTAACAACTTGGTATCAGAGCAAGGTAACTCGACAGAGAGAAGCACCAATGAATACTTTGAATTGCTTGAAAGAAAATTTGATACTGCCCTAGAGAGGTTCTCTAAATTTAATCTCGAGATAGAGAGGTTGAATGGGCGGATGAACAACGTAATAAGTTTAACGAGGGGAAGGACCACAACGCTGACACAAAACGCAGGGGGAGAGTTTGCTGCGAGAGAGAAACTCGCTGCAGAAGTCGCTCGAGATGTCTCGGAAGGGCAAGAGACGCAAGAAATCAGAGCACCCCCTATCTCTCCAGCGGCGGCGAAATCCGAAATTGGGGACACAAATCAGAAATTGGACTCCAAATTTCCAAAATCTGACGGCTGGGACTCAAGAAATAAAAAATCGGAGGGGTTTTCTGCTAACATCTCATCGGCATTGGACAAATTGGGTGAGACCTCAAATCCGAATTCACACCAACAAGGCTCACGGCAAGCAAAACACCTTGCCGAATAGGAGAAGGTAATATTTTCGGTGCTTCTCCCGATCGGGATGTGTTTCGGAGAGCACTCTGTCTTGGAAAAATTCCAAGCGCCGATGCCTCAGAGGACTTCTCTTTGTCACCAGAGAAGCAGGAGATCCCGTCGGCGAAATAGGCGACAATTCCGCAAGGGGTCTCTGTTTCGGGGGGGGCCAACGGGCTGCGATTCACCGCCGGAGCAGCAGGAGACTCCGTCGGCGAAATTTCCGCACTGTGCGGTGCCGTGAGGATGGCATAGGACCGTCGCCCGCCTTAGTCGATGCCGTGAGGGGAGGAGCCGAGGTTCCCGCAATGTCCGACGGCCGTTCATTTCGGGATCGACATGAGGAGGAGGAAGATTTCCGATTTCCCCAGAAGAGTCGTTGGCGAAATTTCCGCCGAAGGAGGAAGATGACTCCCGGTTCAATTTTTCCTAAGTTAGGAAAATTTGATGAGCGCAGGAAACTGAGTCGCGCGCGGGACCGGGGGTCCAATACCGAGTCAACCCAGGCCAACTCGGACCGGGTCAACTCGGGAAAAAAAAAAAAAAATCTTTCGCTGGCTTGAGGTAATCCGATACCGCGGTTGACACTTGCGCAGACACTGAGTTCCGAGCTTGAGGACAAGCTCGTCTTCCAGGGGGTGTAATGTTATGCACGCAATAACATTATTATTTTAGTGTTTTCTTTTATTTACTTTATTTATTTCAGTTTTAGGCCACAGGGGTATTTTTGGAATATTTTATTTATAGGGGTATTTTTGTAATATTTTATCTTAAACCCTAACCGGGTGAACCCTATTTAAGGGGTAAGAGTAATGAGAAAAACAAGCATTGAAGTATTAAGAATTAGGTTAAATCTAGCGTAGAGAGGCTAAGAGTTCTCCTCAACGAGCTCTAGGGTTTTCAAGCTTCCCTTTGGCTTGATCTTCGTTTTCGTCTTTCCCATGTCTTCCTACTACCCCTATGGTAATGCTTGGAAGACCCGTAACCCATGGCAGATTGCAGATCCTCCCAAAGAATCCACGTGTCAGATCTGGGACCGTAACATTGTTTCCCCAATTCAAGCATGCATATTATACTGTAATAAGTTTGTGTTGCAACAATCAGATGATGCCCGATGCAGACCATCTGCTAGCTTATATTTTAGGACGAACCAAGTGGACATATCTCTGCCTGAGCTTTCCTTGGATATCCTGCTCTTTGTAGTTGAAAAATTGAATCTAGTTGGTCCATATGAAGTTAAAAGTTCAAAGATTTATGCTGATAGCTGCAAGGTAGAAAATCATTCAGGAATTTCCCTTCTTTGCATTGTTGACAATAAGAAGGATTTTGTAGTTGCTGGAAGGCATTTTGCCTTTGTGTTCTTGAGGCATGCTCTATTAGCCAACCAGCCTCAAGAGAATGCAGGCTTGCTGTCTGTGCGACTTGCTGAACATGGAGCTTTTACAATGTCTCCAGTTCAAGTCTCACTTGTAGATGCTCAAGTGTTTGCTTGGAGAACAAGGGTCATGTCCTTAAAAGATTCTAGAACAATTCATGGACCGGTAATTGTGGTGGATACTTCAGGAAAAGCAGAGGAGGGGGTATCAATTGTAGTCTCACCAATGATTAGACTACATAATCAAAGTGGATTTCCCATGGAGGTTCGTTTATGCCGGCCACAAGAAACAGAAGCTGAGTCCGCTTCTATTTTGCTTGAGAATGGGGACACAATTGATGACTCAATGGCAATGTTTGATGCTTTATGCCTATCTGGAGGCTCAAAAAAGGCAATAATGTCTTTAAGTCTTGGGAACTTCCTCTTATCATTTAGGCCTGAGATCCCTGAATGTTTAGCACAATCAAAAGAGCCTGATTCCATGGAATGGTCAGAAACTCATAAGGTGGAAAAGCAATTTGTCTTTTTGGAATATTTGACAAATTAAATTTCAAACTACAGAGGGCCTTTAGTATGGCTACAGTCAAATCTTCTTTCAGCACTACACACTATTCCATCAGTATTTCAGGTCAATCTTTCAGTAAACTCCATTTTTTTATTCAGACCCTTAGCAGAGATGTGCCTCTTAGACAACCTAAGAAATTTGGAGATACATCAGATAAAACATCGCAGCCAGTGGCATTACATGAATAGAAAGAAGTCTTCTTGCTTCCCACAGTTCAGCTCACCAATCTCTTGCAATTGGAGATACTTGTGGTTTTAACTGAGAACTATGCTGAAGGCCTTGACTTGATTGGCAAACAGACAGCCATTACTTGTGGATCAAGTGCATATTTATATGCAAATCCTGCCTTGAAAATAATCACAGTTACTTTGAACGAATTGAATTTATTGTCCAACCCTGTTTGCAGTGGGGATTGTGTGAAGAAGTTAAACAAGCACAAATCAGATGTCCGTTATTTGGATATGGAATTCGAGTATCATAAAGTTTCTTCTACCAATAGAGGAACTGGCATAGGCTTTCTTGTAGGTGATGTTGCAGTAGCCCAAGGTGCCTTCCAGTATTTTGGCCTTAAGGAGGCCCAAGTGCCTCTCATTTTCCTACAACAAGAAGAGGGCCAAAAATCTGTTATGTTGTGCGAGTAAAATTGTTATGGACTCTATAGCATCACGAGTTACCAACAGGCGTAGGAATTAATGAATGTGTTTTTCAATTTTCATGTAATTGTTTCTTGGTTTGGTTTTGTCTTTGGTTTGGGTTGGTTTAGCATTTATTGGTTTGAAACATTGACCCAAGAGGTCTTTAGGGTTTTGGACGTCCTCCACCCTATTTAAGGGGACGGCTAGGGTAATGAAAATTATCAATTGAGTTCACTTTAGTTAACGTAATTTAGATAAACAGGTCAAGAGCTCCTTCAAGCTCTCTTCCGTTTTTCCCCCAATTTCTCCTTTCCGAAATTCAATTCCCTTCAACCCCTCATTCCATATCCACGTCAAGCAAGGTAATGGAAGGAAGAGAAGAGAGGAGGGTGACAAGATCCATGGCTCGTGAGGAACCTAACAAAAATCTGTTATGAACACAATAACATTATTATTTTACTTTATTTTATTTCAGTTTTAGGCCACAGGGGTATTTTTAGATTAATTTATTTATAGGGGTTTTTTTATAATATTTTATTTATAGGGATATTTTTATAATATTTTATATTAAACCCTAACAGGATGAACCCTATTTAAGGGGTAAGAGTAATGAGAAAGACAAGCATTGAGAATTAGGTTAAATCTAGCGTAAACAGGCTTGAGATCACCTTCTTGATCTCGAGGTTAGGGTTTTCCTCAAAAACCCACGTATTCTCTCATCCTCCATTGATCTCTGTCTTCCTCATGTCTTCCTACTATCCCTACAGTAATGCATGGAAGACTCGTAACCAGTGGCAGATCCCAGATCCTCCCAAAGAATCATTGTGTAAGATCCGGGCGTAACAAAATCATCCATAAAAGTGATAAAGTATTTGAATGTGAAATATTAGAGACACTCAAAGGTCTCCAGACATCAGTATGAATCAAAGAAAAAGGAATGTTACTTTTGACATCTGGACGAGGAGAGTATGTACTCCTTTGATGTTTACTTAATTGACAAACCTCACAACTGAATTTTGACCTTATCTTAAGAGATGGAAACATATAATGAAGAAATTGTACGGAAGGATGTCCCAACCGATTATGCCATAATCGTGTCTCATTCTCAGTATTAGACACCATATTGACTTTTGGCACGTCCAAGTAGTAGAGCCTCCTTGTTCATGACCTCCACCAATCACCTGCTTCGTTATAAGATCCTAAAAAACACATGAAGTAGGTGAGAAGGTGATTGAGCAATTTAAATATTTTGTAAGATGACTCACAGAGAGTAAGTTTAAAGGAAAGGAATGAACAAAAAAAATATCATGGAGCGGAAATGATGGGGTGACAGAAGTGGAACCTTTTCCTTGGACTTTTGTTTTTAAACCGTCAGTTATGGTAATAAACTTGTGTGAAAGACTCGGAGATAAGGAATGTAATAAAGTTTTGTTACATATAAGATGCTCGGAGGCTCTTGAATCAATTATCCAGGATAAAGAGGAGGCAGATAGCATACCTGAAGTAGTGGTGACAGCAGTAGTGGCAGAGGGGCTAGGAGAAGACCCTAGCATGGTCTTCATCTTCTGAAATAATTCATACTCTTTATCAGTAATACTTTTCTGTGCAGCTAGGGGATTGTCTTCTTGTGCATTACTTATGAGGGCTTGATTAGCCCCTGTTGATTCTGACTTGTCATTCGCTTTGTAGCGTCTATCTTTATTGTGGCCATATCTACCACAGTAAGTGCATGGCCTAAAATGGCACTAGTCTATAGTGTGGCCCAAAAATTTACAATGAGTACATTTAATATCATCTTTTCGGCCAGCACTATAACCTCTTCCTCTGCCCCCTCTGTAACCTCTTCCTCAGCCTCGGCCGCAGTCAAAGGATGATCCTCTATGATCAGAATACATAGCGGATGATACATTAGTAGTGGAGGAAGAAGTGTCTGGAATATGTAGAAGTGTTGCACATACATCATCAAATTTTGGGATAGCAGAAGCACTCAGTAGTTGACTCTTAGCAATCTCAAGATGAGGTTTAACATTTGCATGACAAATAGTAGTAATTAATGCCGACTTTTGTTTATCTCGGTTAGAAATATCAGTGGAGGGCTGAGCTAACTTCCACTCTTGAAGAAAGCCTCTAAACCGTGCCAAATATTCATGAATGTTTTCTCCTTGTTTAGCATTCAACATTCTCTGGAGAATATCATACAGTCTATGCAGTGTATCAGGGCATGAATATAGTTTAGTGCATGTCTCCCAAATATGTTTAGCAGTGTCAAGATAATAACATTACTAGAGACATGTTCTTTTATGCTATTTATTAGCCAACCAATTACCAAAGTATCATTCTTCAACCACTTCATATAAAAAATATCATCTTCATCAACTGGAGGTCCTCAGGTAGTGAGGTGACCATGTAGGTCTTTGGTTATAAGAAATCTCCTAACCGAGGTGGACCAACTCAAAAAGTTTGATACCCCACATAAGGGTATGGTGGTGATCTTCAGTATATCACCTTTGATATTCATATTCTCATCAGCCATGATGGGCTCGTCTTTTTCAAAAAACAAACTTCAAATAATCTCACCAAGTAGCATTTCTTCAATCAACTCGGTATATGTAAATATAGCATCAATACGAATTATATTTTTTTTCTGAAAACCACTCATAAGAGGGTCAATAGCAATCTTTAATATCAGGGAAATCTTATCCCACGAAAACAAATATTCAATCATCTGAGTATGAACTGGTCTTTGTAAACAGAATTTCTAAACCGATAAAACTGTTTTGATAGCTCCTTCTAGATTGAGGGGCATGCATATTCACAATATAATCAAATGAAAGAATTCACATATTCATCCTTGAATCATCATCAAAAAATGAGAACCAGTAGCATAAAATAAAAAATCTTGAACACTTATCTCTCAACAAGTGTTCTTCCTTCACACATGAGCCTTCTTTGAGTGGTGTTGATCATCACTTTTCTAGAGTAATCTTTTGTCGAGGGATCCTAAATATGTTTCTCTGATACCATGTTAAATTTACGACCCCTTTTCCATAATCACGAGCAAAATAAAGAAGAAAGAAAAAGAGAGAAAAGGGAAGAAAATCTCTCTGGTAGAGCAAAAAAAATTAAAAGGGAAAGGATGAGTTGCGCCAAGCAAGGAGAGGGAGAGAGAGAACAAAGACGGGATTGAATGTGTTGCTTGATTAATTCTAAATTATAACCTCTCTATTTATAGGAGAGGAGGAGGTAGAGTCCTCATACAAGTTGTCATTCAATCCTAATTACATTTTAACTCTAACTCTTCAATAGATGTAAGTCTCAATATAAGTAAGTCTATTCAAACTAGAACTCCTAGAAGACTAATAGGAGTAGAACTAGGAGTTTTTTATTATCCACATGAATATAAGGGATAAGCCAGATCGTGGCCTTATCCTAGTGGGCCCCTCATGATTCTCCAGTGCACCTTGATAATTGTGCCAGCTCGTGAGACTTGTGGGCCCCACTTGATCTTCAAGTCTTCTAAATCAACTCAGCTTGTGCTTCTTGATTCCTTTACTCGAGCTTGCTTTGGAAGAGGACTCTTCTTGGTGTCCCAAGTCATCTAGGATTCGTCTTGATGACCTACGTCCTCATGGTGGGTCCCACCAGCTCAAGCACCATGGTGGGTCCCACATTGTAACGTCAAGTTCTAAAGTATTTTCAACATAATGATTATGGTTTTGATAGCGGACATCTAGTTTAAACAAGGCATGTAAAGGAATTACAATAATATGATTTCCTCATGCCAAGCCGATAAGTCAAAAAAGGTGAAATAAATATGTGAAGTTTGAATAATATTCTCTTGAATAAATCTTTCTAAATTTTCCTTGTTATCTTGGATCCAATAGGCTCGTGTAAGTGCCATTGGGTGGAAATTTGAATTTTAGGAAAACTAGAAATACTTTTCCACATAAAAGGTTTCCTTGGCTTCAAATTGGTTGAAAAAATTCATGGTTAGAGTTATGACATCAGCTATAATGGAATTCTCAAAATATAAAAATTTCTCGTTAAAAATATAACATAAAACTTTGTATATATTTATTTATATTTTTTAAAAGAATTATATTTAAAAAACTATAGAGGTTTCTTCTCACTTGAGCAGGAAGGAAGAGACAAAGTCAATACCTCATTTCATTGCTTTCTTTCAAAATAATTAAAACTTTCAAGCTTTTTCTTCACCTTATTTGAATGTTTGCAGTTTTCAACTAGTGCACTCACTATGATCAATAGATGATGAGTGCATTAGCTGCATATATCAGAAATGAAACAGGAGACAAAATGGGAAACTAAAATGGATCAATACATTTAAAAGAAAAATGTCTGAAAAAGTAAAATTAGGAAACTCTTAGGCCCTATTAGTGCTTTTTCTAGGAATGTTGGAAAGGCATTTCTAGTAGATATTTCCAAAGTCTATTAGTGCCTCATGTTTCCTGAAAACTCTTTTATAGTTGAAAATTCTTACCAAGAAATCCCTATAATTTTCTAGGTAAGATTTTCCAACCAAGATGGACTGGAAACCATTTGAATTTTTTTTTAAAAAATATTTGATAATTGATTCTAATACTATTAGAAGAAAGCAATTTTCATGGGAATTATGTAATTGATAATTTATTTTACTGAAAAACTATCGGATAAGTACAGTAATGTATGACATTGATTATTAATTTTTATTTATCTCCCGGGAAATGCACAAACAGGTTCATTTAATTTTCGTTAGAAATTTCTAAATTTTCCATGTAATTTCCTTCTAAGGCACTAATAAGTTTTTATCAAAAGGTTACTAGGAAATGTATACCCTTGGAAAATCATAAGGATATAAATATATCAAAAGAAATATCTGTAAGTCTATTCTCTTAAATATTCAACTAATTTTCAATTGGATTTATCTACAAAGAGAAATTGATATTTGAAGCAGCGAAGGTCAGATTGAAAAAAATGTTCGAGCAGCAGCAGAAAGCTTCAACTTCCGAGGTATTTTATGCTATAAAAAATGAGACATTATATGGATAATTATATATCAAAAGAAATATATGTAAGTCTATTTTCTTACCTATTCAACCAAGTCTCGATTTGAGTTTATTATAGGGATATATTGATCTTGGAAGAGTCAATGGTCATGCTAAAAAAAGGAGAAACAGTGCTTAGTTCGGCCAGATGAAAGAGACCGAAAATTATATTTTATGAAGAGAAGTTATACGAGAAAATTTCATGTCAATCTGATCTATATTTAAATATATATTTGCATTGGAAGAATCAAAGGTCATGCTGGTATTCTGTTGTATTGAAAAATCCAAATTTATGCCCTTTGTTTTGTGTCACTGTTTTGAGTTGCTATATTAGGAAAATATCTCACTTCTCCCTGGTTTAATGGCTTATTACTACATCTATGTTATTTGGGCTTATTGTTGCATCTATGATATTTGGTTCAAGCTGGGATCACTGCTATCACATCCCAGTTTGAGGGTTTAGGTGCTAGAAAGATGTATTTTATTCCATATGTTGTGGATAAGTTTATGTGACCAAAATATTCAAGAAAGGGGGAGTACAAAAGATGAAGCTTAGGCATCTAAGAAAAAATATTTATATCGGATTATGATTATTTCATGGGTCCTACAAGGTTTATTATTTTGGTTCGTGTTATATGTGTTGGAAGATGGTTGTGTTACATTACAACTGGTGCTATTATGTCTCTTTGGATGAGACATTATTATTGAAGAAGAGATGCCCTCAATACCTCTTCTCATATTATAATTTATTTGACTCTAAAAAATATCACGGTTGGGACACCATGAGAGTTGGTGCCCATATTGGGGTACCATGATAAATTTAACTCTAAAAAAATATCCCGGCTGGGATACCATGGGAGTCGGTATCCGGATTGGGACACCATTATAAATATACCCACTACCACCTATAATGGTTTTTATTACTCCTACCACTTGAGAGTCGTTGTCCTGTGGAGGGACACGGTGGTGGACACTTCAGAACAATGCCGATAGACACACTACCTACAGAAGATGGAGTGTGCCCTACATCCAACATTAGGACTGGAGTATGGAGCAATGTCTTACTGGATAGGAGTGATTTTTTTATGGTCCCGGGTCATGGATCGAGTAACACGGTGTGGGATTTGTGAATCCAACACTGGTACTGAGTTGATGGACTCGATATGAGGGTGAAAAAAACTCTTCCTTGCTGGTTTTCTCTCACGTGGATAATCCTCTTGATGAATGCAATATATTGATAGTTAGATATATGAATTTAATCCATCAATGTTGACCAGAATAAAGTAAGGAAGAATACCTTTTTCTTCTCACGAAAATCAGGGTTTCAACCATGATTTGGTTGTAGCACGTCAAGAGATGCAACACCTGGCTTGCAGCAAGCCTTGGCCCACATGAATGAATAATTATCCTCTCTTTCCTTGCTGACACCAAGCTAGGAACAGCAATTAAGCTCATTCACGTGAATGACCAGAAAATTCTTCACTTTGCTGCTCGTCAAGAGGGTTAGACCCCTTGATGGTTGCTGACATTGATGAAGAGGGAGAACCCTCTCTTTGGGCTTGGAAAAGGGGCAGGAAGCTCCTCTTCTTAGTATGGATGATGAGGGGTGAATTTGGGTGAAGATGGATGACAATGATAGGTTGGATTTTTGGAGTAAACCCTAAACTCGAGATCAAGAGGTGATCTCAACCTGTTTAGACTAGGTTATTCTAAAATCTCAAAGCTTCCCTATTTCCTTTCCCTTAAATAGGTCACGTCAAGGAGTTTTAGGGTTAGGGTTACAATAATTTTCCATAATGCACTTACATATAAATTAATTAGAAATAACTCCTACTTAAAACAATATAGGAAATAAATCCTACTCAAAGAAATATAAGAAATAAATCCTATTGAGTGAGTTGTTGTGGTCTCCTTCGTTGTGTGACTCGGTGTGCTATTGAGTCCACAACCGATTTTTACTCTCACTTATATTGTGCCTGTAGAGCCTCATGGAAGGACGCAATGGCGTGAAGGGAAGTGTTGGAAGATGAAGGCATATTGGAAGATGTGCCATTTTATACAAAAAGATTTTATACATCATTTGCAGCAAGCTGTGAGTTCATGTTCTTCTCTCACCCCCAGCTTGAGGGGGAGTGTTGGAAGATAAGCCCAAGTCCACACGACCAAGGAAGACCCACATATCTAAGAGTATTATAAGATGGGCCACACGAGCAAGGAAGGCCCACAAGATGGGCCCAAACACATAAGAAGTATGACCCACCTTGACTACCACGAGCTGACATCCTTATCACATAATTGGAAGATCAAGAAGGACTCACAAAAGGCATCTTTATCTTATGGTCATGTCCTAGAAGAGTTCTAGTTTGATTTATGTTTGTCTCTTTTCTCTATTGAGTTATTTAATTATGCTAGGACTTATCTTTAAGTGTTGGAGTTTGGGTGTAATCGGGACAATGATAGTTTTATTGTAATTGGACTCTACTACCTTCCTCTATTATAAATAGAGGTTCATGTACTCTGATTACATAAGTTAATGAAGTATTTTTTTCTTTTCCATAAAGTCAACAAAAAATTATATGATTTTTTTAATAAGAATTTTCAATATGAAAAATGTTTACAAAAAACATGAGGCACTAATAGTCTCTAGAAATATATTTCTACTAAAATATCTTTTCAATTTCTTCAATAGCCATGAGGAAGAGACAACTGGAGTTTAAGAAAGAATTTTTTTCACTTGCTTATGATCTCGCACATGCGAAATCGTCTTCGGGGGGGGGGGGGGGGGGGGGGGGGGGGTGTTGTTTCTCGCCTTAACTTAGGTATCTCTAGTTTTCCGCTGAGATGACGCAGAGGCAAGGAGATTAGTGGCGCAGGCGAGGACCTGTCGTCAGGGATGACGGCAGCAATAGAAATAAAGGCAAAGGCAGACGAGGGCAGGAAGAAATCAAACCAACAGCGGAACCGAGCCGAGCTCGAGCCGTTAACACAAACGAGTCTTATCAGGATCTCAAACTCGGTTCGAGATCCAGATAAATCGAATTGAACTAAGCCGAGCTCAAGTCGCTCACCAACCGGCTCGGTTCGATGCCACCCCTACAACCAAGGGCAGCAATGAGATCTTAGAAAATAATATAGATTTAGAAACAAAGAAGAAACTCCACTGAAAACTCAAATAAAAATATTGTGGAGACAAAATCTTATGAGAAACAAATCACAAACAGTCAAAACCGATAAATAACATTTAAATTATATAACTTTCATAAACCATTAAACATATGAAAATTTTTATTATGTTGGCTTTTGAGCAAGTAAATTAGAGTTACTAGAAGAGACCTTAAGAAGAAAATTAAATTTTGGAGTTTGTGTGCGTTGTGAAATGAATGGCATGTCTCCACAGAGAGGTTCTTCTTCTATGGATTGTTTTTTGATTTATTTGATGCCTTTGTTCATTCAAGACAGACCTTAGTCCATTGAATGCTCAATTCCAACTAAGTCTGCTCCAAGTCACTCTCACAGTCTCATTGATAACGTCAGATAATTGGAAAGATGAGAGAACAGTCTCGTTAGTCCATCTAGATACTTTATTTAATTGATTTTTCCTTCATCTTTCTGGTGATATCTGAAAGAACAAATTATTTGATTTTTTTATGTGCCACGTTCGACTGATTTACCCTTCTTATCTGTGATGGTATGAATAGTCATTTATTTTCCTATATTTTTAACATTTCTTGAACGCAAGAAAGCTTCTACCATCATCGCACCCTGATATAAGCTGAGCTGGGATCTGCCAATTCGGTTGAACAACATCGACTATTACATCCGACCATTGTGGGATGAGATCCATTATTCAAATGGACTTAAAATTACAGTACACTAAATTAAAATATTTTTTATTTAGCCAAGTTCATCTTAAGCTAGCTTCAACTATCTTAGCACCTTAGTAGGAGCACGATACCAATACATCAAATACATCTAACCATAAAAACTAGAGGCAAATCGTGGGGTGAGAATGACATCCAAGGGATCCAGCATAGGCATGGTTGTCCCTCGGCCGCCTCTCATACCCACTCTTTCATCGTCTTGAGTATCTATATCGAACCCATGTAGTAGACTGTCAATATATTCCGCAAAATGAATATTACTCAGTGAGGTTTTGGGGTCAAAAGATCCCCACGATTTCTTCCCCTTTCTCTCATATAGTCCCGTAAGAGATAAGCTAAAGAAAGTTACATAATTCCCCTCCACCCTTAAACACTTGAACCATTATATATATACGATTACATCGTCCCTCAAATTGATTCTGGTAAGTCAACCAACAACAATTTGCCAACCAAAAATTGATGCCACTGTCGAGTCATTGCTTTGGTGAAGACATCGGCCACTTAGAGATTTGAAGAAATATAAGGAAGAGATATCACCCAACTCTCCAAGGTATCTCATATAGAATGAAAATCAACCTCAATGAGCTTGTTGCGCTCATGGAAAACGGGATAGGTGGCAATCTGAATAGCATTAGTGTTATCGGCGTGAAGAAGGGTAGAAGTAGTCTGAGGGAACTCAAGCTCCTCAAGAAGACCATGTAGCCACACAATCTCAAAACAAGCAGTAGACATGGCACGACACTCGACCTCAGTAGAGAATTTAGAAACACGATCTTGTTTCTTACATCACCAAGAAATTAAGGCATCACCTAAAAACATAGACCAACCTGTAGTAGATTGATGTGTATCCAGACACCCAGCCAATCAGCATCACTATAAGCAACAAGTTGAAGGGATGAGCTTGTAGGAAAGAATAACCCCTGAGTAGGAGAACCTCAAAGATAGCGGATGATGTGTCAAACTGCAGCAATATGTAGATGTCAAGGAGAGGACATAAAGTGACTAACCTGATGAACAACATAAGATATTTTGAGGCAAGTAGTGGTCAAGTAGATGAGATTCCCAACCAGGTGCCGATAGAGAGTAGGGTTATCTATAAGGTCCCCTTCATCTTTCCTGTATTTGACATTTACCTCCATAGAAGTATCAACAGAAGAAGTGTCCTCCAAACCAGCCAAGGTAATAATATCTTGAACATACTTACGCTGGTTTAAGAAAATACCATTGGCCTGATGATGTACTTCCAGTCCTAAGAAGTATGTTAGCTGGCCAAGATCATTCATATGGAAAGTGGCATGCAATGGTTGTTGAACCTTAGTAATCAAACCACAGTCAGTGCCAGTAATGATAATATCATCCACATAAACCAAGAGAAGGATTATACCCTATGCAGACTTGTGGAAGAAGAGAGAATAATCATATTGACTATGTAAACCTGAAGGTAAGAAGCGTACTACGAAACTTTTCAAACCAAGCCCGAGGAGCTTTTTTGAGTTCACACAGAGAACGCCTTAGCTTACAGGCATCATGACAAGAAGTAGTCATACCAGAGGGAAGCTTCATGTAGATCTCTTCTTGAAGATCATCGTGAAGAAAGGCGTTCTTCACATCCATCTGAGGTAGTTGCCATGACTAGGAAGCAGCAATAGCTAAGATGGTTTGAACCATGGTCATTTTGGCAACAAGAACAAACGTATCCTCATAATCAATCCCATATTCCTATTTGTTGCCCAGAACTACTAGACGAGCTGTGTACTGATCCAAAAAGCCATTTACTGTCAAGAGGCTTGATTGTAGGGGGGCAAGGAACAATATCCCAAGTATGATTCTCCTCAAGTGCTCGAAGTTCTGTTTGCATTGCATTTTGCCAACACTCATGTTCCATGGCCTGTTTGTAGCAAGAGGGAATGGAAATAGAGGATACAATAGCCATAGGAGAGACAGTGGAGGAGAGACCATACCAATTAGGGGGCCAAGAAGTGCGAGTAGATCGGTGAAGAGTGGTGGAAGCAGGAGCAAGAGTATGAGCAGGCGCCAGGACAAGATCATGAGGGGGCACAGAGGAAGTGGAACCAGACTCATGTCGACTACATCTTCCATACACAAAACCAGGTTTGAACCTTTCCACAATTGTTGAGGATTCATAAAAGCTTGGCAGAAGAGATAAAGATGCATATGGCAGCTCAACATGAGATGGAAAGAAATATTGATTTTCAAAGAAAACCACATTCCTAGAAACATGTATATGAAGAGCAAGTGGATCATAACAAACATAACCCTTTTGAGGTATAGCATAACCAAGAAAAACACACTTAACAGATTGAGTTGTAAGTTTATGTCGTTCATAAGCAGGGAGATGCACGAAACAAACACAACCAAATGTCCAAAGATCAGAATATGAAGCATGATGTAACATAGGAGAGGGTAGAAAGCATTTCACACAAAAAATGAGGAGGAACAGATGATTCAAGTAAAAGAGTTCTTACCACATCAAGAAGGTGATGATTTTTCCTCTCAGTAACACCGTTTTGTTGTGGTGTCGAAGGATAAGAATTCTGAGAGATGATCCCTTTGCTTTGAAGAAAGTCTTGAAACTCATTAGACATGTATTCGCTGCCAGAATCAGAGCGCAAGACCTTGATGCTGGCAGAGAATTGAGCCTCAAGAAGCGCAAGAAAGCCCTTAAATACTAAAACAACTTCGGCCTTAGCCCATAGGAAGTAAACCCAAGTAAATCGACTAAAGTCATCAATAAAAGTAACAAAGTACTTGTAATGCACATGAAAAACAATTGGTGCAATCCCTCAAATGTGACTTTGAATAATATCGAAACATTGTAAGGCATGAGATGCATGATGAGGAAAAGGTAGAACTTTACTTTTGCCAAGTTTGCATGATGGATATTCAAAGGAAAGATCATGAGAAGAACATGATTTATGCCCAATAAACTAGAATTAAATAACTTACGATGTACATCAGAGTTTGGGTGGCCTAGACATCTATGCCACATCTTATTTCCATAACCAACAACATTGCATGCAAAAGAAAGAAAAGGAAAACTAGGAATAAAGGTAGAAGGAAAAACTTGAAGAGGAAAAAGTCATCCCACTTTAGACCCCTTTGCAATCATCTTCCCTGACGCTTGAACCTGCATGATACAACCAGAACGAAAGAAATGGACATTACAATCATTATCAACCAATTGACCAACAGAAATAAGATTTGTATGAGAGGTCAGGAGACACAAAAACATTAGTTAAGGAAGAGGAAAGATTACCAACAACACTGATAAGCAGAGAACTGCTATCGGCGGTGTTAATTTTCATATTTCCATCATAATTTCTGACATTGAAAAGAGAAACAACAATATTGGTCATATGGTTAGATGCTCCAGTGTTAAAATACCATGGCTTAGAAGAAACTTTATGGTTACTTGAGAGCCCAAAAGAAGAAAAAGTAGAGATGATGATCTGTTGTACCATTTTAGGAGTGAGTATGTTGGGGTTTGCTAAGGATGTGGGGGCAGAATAGGAACAACTAGCAAGGCATCAAAACTAGAGGCATGATAAGCAGTGCCCTGCTTCTTTTTAGGTCGAATGGGACAAGCAGAGATGATATGACCTTGTTTCTTGCAGTAGTTACAAAAATTCTTAGGGTATGACCAAAAGCTTTACTACTTAAGCATTGGACAACATGCATGTCTCGGTTCTTATTCCTCCATTGTGCTGCATAAAGCCATAGTAACAGGGGCACTAACATTAGCCCGATGTTCCATGCCAACCTGAGTTACTATACGTTGCTCCTCACGAAGAAGTTCACTAAAAAAAAGCATCTAGAGATGGTACAAGATGATAATTCATCAGATTAGAACGTGCAATTTCAAAATCGGAACGGAGCTTCATCCAGAATTGATCTCTCTTGCGTGTTTCATGCACTGCTTGAACAACAAAGAGAGCTACAATGGGAACATTAGCATAAACACTGTCTGAATAGTCAACCCAAAGATTTTGAAAACCAGAAAAATATTCCTCAATGGAGAAGCTTCCCTGTGTGAAATTAACCATCTCATATTCCAATTGAAAACTTCGAGCCGTGTTGTCTTGATGGTAAGCCTTGTTGAGGTAATTTCAAATCTCACCAGTATTTTTATAAGGCCTCAATTTGAGAACAAAATGAGGCTCAACGGAGCCAAGGATCCAGGTCATAACCCTAGCATCCTTGACTTTCCACTTGGACAAAGCCTCGGCCTCTCGAGGTGCGGGACCACTCCCATCTATATGATCCCATAACTCTTTTCCCATAACAAATAAACGAAACTGAAATTCCCAGGTGGTGTAATTTTTACCTGTGAAACGAATAGGGAATGAGTCTAACCTTTTATATGACAAGATCAAATCCAAATGATAAATTCCAAGCAACACCGACACAATACCCATCCAGAAAACAATTCTCCTTGGCAAACGAAATTCAACGAAAGGAAAGGCGAGAGAAGAAACCTCTCTAGACAGAACCCCACGCCGAAAACTCCAGTCCAAGAAACAAGACATTGAACCTCCACCAATAGATCTACTTCCAAACCCCACTCCAAAACCTAGAAATCAACAAACTCCAATAGTAAACCTGATATGGGAATCATAAAATTCCGTGAGGCTGTAATGATCTCCACTGATAGAAACCGCATAAGCCAACACCAGAAGTCGGGAGGAGATCGCATGATGAAATCCACCGAAAGCCACGAATCTCTTGGGAGGAATATCGTAAGACCTACCCAAATAAAGCATAAAAAAAAACTCAATTGAACAAACTGAATCCCATATCCTCGCATGATTCTTCCACGCTGAAATCCACCGAAAGCCAAGAACTAAAATCTACACCGAAAGTCAGATAGGGCCAACAACCAACATAGGAAGGCACCGAAAGGGCTCCTGTCCCAAAACCTAGATGATGCCGAAGGAGAACCTTGCTTGGGTCCCGAAATCCACTGCAAACAACACCGAAAATGTCGAAGGAATACTCTGATGGTGTTGATGATCTCCAAACTCAACTTAGATGGCGACGATAATGCAAGAAAGGTAAAAAAAAAAACGAAACTTTGAACCCCGCTCTGATACCATGTCAATATATTCCGCAAAAAAAATATTACACAGCGAGGTTTTGAGGTCAAAAGATCCCCACGATTTCTTCCCCTTTCTCTCATATAGTCCCGTAAGAGATAAGCCAAAGAAAATTACAATAATACCCCTCCACACTTAAACTATTATATAAATATATGATAACATCGGCGGGTCAGGCTGAAGTGCACACAACCTGCAAAGCCAAATTGATCCCTGGACACATTCACCTCCCACTCCCCAACAGAATGAACTCAAAATTTTTACCTCTCATATCCATGTCTCGATGGCTACTGAGAAATCTCTCAGGCCGGAACTCTTCTGCCTTTGGCCAAACGCGGGGGTCCCTATGCCATTTGTAGAGATTGGCTATTATGCGTGTGCCTTATGGGACATGGAATCCACCTATGTTTCAGTCTTCCATGGATTCGTGGGATACTGAAAGAGGGGTTGCAGGATAGAGACGCAGTGATTCTTTCACTATGGCTAGAAGGTACGATAGGTTTTAGATGTCAGATTCAATCACAGTGTTATCCTTTTCGATGATTGTGTTGATTACGTCTTGTGTTTTCTTCATCTCATGCTGGTTGTTCAGTAGTAGACCTAGTGTTCATGTTAAGGTGACCAATGATTTGTTTATTGCTGCTGAAATCATAGTCTACAAGATTGAAGCCATCATCGGTTATTTTCATGAAACCAAAAAATCTTATTCAGCAGTGAAATATATTACGAGCTACTGTTATGCTGAGTTGTTGAGTTGCTGAACTAAGTTGTAAAACGTGTTGCTGAGTTGTCCTGAGTTGTAAGTTGTAATGGGTTGTAATGAGTTGTAATGAGTTAATGCTGAGTTGTATGTGTGTTAAGTTAGGGAGTTAGGCAGTGCGCTGACTCATTTTCATTTTTCCTTTCCTCTATATACGACTTACAGAAGCTACTACAAGTCACTCTGTTTTTCGAAAATAACAGAGGAGCTTCATCTCCCAATTTGGGAATTTTCCAAAGCAATTTTATCATGGTATCAGAGCTAGACGAGATCTCGTCTCCTGTTAATCAAATGGATTCTTCAAATCCGTATTATCTTCACCACGACGACAATCCGGGGAATGTTCTCGTTACTCAACTTCTCACCGGTGAAAACTTCAACACCTTGCGTCACTCGATGATAATGGTTACTCAACTTCTCACCGGTGAAAACTTCAACACCTGGCGTCACTCGATGATAATGGGGTTAACCGCCAAGAACAAGGTATGTTTCATTGACGGATCTCTTCCGTCTCCTTCTGAAACATCCTCTATGTTTCATTTGTGGATTCGTTGCAACAATATGGTGCTCTCGTGGATCTTGAATTCACTTTCACGAGAGATAGTTGCCAGCGTCATTTTTGCTGATTCAGCTCAAGCGATATGGTCCGAACTCAATGAGAGATTTTCGCAAGGGAATGGACCTCGCATTTATCAATTGCAGAAGTCCATTGCATCTCTCCTTCAAGATGATCTTTCCGTAAGTTCTTATTTTACAAAAATGAAAGGTCTCTGGGATGAATTGATGAACTACCATCCATTATCTATTTGTTCCTGTGGCGCATTGAAGTTGTTGATAAAAATGCAGCAACAAGACAATGTTATGCGATTTTTAATGGGACTAAATGACTCATTTTCGCACATTAGAGGTCAGATCCTCCTTAATGATCCACTGCCTTCCATTAACAAGGTCTATTTTTTGATAATTCAAGAAGAACATCAATGAAAATTTGGAACTATAATGTTACCTGTCATACCTGCTGCTGCTACTATTACTACAGCTGTTGCCATTGCTGATGCTCAACCTGTTCGTCAGAACAAGTCTAACCATCGTAAACCTATATGCTCTCATTGTTCCATACCAGGACATACAGTGGAGAAAGGTTTTAAATTGCATGGATATCCTCCAGGATTTAAGTTTAAAGGCAGGTCTTCCAATTCTTCTAACTCTTCCAATTTTTTTGCTAATCATTCTGCCTCTGCTAACAATGTTGCAGCAGAATCATCAACTAGTTCTTCATTACCTCTAACTCCAGACCAATGTCAACAATTGTTGGCTTTACTCAATACTCAATCCTCAAATTTTTCGTCACACAATGCGAATATGGTAACATCTCCACTTGAACATTTATTTGGTAAGGGTGATTCTGCATATTCACATTCTATTTTTTTGTTGAATACTGTTAAATCTAGGTTGACTCATAATGATGAATGGATCATTGACACTGGTGCTATCGATCATATGGTTCATTCCATATCGTTTTTTGATTCATATAAGCCTATTCATAATTCATTTGTAAAATTGCCAAATGGTTTTTCTGCGCCAGTTACACATATTGGATCCATTTATTTGTTTCCTCAACTCACATTATATAATGTTTTGTGTGTGCCTTCCTTCAATTTTAATCTAATTTCTGTTAGCAAGCTTACTCAATCTTCATCATGTTGTATCACATTCTTTCATGCTTTTTGTTTTCTTTAGGACCCCATCCATTGGAGCATGATTGGGAAGGGTAAAGCTTGTGAAGGGCTTTATATACTGCAGAAACCTGATCCACCTGTGACCTCTCATAAAATTGTGGTTTCTAATTCTGTTTCTAGTTTTCATTCCAGAATTTCTGTTTTAGACATTTGGCATAAGAGATTGGGTCATCCATCTCCATCTCGCATGAAATTGTTATCGTCTTTTGTTCCACAAATTGCTGGTTCTAATTCAATGGTTTGTGATGTATGTCCTCTTGCTAAACACAAGAGATTACCTTTTCCTTTACACAGTAAAAAAAAAACATGTTTTTCTTTTGATATCATACATTGCGATATATGGGGACCATTTCAATCCTCTTCCTTGGATGGTTTTAAATACTTTTTAACAATAGTTGATGATTATACTCGTAGTATTTGGGTTTATTTGTTGAAATCAAAATCTGTTACTCGGATTCTTTTACAACATTTCATAGTTCTGGTTGGCACTCAATTTCATACTAAAATCAATTCTGTGAGAACTGATAATGGTAGTGAATTTGCCATGCCTTCATTCTTTGCTAGCAAAGGTATAATTCATCAACTCTCATGTGTAACCACTCCACAACAGAATTTAGTTGTAGAAAGGAAACATCAACACATTTTAAATGTGGTTCGAGCACTCATGTTTCAATCTCATTTACCTTTGCATTTCTGGTCTGATTCAATTCTTTACTGTTGTTTATTTGATAAATAGAATACCTTCTCCATATTTGCAAGGTAAAAGTCCTCATGAGTTGCTTTTCAATAAGCCTCCTGTTTATGATCATTTGAAGGTTTTTGGATCCTTGTGTTATGCTTCCACTTTATCACATAACATATCCAAGTTTGCTCCTAGAGCTCGTAGATGTATATTTCTTGGATATCCTCTTGCCATCAAGGGTTACAAATTATATGATCTTGATGATCATATTTCTTTTGTTTCCCAGGATGTCACATTTCATGAACATGTATTTCCTTTTCAATTCATCTATTCCAGTTGTTCTTCCAAAACCATTGGTTGATTTTTTTTCTCAGCATTCTGATATTGCATCTCCTTCAATTGATCATTCATCTCATATACCTCTTGAATCTGAACCTCATTTTCAAAATCAGCATTCTGACACAGATCACACATTACCTGTCTCTAATGATCCTCCTCTTAAAAGATCTTCTCGAGCTCATAGGTTACCTGGATATCTGCATGATTTTCATTGCCATATGGCTTCTTCAACAACTTTACCTCCAACATCTTCTAATACGATGGATGGTTCTAAAACAGGTACTTTGTATCCTCTTTCCAATTTTGTTTCTTATTCTCGTCTTACATCTAAACATACAACCTTTATTGTTGCTCTTTCAACATGTTTTGAGCCTAAAACATTCACTCAAGCTGTCAAAATTCCTCATTGGAGGACTGCCATGGCTGAAGAAATTACAGCTTTGGAAACAAACAAAACATGGGTTTTAACAACTCTTCCACCTGGTAAGGCTACAATTGGTTCCAAATGGGTCTATAAGGTGAAGCTTCGTTCTGATGGGACACTTGAACAGTATAAGGCTCGGTTAGTTGCTAAGGGGTTTACACAAAAGGAGGGTATTGATTATTTTGACACTTTTTGTTCTGTTGCTAAGATGGTGACAGTTAAATGTCTTCTTTCCATTGCTACTATTAAAGGTTGGCATCTTATTCAATTAGATGTCAACAATGCCTTTCTTCATGGGGATTTTCTTGAGGAAGTGTATATGGATTTACCTGCTGGTTTTGGTGATCAAGGTTATAAAAGAGTATGTCTGCTAACTAAGTCTTTGTATGGCTTAAAGCAAGCTTCACGCCAATGGTTTGAAAATTTTTCTTCAACCATAGTTTCCCTTGGTTTCCAACAGTCCAAAGCTGATTATTCTCTTTTTACCAAAACTCAAAGTTGCAGTTTCATGTTTTTATTAATATATGTTGATGACATATCGATAGCCAGTAATGAATGGCATTTGTAGACACCTTCAAAGTTTTTCTTTATCAGCAGTTCAAACTTAAAGATCTTGGACCCTTGAAGTATTTTTTGGGACTTGAAGTGGCCCGTAATCAATCTGGGATATCCCTTTTTCAGCGCAAATATGCCTTAGATCTTTTGTCTGATATTGGTTTTCTAGCTTCTAAACCAACCAAAACACCTATGGAGCAACATCTTAAGCTTTCAAAATCTGAAGGTACTCTTCTTGAGGACCCTAAGCTTTATCGAATATTAGTTGGGAGGTTGCTTTATTTGACTATTACTAGACCAGATTTAACTTTTGTTGTGCATCAACTAAGTCAGTTCATGACTGCTCCTCGGATGCCTCATCTCCAAGCAGTTCATCATGTGTTGCAGTATATTAAGAATTCCCCTGGACAAGGTCTTCATTTTTCGTCTTCCTCCACACTTAACTTGACTACCTTTACAAATTCTGATTGGGCTGGTTGTCCAGATACTCGGCGGTCTATTATTGGTTTTTGTATATTTCTTGGTAGCTCGCTTATTTCATGGAAATCCAAGAAGCAAACTGTGGTTTCTAGATCTTCTGTTGAGGTTGAATATCGGGCTCTTGCAAACACCGTTGCTGAGTTGCTTTGGTTCATTTCCTTGCTAAAGGATTTTCATATTTCTCATACTCTTCCTGTGGCTGTTTATTGTGATAACATATATGCTGTTCACATTGCCACCAATCCAGTGTTTCACGAGCGTACAAAATACATCGAGATTGATTGTCATTTTGTGTGTGACAGAGTTCAAGATGGGTTTATTAAACTCTTCCACATCACCGCTTCTCATCAACTTGCTGATTATTTTACTAAACCACTTGGCTTGTCATTGTTCTCTGGTTTTCTTTCCAAGCTTGGCATTCTTGACATTCATGCACCAGCTTAAGGAGGGGCTATTACGAATTACTGTTATGCTGAGTTGCTGAATTGAGTTGTAAAGCGTGTTGTTGAATTGTCCTAAGTTGTAAAGCGTTTTGTTGAGTTGTCCTGAGTTATAAGTTGTAATGGGTTGTAATGGGTTGTAATGAGTTGTAATGAGTTAATGCTGAGTTGTATATGTGTTACGTTACCGAGTTAGGCAGTGCACCAACTCATTTTCATTTTTCGTTTCCTGTATATACGCCTTACAAAAGCTATTGTAAGTCACTCTGTTTTTCCGAAATAACAGAGGAGCTTTGTCTCCTGATTTGGGAATTTTCCGAGCAATTTTATCAAAATATAATAATCAAGAAATAGGAAACTGAAACAGGTAGCTTCATCAATTAAGAAACATACTAAGTACATCGCCTTGATGATGTACTTGTCAGAGTCATCGTCGGCATGTGTTTCCGTTCGATCTGCAATGGAAAGCATGACGTCTATGAAGTCTCCGTGATGCTTAGACTTGTCGAGATTTCTCCTCTACCGATGCTCATTGACCCAGAGTGACATGATGGAGTCTAAACTCCTTGAAGACCCTTTTCAGGGCACTGATGTGCCCCTTCAAATCAAGCCAATCGAGGAATGAAACTGCATCGTGGCTACAAAAAACCCCTGTAACACGAAGAACTCACTAATTTATAGCTTAGCCCTCCTCGCCTCCTCAAGATCTGCAGTGATGTTCGATCCAAAGTACCGCTTCCCTGCAATCATCATCACAATTGTGTTGAAGGTCAAATCCACGAACCATTCCTTCATATCCACTTTCACAGGGAGCTTATTGTTCTCCTCCCACATCTCGTGCAAATGATTAATAGACAGACCGACTTCTGTAGCACGCTAGTGCTTCAGTGATTCCAAACGATGGGACGAAAGAAGTTCGATGGTGGCAAGCTTTCGTAAGTCTCTCCAGAAGATAAGTACGCTTGGACGATTGCAGACTTTTTCAGTGATGTTGAGAATAAGTAAGCTTGGACGATCGTCTTTCTCTGCTTTTGTCCATTATTGCGGGAGAAATTGACTAAAACGATTTCACATTTAAGAATCTTGTGGATTACTTTCAAAATCTGAAAACGTGGTTCAAGTCTTGTTGTACTAATGTCCTTTACGTGTAACCAATCGTTTTCATTGCTAGTTTTGTTATTTAAAAGCTTAAAATTTCAAGAAATTTTCAAACTTATCGGCCACTTTTGTTCTACTTGTAGAATATACGAATAAAGAATAATATTATTATAATTAAATATAAACTATTTATAAAATTACGTAAACGGTAAGTGATTAGAACTCTATAATTTGAGTCTATCTCTAATTTAATTCTTTTTTATTTAATAGATGTAAAAAATGACAAGTTATAACTTTCACTATTTACGTATTTTTTTGTTGTATGAACTCGCGCAATAGCACACATACCTCTAATTACTTGAAGTTATTCCTATTTTTAATTACTTGAAGTAGAAAATAAATGTATTATTGTTGATTAAGGAGAAGAGAATTAAAATGGGGCAATCCAGTGGGACTCTTTGGGAAGGGAGCCTTAGAATATCACAGAAAGATGAAGGAAAAACTGAATTAAATAAAGTGTCCAAATAGACTAACGAGACCCTTCTCTCATCTTTGGAATTATGTGACGTTATTAATGAGACTATGAGAGTCTGTCTTGAATGAACAGAGGCATCAAATCAATCAAACATCAATCCCATAGAAGAAGAACCTCTCTCTCGCGACATGCTATTCATTTCATAACGCACTTAGAAGCCAAAATTGAATTTTTGTCTCTTCTAGTAATTCTAATTTACCTCAAAAGCCTACATAATAACATTCTCCATATGTTTAATGGTTTATAAAAGTTATTCTAAAGTTATATAATTAAATATTATTTATCAGTTTCCTTCGTTTGTGATTTGTTTCTCATAAGATTTTGTTTCCACAATATTTTTGAAGAGCTTTCAGTTCAGTTTCTTCTTTGTTTCTAAATCTAAATTGTTTTCTAAGTCCCCGTTGATGCCCTTGGTTGGAAATTTATATCTCAATAAAAACTAAAAATATTTTTCTTAGGATACACATTTTCAAGAAAGCTTAAAATAAAATCTTAGTAGAGACTTACAAGGAAATTACATAGAAATTTTTAGAAATTTCTAAAGAAAATTTAATGGAACAGTTAGTGCATCTCCAAGAAGATAAATAAAAATTAATAATCAATCTCATTCGTTACCATACAAAATTCCCATGAAAATTTGTCTTGAAGTAAAAGTATGACAACATCAATGATCAAATATTTATTCAAAAAGTTTCCGTATGGTTTTCCTGTCCATTTTGGTTGGAAAATTTTACCTGAAAAATTATATGATTTTCTTGGTAAGAATTTCCAGCTAGAAAAGTGTTTTCCAAAAACATGAGACACTAATAGTCCTTGAAAATGTATTTCTACTAGAAATGTCTTTCCAACATTCCTAGAAAAGGCACTAACAGGGCCTACGAGTTTCCTAATTTTATATTTTTTGCCATTTTTTTTATATGTATTGATCCATTTTAGTTTCCCATTTTGCTTCCCGTTTCCTTTCCTATATTTGCAGCTAATGCACTGAACATCTATTGATCACAACGAGTGCACTAATTGAACACTGAAAACATACAAATAAGGTGAAGAAAAAGCTTAAAAGTTTTATTTTTTTTGGAAGAAAGCAATGAAATGAGGTATCGACCCCCTATCTTCCTTCCTACTTAGTGAGAAGAGGCCCACACAATTTTTTAAATATAATTTTTTTTAAAAAAATAAAATTTTCAAATATATGTAAATCTTATAAAAAGTATTATTTTATATTTTATATTTTAAATTTTTATATTTTAAAATTTCCATTGTTTAATGTAGTTATATTATGCTATATTTGTGTACAATTTTATTTCTCTATTATAATAATATTATATATAATTTAACATAAAATTATATTATATTTTATAATTAAATTTTCTATGTATGATATCGTATTAATATTTTAAATTTTTTAACAAATGTCGTGTATTAATTTAAAAATGTTAAAAATTTGATAACTTTTATAATATTCCTTTAATTTTTTGGCCTTTTAAAAATTTTAATGTTTTTAATTTAAATATAAATCATCTTTAATAATAAAACTATAAATTGTAAGTCAAAAAATTCCAAACCTTATAAGTACAAGTTCACTTGGTTAAAACCAAGGTTTAATGACTTGGAACCAGATACCATCTCAATCCGTAAAATTGCCAAGTCCGATCACCATGTTAGGGTCCCTAACCATGGATCTAGTAACTCGGCGAGGTAATTGTGAATCTAGCACTGTATTAGGGTTCTTGGTCACGGTAATGAAGAAAAGAACTCCCTTTCTTGACCTGTTCTCGGTAGGATTGAAAAGGAGTTTCCTTTTCTTAGTCTTCTACGTAAATAAAATACTTCTCTTATTGTTCTTGGCCAGGAAGGGTTAAACCTTTTTTGCTGCTCACATCTAAGAGGGTAGGAAACCTTTAGAATGGTTGCTGCTGCCCACGTAGGAGAGATTAGGACTTCCTAACCTTCCCTTACTCGGTTAGAGGCTAAAGCTGCCTCTTTTAGCTATGCTACTCAATTAGGGAATCAAGACTTCCCTTTTCTTGCTCGAATTGAAGGGCAATTGTCCCCTCTTGTTGTTGAAAACGTGGAAGAGGCTAAAGTCGCTCATTGAACTCGGAAAATAGTGTTCAAGACCCTCTCCCTTTATCTTGGATAATCTCAATGCAAAGCAGAATTCAAAGAAAGAAGAAATAAAACTCAAATCAAGAGAACCATACCTGGAGCTCATCAAGGAGACCTCCCAACCGTAGAGTTCATCAAGGAGACCTCCCAACCGTAGAGTTCGTCAAGGAGAACTCCAAACCCTGTTTAACCTAATTCAATCCTCCATTTTCTCTATTTCTCTACCCTTTAAATGTAGAACAGAGTAAGTTCAACCCAAGAACGTCTAAACAACAATCAAGAAGAAAACAAACACTAATCTATCACAAATACAAGAAGGTTTCGTCCCACCACACGCTCTTAGAAGAGCTTCAATGACTTCTGGACAGAACAGAAATACAAGAGAAGAAACTAAAACAAAACAGAATAACAAGGAAGAGGTCTGATTCTGGATTGGCTCATGCTGCTGAAGAACTCCTCTATTTATAAGCATTGCAACACTCAATGGCTGCTCCATGCTATGGCTGCTTCACGCAATCCAGTTGACCTTCATGAAGCCACCAGGGGGCCAGCCCCCTTGGACCCCCGTCTTCCTTATTCATTTTACAATTTCTTCACAAATAACCATTGCGATCACAATTTGACCTCATCAGCGTCTAAGCCGGAATCGCTAACTAATTTACTCACTATCGATATTGGCGCTCCTCATAATTGGGGGCCAGAGAATACATTACGTTAACGGTAACTTGTGAGAGGTGGGCATTGACACACTAACATTAAATAAGGTTTGACATCATAAGTGTTTTAGGGCTAAAAATGACAATTATGCCTCTGCGTCCTTGCTCATTACATAATAAACGGAAAATTATACTAAAAGCAATGTAAAATATGAAATTTAAAAGTAATAAACTCAGTGAGTCATTGCCTCCTCCTTTGAGTGACTCGATGTACTATTGAGCCGTCAACACACCATGATTGAAATTTTTCTCAGGTGAGTCATATAACTGATCTAGTAACTCTAGGCAAGACATTTTTCAACCAATTTCAAGCCATGGTTTTGTATGACATAGGGTTTATGTGAGTTGATCCAATAACCTATATTATCCACATCCAAGGCTATTCACTTATACTCAGAATGAGTTTTCAATTCTTTACTTAGAAATTATACTAAAACCTATTGGAAAAATCTTATGAAGTTTCTTGCCAATTTCCTATGAGGCACTTATAAGATTTTAAATTCTATGGAAACCTATTACCAAGAAAAGTACTTCTAGTTTTTCCTACAATACAAATTTCCACCCAAAAGCACTAACACGTACCTACCGGATCCAAGATAACAAGGAAAATTTAATCAAATTTCTTCATGAGAATATTATTCAAACTTCCAATCTTTATTTCACCTTTCTTGACTTAACGGCATGGTATAAGGACATCTCTGTGAAACATATTATTGTAATTCTTTGCATACCTTGTTTAAACTGGAAGTCCGTTGTCAAAACCATAATCATTTTGTTAAAAAATACTTTTGAACTAGACATAAGCTCTTCATTTTGAACAACCTCTAATGTTTTAGTTTTCATTTGCACATCAAGATTGACAGTAGGACCAGAAAACTTTTCCTTGAGACTGATTAATGGGGAAGACATGATACTTTTGAAAAGTAAGTTGGAAAGTTTTGATGATTGAATGAAATGAGATTTTACTGTAGTAAGAAACATGATGCAAATACGAGTGGATCTTGATCAAAAGTAGATTCATAAGGAAAGAATACTAAGGGATTGGGCAAGTTAAATGGTGAGGGGGTGGGGATGACCCTTCATCCCAAGGGGTTTAACAACCCCTGACCCATGAAAACTAGACCCCTTATGTTATATTCTTTATTATTTTAAAAAATTCATTTATATTCTTTAAAAAAGAATTTCTTTTATGTTATATTTTTTATTGCTTAAAAAATTCATTTATATTCTTTAAAAAAGAAAGTTTCTTCCTTGAACAATAGTAATTGGGTCAATAAAATCTTAACTATTGCATATAATTATTGTAATTTTTTTATATGCTATGATTATATTATCATTATCTTAATGATTGGGAAACGGTAGAGATGGTGAGTTAGATTCTAGAACTCTTTAATGCAGTCACTAATATCATTTTTGGGAGTGACAAGCCTACTTCAAATTTATACCTTAGTGAGGTGTATAAAGTAAAATAAATTTTAAATTTTTATTCCACAAATAAATTTGTTTTTATTACAATGAAGAAAAGTAAAATGATTTTTTTTTTTTGAGAAAAATTGGGGTCAATGTAATTTGTTGATGGCTGTTGTTGCAGTTTTGTGTCCAAGGGTCAAATTAAGATTGATTGAAATTTTTTCCAGAGATATATTTTGAGGTGAAGCTAGAATGTAAATAAACTTAGTTTGACAAACTTTATTTGCGGTCAATGATGATTACATAGCAATGTGTAATGTGGAAATTAGTAATGTATAGATTGTTTCAAGTATTAGCTCTATGGGTATTCCCACAAGTCGTATGTCATATTCTTCATCTAGTTCAAGTTGGTCAAAGTTAATAACCAGTAGAAATAATGAATTCACAAAAGTCAAAATGGGAAAATTATCTTGAAGAAGGTGTGTAAAATTTTGAGCAAGCTTCATAATATGATTTTGATGTTTTAGAATGGTGGAAAGTGTATAATTTAAAATTTTGGGTATTATCTAAGATGGCAGTTGACATCCTTGCTATTCTCATATCTATAGACACCTCAAAGTCTACCGTGGTAGAGTAACAAACCCATACAGTCTTGCTTGCCACCAAATATAGTTCAAGCTTTGATTTGTGGCGGTGATTGGATACATACTTTTCACAATGTCAAGAAAGATGAAAAGATGAACTACTTTTGAATAATTATTTATTATGATATTTTTATTGAATTTTTTAGTTTTATTTATTAAACTTTTGTGTGATGATTGCAGCCTAAGAAGAAGCATGTGGAGATAATGCTCTCAATTACTTTTTTTTTCATCTTTTCTAATCTTGAAAATTTTAGTAGTGGAACAGTATTGTGTTATCATATAATACTAAAATTTATTCTTTCTTTTTATAGGTAGAGATTTTGCTCATGTGAACAGGGACTTAGCATAGTGTTTTCTAGCATGATGAGAAAGAGTTAGAGTTTATAAATATATACTGGATTTAATGATTTTTGTTTGGGTGATTGTCAAGATGATATTGATATTTCATTTAAATTTTTTATTTTGATTATTGAATAAGGTTTGTTCATAATATTATGCAATGTTTATTAATAATTTTATGCACATTGTATAGACAATTTTATGCAGGGTTTGTGTTCAGAGGTCATGCCCAGTTTTAAGTAAAATTTATACATATTTTATGTACAATTTATTTAACATGTATTTGATGCAAAATTTTATATGTAGATTAGAGCTTGAACCCGCCTTGAGCTTGAGCACAAACTCAGTTTAAATTCATGTGCTCGAACTTCATTCCAATTTCAGGCTTGGGGAGGGGTTGTGCTCGAACTCGAGTTTGAAGTATTGAAATCAGGACCGACTCGAATATTTACAGGTTTGAGCTCGGCTAGGCACGATGCCACCCCTACTTGCAGTTTTGGATCCAAGGGTCAAATTAAGATTGATTGAAATTTTTTCCGGAGATATATTTTGAGGTGAAGCAAGAGTGTATATAAACTTAGTTTGACAAACTTTATTTGTGGTCTATGATGATTATATAGCAACGTGTAATGTGGAAATTAGTAATGTATAGATTGTTTCAAGTATTAGCTCTATGGGTATTACCACAAGTCGTAGGTCACATTCTTCATCAAGTTCAAGTTGGTCAAAGTTAATAACTAGTGGAAATAATGGATTCACCAAAGTCAAAATTAGAAAACTATCTTGAAGAAGGTGTGTAAATTTGTGAGCAAGCTTCATAATATGATTTTGATCTTTTAGAATGGTGGACAGTGAATAATTAAAATTTTGGGTATTATCTAAGATGGTAGTAGACATCCTTGCAATTCGCATATCTATAGACACCTCAAAGTCTACAGTGGTAGAGTAACAAACCCATACGGTCTTCCTTGCCACCAAATATAGTTCAAGATTTTATTTGTGGCGGAGATTGGATACATGCTTTTCACAATGTCTAGAAAAATCAAAAGGTGTACTTTTGAATAATTATTTATTACGATATTTTTATTGAATTTTTTAATTTTAGTTATTAAAATTTTGTGTGATGATTGCAGCCTAAGAAGAAGCACGTGGAGATAATGCTATCAATTACTTAATTTTTCACCTTTTCTAATCTTGAAAATTTTAGTTGTGGAAGAGTATTTTTTTATCATGTAATAACAAATTTTATTCTTTATTTTCATAGGTAGAGATTTTGCTCAGGTGAATAGGGACTTAGCATCTCTTTTTCTAGCATGATGAGAAAGAGCTGGAGTTTATAAATTTATACTGGATTTAAAGTTTTTTTGTTTGGGAGATTGTAAAGATGATATTGATATTTCATTTAAATTTATATTTTTGATTATTGAATAAGGTTTGTGCATAATATTAAGCAATGTTTATTAAAAAATTTATGCACGTTGTATAGACAATTTTATGCAGGGTTTATATATAGAGATCATGCCCAATTTTAAGTAAACTTTATACATATTTTATGCACAATTTTTTTGACATGTAGTTGATGCAAAATTTTATAAGTAGATTAGAGCTTGAACCCGCCTTGTGCTTGAGCTCAAACTCAGTTAAAATTCTTGGGCTTGAGGATGGGTTTGCTCGAACTCGAGTTTGAAGTATTGAAATCAAGCCCGGCTTGAATATTTACAGGTTTGAGCTCGGCTCGCCTCGATGCCACCCCCAGTTGTAGTTTTGGATCTAAGGGTCAAATTAAGATTGATTGAAATTTTTTCCAGAGAAATATTTTGAGGTGAAGCTAGAATGTATATAAACTTAGTTTGAAAAACTTTATTTGTGGTCTATGGTGACTATATAGCAATGTGTAATGTGGAAATTAGTAATGTATAGATTGTTTCAAGTATTAGCTCTATGGGTATTTCCACAAGTCGTAGGTCACATTCTTCATCAAGTTCAAGTTGGTCAAAGTTAATAATCAGTGGAAATAATGGATTCACTAAAGTCAAAATTGGAAAATTATCTTGAAGAAGGTATTTAAATTTGTGAGCAAGCTTCATAATATGATTTTGATACTTAGAATGGAGGGAAGTGAATAATTTAAAATTTTGAGTATTATCTAAGATGGCAGTGGACATCCTTGCAATTCTCATATCTATACACACCTCAAAGATTTCCGTGGTAGAGTAACAAACCCATACGGTCTTCCTTGCCACTAAATATAGTTAAAGCTTTGATTTGTGGCGGTGATTGGATACATGCTTTTCACAATGTCAAGAAAAATCAAAAGGCGAACTACTTTTGAATAAGTATTTATTAAGATATTTTTATTGAATTTTTTAATTTTATTTATCAAAAATTTGTGTGATGATTGCAGCCTAAGAAGAAGCATGAGGAGATTATGCTATCAATTACTTTATTATTCATCTTTTCTAATCTTGAAAATTTTAGTAGTGGAAGAGTATTTTTTTATCATATAATAGTAAATTTTATTCTTTCTTTTCATAGGTAGAGATTTTGCTCATGTGAACAAGGACTTAGCATATTGTTTTCTAGCATGATGAGAAAGAGCTGGAGTTTATAAAGTTATATTGGATTTAAAGTTTTATGTTTGGGTGATTGTAAAGATGATATTGATTTTTCATTTAAATTTTTTATTTTGATTCTTGAATAAGGTTGGTGCATAATATTCTGCAATGTTTATTAATAATTTTTTGCACATTGTATAGACAATTTTATGCAGGGTTTATGTACAGAGGCCATGCCCAGTTTTAAGTAACATGTATACATATATTATGTACAATTTATTTGACATGTATTTGATTCAAAATTTTATATGTAGATTAGAGCTTGAACCTGCCCTCAGCTTGAGCTCAAACTCAGTTAAAATTCTTGGGCTCGAGCTTGATTCCAATTTTAGGCATGAGGATGGGTATTGCTCGAACTCAAGTTTGAAGTATTGAAATCAAGCCTTGCTCGAATATTTAAAAGTTTGAGCGCAGCTCGGCTCGATGCCACCCCTAATGGCAGTTTTGGGTCCAAGGGTCAAATTAAGATTGATTGAATTTTTTTCCAGACATATATTTTGAGGTGAAGAAAGAATGTATATAAACTTAGTTTGACCAACTTTATTTGTGGTCTATGATGATTATATAGCAATGTGTAATGTAGAAATTAGTAATGTATAGATTGTTTCAAGTATTAGCTCTATGGGTATTTCCACAAGTCGTAGGTCACATTCTTCATCAAGTTCAAGTTGGTCAAAGTTAATAACCAGTGGAAAAAATGGATTCACCAAAGTCAAAATTGGTAAATTACAGTGAAGAAGGTGTGTAAATTTTTGAACAAGCTTCATAATATGATTTCAATCATTTAGAATGGTGGAAAGTGAATAATTTAAAATTATGGGTATTATCTAAGATGGTAGTTGACATCTTTGCGATTCTCATATCTATAGACACCTCAAAGTCTACCGTGGTAGAGTAACAAACCCATACGGTCTTCCTTGTCACCAAATATAGTTCAAGCTTTTATTTGTGGCGGTGATTTGATACATGCTTTTCACAATGTCAAGAAAGATCAAAACGTGAACTACTTTTGAATAATTATTTATTATGATATTTTTATTGAATTTTTTAGTTTTATTTATTAAATTTTTGTGTGATGATTGCAGCCTAAGAAAAAGCATGTGGAGATAATGCTCTCAATTACTTATTTTTTCATCTTTTCTAATCTTGAAAATTTTAGTAGTGGAACAGTATTTTGTTATCAAATAATAATAAATTTTATTCTTTATTTCCATAGGTAGGGATTTTGCTAATGTGAACAAGGACTTAGCATAGTGTTTTCTAGCATGATGAGAAAGGGCTGGAGTTTATAACTTTATACTGGATTTAAAGTTTTTTGTTTGGGTGATGGTATAGATGATATTGATATTTCATTTAAATTTGTTATTTTGATTATTGAATAAGGTTTGTGCATAATATTATGCAATGTTTATTAATAATTTTATGCACATTGTATAGACAATTTTATGCAAGGTTTATGTACAGAGGTCATGCCCAGTTTTAAGTAAAATTTATACATATTTTATGTACAATTTATTTGACATGTATTTGATGCAAAATTTTATATGTAGATTTGAGCTTGAACCCGCCTTGAGCTTGAGCTCAAACTCAGTTAAAATTCTTGGGCTCGAGCTTGATTCCAATTTTAGGCTTGAGGATGGGTTTTGCTTGAACTTGAGTTTGAAGTATTGAAATCAAGCCCCCCTCGAATATTTACAAGTTTGAGCTAGGCTCGGCACGATGCCACCCCTAGTTGTAGTTTTGGGTCCAATGGTCAAATTAAGATTGATTGAATTTTTTTCCAGAGATATATTTTGAGGTGAACCAAGAATGTATATAAACTTAGTTTGACAAACTTTCTTTGTGGTCTATGATGTCTATGATGATTATATAGCAATGTGTAATGTGGAAATTAGTAATGTATAGATTGTTTCAAGTATTAGCTCTATGGGTATTTCAACAAGTCGTAGGTCACATTCTTCATCAAGTTCAAGTTGGTCAAAGTTAATAACCAGTGGAAATAATGGATTCACCAAAGTCAAAATTGGAAAATTATCTTGAAGAAGGTGTGTAAATTTGTGAGCAAGCTTCATAATATGATTTTGATGTTTTAGAATGGTGGAAAGTGAATAATTTAAAATTTTTAGTATTATCTAAGATGGCAGTAGACATCTTTGCAATTCTCATATCTATAAACACCTCAAAGTCTACCGTGGTAGAGTAACTAACCCATACGGTCTTCATTGCCACCAAATATAGTTGAAGCTTTGATTTGTGGCGGTGATTGGATACATGCTTTTCACAATGTCAAGAAAAATCAAAATGTGAAGTACTTTTGAATAATTATTTATAATGATATTTTAATAGAATATCTTAGTTTTACTTATTAAAATTTTATGTGATGATTGCACCATAAGAAGAAGCATGTGGAGATAATGCTATTAATTACTTAATTTTTCATCTTTTCTAATCTTGAAAATATTAATAGTGGAAGAGTAGTTTTTTATCATATAATAATAAATTTTATTATTACTTTTCATAGGGAGAGATTTTGCTCATGTGAAAAGGGACTTGGCATATTGTTTTCTAGCATGATGCGAAAGAGCTGGAGTTTATAAACTTATATTGGATTTAAATTTTTTGTTTGGGTGATTTTAAAGATGATATTGATATTTCATTTAAATTTTTTATTTTCAATATTGAATATGGTTTGTGCATAACATTATGCAATGTTTATTAATAATTTGATGCGCATTGTAGAGACAATTTTATGCAAAGTTTATGTACACAGGTCATGCCCAATTTTAAGTAAAATTTATACATATTTTATGTACAATTTATTTGACGTGTATTTGATACAAAATTTTGTATGTAGATTAGAGCTTGAACCCGCCTTGAGTTTGAGGTTAAACTCGCTTAAAATTCATGGGCTCGAGCTTGATTCCAATTTTAGGCTGAGGATGGGTTTTGCTCGAACTCGAGTTTGAAGTATTGAAATCAAGCCCAACTCGAATATTTACAGGTCTGAGCTCGGTTCGGGTCGATGCCACCCCTAGTTGCAGTTTTCGGTCGAAAGGTCAAATTAAGATTGATTGATTTTTTATCCAGAGTTATATTTTGAGGTGAAGCTAGAATGTATATAAACTTAGTTTGACAAACTTTTTTTGTGGTATATGATGATTATATAGCAATGTGTAATGTGGAAATTAGTAATGTATAGATTGTTTCAAGTATTAGCTCTATGGGTATTTCCAGAAGTCGTAGGTCACATTCTTCATCAAGTTCAAATTGGACAAAGTTAATAACCAGTGGAAATAATGAATTTGCCAAAGTCAAAATTGGAAAATTATCTTGAAGAAGGTGTGTAAATTTGTGAACAAGCTTCATAATATGATTTTGATGTTTTAAAAATGTGGAAAGTGAATAATTTAAAATTTTAGGTCTTATCTAAGATGGTAGTAGACATCCTTGCAATGCTCATATCTATAGACCCCTCAAAGTCTACCGTGGTAGAGTAACAAACCCATACAGTCTTCCTTGCCACCAAATATAGTTCAACCTTTGATTTGTGTTGGTGATTTGATACATGCTTTTCACAATGTCAAGAAAAATCAAAAGGTTAACTACTTTTGAATAATTTTTTTTATGATATTGTTTTTGAATTTTTTAGTTTTACTTTTTAAAATTTTGTGTGATGATTGTAGCCTAAGAAGAAACATGTGGAGGTAATGTTATCAATTACTTAATTTTTCATCTTTTCTGATCTTGAAAATTTTAGTAGTGGAAGAGTATTTTTTATCATATAATAATAAATTTTATTCTTTTTATAGGTAGAGATTTGTTCATGTGAACAGGGACTTAGGATATTATTTTCTAGCATGATGAGAAAGAGCTGGAGTTTATAAATTTATACTGGATTTAAAGTTTTTTGTTTGGATGATTGTAAAGATGATATTGATATTTCATTTAAATTTGTTATTTTTATTATTGAATAATGTTTGTGCATAATATTATGCAATGATTATTAATAATATTATGCACATTGTATAGACAATTTTATGCAGGGTTTATGTACAGAGGTCATGCCCCGTTTTAAGTAAAATTTATACATATTTTATGTACAATTTATTTGACATGTATTTGATGTAAAATTTTATATGTTGATTAGAGCATGAACCTGCCTTGAGCTTGAGCTCAAACTTAGTTAAAATTCTTGGGCTCGAGCTTGATTCCAATTTTAGGCTTGAGGATGGGTTTTGCTCGAACATGAGTTCGAAGTGTGGAAATCAAGCCCGACTCGAATATTTACAGGTTTGAGCTCGGATCGGCTCGATGTCACCCCTAGTTGCAGTTTTGGGTCCAAGGGTCAAATTAAGATTGATTGAAATTTTTTCCAGAGATATATTTTGAGATGAAGCTAGAATGCATGTAAACCTAGTTTGACAAACTTTATTTGTGGTCTATGATGATTATATAGCAATGTGTAATGTGTGGAAATTAGTAACATATAGCTTGTTTCAAGTATTTGCTCTATGGGTATTTTTACAAGTTGTAAGTCACATTCTTCATCAAGTTCAAGTTAGTCAAAGTTAATAACCAATGGAAATAATGAATTCACCAAAGTCAAAATTGGAAAATTATCTTGAAGAAGGTGTGTAAATTTGTGAGCAAGCTTCATAATATGATTTTGTTGTTTTAGAAATGTGGAAAGTGAATAATTTAAAATTTTAGGTATTAAAAAAGATGGTTGTAGATATCCTTGCAACTCTCATATCTATAGACACCTCAAAGTCTACCGTGGTAGAGTAACAAACTCATACGGTCTTCCTTGCCATCAAATATAGTTCAACCTTTGATTTGTGGTGTTTATTGGATACATGCTTTTCACAATGTCATGAAAAAACATATGGTGAACTACTTTTGAAAAAAAATTATTATGATATTTTTTTTGAATTTTTTAGTGTTACTTATTAAAATTTTGTGTGATGATTGCAGCCTAAGAAGAAGCACGTGGAGATAAAGCTATCAATTACTTAATATTTAATCTTTTCTAATTTTGAAAATTTTAGTAGTGGAAGAGTATTTCTTTTATCATATAATAATAAATTTTATTCTTTCTTTTCATAGATAGAGATTTGTTCATGTGAACAGGGACTTTGCATATTGATTTCTAGCATGATGAGAATGAGCTGGAGTTTATAAATTTATACTAGATTTAAAGTTTTTGTTTGGGTGATTTTAAAGATGATATTGATATTTCATTTAAATTTTTTATTTTGATTATTGTATAAGGTTTGTGCATAAGATTATGCAATGTTTTTTAATAAATTTATGCACATTATATAGATTTTTTTTATGCAGGGTTTATGTATAGAGGTCATGCCCAGTTTAAGTAAAATTTAAACATATTTTATGTACAATTTATTTGGCATGTATTTGATGCAAAATTTTATATGTAGATTAGAGTTTGAACCCGCCTTGAGTTTGAGTTCAAACTCAGTTAAAATTCTTGGGCTCGAGCTTGATTCCAATTTTAGGCTTGAGGACGGGTTTTATTCCAAACTCGAGTATGAAGTCTTGAAATCAAGCCTGACTCGAATATTTACAGGTTTGAGCTCGGCTCGGCTTGATGCCACCCCTTGTTGCAGTTTTGGGCCCATGGGTCAAATTAAGATTGATAGAAATTTTTTCAAGGGATATATTTTGAGGTGAAGCTAGAATGTATATAAACTTTGTGTGGCAAACTTTATTTGTGGTCTATGATGATTATATAGCAATGTGTAATGTGGAAATTAGTAATGTATAGATTGTTTCAAGTTTTAGCTCAATGGGTATTTCCACAAGTCGTAGGTCACATTCTTCATCAAGTTCAAGTTGGTCAAAGTTAATAACCAGTGGAAATAATGAATTCACCAAAGTCAAAATTAGAAAATTATCTTGAAGAAGGTGTGTAAATTTGTGAGCAAGCTTCATAATATGATTTTGATGTTTTAGAAAGGAGGAAAATGAATAATTTAAAATTTTGGGTATTATCTAAGATGGCAGTAGACATCTTTGCAATTCTCATATCTATAGACACCTCAAAGTCTACCGTGGTAGAGTAACAAATCCATAAGGTCTTCCTTGCCACCAAATATAGTTCAAGCTTTGCTTTGTGGCGGTGATTGGATACATGCTTTTCACAATCTCAAGAAAAATCAAAAGGTGAACTACTTTTGAATAATTATTTATTATGATATTTTTATTGAATTTTTTATTTTTCTTATTAAAATTTTGTGTGATGATTAAAGCCTAAGAAGAAGCATGTGGAGATAATGCTATCAATTACTTAATTTTTCATCTTTTCTAATCTTGAAAATTTTAGTAGTGGAAGAGTATTTTTTTATCATATAATAATAAATTTTATTCTTTCTTTTCATTGGTAGAGATTTTGCTCATGTGAACAGGGACTTATCATATAGTTTTCTAGCATGACAAGAAAGAGCTGGAGTTTATAAATTTATACTGGATTTAAAGTTTTTTTTAGGTGAGATTAAAGATGATATTGATATTTCATTTAAATTTTTTATTTTGATTAATTAATAAGGTTTGTGCATAACATTATGCAAAGTTTATTAATAACTTTATGCACATTGTATAGACAATTTTATGCAAGGTTTATGCACAGAGGTCATACCCAGTTTTATGTAAGATTTGTACATTTTTTATGTACAATTTATTTAACATGTATTTGATGCAAAATTTTCTATGTTGATGAGAGTTTGTGTTACGGTCCCGGATCTGACACGTGGATTCTTAGGGAGGATCTGCAATCTGCCACGGGTTACAGGTCTTCCAAGCATTACCATAGGGGTAGTAGGAAGACATGGGGAAGACGTCAACGAAGATCATGCCTAAGGGAAGCTTGAAAACCCTAGAGCTCGTTGAGGAGAACTCTAAGCCTCTTTATGCTAGATTTAACCTAATTTTTAATACTTCAATGCTTCTATTTCTCATTAGTCTTACCCCTTAAATAGGGTTCACCCGGTTAGGGTTTACAATAAAATATTCCAAAAATACCCTATGACCTAAAACTGAAATAAAATAAAGTAAATTAAAGAAAACACTAAAATAATAATGTTATTGCGTGCATAACAACTTGAACCTGCCTTTAGCTTGAGCTCAAACTTAGTTAAAATTGTTGGGCTCGAGCTTGATTCCAATTTTAGGCTTGAAGATGGGTTTTGCTTGAACTCTAGTTTGAAATGTGGAAATCAAGCCTGGCTCGAATATTTACAAGTTTGAGCTCGGCTCGGCTTGATGCCACCCTTAGTTGCAGTTTTGGGTCCAAGGGTCAAATTAAGATTGATTGAATTTTTTTCCAGAGATATCTTTTGAGGTGAAGCTAGAATGTATATAAATTTAGTTTGACAAACTTTATTTGTGGTCTATGATGATTATATAGCAATGTGTAATGTGGAAATTAGAAATGTTTTGATTGTTTCAAGTATTACCTCTATGGGTATTTCCACAAGTCGAAGGTCACATTATTCATCAAGTTCAAGTTGGTCAAAGTTAATAACCAGTGGAAATATTGAATTCACAAAAGTCAAAATTGGAAAATTATCTAGAAGAATGTGTGTAAATTTATGAGCAAGCTTCATAATATGATTTTGATGTTTTAGAATGGTGGAAATGCAATAATTTAAAATTTTGGGTATTATCTAAGATGGCAGTGGACACCTCAAAGTCTATAGACACAAAGTCTACCGTGGAAGAGTAACAAACCCATACGGTCTTCCTTGCCACCAAATATAGTTCATGCTTTGATTTGTGGTGGTGATTTGATACATGCTTTTCACAATGTCAAGAAAAATCAAATGGTGAACTACTTTTGAATAATTATTTATTATGATATTCTTATTGAATTTTTTAGTTTTACTTATTAAAATTTTGTGTGATGATTGCAGCTTAAGAAGAAGCATGTGGAGATAATGCTATCAATTACTTAATTTTTCATCTTTTCTATTCTTGAAAATTTTAATAGTGGAAGACTATTTTTTATCATATAATAATAAATTTTATTCTTTCTTTTCTTAGGTAGAGATTTTGCTCATGTGAACAGGGAGTTAGCATATTGTTTTCTAGCATGATGAGAAAGAGTTGGAGTTTATAAATTTATACTGGATTAAAAGTAATTGTTTGGGTGATTGTAAAAATGATATTGATATTTCATTTAAATTTTTTATTTTGATTATTGAATAAGGTTTGTGCATAATATTATGCAATATTTTTTAATAATTTTATGCACATTGTATAGACTATTTTATGCAGGGTTTACGTACAGTGGTCATGCCCAGTTTTAAGTAAAATTTATACATATTTTATGTACAATTTACATGACATGTATTTGATGCAAAATTTTATATGTAGATTAGAGCTTAAACCTGCCTTGAGCATGAGCGCAAACTGAGTTAAAATTCTTGGGCTCGACCTTGATTCCAATTTTTGGCTTGAGGATGGGTTTTGCTCGAACTTGATTTTGAAGTGTTGAAATCAAGCCCGACTCGAATATTTATAGGTTTGAGCTCGACTCAGCTCGATGCCACCCCTAATTGCAGTTTTGGGTCCAAGGGTCAAACTAAGATTGATTGAAATTGTCCAGTGATATATTTTGAGGTGATGTTGGAATGTATATGAACTTTGTTTGACAAACTTTATTTGTGGTCTATGATGATTATATAGCAATGTGTAATGTGGAAATTAGTAATGTATAGATTGTTTCATGTATTAGCTCTATGGGTATTTCCACAAGTCGTAGGTCACATTCTTCATCAAGTTCAAGTTGGCCAAATTTAATAACCAATGGAAAAAATGAATTCACCAGTGTCAAAATTGGAAAATTATCTTGAACAAGGTGTGTATATTTGTGTGCAAGCTTCATAATATGATTTAGATGATTTAGAATGGTGGAAAGTGAATAATTTAAAATTTTGGGTATTACCTAAGATGGCTGTAGACATCCTTGCAATTCTCATATTTAAAGACACCTCAAAGTCTACCGTGGAAGAGTATATAACCCATACGGTCTTCCTTGCCACCAAATTATAGTTAAACCTTTGATTTGTGGCGGTGATTGGATACATGCTTTTCACAATGTCAAGAAAAATCAAAAGGTGAACTACTTTTGTATAATTATTTATAATGATATTTTTATTGAATTTTTTAGTTTTACTTATTAAAATTTTGTGTGATGGTTGCAGCCTAAGAAGAAGCATATGGAGATAATGCTATCAATTACTTAATTTTTCATCTTTTAAAATCTTAAAATTTTTACTAGTGGAAGAGTATTTTTTGTCATATAATAATAAATTTTATTCTTTCATTCCATAGGTAGAGATTTTCCTCATGTGAATAGGGACATAGCATATTGTTTTCTAGCATGATGAGAAAGAGCTGGAGTTTATAAATTTATACTAGATTTAAAGTTTTTTGTTTGGGTGATTGTAAAGATAATATTGACATTTCATTTAATTTTTTTATTTTGATTATTGAATAAGTTTTGTGCATAATATTATGCAATGTTTATTTATAATTTTTTGCACATTGTATAGACAACTTTATGTAGGATATATGTATAGAGATCATGCCCAGTTTTATGTAAAATTTATACATATATATGTACAGTTTAATTGAAATGTATTTGATGCAAAAATTTATATGTAGATTAGATCTTGAACCCGCCTTGAGCTTGAGCTCAAACTCTTTCAAAATTCTTTGGCTCGTGCTTGATCCCAATTTTAGGCTTTAGGATGGGTTTTGCTCGAACTCGAGTTTGCAGTGTTGAAATCAAGACTCGAATATTTACAGGTTTGAGCTCTACTCGGCTCGATGCCACCCCTAATTGCAGTTTTCAGTCCAAGGGTCAAATTAAGATTGATTGAAATTTTTTCCAAAGATATATTTTGAGGTGAAGCAAGAATGTATATAAACTTAGTTTGATAAACTTTATTTGTGGTCTATGATAAGTATATAGCAATGTGTAATGTGGAAGTTAGTAATGCATAGATTGTTTCAGTATTAGCTCTATGGGTATTTCCGCAAGTCCTAGGGCATATTCTTCATCAAGTTCAAGTTGGTCAAAGTTAATAACCAGTGGAAATAATGAATTCACCGATGTCAAAATTGAAAAATGATCTTGATGAAGGTGTGTAAATTTGTGGGCAAGCTTCATAATATGATTTTGATGTTTTAGAATGGTGGAAAGTGAATAATTTAAAATTTTGGGTATTATCTAAGATGGCAGTAGACATCTTTGCAATTCTCATATCTATGGACACCTCAAAATCTAAAGTGGTAGAGTAACAAACCCATATGGTCTTTCTTGCCACCAAATATAGTTCAAGCTTTGATTTGTGGCGGTGATTGGATACATGCTTTTCACAATGTCAAGAAAAATCAAAAGGTGGACTACTTTTGAATAACTATTTATTATCATAATTTTATTGATTTTTTTAGTTTTACGTATTAAAATTTTGTGTGCTGATTGCAGCCTAAGAAGATGCCTGTGGAGATAATGCTATCAATTACTTAATTTTTCATCTTTTCTAATGTTGAAAATTTTAGTAGAGGAAGAGTATTTTTTTATCATATAATAATAAATTTTATTCTTTCTTTTCATAGTTAGAGATTTTGCTCATGTGAACAGAAACTTAGCATATTGTTTTCTAGCATGATGAGAAACAGCTAGAGTTTATAAATTTATACTGGATTTAAACTTTTTGTTTGGGTGATTGTAAAGAAGATATCGATATTTCATTTAAAATTTTTATTTTGATTATTGAATAAGGTTTGTGCATAATATTATGCAATGTTATTAATAATTTTATGCAAATTGTTCAGATATTTTAATGAAGGGTTTATGTACAGAGGTCATGCCCAGTTTTATATAAAAATTATACATATTTTTGTACAATTTATTTGACATGTATTTGATTCAAAATTTTATATGTAGATTAGAGCTTGAACCCGCCTAGAGCTTGAGCTCAAACTCAGTTAAAATTCTTGGGCTCGAGCTTGATTTCAATTTTAGGGTTGAGGATGGGTTTTGGTTGAACTCGAGTTTGAAGTATTAAAATCAAGCCCAGCTCAAATATTTACAGGTTTCAGCTCGGCTCGGTTCGATGCCACCCCTAGTTGCAGTTTTGGGTCCAAGGGTCAAATTAAGATTGATTGAAATTTTTTCCAGAGATATATTTTGAGGTGAAGCTAGAAAGTATATAAACTTAGTTTGACAAAATTTATTTGTGGACTATGATGATCATATAGCAATGTGTAATGTGGAAATTAGTAATGTATAGATTGTTTCAAGTATTAGCTCTATGGGTATTTCCACAAGTCGTAGGTCACATTCTTCATCAAGTTGAAGTTGGTCAAATTTAATAACCAGTAGATATACTAAATTCACCAATGTCAAAATTGAAAAATTATCTTGAAGAAGGTGTGTAAATTTGTGAGCAAGCTTCATAATATGATTTTGATGTTTTAGAATGGTGCAAAGTGAATAATAACATTTTGGGTATTATCTAAGATGGTAGTAGACATCCTTGCAATTCTCATATCTATAGACACCTCAAAGTCTACCGTGGTAGAGTAACAAACCCATACGGTCTTCCTTGCCACCTAATATAGTTCAAGCTTTGATTTGTGGCGGTGATTGGATACATGCTTTTCACAATATCAAGAAAAATCAAAAGGTGAACTACTTTTGAATAATTATTTATTATGATTTTTTTATTGATTTTTTTAGGTTTACTTCTTAAAATTTAGTGTGATGATTGCAGCCTAAGAAGAAGCATGTGGAGATAATGCTATCAATTACTAAATTTTTCATCTTTTCTAATCTTGAAAATTTTAGTAGTGGAAGAGTATTTTTTTTATCACATAATAATAAATTTTATTCCTTCTTTCCATAGGTAGAGATTTTGCTCAAGTGAATAGGGACTTAGCATATTGTTTTCTAGTATGATGAGAAAGAGCTGGTGTTTATAATTTTATACTGGATTAAAAGTTTTTTGTTTGGGTTATTGTAAAGATGATATTGATATTTCATTTAAATTTTTTATTTTGATTATTGAATAAGGTTTGTGCATAATATTATACAATGTTTATTAATAATTTTATGCACATTCTATAGACAATTTTATGCAGGGTTTATGTACAGAGTTCATGCCCAGTTTTAAGTAAAATTTGTACATATATTATGTACAATTTATTTGACATGTATTTGATGCAAAATTTTGTATGTAGATTAGAGCTTGAACCCGCCTTGAGCTTGAGCACAAACTCAGTTAAAATTCTTTGGTTCGTGCTTGATTCCAATTTTAGGCTTGAGGATGGGTTTTGCTCGAACTCGAGTTTGAAGTGTTGAAATCAAGCCTGGCTCGAATATTTACAGGTTTGAGCTCGACTCGAATCGATACCACCCCTAGTTGCAGTTTTGGGTACAAGGGTCAAATTAAGATTGATTAAAATTTTTTCCAAAGATATATTTTGAGGTGAAGTTAGAATATATATAAACTTAGTTTGACAAACTTTATTTGTGGACTATGATGATTATATAGCAATGTGTAATGTGGAAATTACTAATGTATAGATTGTTTCAAGTATTAGCACTACAGGTATTTCCACAAGTTGTAGGTCACATTCTTCGTCAAGTTCAAGTTCATCAAAGTTAACAACTAGTAGAAATAATGAATTCACTAAAGTCAAAATTGGAAAATTATCTTGAAGAAGGTGTGTAAATTTGTGAGCAAGCTTCATAATATGATTTTGATGTTTTAGAATGGTGTAAAGTGAATAATTTAAAATTTTGGGTATTATCTAAGATGGCAGTAGACATCCTTGCAATTCTCATATCTATAGACACCTCAATGTCTACCGTGGTAGAGTAACAAACCTATACGGTCTTCCTTGCCACCAAATATAGTTCAAGCTTTGATTTTTGGTGATGATCTGATACATGCTTTTCACAATGTCAAGAAAAATCAAAAGGGTAACTACTTTTGAGTAAGTATTTATTATGATATTTTTATTGAATTTTTTAGGTTTACTGATTAAAATTTTGTGTGATGATTAAAGCTTAAGAAGAAGCATGTGGAGATAATGCTATCAATTACTTAATTTTTCATCTTTTCTAATCTTGAAAATTTTAGTAGTGGAATAGTATTTCTTTTATCATATAATAAAAAATTTTATTCTTTCTTTTCATAGGTAGAGATTTTCCTCTTGTGAACAGGGACATAGCATATTGTTTTCTAGCATGATGAGAAAGAGCTGGAGTTTATAAATTGATACTGGATTTAAAGTTTTTTGTTTGGGTGATTGTAAAGTTGATATTCATATTTCATTTAAATTTCTAATTTTGATTATTGAATAAGGTTTGTGCATAATATTATCCAATGTATATTAATAATTTTATGCACATAGTATAGACAATTTTATGCAGGGTTTATGTACAAAGGTCATGCCCAGTTTTAAGTAAAATATATACATATATTATGTAAAATTTATTTGACATGTATTTGGTGCAAAATTTTATATGTAGAATAGAGCTTGAACCCGCCTTGAGCTTGAGCTCAAACTCAGTTAAAATTCTATGCCACATGCTTGGTTCCAATTTTAGGTATGAGGATGGGTTTTGCTCGAATTCGAGTTTGAAGTGTTGAAATCAAGCCTGGCTCAAATATTTACAGGTTTGAGCTCGGCTCGGCTCGATGCCACCCCTAGTTGCAGTTTTTCGTCCAAGGGTCAAATTAAGATTGGTTGAATTTTTTTCCAGAGATATATTTTGAGGTGAAGTTAGAATGTATATAAACTTAGTTTGACAAACTTTATTTGTGGTCTATGATGATTATATAACAATGTGTAATGTGGAAATTAGTAATGTATAGATTGTTTCAAGTATTAGCTTTATGGTTTTTCCACAAGTCCTAGGGCACATTCTTCATCAAGTTCAAGTTGGTCAAAGTTAATAACCAGTGGAAATAATGAATTCACCAAAGTCAAAATTGGAAAATTATCTTGATGAAGGTGTGTAAATTTGTGAGCAAGCTTCATAATATGATTTTGATGTTTTAGAATGGTGGAAAGTGAATAATTTAAAATTTTGGGTATTATCTAAGATGGCAGTAGACATCCTTGCAATTCTCATATCTATAGACACCTCAAAATCTACCGTGGTAGAGTAACAAACCCATACTATCTTCCTTGCCACCAAATATAGTTCAAGCTTTCATTTGTGGCGGTGATTGGATACATGTTTTTCATAATATCAAGAAAAATCAAAAGGTGATCTACTTTTTAATAACTATTTATTATAATAATTTTATTGATTTTTTAAATTTTAATTATTAAAATTTTGTTTGATGATTACAGCCTAAGAAGAAGCATGTGGAGATAATGCTATCAATTACTTAACTTTTCATCTTTTCTAATCTTTAAAATTTTAGTAGTAGAAGAGTATTTTTTATCATATAATAATAAATTTTATTCTTTCTTTTCATAGCTAGATATTTTGCTGTGAACAGAAACTTAGCATATTTTTTTGTAGCATGATGAGAAAGAGCATGAGGTTATAAATTTATACTGGATTTTAAATTTTTTTTTGGATGATTGTAAAGAAGATATTGATTTTTAATTTAATTTTTTTATTTTGATTATTGAATAACGTTTGGGCATAATATTAAGCAATGTTTATTAATAATTTTATGGACATTGTACAGACAATTTAATGAAAGGTTTGTGTACAGAGGTCATGCCCAATTTTAAATAAAATTTATACATATTTTATGTACAATTTATTTGACATGTATTTGATGCAAAATTTTATATGTAGATTAGAGCTTGAACCCGCCTTGAGCTTGAGCTCTAACGCAGTTGATATTCTTGGGCTCGACCTTGATTCCAATTTTAGGCTTGAGGATGCGATTTGCTTGAACTCGAGTTTGAAGTATTGAAATCAAGTCCGGCTCGAATGTTTACAGGTTTGAGCTGGGCTCGGCTCAATGCCACCCCTAGTTGCAAAGGATCAAATTAAGATTGATTGAAAATTTTTCCAGAGATATATTTTGAGGTGAAGCTAGAATGTATATAAACTTAGTTTGACAAACTTTATTTGTGGTCTATGATGATTATATAGCAATGTGTAATGTGGAAATTAGTAATGTATAGATTGTTTCAAGTATTCGCTCTATGGGTATTTCCACAAGTCGTAGGTCACATTCTTCTTCGAGTTCAAGTTGGTCAAAGTTAATAACCAGTGGAAATAATGAATTCACCAAAGTCAAAATTGGAAAATTATCTTGAAGAAGGTGTGTAAATTTTTTAGAAAGCTTCATAATATAATTTTGATGTTTTAGAATTGTGGAAATTGAATAATTTAAAATTTTGGGTATCATCTAAGATGGGTGTAGACATCCTTGCATTTCTCATATCTATAGACACCTCAAAATCTACCGTGGTAGAGTAACAAACCCTTACGGTCTTCGTTGCCACCAAATATAGTTCAAGCTTTGATTTGTGGCGGTGATTGGATACAAGCTTTTCACAATGTCAAGAAAATTCAAAAGGTGAACTACTTTTGAATAATTATTTATTATGATATTTTTATTGAATTTTTTAGTTTTACTTATTAAAATTTTGTGTGATGATTTCAGCCTAAGAAGAAGCATGTGGAGATAATGCTATCAATTTCTTACTTTTTCTTTCTTTCTAATCTTGAAAATTTAGTAGTGGAAGATATTTTTTTTATCATATAATAATAAATTTTATTCTTTCTTTTCATAGGTAGAGATTTTGCTCATGTGAACAGGGACTTAGCATATTGTTTTCTAGCATGATGAGAAAGAGTTGGAGTTTATAAATTTATACTGGATTTAAAGTTTTTGTTTGGGTGATTGTAAAGATGATATTGATATTTCATTTAAATTTTTTATTTTGATTATTGAATAAGGTTTGTGCATAATATTATGCAATGTTTCGTAATAATTTTGTGCAAATTGTATAGACAAATTTATGCAAGGTTTATGTACAGTGGTCATGCCCAGTTTTAAGTAAAATTTATACATATTTTATGTACAATTTATTTGACATGACATGTATTTGATGCAAAATTTATATTTAGATTAGATCTTGAACCCGCCTTGAGCTTGAGCTCAAACTCAATTAAAATTCTTGGGCTTGAGCTTGATTCCAATTTTAGGCTTGAGGATGGGTTTTGGTCGAACTCGAGTTTGAAGTATTGAAATCAAGCCCGGCTCGAATATTTACAGGTTTGAGCTCGGCTCGGCTTGATGCCACCCCTAGGTTAATCATAAAGGTATAAGAATGATATGAGTTGCTCACAGTAGCGAGAAGTGATGCTTTTTTTTTAAATCTATTGCCACTTCTATCGTTATTTATTTCCTATGAAAATTGATACAATGAATTTTTATTGCCCCTCACTTTAATCATGTTTAATGGAAGAGACATTTATATGACAAAAAAAGATGTTTTATTTTATATTTCAAGGATCTTCTATATTTTGAGATAACTACTTTGGGAGGGCTTGGCTCAACCACTGGACAAACAGATCCATTTGGTAGCACATTTTACCAATCACGTCATGCATTTAGTAATAACTTGTGCAATTCTTGTACTCCTTTTGGTGCAGCGGCGTACTCTTAACTTCTGAGGTCCAATCCTGCCAATTAACCTCCATGGTTTTAGAGTATCAGCAAACACGCAAAGTCAAAAAAGGGCATAACAAGCTTAACAAACATGTAAGGTCAAATAAGTGCATCCCATATTGGAGGTGAGGCCTTTTTTATCCCTTTTTTTGGATACTTCATCTTTCTATGAAGAAACATGTTGTGATCAAAAGAAATTGATTTTTTTAATTGTCTTTGGATTGTAAATATTTATTAAGGGGTGGTTAGTGTACTTACCTAATGTAAGTGAAAGTGAATTACCTAGTGTAAGTGAAAGTGATAGTAAATCACTTGTTGGTCTTAGTGTGGTAGATGTAAAGTGCATTGAAAAACACTTTCCTGTGTTAGTGCCCAAAATGAAAAATGTAGTATAAACAAGAAAATATTAATTAACTTAAACAAACATGGTTACTACCCTAATAATTAATTTAATGTAGTATGAAAATATTAATTAAATAAGATAATTCATTAATAATTTAAGATAAATTACAGTCAACTCCTTGCAATTATCCACTTGATCACTATCTGTTCCTGATACATTAGGTTCCATATTAATCGAAGTTCCAGAAGTCATATGAAAGCTGTAAGGCCACATATTATCACTATACATCTTTGCAAGCAATATCAAGATAATGAGTACCTAACATTATAATGTAGAAGTATAAATGTATGTATACTGCAAAGAATTATGAAAAAGAATTGATTACAATGATAATCATAGTTTAAGAGAGACCACCACAAATTACATGAGGGAACCAGTAAATCAGAACTCTATGAAAACTTCCCCCGCAATAACACGAGTCATCATTCCATATGTTATTATAACAAAAAAAGTAAAGTAGTGTAATACATCACAAGGAAACCTAGAGGAAGGAGTTTAGAAAGAGTCATGCACTAGACATTGTTGTGTAAAAGAAAAAAAAATTATGAAAGGATTTAAATTTTTTGTAAAAGAAGGGGAGAAATATACAAACCTAACTAAGCGGGCCTTCCTACAACAAGGTGTTGGAAGGAAACACCTTGCTTAGCTTGAGAATCTGCCAAGTGATTGGTAGACCTAGAGATGAGGGTCCAGTACAATCAAATGAGATGTTATATTACATATTTCAAAGTAAATATCCCACTGCCGCCAAGGAGGATTGTTTGCCTTTGCGCACCACTCAATGACAATCTAGGAGCCGCCTTCGATAAAGAGGGCACCCACAAGATGACCCTCGAAAACATGAAGCCTGTTGTGTAATCCGCAGAGTTCTACAATGGTGGAGTCAGAGATTTCCAAAGGGCCAGTGAAGAAGTAAAGGAGACGATTGTTTTCATCATGGATTACTCCTTCAAAACTAGTTGGACCTGGACAGCCAAAGGCGTTGCTGTCAAAGTTCAGCTTATAGTGGCCAGAGGTGGAAGAAACCAGATCGCCATAGTTGGAGAACGAGTAGGATGCGCCATCTTAGCAATCAATTGCCAGTTCACTTTGAAATTACTGCCACTAAGGTAAATGAATTCCTTCCAAGTCATGAGCCAATTGTGTAAAATATGTACCACGTTTTTCTGCAATATTATCTTAGCAAGCACCATTCATGAAGCATTCTCGTTGTTCTTTAATAAAATTAGAAAGACGTCCTTATGGTAGATAGCAACAAATCAACCTCCACTGTAGGAGGTAGGATCTTTCCATCAAACTCTAGAGATAACCCCAAATTATTGAAGAAAATGTAAAGACTGCTCAAGTTTTCATATTTCTAACATGTCAACTTTTTATGAACCACATAATTCTTTGTTGTAAATGAGATTGATGGTTGTGAGATTGATCTCTTTGCTTTTTTATATATCTTCATAAAGTCAATGACTTTGGGAAATATGATATGTTCTCATTTCTTGTTCTATCCTTTTGAAGAATTTTATGGTTGGTCACAATTGTTAGAGCCATAAGACACATACATTCTTATTAATGAAAAAGGGGTATCATTTCCAAATGAAGTATATTAAAAATCATAAAACAAGATGTAAGTTTGATTATTTTTAAGAAGAACATTGAGGGGGGATTAGTCCACAATGAACTTGAAATGAAGTGAAGAATTCAATTCATCTTAAATGAATTGATTCAACTTCAACTCATCCTTGGGTGTTAATGTAGACGAGTTCAAGTGCACTGGAAAATAGATGTCAGTATTAGTGCCCCCAAATGAAAAGTACGATATAAACAAGAGAATGACTAACCTTTTATAATATACTTAAATAGAACATATACCTAAACAAATAATTAACCAAAATAAACATGGTTACTACACTTAAAAGTGATTTAACGTGTAGTATTAGAATATATAAATGTCCTAATTAATAAAAAAACTATATTATATTACTTAATGATTATAGTTTATTATAAATTAATAAAATAATTATGTGTGACTAGAATAAATTATTATAAATAAATAAATAAAAATAAAAAATAACATAAGCGAATATAATAAATAAATAAATTATATTTTATTAACATAACATATGTTTTAACATTAAAAATCACTAATTTAATACAATAATAAAAAATAATATAATAAATAAAAATATATATTTATCAATAACATAAAATATATTTTTATGTATTATTAATTAATAATATATTGTCAAAAAATTTAAAACCATTGGTTTAATTAATTATATCAATGGGATAATTAAACCAAAACAATTTATCAAATATTTATTTTTAAAATATTTTAATTATGGCTATTAAATCACAAATTTAATATAGTAATTATAAAATGAATATATTAAATAAATAAAATCATTATTTTATAAATAAAAAATATAAATTATTATTTTTATGACGATGGTTTAATTTTTCCTAACTTAGAAAAAATTAAACCATCGTCTTGCTCATGGCATGTGTCATCTTCCTCATGGGCGGGAGACTACGGCAGGCCAGCAGGCAATGGCGACAGAGGCGGCGCTCCAAAGGTACGTCGAGAGGGAGAAGAGAGGGAGGCAGAGAGAAGAGAAGTCGGGAAGCTAAGAGAAGAGAAGTCGGGAGGTCAAGAGGGAGGAAGGCCAACAAGGGGAGGGGCGGTGGGTGAGGAAGAAGTGGAAAAAAATTATGGCCTACCGGGAGTAAATTGATGCGAGTCCTGCGCTCCAAGTGATTGATTCAGAGAAGCCGGCAGGCCAACGATGGGCCAGAGGGGGGGGGGGGGGGGGGGGGGGGGGGGGGGGGGGGGGGGTCAGGAGAGAAAAAAAAAATTTGGTCGAGCGGGAGTAAATTGACGCCCGTCCCGAGCTCCAAGTGATTGATTCAGAAAACAGGTCTGAATCTAAATTCCTCGTTTTTTGCCTAAGTGAATGAATTGACGTGATTCACTTGAAGTGAAATTCATTCTACACTAACCCCTTAATCTAATAAACTAAGTAATACGGGAGTAATTCTTCTCACTTCATTTTGGACTAACCCCCCTCCCTAAAATTAGTTTGTGCGGCAACTCAATTTACCCTCAGAGACATTTGAATATTTTTCTTGAAATTTGTGATTATCTTGTAATGTTGTAATCAATGGGTCTCATCTTAATAGTTTTGCTAATAGATTAGATCACGATCCAGTTGAAGAGGGTGTTGATCGCCATTCTCTTGTTGTTATGACCACTACCCTTCTTGTTTTGTTGTCTACTGTTACCCTTTGAGCCTTTAATTGAAATCACTTTTCTCAAAAAAATGTTCAATTATTCTTCAAAAGAAGAACATTTTTCAAGTTTCTTAGTTAAATAGAGACTCCTTCAAGAGTGAAATTGCCACATTGGCAGGCGGTAGAAGAGAAAAAAAATTTGGTCGAGCGGGAGTAAATTGACACGCGTCCCGAGCTCCAAGTGATTGATTCAGAGAACAGGTCTGAATCTAAATTCCTCGTTTTTTGCCTGAGCGAATGAATTGACGTGATTCACTTGAAGTGAAATTCATTCTACACTAACCCCTTAATCTAATGAACTAAGTAATACGGGAGTAATTCTTCTCACTTCATTTTGGACTATCCCCCCTCCCTAAAATTAGTTTGTGTGGCAACTCAATTTACCCTCAGAGACATTTGAATATTTTTCTTGAAATTTGTGATTATCTTGTAATGTTGTAATCAATGGGTCTCATCTTAATAGTTTTGCTAATAGATTAGATCATGATCCAGTTGAAGAGGGTGTTGATCGCCATTCTCTTGTTGTTATGACCACTACCCTTCTTGTTTTGTTGTCTACTGTTACCCTTTGAGCCTTTAATTGAAATCACTTTTCTCAAAAAAAATGTTCAATTATTCTTCAAAAGAAGAACATTTTTCAAGTTTCTTAGTTAAATAGAGATTCCTTCAAGAGTGAAATTGCCACATCGGGGGGTGGGTTGGGGTGTGGGTGAGTGTATGGGGTTCTTTTGGGTGTTGTGTGAGAGTTCAATATTAATAAGAAAGAACTATTTCAAGTTAGTGGAAAGGTCATTTGCCTATTGAAGGTACAATTATTAGTTTCTTATTGACAGAATCACGTACCCCCTTAAAAGTAGACATTATGGAAACATAACTTAATCTCTACTTTGTGCCAAGTTCTAAATAGGTTCATTTGGGAATACTTAGAAACTTATAAGTCCTAATTTGGATAAACCAAGGTCAAGACATGTGGACCTTAGGTTGAATTCCATGTTACTTTTGATGATTACAAAACTTAATTGATCCAATAATTTGAAAATCTCAGTATTTCAAATACTTGACCTTCAAGAGTCAATGCACTTCAAGGTCAAAACCTTCAAAACGATCAAACCTAACTCAAGAGCTCAAGCACCATTGAAGGAAGTCTCTTGAGGAAGCACCCAATAAGAAGAAGATAGCGAGAAGACTAGTGTTCAAGTGTAATTGTCAAATGTCCAAACTCAAGCACATATGTAATTCTTTGAGCACAAATGTGAGATCGGAGCTTTAGGTCATAAATTGAATATAGACATGACATGTTAGAGCACTTAGAGAAAAATATTCCCATGCTATAATAGTCAACTTTGTTGAACTAACATTAAAATGATTGATTAACCATTGGTGATGATAGATCATCCAAAACTGTGCAAGCCAGAAATATAAAGCATGATCGATCAACCTAAGTCAATTGATCTATCATCCAAACATGGTCATTTCATGCCATAAAGCATGATCAATCATCCCACATGGCTTGATCAATCATTTCTGCCCAGGCAAGCAAATTTCACTTGGAATGATCAATCATCCCACTGATTGATTGATCAAACAAAACCTTGTCAGTAATGGACATAAAGCATGATCGATCATAGGAAATGCATTGATTGATCATACTTGTAATTTACAGCCAGAGAAATTTTTGTTTGATCGATCAACTTAACTTTCTCGGACCAACAATAACATATTGATCAATCAATCCATCAATCAATAAGTCACTGTCTGACAGAAAAGAAGCCGTTATGATTGATTGATTGATCAATCAATGTACTGATTATTTTAAATGGGCAAATTATGCCTAGTTTGAGTTCGGGAAGTTATAAATACTCCACCAAAAAGTGCATTAAAAAATTAATGAGCATTTATTGGCAAATACTCAAGCCATTATTTTCATCCTTACAAATTCCTTTGAAAGTGCTTTAGAGAGAAAGTGAGAGCTTCATATTTTTAGTCAAATCCTTACATTGTGTTACAAAGGAAGAGGAAGCTTGAATCTCTCAAGGAGATGCATTTGTCCATGTAAGGGAGTATTTTTACCTTTCTTTTATTTGAATTTGTTAAAGGTTAGTCTAGAACCTATAGAATCTAGATAAAAAGGCTTATCTAGAGCTAGAATCTAGCAACAATCACTTAGGGAGATTGGCATTGTAAAAAACGTGTTTTAAGCTACGTGGCCAAAAAGAGATGAAATCTCTTTATGTAAATCCAACTATTAGAACATTTTAAATAGTGGATTTTTTTGCAAGAGAGGGTTCTTGGCCGGTGACTACCAGTAGGGGAACATCGATAACAAAAAATCTCTTTGTCCCTATGGTGTTACTTTGAATTGCTTTTATGCATAATTTTTAGTAACATGCACTAGTAGATATTAATTTAATAATCTCAATTCACCCCCTATTGAGATGCCACCTAGGCCAAAAATTGGTATCAAAGTAGGCTAAACACTTATTTGAAATCAAAATTCCCTTGATTTTGAAGAAGATTAAATGGCATTTCAAGACAAATTGCTCCTTCCTGAATGATAATCTGTCAACCGTCCACCTTTGTGCAATGGAACAAACTATGGATATTGGAAGGTAAGAATGAATTTCTTCCTTCAATCCATGCATTGGGACATATGGCATGCATACGATAAGAGAGTTAAAAATCCAATGAAAAATATGAATTGGAAAAGAAGACTAAAGGAAAAACTAGAAATTCCTCTTGTTTCTTATTCATTTTTTTTTTCTTATTCTTCTTCTTTCCATTCTTCTCCATCTTCTTCTCCTTGTCCATCTCAGATATTTTCCTGTTTTGTTACCATGTTGAATTTTGGATCCCATGATTAAAACCTCATCCCTAGGTTGTGTTTAAAATGGTATCAGAGCATTTAGTGTTTTTGGTATCATAATTCGTTGTGTATCTATTTGTGTTAAAAATGGTATCAGAGCATGTAGTGCTTTTGGTATCATAATCCGTTGTGTATCTGTTTGTGTTAAAAATGGTATCAGAGCCAAATACTAGACTTGGTCCTTCATGTGTCGATAGAACCAAAGTTTACCTTTGGATTCTTTCTGTTTAGGTATACATACTCCCAAACAGTTATGACCCAAACCAGTCACATCCCATGTAACATTTGTTAGGAATAAATGTACAAAAACCCAATATTTCCAATACGGAAAAAAATAGGTCTAATCCAGCGATAGGACTTATAAACTATTCGCGACTGCAAGAATATATCATGACCAGAAGGTATGATAATCAAATCGAATTCCAGAAGGTCTGGATTCGACAATTAAAAGATCGGCTCTTACGAGTTCAAGCCAAACTCAAAGAGTTAGAAGAAAATCCTTTAGTTGTAGAATACAACAACAAAAAAAGAAGGATAATTCGAGATGGACGATTCTTAGGACTCGGTCGAGAAGGATTAAAACGAGTTATCAAATACCTAAAACATCAAATCAGGATTGAACAACTCAAACTTCAAGAATATGTTATCTAAGCAATTCTTAGAAGATTTGGTTATTATTCTGCAAAGAGAAATCTACAGAATGACCCAAGAAGAAATTGTATCTCAACCTGTAGACACCGCTTCAATAGGAGAAGCTGCAACAAGTATATACGAAAAACTAGAAAAAACAAAATACATGACAACTGGGAAGAAGCCAAGGCACAAGTCGTAGGATTTCCAAAAAATTCTCACATAAAATTCCGGACAAAGGAAGATGCTGAACAAGCATGGCCAACATCCCGAAAAAGATGATCTATAGACAAAAAAATTTAGATCGTCTAAAAAGAAAGAGAGATGGCCTAGCCTTTACTCTCTTACTAAGAAACATACTTCAACCTGAAGATGACGCAATCTATTCCTTGGAAATGTACTATTTCCATTGGGAAAGATATATTAATTGCATCCATAGACTATGATGCAAGAACGAAAGAATTAAACAAAAGTTAAACCTCTTAGCTTTGTAAAAATGGATGAATTTTTCTATTTAATGGATATGAAAAATCCATTACCATTAGGCCTTCCTGACACCAGATGGCTTAAAAACCTAGTATACATTGCAACACCTTGCATTACACCTAGGACAAAAGATCCCACACCACCTGCATTTTGGATCACATCAAAAGCATCATCCTCTACCGATGATGAAGTTTACGTAGAATATAATACTTTTAGTCGCCAACCAATTTATTATGTTCAAGAGGAAAAAACTTCCTCTAGCAAACAAAAAGAGCAACAAGACAGTGAACCAGAGGCCTGGGAATCTGATGAAGTTACAGAAGAAACCTTCCTCAATATCTAAAGCCTCACTCTTGAAAGGTTTAGTGGCTAAGATATCAAAATAATTTCTAGGAATACATCCAACCCTAGATGCTCACAATGAGAGTACTAGACAAAGAAAACGTTTAGAAACTCTTCAGAAATTAAACAAGTTACAAATTTGTAACATTTGTTTTTATGAGAAGTATTATTGCGAATTTGCAAGTTACTTCTATAAACTACAAAAAGAAGATCAGAAACCTTATATGTCTATCTTTTATGCAAAATTTCCATAACCTTTTCCACATGTTGTTGAAAAATACTACATTACGAAATATTGGGAAAATAATCCATAAACTGGTATTTTAACCATGGATAATTTCCAAAACTATGACACTTTAGGAAGAAGACACATATTTTTACAAGACATGTTGTCAAATCTCTATGAAGCCAAAAAACTACAAAATAAAAGTAGTAAGGCCAATAAAAAAACATTATGTTGTTCAAACCAGAACAAAAATGTAGGAGTTTATGGTTATAAAACCACCTCCCATAAGCTAAAAAATATCCAAAGAAATTTTAACCGAAAAAATTTAGGATCCAAAAAATTTCTACAACTAGGTATACTCCTAAAAAGAGATAATTTAGAAAACGAACGATCTCTGGCCCTACCACATCTAGTAAAGGGTCAAATGCATATTGCCCAAAGGGGAAACCCCCATGCAAATGCAAATGCAAATGCTGGATATGCCAGAAAGAAGGACATTTTGCTAAAGATTGTCCAAATGATACGAAAAATCGACTGTACAAAGGTTACATGATACTAGCCGAAGAAAATGGATTGGACATCATCCATTATGATGACATCCAGTCAAAAGATGAAGTATATGAACTTCATCTAGACACTGAGTCTTCCACCTCAAAAAACTCAAAAAACATGTCGGACTCTTCAAGCTCCTTCTCTGAATGAGTATCCACATAAACGCAGAGCATATAGCTTATGGAAATTCTTATATCACGGTCATGCTAAAGCTACCCGGATATATCAAATTCCATATACACGCTCTCATAGATACAGGAAGTTCATATTGCCTAGCCAGACAAAATCTACTTCCCACAGATCTATGGAAACCACTTGAAGTACCTCTTCAAGTAACCATCGGCTCAGAAGAAAATATATCTCTTCTTGTAGAAGCCCAAAACATTCATCTCGACATTGGAAGTGAAACGTTTATGATCCCAAAACTCATCAGTTTAGGACCAAACATAAACTCAAGATCCGATTTAGTCCTAGGAAATGAATGGCTCATGTTTCATGCCCTTGTAGAGCAAACACCAGCCTACTATAAACTTCGATGTCATACTCAACACGAAATCGATAATTATGTTGAAGCCTATGCCATTTCTGGCAATGGAGACGTCCTCCATCAGGTCTTCAAAAAATGCAGCAAGCATGGTGATGGGGTTCCTCCCTTAGAATCTCTCCTCCTCACAGAATCTTGTGAATCATAAGTTCAGCAGCTTCTAGAATCCACTTGTTCTGATAAACCCTTAGAATAGTGGAATAAACAAAAACCAAATGCAGACCTCGAACTTCTTGATCCTGATAAAGAAATCCGAGAAAAACCTATGGTTTACACATCTTCTAATGTTGAAGAATTATCAACACAGATAAACGACTTGCTAACTCTAGGTTTAATTCGTACAAGTTATTCTCCACATACATCTCTTGCTTTCCTGGTTCGGAATCATGCAGAGATAAAACGTGGAAAAGCTAGAATGGTCATTAACTATAAAAAGGTTAATGAAGCCACAAAAATAGATGGTTACTATCTTTCTAACAAAGAAAGATTAATAGCTGCCATAAGAGGAAAACAATGGTTTTCTAAATTTGATAGCAAATCCGGTTTTGGCAAATTCGTCTAACGGAAAGAGTTATTCCCCTTACTGCATTCAGTTGTCCTTCAGGACATTATGAGTGGCTTGTAATGCCCTTCGGGTTATAACAAACACCCAACATATTTCAAAGAAGAATGGATGATATCCTCAAACCATTCTTTAAATTTTTCTTAGTTTATGTTGATGACATCCTAGTCTTTTCATAAACAAAGGATCAACATAAAGAGCAATTAATTAAGGTATTAAATGCCTTAAAAACTGTTGGGATAGCACTCAGCAAAAAGAAATCAGAGTTGTTTAAAACCAAGATAGATTTCTTAGGTCTAAACATCTCAAAAGGATAAATCATCCTCCAAAATCATATTCTGGAAAAACTAACAAATTTTTCGAATTAAATTGAAGATGTAAAACAACTTAAAGGATGCCTAACATATGCTGAACAATTCATAAAGAATTTAGCATAAATTAGGAAACCCTTTCAAAAGAAACTAAAGAAAGACGTCAAATGGGAATGGACACCCACTGATAGTCTAGAAGTAATCAGGATCAAACAAATGATGAAACACCTCCCAGTGTTAACTCTACCAGATCTAGATGCAAAACTAATTTTAGAAACTGACGCCTTGGATCATATTGGGGCAGCAGTCCTAAAATGCAAAATCAATGATTCTGAGAGAATATGCAAATATACATCAGGAACATTTTCATCTGCTGAAACAAACTATCATTCTTATGAAAAAGAAATTTTAGCAATAAAAAATGGGATAAAGAAGTTTTATATTTATCTTGCCCCTAAAGAATTTCTGGTAAGAACTGACTGTAAGAATTTTGTCGGTCTATGACAAGAAATTTAGAAGATTCACTTTGTCAGGGTAGACTACTCCGCTGGTAACAATGGTTCTTCCAATTCTCTTTTACTGTTGAACACATTAAAGGAGATAAAAAATTATTTATCTGATACTCTTACTCGAGAATTTTCTTGTGATATAGACACGTAAAATGGATCCCCTCAGTAGCACACTGACGGACCTACTAGTAGCAATTGCCACACTCACAGTAATGCTCTCAACCCTACAATCACTATTCGACAGTCTTTTAGTTCTCTCAGAATGAGGAGACATACATGAGAAATGTGCCCATTACGGGTTAAGTGGAGATCTCTTACAACTTAAGGTTAAAGAATTAACCGAAGAGTTAAAAGAACTTACCAAACGGCATGATATGCCAAGCTCCTCTGGGACTTCTATCGGATCTCCATCGCAAGAAAAGGAAGCCACAATGTCAGCTAATCAGTAGACGGATGAGTTTAGTGTTTTGATAAACACAGGTCAACCCGAGATTTCTACCGATCATGCCAGGCATGAAAAGGAAATCACAACCCAGTCTTCTTTGAAGATAGTGGAATCAGGGATTTCTACCTGCCAGTCTAGAGTTGGAAAGGAAACCTTAATGATTTTGATGAAATCGGAATCAGAGACTTCTACCTGCCAGTCTTGAGCTGGAAAGGAAGTCACAACGGATCCATCTTTGATGGAAATAGACTTGTCTAGCAATGAGAAATCATTCAAGACAAAATTGGTTATTTCGTTTAAGTTTACAAGGTTGAAAAGCCTCAATAAGCCAGACAAAACAAGTTTTAATGAGTTTGAGTTTTTAAAGAAATTTAAACCGTTGAAATTGTCAGACGTTATGTCTGAGGAACCCTCACTATGCCCTCAAAAGGAGGACAACGTTCGTTCAAAGATCGAATCCGATCATACTGTTCAATTCCAGAGATGGAATGAGCAAATTGGACAAGGGATGAAACAGTTGGAATCAAGTGAAGCTGAGTCATGAAATAGACTTGGAATATGCATCCATACTCTATTCATATGGATTCATAAAGCAAATAGTACTTCACTCCACTGATTTATCGGTTTTTGGAAAGATGCTAAAAGAGATTATTGAGGCTTGCAAAAGTTTTATCTCCATAACAAAGAGTAAAGGAATTTGAATTAATTCTGATTCCTGTATTGCTGAGATTGTTACTAACAATAAGATGTTTCCAAGCATTTCTGTCGTGACACTTGAAGGCATCCAAGAAGGCGACACTGCAAAGGGATATGATCCAGACATGTTCCTAAAGCCAAGCCATGCCCAGAAGCAGTCTGGCCAACCTGGCGTATCCAAGGGCTCAAGAACCTGATACAACTCATACAATAGCTGATTCAGAAAAAGAAAAGCTTTGTCTACAAGACCATCGTGCCATTGGCTATCGTCTCGAAAAACTATAAAGAGACTTCAGCACCTATCCAGACCAGTCTCGAAGTAACGCTGAAGAAACTCCTTAGAGGAAATATCTCCTTCAGCAAAGAAACAAAGGAAAGCTTCTGCAAGATGGCCCAGAAGACATTTCCAAAAGAGCACACCTGTAGATTGTACATAGAAAGGCAGCTATCCAAATGAACAGTCAACAGCCACGTCAACAGACAAATCAGCAACCATTAAGGCCAAAGACAAAATCAAAGTCAGCAAAGGCGGCTATAAAAGTCAGCAAAGGCGGCTAAAAAAGTCATCAAAGGCGGCTACACAAAGTCGGCAATGGTGGCTACAAAAGATTCCTACACGTCAGCATAATGATGTCACAAGAAGAAAAGTCATTTCTACCCCTGCTTTCGGTGCCGAAAGGTAATAATGCAAGGGCAAAAATGAAAAGCCTAAAAGACAAAAGTTACCATTTGTCTTTAAACACAGACCCTTCGTTTAAGGGTAAAAGAGGAAGAAAATAAAATTCTTCACCCATAAATTTGTAGCTCCACCAGAGGTTGAGACATTCAAAAATTGGAGAAGAAAAAACACTCTTTCATTCGAAGAAGAAGAAGAAGGCGATTTCCGGTGAGCATCCTCCCGCAAGTTCCTTAAAAGCACGGTATGTGCTTAACAACCGTAATGGCTGAGTAGAAAAGAGGGAACCGACCAGTAGCACGATTGGTAACTTCGGGAGTATGTAGATATGTAGTTTTATTTTCCTTTTTTAAGGATATGTATTTAGTTGTTTTTATTTTTTTAAATAATTTTTTTATTTTCCGCATGTTTGTAATATTTTGATTCGTACAGTGTTTGTTTATACTGTTCATGTTCCGCATCTATATATATGAATCTCCACAATGTTTGTTTTAACTATTCCAAAGTTATTGTTCATAGTTAGTATTCATATTACTATTCATGTTTACTGTTCACTCGTAAAAAGAAATAGTATCAAAATAGTGCCAAATAGGACAGAAGCTAGAGACTTGGAATTATTCGGCTACGCTCCGAGGTAGAAAACAAAACGGAGTTGTGCTCTACCTTGCTGAAGCAGCCATGGAGCCGCAACGGTTAACATGCATGGCTTGGGGCCCTCTGAAAACCGTGAGGACCGCATAGACGGATTGCCCACATGGTGGTAAGTCAGAAGGAATAGGGTCAAATACCGAGGAAGTTCTAAGTAGCAACAGAAGTCATGTTGGGCCTATTAGATAGCTATTAAAATATACTCAAACGAGTACATTGCAGTGACATGTGGGAGGAAGCAGGAGTAATATGATGGTGAAATGATAGGAAGTATAAAAAAGTGACTTTAGGAATAGTATTGAGTGAGTCATAGTTGTTTTCCGCTGACCATAGTCAGTGTTTAGTTGTGGTGATATCAGAGCAATTAGTGCTTTTGGTATCTAGTCACCCTATGTTCCGTTGTGTTTAAGCTGTTGAGTCTATGTGTTTTAAAATCAAAGCTTTTAGATCTTTTGGTATCATAATCTGATGTATATGTGTCTGTGTTTAAAAATGGTATCTTATTGTCTGTGCTTTTAGATCTGTGGGAAGTAGATTTTGTCTGGCTAGGCAATACGAACTTCCTGTATCTACGAGAGCGTGTATATGGAATTTGATATATCCGGATGATCGTTGTATAAGAATTTCCAGAAGCTACATGCTCTGCGTTTATGCAGATACTCATTCAGAGAAGGTGCCTGAAGCGTACGACATGTTTTCTGAGTTTTTCGAGGTGGAAGACTCAGTGTCTAGATGAAGTTCATATAATTCATCTTCTGACTAGATGCCATCATAATTGATGATGTCCAATCCATTTTCTTCTGCTAGTATCATGTAAGCTTTGTATTACCAATTCTTCGTATCATTTGGACAATCTTTAGCAAAATGTCCTTCTTTCTGGCATATCCAGCATTTGCATTTGCTTAGGGGTTTTCCCTTTGGGCAATATGCATTTGACCCTTTACTGGATGTGGTAGGGCCAGAGATCGTTCGTTTTCTAAAGTATCTCTTTTTAGGAGTATACCTAGTAGTAGAACTTTTTTGGATTCTAAATTTTTTCGGTTGAAATTTCTTAGGATATTTTCTTTGCATATGGGAGGTGGTTTTACAACCATAAGCTCCTACATTTTTGTTCTGGTTTGAACAACATAATGTTTGTTTATTTGCCTTACTACTTTTCTTTTATAGTTTTTGGGCTTCACAGAGATTTGCCAACATGTCTTGTACAAATCTATGTCTTCTTCCTAAAGTGTGAAAGTTTAGGAAATTATCCATGGTTAAAATACCAGTTTCTGGATTATTTTGCCAATATTTCGTAATGTAGTCTTTTTCAGCTACATGTGCAAAAGGTTCTGGCAATTTTGCATAAAAGATAGACAGATAAGGTTTTTGATCTTCTTTTTGCAGTTTATAGAAGTAACTTGCAAATTCTCAATAATACTTCTCATAAAAAAAATGTTACAAATATGCAACTTGTTTAATTTCTAAAGAGTTTCTAAATGTTTTCTTTGTCTAGTACTCTCATTGTGAGGTTCTAGGGTTGGATGTATTCCTAGAAATTTTTTTGATATCATAGCCACTAAACCTTTCAAGAGTGAGGCTATAGATATTGAGGTATTAGCTCTTTTTTGCTCTTCGGGAAGGTTGTCCCACCAATGAGCTACATTACCCTATAAAGCATGGGTAAAGAAATTAAATGCAGAATTCTTATCCTAAGATTCATGCGTATTTGCGGCATTGCTCATGCTTCTTTCCCATTCTTTAAGGACTTTTTTCCATCCTTGTGGCAATCCAAGTTGAGATAAAATCCAAAAGGATTTATGCTATCTATGGTTTGGTATCCCTTAGTAGCATGTGATGGATCGATATTGGTGTATTTTTTCGAATACCTTTGTCCTCCCAAAGAGATTTTGGAGTGGGAGAAACTTTCTCATTCTTGTAGGTGAACCGCAGTACGGTTTCGAAAGCTATCTTGAAAGTTATCTTCCAAGTGAGTATCGCGTACCATTGATGTTTTTGCTTCATGTTGGTTACTACCGCGAAGCATTCAAAATCTTTTACCAAGATCATCTGCCTTTTTGTCTTTAGCAGAGTAGTCTGTTTTCTTAGTATTTTCTTCTGCAACTTCATCAGATTCCCAGGCCTCTGGTTCATTGTTGTGTTGCTCTTTTGTTTACTAAAGGAAGGTTTTTCCTCTTGAACATAATAAATCGGTTGGCGATCGAAAGTATTATATTCTACGTAAACTTCATCATCGGTAGAAGATGATGATTTTAATGCGATCTTAAACGTAGGTGGTGTGGGATCTTTTTTAATAGGTGCAATGCAAGGTGTTGCAATGTATACTAGGTTTTTAAGTCATCTGGTGATATCAGGAAGGCCTAATGGTAATGGAGCTTCCATATCCATTAAATAGAAAAACTCATCCATTTTTACAAAGCTAAGAGGTTTAGCTTTTGTTTAATTCTTTCGATCTTGCATCGTAGTCTATAGATGCGATTAGTATATCTTTCCCAATGGAAATAGTACATTTCCATGGAATAGATTGTGTCATCTTCAGGTTGAAGCATGTTTCTTAGTAAGAGAGTAAAGGCAAGGCCATCTCTCTTTCTTTGTAGACGATCTAAAAGTTTTTGCGTATATATCATCTATTTCAGGATGTTGTCCATGCTTGTTCAGCATCTTCCTTTGTCCAAAATTTTCCGTGAGAATTTCCGGGAAATCCTATAACTTGTGCCTGGGCTTCTTCCCAGCTGTCATATATTCCAGTTTCTATTCCAATGAAGACAACATACCAGTATTTTGTTTTTTTTGTTTTTTTGTATATACTAGTAAAGGCTTCTCCTGTTGAAGCGATGTCTACAGGTTGAGATACAGTTTCTTCTTGGGTCATTATGTAGATTTCTCTTTGCAAAATGATAAATAAATCTTCTAAGAATTGCTTAGATAGCATATTCTTGAAGTTCGAGTTGTTGAATCTTGATTTGATGTTTTAGGTCTTTGATAACTCATTTTAATCCTTCTGGACCGAGTCCTAAGAATCGTCCATCTTGGATTATCCTTCTTCCTTTGTTGTTTTATTCAACAACTAAAGGATTTTCTTCTAACTCTTTGAGTTTGGCTTGAACTCGTAAGAGCCGATCATTTAATTATCGAATCCAAACCTTCTGGTCATGATATTTTCTTGCAGTCGCGAATAGTTTATAAGTCTTATCGCTGGATTAGACCTATTTTGTTCCATATTGAAAATCTAGGGTTTTTGTACATTTGTTCCTTACAAATGTTACATGGGATGTGACCGGTTTGGGTCGTAACTGTTTGAGAGTCTGTACAACCCAGTCATCTCCCACTCCACAAATTTTTAAGACAAACAGATACTCAGTGGTTTATGATACCAAAAGCACTAAATGCTCTAATACCATTTTTAACACAAACAGATACACATCGGTTTATGATACCAAAAACACTAAATTCTATGATACCATTTTAAACACAACCTAGGAAGAGGGCAGCGGAACGAGATTCCTAGGGACAGGGGCAACGAAAAACAACTAAGATGGCTCACACAATACTATTCTTCAATTCCTATTCATATGTCCTATCATTTCACCATCATATTACTCCTACTTTCTACCACATGTCACTACTATTTACTCGTTTGTGTCCATTTTTAATAGCTATCTAATAGGCCCAACATGACTTCTGCTGCTACTCAGAACTTCTTCGAGGTTTGACCCTATTCCTGTCGGTTTACCACCATGGGGCAATCCATCTATGCGGTCCTCATGGTTTCCCGAAGGCCCCAAGCCGTGCATGTTAACCGTTGCAACTCCATGGCTGCTTTAGCAGGGTAGAGCACAACTCAGTTTAGTTTTCTACCTCAGAGGTTAGCTGAATAATTCCAAGTCTCTAGCTTCTGTCCTATTTGGCACTATTTCGATACTATTTCTTTTTACAAGTGAACAATAAACATGAATAGTAAACATGAACAGTAACCATGAATAGTCAAAATGAACAGTAACTTTGGAATAGTAAAAATAAACACTGTGGAGATTCATATATAGCTGCGGAAGATGAACAATAACAACAAATACTATTCTAAAACAAAATATTACAAACATGAGGAAATATAAAAGCATTATTTCAAAAAAACTAAAAACAACTAAATATATATCCTTAAAAAAGGAAAAGAAAAACTACTTATGTACATAACTGCCGAAGTTACCGACCGTGCTACCGGTCGGTTTCCTCTTTTCTACTCAGCCATTACGATTGTTTTGCACATACCGTGCTTTAAGGAACTTGTCGGAGGATGCTCGCCAGAAATCGCCTTCTTCCTCTTCTTTGAATAAAAGAGTGGGTGTTTTTTCGATGTCCCAACCTCTGAAGGAGCCTCGAATTTATAGGTGAAGAAGTTGCTTTTCTTCCTCTTTTACCCTTAAACGAAGGGTGTGTGTTTAAAGACAAATGGTAACTTTTGTCTTTTGGCTTTTCATTTTTGCCCTTGCATAATTACCTTTCGGCACCGAAAGTAGGGGTAGAAATAACTTTTCTTCTTGTGACATCATGATGCTGACGTGCAGGAATCTTTTGTAGCTACCATTGTTGACTTTGTGTAGCCTCCTTTGATGACTTTTGTAGCCGCCTTTGCTGACTTTTATAGCCGCCTTTGTTGACTTTGCTTTTGTCTTTGGCCTTAATGGCTGCTGACTTGTCTGTTGACGTGGTTGTTGATTGTTCATTCGAACAGCTGCCTTTCTGTGCACAATCTACACGTGTGCTCTTTTGGAAATATCTTATGGGCTATCTTGCAGAAGTTTTCCTTTGTGTTTTTGCTGAAGTGGATATTTCCTTTGAGGAGTTTCTTCAACGTTACTTCGAGACTGGTCTCGATAGGTGTCAGAGTCTCTTTATAGATCTTCAAGACAATCGTCAGTGGGACTGAGGTCTTGTAGACAAAGCTTTTCTTTTTCTGAATCAGCTATTGTATGAGTTGTATCAGATTCTTGAGCCCTTGGATAGCCTAGTTTGCCAGACTACTTCTGGGCATGGATTCGCCTTATGAATATTTTTGGGATCATATTCCAATGTAGCTTCACCTTATTTGATGCCTTCAAATGTCAGGACAAAAATGCTTGAAAACATCTTTTTGTCAGTAACAATCTCAGTAATACAGGAAACGAAATGAAGTCGAATTTCTTTACTCTTTGTTATGGAGATAAAACTTTTGCAAGCCTCCATAATCTCTTTTGGCAACTTTCATCTTTTCCAAAACTGATAAATCGGTGGAGTGAAGTACCATCTGCTTTATGAATCCATATGAATAAATTATGGATGCATATTTTGAGTCTATTTCATGACTCAGCTTCACTTGATTCCAACTGTTGCTGGACTCAGTTGTGAAGAAGCGAATGTTCATCCCTTGTCCAATTTGCTCATTCCATCTCTGGAATTGAACAGTATGATCGATTTCGATCTTTGAATGAACGTTGTCCACCTTTTGAGGGCGTAGCGAGGGTTCCTCAGACATGATATCAGAAAGTTTCAAAGGTTTAAATTTCTTTAAAAACTCAAACTCATTAAAACTTGTTTTGTCTGACTTATTGAGGCTTTTCAACCTTGTAAACTCAGACGGGGTAACCAATTTTGTCTTGAATGATTTCTCATTTCTAGACAAGTCCATTTCCATCAGAGATGGATCCATTAAGACTTCCTTTTCAGCTCGAGACTGATAGGTAGAAGTCCCAGATTCCAATTTTGTAGAAATGGTTAAGGTTTCCTTTCCAGCTCTAGACTGGAAGGTAGAAATCCTTGATTCCCCTATCTTCAAAGAAGACTGGGTCGTGATTTCCTTCTCATGCCTGGCATGACCGGTAGAAATCCTAGGTCGACCTGTGTTTATCAAAACACTAAAGTCATCCGTCTACTGATTAGCTGAAGTTGTGGCTTCCTTTACTCACAATGGAGATCCGGTAGAATTCCCGGAGGAGCTTGGCATATCATGCCATTTAGAGAGTTCTTTTAACTCTTCGGTTAATTCCTTAACCTTGAGTTGTAGGAGTTCTCCACTTAACCCGTAACGGGCACAATTCTCATGTATGTCTCCTCATTCTAAGAGAACAAAAAGACTGTCGATCGGTGACTGTAGGGTTGAGAGCATTACGGTGAGTGTGGCAATTGCTGCTACTAGGTCTGTCAGTGTACTGCTAAGGGGATCCATTTTACTTGTTTGTAATACAAGAAAAATCTTCGAGTAGTAAGAGTATCAACTTATAAATGAGGTCTGTAGTAAATGCATGATGTGGTAGTAGAGAATTTTACTACGAAAATAGGGGAATAAATCACCACGCTTGCTACAGTGTTATATATCGCGAAAGCGAAAGCATAACCGAATATAAGAAATCTATCAGGCAGAGGTGGTGCCTGAAGAGTTTGACATATTTTCTGAGTTTTCCAAGGAGGAAGACTCAGTTTTTAGATGAAGTTCATATACTCCATCTTCTGACCGGATGTCATCATAATGGATGATGTCCAATCCATTTTCTTCGGCAAGTAGCATGTAAGTATTGTATTGTCGTTTTTTCTCATCATTTGGACAATCTTTAGCAAAATGTCCTTCTTTCTAGCATATCCAACATTTGCATTTTCTTGGGGTTTTCCCCTTTGGGCAATATGCATTTGACCCTTTACTGGATCTGGTAGAGCCAGAGTTCGTTCTTTTTCTAAAGTATCTCTTTTTAGGAGTATACTAATTTGTACAACTTTTTTGTATCCTAAATTTTTTTTTGTTGAAATTTCTTAGAATATTTTTTTTTCTTATGGGAGGTGGTTTTACAACCATAAGCTCCTACATTTTTGTCTTGGTCAGAACAACATAATGTTTGTTTGTGTGCCTTACAACTTTTCTTTTGTAGTTTTTGGCTTTCACAGATATTTGCCAACATGTCTTGTACAAATCTGTGTCTTCTTCCTAAAGTGTCAAAGTTTAGGAAATTATCCATGGTTATAGATATTGAGGTATTAGCTCATTTTTGGTCTTCGGGAAGGTTGTCCCACCAATGAGCTACATTACCCTGTAAAGCATGGGTAAAGAAATTATATGCATAATCCTTATCCCAAGATTCATGCATATTTGCAGAATGGCTCATGCTTCTTTCCCATTCTTTAAGGACTTTTTCTCCATCCTTGGGGCAATCCAAGTTGAGATAAAATCCATGTGTATTTTGGCCCTTAGTAGCATTTGACGGATCGACATTTGTGTATTTTGTTGAATACCTTTGTCCTCCCAAAAATATTTTGGAGTGGGAGAAACTTTCTCGTTCTTGTGGGTGAACCGCAGTTCGGTTTCGGAAGTTATCTTGAAAGCTTTGTTCCATATGGGTGTTTTGTACCCTTGATGTTTTTGCTTCATATTGGTTACTACCATGAAGCATTCAAAATTTTTTACCAAGATCATCTGCCTTTTTGTCTTTAGCAAAGTAGTCTGTTTTCTTGGTATTTTCTTCTACAACTTCATCAGATTCTCATGCCTCTGGTTCACTGTCGTGTTGCTCTTTTCGTTTACTAGAGGAAGGTTTTTCTTCTTAAACATAATAAATCGGTTGGTGACCGAAAGTATTATATTATGCGTAAACTTCATCATCGCTAGAGGATGATGCTTCAGAAGCGATCCTAAAAGCAGGTGATGCTGGATCCTTTTTTCTAGGTGCTATGCAAGGTGTTACAAAGTACACTAGGTTTTTAAGTCATCTGGTGATATCAGGAAGGCCTAATGGTAATGGGTTTCCATATCCATTAAATAGAAAAAATCTGTCATAGAGCTATTTCTTGAAGCTTCCTTTGAAGTCTTTTTATCATATACCGTAGTAGAATTTCTCTACGAGTTAATCTCCACCATTCAACTAGATAGGCTATATCTGTTTCATTAACTGGTCTGAGATTTTCTCTAGCTTGCCAATTTCGGTCTTTCATTGAGCGTACCAGACGAATTTGATCTAATAGTGTTTATCTATAGATCATTTTGGAGTCCAAGGTGTAAAAGGTGTTTTATACCTTGATGGACTGGAGAACCTAGTCGTTCTTTTTAACCTAGATGTTCTTTTAATGTTAAGACTTCTGTTAAAAGTTCTTGCATTTTATCTTTGTTTAGATTATCTAAACTTTGTTTTAGTTCTATTAATTCTTTGAAAAAAATCAAGACTATTTCCATGGTCAATATCTTCTAGAATATTTTCTAGGATGTTTTGACACTTTATTATTTCTTTATGTTTATGTTCATCATAGAGGAAATCTATTTTCTATTGGAGATTATCAACAGTTTGTTCTAACCTATTAAGGGTCTTACCATAAGACTCTAAGGTTTGATTGGAATGGGTGACAATGTCACTAGTTCCTATAGATGGGCCTACGGCTTTATATGGGCTATGAGCCATCTTCGATGTGAAGTGGAACATAGGCATTGGGCCTTGGGTTTCCTATTCCTTCGAAACGGGAACTGGTTGAAGTCGAGGGCCTATCCTTTTAGATGGAAAAGTTGGGACTAGTGTTTGTGATCACTAGTTTTCCTTCTATCTCCTTTATGGTTTTACGGGAGAGAGGTAGGTGTCTGGGTGCCAAAGGTTGGACTACTCATTCTGTTGGCCATGTTAACTGTTAGGTTCCTCACGAGCCATGGATCTTGTCACCCTCCTCTCTTCTCTTCCTTCCATTACCTTGCTTGACGTGGATATGGAATGAGGGGTTGAAGGGAATTGAATTTCGGAAAGGAGAAATTGGGGGAAAAACGGAAGAGAGCTTGAAGGAGCTCTTGACCTATTTATCTAAATTACGTTAACTAAAGTGAACTCAATTGATAATTTTCATTACCCTAGCCGTCCCCTTAAATAGGGTGGAGGACGTCCAAAACCCTAAAGACCTCTTGGGTCAATGTTTCAAACCAATAAATGCTAAACCAACCCAAACCAAAGACAAAACCAAACCAAGAAACAATTACATGAAAATTGAAAAACACATTCATTAATTCCTATGCCTGTTGGTAACTCGTGATGCTATAGAGTCCATAACATCACCCCCCTCCTGGAGAAAGAGTTTGTCCTCAAGCTCGAAGGAAGGATATAAAAGTCGAAATGCTGATAACGACTCCCATGTGGTGTCATTGGGATCGGCATCTGCCCACTGGACTAGAATTTCCCAATCCCCTTGACTATGGCGTGCTTGTATTACCTGAGCCGGAAGAGAAATGACTCTGCCCTCATGTAGTGGCGGGAGTGGAGTGTGCAGTAGGGGCGAGTCACCCTGGAAGGGCTTCAATTGGGAGACGTGAAATACATTGTGGATCTTTGCTTCCGGTGGTAGCTGCAAGCGGTATGCCACGGGCCCAATTTGGTCCAATATCGGAAATGGACCATAATATTTTGGAGATAGCTTATGGCGCTTGGCTGCAGTCAGGGACAGCTGGCGGTAGTGTTGAAGCTTTAACCACACATAGTCGCCAAGGCAATAAGATGCCTCCCGGTGCTTCTTATCATAAAAGCGTTTCATAGAGTGTTGGGCTGCCTGGAGATGTGTACGTACCTCAGTGAGCATAGCGTCTCGTTCAGCTAATGCTTGGTCCAAAGTGACGACTTTGGATGCCCCCGGTTCATATGGTAACAAACAAGGTGGATCTCTGCCATAAACTAATTTGAAAGGAGTAGTACCCAGTGCTGTGTGGTAAGATGTGTTATAGCAAAATTCTGCCCATGAAAGCCATTTCACCCATCTTCTAGGTGCGTCGCCCACAAAACAACGAAGATACATTTCAATCGTGCGATTGACAACCTCTGTTTGGCCGTCCGTTTGTGGATGATAGGCAGACGAAAATGCCAATTGGGTGCCCTGTAATTTGAATAATTCCTTCCAAAAGAGACTGGTAAAAATGGCATCCCTGTCACTGATAATGGATGAGGGCACTCCATGTAATCGGACAATGTTGTCCATAAATAATTGAGCGACCTGAGCAGCAGTATATGGATGCGCCAAAGCAAGAAAGTGCCCATATTTTGAAAACCGATCAACGACTACGAATATCACGGATTTACCTGATGAAATGGGAAGACCAGCAATAAAGTCCATGGAAATATCAGACCAGATTTGAGATGGTAGTTGCAGAGGTTGCAGTAGGCCAGCAAGACTTAAAGATTCGGCCTTGTTTCTTTGACAAATCTGACAAGCAGCTACATAATCAGCAATTGTGATTTTCATGCCCTTCCAGTAAAAGTCCCGACTGATGCGGAAATATGTTTTCTGGCGACCCTCATGTGTGCTATCATGGATAGAGGACAGGATGGTGTGAAGAAGTGGGGATGTATTATGCAAAAAGATCTTGTTTTTGTAGAGAATGAGATGATCCTGAATCGTTTGAATATCCTGATATAAAGACATGAGATCCGGATATTGATTTACTTCCTCACGAATAGAATCTAATAGCAGTGCACGTGGGTGATTGATAGCATAAATTTGAGTGGCGGAAATATCCTGACGTGATAAGGCATCAGCCCACAAATTCGAACTACCTGGCTTATAATGAACCGTAAAATCGAAGCCCATGAGTTTAGTTAACCAATGCTGCTGTGGGGATGTGGTGAGGCGCTGTTCAAGAAGATACTTGAGGCTGCAATGATCTGTACGAATGAGAAACGGTCGTCCCCAAAGATAAGGTCGCCAATGTTGGACAGCCTTGGCTAACCCAATCAATTCCCTCTCATATGCAGCTAACTTATGGTGGTGTTGTCCCAACTGACGGCTGAAATAAGCAATGGGGTGTCCCAATTGTTGTAACACTGCTCCTATACCTCCCCCGGAGGCATCACATTCCACCACAAATTCTGCCTCAAAATCTGGTAATTGTAGGACTGGCATTGAGGCTAAGGCCTCCTTTAACAGGTTAAAGGCCTGTTCTGCTGAAGAAGACCAGTGGAAGGCATTTTTTTTTAGCAGGTTGTTGAGTGGTGCTGCTATCTGGCCATAAGATTGGATAAATTTTCTATAATATCCCGCTAAGCCCAAAAGTCCCTTTAATGCTGTAGTGGAGGTGGGAACCGGCCAATCTGTAACTGCCTGTATCTTGCTCTGGTCAACTTTCACGCCCACAGCTGATATGACGTGGCCCAAATATGCCACCTCAGATGTACCCATAGAACATTTTGATTTATTCAAAACCAAATGATGAGAGCGTAGAATGGTAAATACCTGGTGGAGGTGGTGGAGATGTTCTTCCCAATTTTTGCTGTAGACCAGAATGTCATAAAAAAAAACTAACACATAGTGGCGCAGAAGTGATGAAAAGACCTCATTCATGAGGGCCTGAAAGGTGGATGGTGCATTGGAGAGACCGAAGGGCATGATGAGGAACTCGAAATGACCGTGATGTGTGCGGAAGGCAGTCTTCTCCACATCCGCCTGGTGAACTTGAATTTGATGATAGCCCGATTTCAAATCTAATTTGGTAAATATTGTAGCACCATGTAACTCATCCAGCAACTAGTCCACGACTGGAATAGGGAACTTGTCCTTAACTGTGTGCAAGTTGAGTTGCCTATAGTCGACACAAAATCTCCAAGATTTATCTTTTTTACGTACAAGTAACACTGGTGAGGAGAAAGGAGATCGACTGGGCTGGATCACACCCTGAGCGAGCATATGCATGCATTGTCGTTCTATTTCATCTTTCTGGATATGTGGGTAACGATAAGGCCGCACCACTACTGGATCAGTTCCCAACTTTAAACGAATGCGGTGATCGCAATGACGCACTGGTGGAAGACCTGTAGGGTCATTAAATAAATCCGCAAATGCTGTAAGTAAAGGAGCTAACTGATCATCACCCGTGTGTTGAATATGCAAAGTGTGAAGTGCGTTAGGGACCTGTGCCACAAAGCCTTGTAATGTAATCTGGCCCTGTGGTGCTGAAAATGTCATAGTCCGAGCCTGAAAGTCCCATAATATCGGTCCTAATAACTGGAGCCATTTGACCCTGAGCACCAAATCAAATCCAGCCAATGGAATGACTAGTAAATCTGCCTGAAAGGAATGCCCCTCAATGGTGAAAGGGGTGTTAGCACATAACCCCACGCTAGCAATTTTGGCCCCATTGGCCACTGAAACTGAGAGACCCCTTTGTTGTTGAATTTCCAATCCCAATTGTTGCGCGGCTGGTTCACTGATAAAATTATGTGTGCTGCCCGAATCAACTAAAGCAAGTAGCATGAGATGATGTAACCTGGCCTTTACCTGCATGGTATTAGAACTACGTGGAGGGAAAGCTCTGCTTCCTGTTGTATGTCTTCAACAATTTCATTTTCAAGAAGCTCTTCTGAATCTTCTTCCAATAATTCAATGCTGAATAAACGTTTACAGGTATGTCCGGGCAGGAATTGTTCGTCACAATTAAAACATAAGCCCTTTGCCTTTCAAGCGTCCACTTCCTGTTTAGTCAAAAATTTACGTGGCATAGAGTGTAGAGGCACACTAGTAGCCTGATCTGCTCGGTTAGGGGCAGAGGACCCAAAACGTGGACCAGATGCAGTACCCTGTATTCTGTTTTGCCAAAATGGTTTTCTTTGTAAAGACTCTTTTAGAACTCTCTGTTTGTGCTCCACCGCCCTGGCATAATTCATTGCGGAGTCCAAATTTGTTGGACCCAGTAATTCCACATCCAATCTGACTGCCTCTGTCAATCTAGCATTAAAAATCTGAACATGTAGGTAAGGAGGAACAAATTCACTAGCTCTGGCCAACCTTTCTTGGAACGTTTTTTGGTAAACCTCTAAGGTGCTGGTCTGTTTGTAGTTGATCAATTCCCCCACTGGGTTGCTGCTAGCTGGAGGTCCGAACCGCAATTGGCAAGCATGTTTAAAGTGCAGCCAATCCTGAATGGAATGGACATTTTGGTAGTGATGGAACCACATGAGCGCTTCATCGAGCATGTGGTAGGCGGCCAAAGTAACCTTGTCCATTTCCACTGTTTGTTGATGATAAAAGAATTGTTCACATTTCGTGAACCACAGTAAAGGATCTTTAGAGCCATCATATGTAGGAAAGTTAAGTTTAAAGTACCTGGGAACTGTTGATGGTGCTTGTGCGTGAGTGTTCATTGAACCCATTGGTTGGCGCAGGGATGGATTTGGTGGTGGCATGAATTGTTGGTGGGGAACTGGTTGTGGTTGAAAATTGGTTGCTGGTGGTGGCGTTGGTGCTTGAAGTGCAGCAAGTTGTCGGAGGATGGAATGTAGAGATGATTCCAGAGTTTGTAAGGTAGTATTGATGTGAGAAATTTCAGTACCTTGAAGAGTGGATCGTTGTTGAAGGTCTGAAAGGACTTGACGTATGTCCTCTGGAGAAGAGGAATCACTGAGGGTGGACCTGTCTGATACCACGTTGTTAGGTTCCTCACGAGCCATGGATCTTGTCACCCTCCTCTCTTCTCTTCCTTCCATTACCTTGCTTGACGTGGATATGGAATGAGGGGTTGAAGGGAATTGAATTTCGGAAAGGAGAAATTGGGGGAAAAACGGAAGAGAGCTTGAAGGAGCTCTTGACCTGTTTATCTAAATTACGTTAACTAAAGTGAACTCAATTGATAATTTTCATTACCCTAGCCGTCCCCTTAAATAGGGTGGAGGACGTCCAAAACCCTAAAGACCTCTTGGGTCAATGTTTCAAACCAATAAATGCTAAACCAACCCAAACCAAAGACAAAACCAAACCAAGAAACAATTACATGAAAATTGAAAAACACATTCATTAATTCCTACGCCTGTTGGTAACTCGTGATGCTATAGAGTCCATAACATTAACACTCTATGGTCGAGTTCTTCTATGGTCAAGTTTTCAGAATAACCAATGTTTTTGGCTAATTCTGTGAGTTTCTTTGAATCTGGAACTAGAACCTTTCCAGTGTTGATTCCTCAGGCTACTATGCATATGAGTATGCGCATAACTCTTCTTCCTGGTTGAATTCCATTTTTTTTTACCAGTTGTCTTTATAGATTTTTAGGGACAAAGTATCTTGAATGTGCTTGTCTTCTAAATATATTTGTAGATTGGGCCAAGTAGTGAAGGAAACTGGTCCTAATCCTAAGTTAGCTCTTAACTCCTCCGAGTAGGGCTTTTTCAAAATTATTCTTCACAGAGTTATCTACGATAGCGGCTATGAAGAGTAAATTATGATTGATTCGTATTAAGGGGTCTAATCCTATACGAACTAGTCCATAATGGACATATTTGAATCTTTCTAGCTTAGCTAAGTCAGATTCACTTAACAATCTATAGCAAAAGGTACCAGAATCAGTATCTTGTATTTCTACAGATAGTTCCTTCTGGAAGATGAAGGATTTCTTTTGGAACTCAATCCAATCTTTGTTGTAAACTTCAGTTATCCTGGGGATACTTATTGTCCACTTTTGTCCATCCTGCATGAGATTAGGATGTCATCGTATTCTCTCTGTGTTTCATGGTGTACATGAACACTGTTTTGGAGAGAAGTACATTCTATTCCTGTTTGTCAGACTTTTAGGACTTTTAGATGAGTTGATGTCTCTTCTAATTTTTGGAACAGAATTTCAATCAATCGTTCCAATTGATACAAAGTGATGAAAGGAGAGATGTCTTGTATAACAAGTTCTCTCAATTCCTCATTTTGAGTTAAGGCACAGATGTCTCCTATAAGACGATCTCTATCTGTCCCGTGATGATTTTTTACAGAGGCTATTTTGCAAATAACTTCCTGTAATTCTTTTCTACATGGTTTATTGTTATCCATTTTAGTTTTCACTTCTCGGATAGGTTCTAAGATCCTAGAGTGATTTATTTCTTGATCTATATATCTTTGTAGATCTGTAAGGAATCGTACTGTTTCTTCAGTATTTCCTGTTTTAAGTACCTCAAGATGGGCATTAATTCTTCTCTTGAGTTATTTTACTTGTTCATTGACGTCACTTTCTATTCCTACGCATAGGAAGGCAACATTTTCAGCGGTGTATTTCTCCCAGCATCTTTTCATAAAGAAGCTACAATGCATATCACCAATTAAATCCATTAGAGTATTTAATATTGGATTATTCTTATCATGCCACCCGTGTGGATAACCTATTATTGGACAAGCATGTGTGTGTCAAATTTTTAACACAGTGTCATATGAAGGACCGTTAAACTCCTTCTAATCGACCAACTAAGGTCTTTGGTACATTTAATACATTTGTATCATAAAAATGTTATCTGGGATATGACCGGTTTAGGTCATAACTGTTTGGGAGTATGTATACCAAAACAAAAAGAATTCACCAAGTTAAGCTTTGAATTCTTTGACTCTATCACTCATACTTATGCCAGGAAACTGATTTCATGGCTATGGAAGCAAAAAAGAACCAAATCTATTACTTGGCTCTGATACCAATTTTAAGACTAACAGATACATAGCGGATTATGATACCAAAAGCAATAAATACTCTGATACCATTTTTAACACAAACAAATACACAACGGATAATGATACCAAAAGCACTAAATGTAGTGATACCATTTTAAACACAACCTAGGGATGAGGGCAGCGGAACGAGATTCCTAGGGACAGGGGCGGCGAAAAACAACTAAGATGACTCACACAATACTATTCTTCAAGTCTTATTCGTACATCCTATCAATTCACCATCATATTACTCCTGCTTCCTACCACATGTCACTGCTATTTACTCATTTGTGTCCATTCTTAATTGCTATCTAATAGGCCCAACATGACTTCTGCTACTACTCAGAACTTCTTCAGGGTTTGACCCTATTCCTGTTGGCTTACGACCACATGGGCAATCCGTCTAGGCGGTCCTCACGGTTTCCAGAGGGCCCCAAGTCGTGCATGTTAACCATTGCGGCTGTCCTATTTGGCACTTTTTTGATACTATTTCTTTTTACGAGTGAACAGTAAACGTGAATAGTAAACTGTTGTTCACCCGCAACAATGAGAAAGTTTCTCCCACTCCAAAATCTCTTTGGGAGGATAAAGGTATTTGACAAAATACACAAATGTCGATCCATCACATGCTACTAAGGGACACCAAGCCATAGATAGCATAAATCCTTTTGGATTTTATCTCAACTTGGATTGCCCCACGGGTGGAGAAAAAGTCCTTAAAGAATGGGAAAGAAGCATAAGCAATGCTGCAAATATGCATGATTCTTGAGATAAGGATTCTGCATTTAATTTTTTTGCCCATGCTTTACAGGGTAATGTAACTCATTGGTGGGACAACCTTCCCGAAGACCAAAAAAGAGCTAATACCTCAATATCTATAGCCTCACTCTTGAAAGGTTTAGTGGCTAAGATATCAAAAGAATTTCTAGGAATACATCCATCCCTAGAAGCTCACAATGAGAATACTAGACAAAGAAAAAGTTTAGAAACTCTTCAGAAATTAAACAAGTTACATATTTGTAACATTTGTTTTTATGAGAAGTATTATTGTGAATATGCAAGTTACTTCTATAAACTGCAAAAAGAATATCAGAAACCTTATCTGTCTATCTTTTATGCAAAATTGCCAAAACCTTTTGCACATGTAGCTGAAAAAGACTTCATTATGAAATATTGGCAAAATAATCCAGAAATTGGTATTTTAACCATGGAAAATTTCCTAAACTTTGACAATTTAGAAAGAAGACACAAATTTGTACAAGACATGTTGGCAGATCTCTGTGAAGCCCAAAAACTACAAAATAAAAGTAGTAAGGCAAATAAACAAACATTATGTTGTTCAAACCAGAACAAAAATGTAGGAGCTTATGGTTGTAAAATCACCTCCCATAAGCAAAGAACATATCCTAAGAAATTTCAACTGAAAAAATTTAGGATCCAAAAAATTTAGGATTTTTACAAGACATGTTGGCAAATCTCTGTGAAGTCCAAAAACTACAAAAGAAAAGTAGTAAGGCAAATAAACAAACATTATGTTGTTCAAACCAGAACAAAAATTTAGGAGCTTATGGTTGTAAAACCACCTCCCATAAGCAAAGAAAATATCCTAAGAAATTTTAACTAAAAAAATTTAGGATCCAAAAAAGCTCTACAACTAGGTATACTCCTAAAAAAGATACTTTAGAAAACGAACGATCTCTGGCCCTACCACATCCAATAAAGGATCAAATGCATACTGTCCAAAGGGGAAACCCCCAAGCAAATGCAAATGCTGGATATGCCAGAAAGAAGGACATTTTGCTAAAGATTGTCCAAATGATACGAAAAATCAGCAATACAATGCTTACATGATACTAGCCGAAGAAAATGGATTGGATAACAAATGAGAAGAAAAGAAGTCTTAGTGTTTAGTATAAAGGACCAAGTCTAGTACTTGGCTCTGATACCATTTTAAACACAAACACATATACAGCGGATTATGATACCAAAAGCTTTAAAAGCTCTGATTTTAAAACACAAGACTCAACAACTTAAACATAGCGGAACATAGGGAGAACAAATACCAAAAGCAGTAATTGAACTGATATCACCACAACTAAACACTGACTATGGTCAGCGAAAAACAAGATGGGCGCCGCAGAAAACAACTATGACTCACACAATACTATTCCTACAGTCACTTTTTTGTACATCCTATCATTTCACTATCATATTACTCCTGCTTCCTACAACATGTCACTGCTATGTACTCGTTTGAGTCTATTTTAATGGCTATCTAATAGGTCCAACATAAGTTCTGCTGCTACTCAGAACTTCTTTGGGGTTTGACCCTATTCCTGTCGGCTTACCACCACGTGGGCAATCTGTCTATGCGGTCCTCACAGTTTCGAGAGGGCCCCAAGTCGTGCATGTTAACCGTTGCGGCTCCATGGCTGCTTCAGCAGGGTAGATCACAACTCCGTTTTATTTTCTACCTCGGAGCGTAGCCGAATAATTCCAAGTCTCTAGCTTTTGTCCTATTTGGCACTATTTCAATACTATTTCTTTTTACGATTGAACAATAAACATGAATAGTAACTTGAATAGTAGCTATGAACAGTAACTTTGGAATAGTAAAAACAAACATTGTGGAGATTCATATATATATATGCGGAATATGCATAGTATAAACAAACACTGTACAAATCAAAATATTACAAACATGCGGAAAATAAAAATATTATTTCAAACAAAATAAAAACATTTCCTCCCTTAGAATCTCTCCTTCTCGCAGAATCCTGTGAATCAGAAGTTCAGCAGCTTCTAGAATCCACTTGTTTTGAGAAACCCTTAGAATGGTGGAATAAACAAAAACCATATGCAGACCTCAAACTTCTTGATCCTAGCAAAGAAATCCGAGAAAAACCTATGGTTTACACACCTTCTGATGTTGAAGAATTCTCAACACAGATAAACGACTTGCTAACTCTAGGTTTAATCCGTGCAAGTTATTCTCCACATATATCTCCTGCTTTCCTAGTTCGGAATCATGCAGAGATAAAACGTGGAAAAGCTAGAATGGTCATTAACTATAAAATGGTTAATGAAGCCACAAAAATGGATGGCTACTATCTTCCTAAAAAATAAAGATTAATAGCTGCCATAAGAGGAAAACAATGGTTTTCTAAATTTGATTGCAAATCCGGGTTTTGGCAAATTCGTCTAACCGAAAGAGTTATTCCCCTTACTGCATTCAGTTGTCCTTCAAGACATTATGAGTGGCTTGTAATGCCCTTCGGGTTAAAACAAGCACCCAACATATTTCAAAGAAGAATGGACGATATCCTCAAACCATTCTTTAAATTTTGCTTGGTTTATGTTCATGACATCCTAGTCCTTTCAGAGATGGAATGAGCAAATTGGATAAGGGATGAACACTCCCTTTTTTACAACTAAGTCCAACAACAGTTGGAATCAAGTGAAGCTGAGTCATGAAATAGACTCGAAATATGCATCCATACTTTATTCATATGGATTCATAAATGAGAGGGAGATGAGAAGAAAAGATGAAGAGAAGAAAAGAAGAGAGAAGGGAAGAGAAAAGAGAAAGGGAGAGAGTGAGCCTTTAGGCTAAGAGAGAGTTTGGACAAATTAAGAGAAGGGGAGAGAGCTTGAATGCTCTACCCCAAGCCAAGGTCCTCTATTTATACTTTTTGAGAGGATGTTATGATACCCATAATACCCTTAGGGCTACGAACATTACACATAAGAAAAGACATAATTAGACATGTTCCTCCTAGACTAAATACATCCTTGTGTCATCTTTATGAGAAGTCTTCTTATTTACCATGATGCCCATCTTCCAACACTTTCTAAGCATGGAAAGTCTTAAATCCTCATGCATTAACCCTTACTTGATCAAGGACAGAGTACTTATTTCAGGTATCAAATGAGAGATACTTAAAGTAAGTTGAATGCAACATTCATCTTGAGTTATGCAAGCATTCAAAGGTGGAAGGTTTGGGTAATCCACATATTATCATACCATGCAGGAAGATACTCAATCTTCTAAAAAAAAATAACTCCAAATCAAATCTCTTTTAAGAAGGAAACTTTCCTTCTATGTTGAACAAGCCAACTCGCATGCCACCTTTAACTTTCCTTTCTCTTTGAGAGATTTTAGGCATGATGATCTAGGAAATAACTCAATCATGGGAGGTTCGAATTATTTTTTGATTCAAGATCTTCTTCCACAAAAAAAAAGGATAACAGCAGCTTGTAACCAAATCAACAACTAGTCTTTCATGGATGAGCAACATATAACCAAATCAACAACTCAAAAATATACATCAGATCAATGAGCTTTGATTATGTAAATCATTAGAGCTCGTCCACTCTTATTTTCCAAGCAACCAGATCAACTTTTATGCACAAGAGCCGCAACATAACCGAGCTTGATAAATTGAACCAGAATTTGCAAACCGAGTATGAATTTGCCTTGAAAGAGAAACTAGAAAAGCAAAAGAAATAACTTTCAAGCTTTCTATCTAAATTAAACCAGAATCATCACCTCTTGCTCAGATTTATGAGATCAAAGCCTCAGCACCAATGTGGAGATAAAAAAAACAAGGATGAAGAAATTATCTTGACCCACCCTAATCCTTGTTTCTTCTAGAGTAGTCTACTTGAAGGTTGATAATCCTTATCACCATCTTAATGTTGGGATCCTAAAACCACTACTCTGATACCATGTTGGATTTAGGATCCCATGATAAGGTCTTCGACCAAGGTGGTGAGAGAGGAGAGGGAAAAGAAGAGGAGAGGAAGAGAGAAGAAAAGAGAGAAAGAGAGAGACAAGTAGAGAGAGATGGAGAGAGAGAGAGCTTGGGAGAAGAGAAAAAGGCTAGATACGAATTTGAGAGAAGAGGGGAGACTTAATGATCTACCCCTTGCCTTGAGCCTCTATTTATAGTTTATGAAGGAAGGTTACAATGACTACAATGCCCTTAGGGCTACGAGCTTTCAAAATGAAATGACATAAGTATACATACTTCATCTTCTTTAATTACACTCTTGTAGCATCCTTAGGAGAAGAGTATTTAATTACACTTTGTGCCGCTGGTTTGCCACTTTGGGAGGACGAAGATGCCAGCTAGATTGATTTTTCCGTTTTTGTTTTTTATGAAAGAAATCTTTGTTTCTATTTGGAAAGATCTCGCTCTGCTTAGCTATAACCAATGCCGCTTTTGCTGATTGATCCAGCCAAGTTAGGTAAATGTTGATTTTAATCCAACGAGTTCACCCAGCGACTCGAACTAGCGCTTCACCTGGGTTAACTCGGACCAACTCAGACTGAGTCAACTCGGTCTTGACAGTTTGACTTGGCATCTCATCCTTGTCTCCTAACTTGGTGTGACTTATTTATTAACTTGAATTATTATTACTCGATCAACGTATTAAGGACTTTAATTATTTGGTACTTGTTATTTGGCCCTAGGCCCATATCCGTTACTGCTATTGTGTCTCTCTAATTGAGACATTATTATTGAAGAAAGACTTCTCAGTTGCTGACTGTTGAATTTATGAAAAAGAGAAATACTTTATTGACTTATCTAATCAGAGTACATGAACCTCTATTTATAATAGAATAAGGTAGTAGAGTCCAATTACAATTAAAGTACCCTTGTCCCAATTACATCCAAACTCTAACACTTAAAGATAAGTCCTAGCATAATTAAATAATCCAATATAAATAGAAGACTAACATGACGAAAATACCTTTAAATTGAAACTCTTCAGTGAGACTTGTTTCCATAATAATTCTAGCTTTGTAAGACTTCTTATTGTGTAAGATTTCTCATGCTACCTCCCGTGATCATGGTGGGTCCATATCTTATGGGTTTAAACCCATTTTTCAACACTCTTGAATATGTAGGCGTTCCTTGGTCGTGTGGCCTTGCGCCCATCTTCCAACACTCCCCCTCAAGCTGGGGGTGAGAGAACATCATAAAATCCCAACTTGCTGCAAATGGTGTATTGGATCTTCTCATAAAAATTACAGTCCTCCATATCTTCCAACACTCCCCCTCACGTTGGTGGTCTCTTCAATGATGCCCAATTGGCATAAGATAAGTAAGAGTAAAATCAATTGCAGTCGTATGACATCGCTCCATACTCCAGTCATAACCCATGCTAGATGTAGGGTGCACTCCTATCATTCTCAGATAGTGGACCTATACGCAGTGCTCAAAAGTGTAGTAAACTCCTCCATCACCGTGTCCGTCCACAAACAACAACTTTCAAGTAGGAGTAATAAATACCAATTAAGAGGGGTAACATATATGTAGTAATAAACTCCTCCACCACAGTGTCCAACCTGGGCACCGACTCTCACGGGTAAAAATGGGTGATAAATGCATGTCATTCACAAGACGGCAATAAAGGACGTGAAATGTGATAAATGCATGTCATTCACAAGACGTCGATAAAATACGTGATAAGTGGGTAATGCATGTCATTCACAAGATGGTAATAAAAGACCCACAAGTATATATATATATAAGTCTCAATAGACTTAAAACACCCAACCATGATGGATTTAAACTCCCAACCGAAGCAACACACAAGAGATTGGCCCAAAGATGTTTGTGAGAGTCAAATAAAGGATGGTAGGAGATACTATATTGAGGCCACCACTTCTTCAATAATAATGTCTCATCCAAAGAGACACAATAGCTGCACCTGAAATGGGCTTGGACTCATATAACACAAACCAAAACAATAAAAAATCCTTGTAAAAGGACCCATGAATAATCCAATGCGAGTATTTGTACCAAATTATATGTTGACCAAGGAATATGTTACGAATACTTCAAAATAATAATCCAGCCAGAGAAATAGAATCGAGTCGAGCCGAGTCAATTATCACCAATAATTACCACAATTATTATTGCGAGTCAGGATTCTTGGTCTTCAATTTTCTTTGCTGCAAAAATTTCTTCTTAGATGCAAAAGCTTCATCTTTTGTGCTCCCCCTTTCTTGAATATTTTTATCACATTAAAATTACCACAACATATAAAATACCTCTTTCTTGTACTTCTCCCCCTCAAGTTGGGAAGTAATGGCAGTGATTCCAGCTTGAACCAAATAACAAAGATGTAGTAACAAGGACACAATGGCAGTAGTGGAAATGAGCCAATTCCCTAATAATATGTACAAAATTTGCAGTAATATAGCAATAGATAATCAGTAAATAATGAAAGTCCTTAAGAGTAATAAGGACACATGAAATAATTTGGCTTAAATTCGGATTTTTCAATGCAACAGAATACCAGCATGACCTTTGATTCTTCAAATGTAAATATATCTTTAAATATAGATCAGATTGACATAAAATTTTCTCCTTCTAAAACTAGACTTAGATAAATTTCATCCAAGTATAACTTCTCTTCCTAAAATATAATTATTTTGAGATAAATAATCTAATAGATCTAGGTCTTTGTAATCTAGCCGAACTAAGTACTCTTTCTCCTTTTTCCAGTATTAACATTGACTCTTCCAAGATCAATATCTCCTTGTAAAAAATTCGGATCGAGAATAGGTTGAAAAGGTAATAAAATAGACTTATAGATATTTCTTTTGATATATAATTCTCCATATAAAGTCTCGTTATTGATAGCATAAAATAGCTCGAAAGTTGAAATTTTTTGCTGTTGGTCAAACCTCTTTTGCAATCTAACCTTTGCTAGTTTGAATATCTATTTCTCTTTGTATATAACTCCAATTGGAAAAAATATTTTTCCTTGGAAATTAGACTCGAATATATTTCTATAAATATATACTATGTAATATGAAAAGCACATTATAGAGGTGATAATGCAAAGAAAACAATGGGTATAGGGATTGAAAATAGAAAAAAAATACGAACTTAAATTGCTAGTGATAATAGATCAGAAAAGGATCACATTATCTATGTGGGTTTATGAAGCCAACTCACAGAACCTGCTCTGATACCATGTTGAATTTATGAAAAAGAGAAATACATCCGTGACTTATCTAATCAGAGTACATGAACCATTATTTATAATAGAAGAAGGTAGTAGAGTCCAATTACAATTAAACTACCCTTGTCCCAATTACACCCAAACTCTTAACACTTAAAGATAAGTCCTAGCATAATTAAATAACCCAATATAAATAGAAGACTAATATAACTAAACCACCTTTAAACTGAAACTCTTCTATGAGACCTGCTTCCATAATAATTTTGGCTTTGTAAGTCTTCTTATTGTGTAAGACTTCTCATGCTACCTCACATGATCATGGTGGGTCCCACCAGCTCATGATCATGCTGGGTCCATATCTTATGGGCTTGGGCCCATCTTCCAACACTGTTGAATTTGTGGGCCTTCCTAGGTCATGTGGACTTGGGCCTATCTTCCAACACTGACTATTGTCGGCATTGGTTATTTTGATGAAGAAGAAAGCCCATGGTGGCCCAAGAATATTATCTTTCAATGATTACCTTTACCTCTTTATTTGGCAGTTATACTCCTACCATTTGAGAGTCGGTGCCTTGTGTTGGGACACCATGATGGAGGAGCTTATTACTACACTTATGAGCAATGCTTATAAACCCACTACCTATAGAGGATAAGAGTGCGCCCAACATCCAGTGTGTGTGAAATCTATTATTCACCCAAGAGGTGTTTGTTTAGCTACCCTAAGAAAGTGGGTAGACTCTGATCCCCACAACAGGGCTACTTTTTTGCTTGTAAAATTGAGCAGAAAGTATTTTTTACTATGACCATCTGACCGGAGTATGAAGCTTTGTCTTACGGCAAGGAGTGATTTTACTCTCACTTATATTATATTAGCTTGGTCTCTTGGTAAAGAACAAAGAGACCACCAGTTTGAAGGGGAGTGTTGGAAGATATAATGCACTGCCATTTTATACGGGAAGATCTTATACACCATTTGTAGCAAGTGGGACAATTATGATATTCACCTCCCCCCCCCCCCAAACTTAAGGGGGAGTGTTGGAAGATGGGGCCAAGCCCATACGACCAAAGAAGATCCACACATTCAAGAGAGATAGAAGATGGGGTCAAGGCCACTGACCAAGGAGAAGGCCCATAGGTCCACACAAAGGATGCATGATGGTAAATAAAAAGTCATTTTATAAAGATGGCATTGATATAATTAGTTTAAGTTTGAGGGGTATTATTATAATATTATAATCTTATTCATATATAAATGGAGCCTCAGGGGGAGGGTTAGAACACAAGTCCATAACCTCTTTATTCCTCTTGTTTTCTCCCCAACATGCCGTCTCTCCCTTTCTCCATGAGCTAAATCCATGGAGTCTTGAAAATCAACAGTAGTAGTAATCTCCTCCATTACGGTGTCCCAAGGATAAGTACGACATTGGGCACAAACTCTCCAAGGGTAGAAATAGGTGATAAGTCGAAACAAACCTCGAATAATTTCAAAAAAATATAGTGATAATAATCACTAAAGTGGGTAATGTTTGTCATTCAAAAGAAGATGATAAAAAATCCAAGGGTACCAATAAAAAGTCTCGAATGACTTAAATACACCCACATATGTATAAAATGAACTAACCAAAGAAATACTCCAAAACGGTTGGCCAAAGGGGTATGTGAGAGTCAAATAAAGGACGGTAGGAGAAAGGCTACCAAATAATAAAAGGGTAATGGGTAATGAGGTCACCATGTGTTTTAATTTCCTAAATACTTCAAATCTCATACTTATGAACCAAAGGCGACAACTGTTAGCAAATAATGAACCCAAGGCAACAAATCGAGGAATCCTTCTTCAATAATATTTTTTCTATCAAAGAGACAATAAAAATTGCGGTAATGGGCCCACGCACAAATAACACATACCAAATATGTTGTTATATAACAGCGGATAAATGGTATTGGAAGATATCGTGGATTATAATTTTATACGCGAAGATCATATACACCATTTGCAGCAAGCTGAGCATTTATGATGTTCTCTCACCCCCAGCTTGAAGGGAGTGTTAGAAGATGGGCCCAAGCCCATATGATCAAGGAAAGCCCACACATCCAAGTGTGTGGAAGATGGGCTCCAGCCCACAAACCAAGGAGACGGCCCATAGGCTCACACAATGGTGGCTTGATGGTAAATAAAGAGTTATCTCATAAAGATGACATTGATGTAAGTAGTTTATGTTTTATGTCTCTTGTTCACTCTTACTAGGGTGAAGGGTGCTCTTGTAATATTAGTATTTTTTTATCTATAAATACAACTTAAGGGGGGAGGGTTTGGAGTAAGACCATAACCTTAATTCTCCAGTTTCCTCCTCTTTTCTCCAAATTCGTCACTCTTCTTCTCCTCCTCCTCCTAAACCTTCTCTCCACAACTCTCCTTCTTCTTCTCACCCCTTAATCCTCTTCTACTTGATTATACATCATGGAATCTTAACTTTCAACATGGTATCAGAGCAGGCAATATCTGAGATGTAAAAGGAGAAGAAGATGGAGAAAAAGATGGAGAAGAAAGGGAGGAAGAACAAGAAGAAGACGACGAAGAAGAAAAAGAAAAAGAAAAAATAGAAGTAGTAAAATATATACCGTTTAAAAGATATTTGAGTCTAATTTCCAAATTAAAAAGAATCTTTGAAAACAGATTTTTCTAGAAAGAGAAATTGACATATGAAGCACCATGTGTCAAGGAGCAAAAAAGTTTCATGCAGCAACAAAACACTTAACTAAACCCTAAACCCTAATGTCCAAATTAAAAAGAATCGTTGAAAACAAATTTTTCTAGAAAGAGAAATTGACATATGAAGCAGCAAGTGTCAAGGAGCAAAAACTACCGGCTTGACTCCAACTTGATTATTACCGTGTATTATTACCTTGGATTATCCTTAGCTTATTACTTGGTGCATAGCTTCCTTATTCAAGAAGCAAAATGTTGAAAGATGGGCTCCAGCCCACGTGACCAAGGAAGGCCCACATATGTAGTATAAGATGGGCCAAACGACCAAGGAAGGATCACAAGATAGGCCCAAGCACATAAGAAGTAGGACCCACCATGATTACCACAAGTTGATATCCTTATCACATAAGTTGGAAGATCAAGAAGGACTCACAAAGGCATCTTTATCTTATGGTCATGTCCTAGAAGAGTTCTAGTTTGGGTTATGTTTGTCTTTTATCTATATTAAGTTATTTAATTATGCTAGGACTTATCTTTAAGTGTTAGAGTTTGGGTGTAATTTGAACAAACGTAGTTTTATTGTAATTAGACTCTACTGCCTTCATCTATTATAAATAGAGGTACATGTAATCTGATTATAAAAAGTTAATGAAGTCTATGAAGTATTTATCTTTTCCATAAATTCAACAATTACCTTGGATTATCCTTAGCTTATTACTTGGTGTGTAGCTTCCTTATTCAAAGAATGGATTTGCTGCAAATTTTCTTATGTGTCCTTATTGCTCTTAAGGATTTTTACTACCTACCAGTTATCCACTGCTATATAACTATCTATTCGATACGTATTATTTGGGCCCAAGCCCATTTTAGTTGTTGCTATTATGTCTCTCTCATTGAGACATTATTATTTAAGAAGGACTTATAGGTTGATGATTGTTGTCAGCATTGGTTATTCAGAGGAAGAAGAAAGCACATGGTGACTCCATATATTATCTTTTATTTGGCATCTTTACTCCTACCTATGGAGGGACACCGTGATGGAGGATTTTATTACTATACTTCTGAGCAATGCCTATAGTCCTTCTACCTATAAAGGATAAGAGTGTGTCCAACATCCAACGTGAGTCAAGTCTATTATTCACCCAAGAGGTGTTTTTTTAGCTACCTTGAGAAAGTGGGTAGACTTTGTGCCCCACAATATGACTACTTTTACGCTTGTGAAATTGAATGAAAAGTATTTTTGACTTTGACCATTTGACTAGAGTATGGAGTGATGTCTTACTACTAGCAGTGATTTTACTCTCTCTTATATTATGCCAACTAGGTCTCTTGGAAAAGAACAAAAAGACCACCTGTTTGAGGGGGAGTATTCAAATATATGGTTGACTGTCATTTTATACGGGAAGATCCTATACATCATTTGTAGCAAAATAGGCGTTTATGAGATTCTCTCACCCCTAGCTTGAAGGGAAGTATTGGAAGATGGGCCCAAGCTCACACAATCAAAGGAGACCCACACGTCCAAGTGTGTGGAAGATGGACTCAAGACCACAAACCAAGGAGAAGCCCCACAGACCCACATAGTGGTGGCATGGATGGTAAATAAAGAGTTATCTCATAAAGATGGCTCTGATGTAATTAGTTTATGATTTATGTCTCTTATTCACTCTTGCAAGGGTGAAGGGTATTCTTGTAATATTAGTACTTTTGATATCTATAAATACAACTTAAAGGAGGAGGGTTTGGAGTAAGTCCATAACCCTAATTCTCCAACTTCTTCCTCCTCTTTTTTTCAAATTTGTCACTCTTCTTCTCCTCCTCCTAAACCTTCTCCCCACAGCTCTCCTTCTTCTTCTCACCCCTTAATGATCATTTAATTTGATTATACATCATGGAATCTTATGTTTCAACAGCTGGTAAATAGTAAAAATCCTTAAGAGAAATAAGGACACACGAGATAATCTGCAGCAAGTCCATACTTGAATAAGGAAGATGCACACCAAATAATAAGTTGGAATTGTGTACTAAGTTGCCAATAAGCTGAACTGAGTGCAGTTAATCTTCTCAAAAAGAATAATTGAACCGAGTGTTGCAGGTTCCGAGAGTAGCTGCAAGATCTTCTAAAAAAATAGAGAAGAGTGAATAAAATAGTAATGGATACTGTTCCACACTTACTGAATCAGTGATTGATTCAGACACCAAATCGAGACCTAGCCTTATTAAACCAACTAATTAGTAGCCAATGACATAAGTGACATGTTTCTAAATATAGTCCATGCTGAGAGATGTAATTACAGAATGAAAATGATTCTAGAAGACAAGAAAAAAACCAAAGGAAAAGGTTGAAGCTCAACCAGTTATAGCTTGAAAGAATTTCCCTAAGTGATAGGCTGAGCGGGGTTGTTCACTTCATAAGGGTATAAGTACACCAAGTGTTGCTCCAACATGTTGCTAGTATGTTGCAAGGATTTCTCATAACCAGAGAAGAAACACAGATTTTGAATCTGATCCTAGATCAAAATCTCCTTACATAAATACTTCTCTAATTTGCAACATTAAATCAAGTAAATACTTTTTTGGGAAGTTGCTATAATTCAAAATAGGAACATTTCTTCTCTTTGATAAATAAATCAAGGAGAGTTTATGAAAATAAAATGATCTTCTAAAAATTCTTTCTAGATATTGTTAGTTACCAAACAGAAACTTTCCAAGGATAGATCATGAGATACTTTTTTTATATTATTGATCAATAACAACAACTCAAAAAGTGAACCAAAAAATTCGGACCTTCACATGCAATAGGATACCAGCATGACTTTTGATTCTTCCAATGTGAATATCTCCTTAAATATATATCAGATTGAAATGAAATTTTCTCCTTATAAAACTAAACTTAATAAATTTCTTTCAATTTTAAATTATCTTCATAAAATATACATTTTTATAAATAATGTGATATATTTTGGACTCTAAAATCTAGCCGAATTGAGTACTCTTTCTTCTTTGGCCAGCATGACTATTGACTCTTCCAAGATCAATATCTCCATATCGAAAACTCAGATTGAGAATTGGTTGAATGGGTAAGAAAATAGACTTAAAAATATTTCTTTTGATATATATTTCCCCATATAAAGTTTCGTTCTTGGTGGCATAAAATGGAAAAATAATCTCCATATAAATATTTCTTCATAAAATATATATTTCTCCATATAAATATTTCTTGTTGCTACACGAAACTTTTCTGGTGCATGACCTTTGCTTCTTCAAATGTAGATTGCTCTTTCTTAAAAAATATTATATCAATTGATTGTTGTTGAGTTGAAAACTAGACTAAAATATATTTCCAATGGTATATATTTTTCTCTATAAAACATATGTTACGAGAGTTAAAATGATTGTTGTTGAGTTGAAAACTAGACTAAAATATATTTCCAATGGTATATATTTTTCTCTATAAAACATATGTTACGAGAGTTAAAAATCCAATGAAAAATATGAATTGGGAAAGAAGACTAAAGGAAAAATGAGGAACTCCTCTTGTTTCCATTTCTTTTTCTTCTTCTTCTTCTTCTTCCTCCCCTTCTTCTCCTTCTTCTTTTTCATCTCAGATCTTTCCCTTCTCTGATGCCATGTTAAAACTTAGGATTTCATGATGTATAATCAAAGTAGAAGATGATTAAAGGGTGAGAAGAAGAAGGAGACTTGTAGAGAGAAGGTTTCGGAGGAGAACAAGAAGAGTGACAAATTTCGAGAAGGAGAAAGATGTTGGAGAATTAGGGTTGTGGAAGATCCTAACCCTCCCCTGAAGCTTTATTTATAGATGTTAAAACTACCAATATTAAAAGTATACCCTTCATCCTAGTAAGAGTGAAGAATAGACAAAAATCATAAACTAATTACATCAATGACCCTCCCACATATTCTTATCTTCCAACATGGAGGAAATGAAAGGATGACCCTCCAAAATATTTTGTTGGAAGATAGGGCCCAAGCCCGCAGGACCAAGGAAGACCCACATATCCAAGTGTGTTGGAAGATGGGTTTAAGGCCCATAGATCAAGGAGAAGGTCCATACGCCCATACAATGATGGCAGGATGGTAAATAAAGAGTCATATCCCAATGGATCTCTCTCTCTTTTTCTCGATGAGCTAAATCCATAGTCCTGAAAATCAACAAGGTATCAGAACTTTGATTTTCAGGACTCGCATATATGGTTTTCTGATTCAACGAAACCCATATATTGTTGTTAGTTTTTTTTATAATTTTGTCACTCGTCAGATTTTCTTTTCTCATATCGATAGTTGGTTTTTTATAATTGCTGGAACTTCATATATTCTTATTCATTTTGTTTTGCTGTTCGTTTTCTACATGGTGAAAACTCCGTTTTTCTGCATCTGGGTTTTTTCTCTGCTTTTTAGCTTGAATGCAACTTGATCCTGTCAACCCGACTCGTCTCTCAGCCAATTGTATCCTTCTGCAAATAACTTCGGCGACACTGAGAGAGGTGGAAACACAGAGATCCTCTTCTTTGCAATTTGGCACCGTATCTTTCCTCTCTGGCTGGCTTATCAATCGCAATTGTCTCTATCTGCTGGTCTGGTTTTCTCTTGCCACAAGTCATCCTGCTGTCATCTCTATTATTCCGCTGCTGCTACATTGCTGGAAGATTATCCCGCTAGCTGACAAAAGTTGTTTTTTCCTCTTCGAAAACTATGCTCTTTTCGGAAGCGTGGGGAAGACGATGTTTCTACATTAATACTACTAAGTTAGGTGATTTTTATCACTAGGCGTCATTTTACTGAGTCGCTATAGATACGAAAGCAGTGAGCAACGACAAATTTCAGAAATTTAGCCCAGTGGAATATCTACCCCGTGCGGCCTAGCTCTCCCAAAGAAATAGTCAGCCTCCTTGTCTCACGGATCTTCCACCTTAGCTCCACACTCGATGTTGCAAGCCAAAAGAATGACGGAGAGACCAAGATATAGAAGAGAAAAGCCTTCTTTGTATTGAGAATACAAGATTACAAAGGGTGGCCAAACACTCTTGAAGTCCAAGGCTAAAAACTCTCTCTATACACTCAAAGAGCAAAGAATGCTAAGAATCCGAATTCTCCCTTCCTTTACAATGGGAGAGGCCCCTCCTATTTATAGCCTCCTCCCCTGGGCTTTAGAAGGATCAGAATCCGTCCTGGCCCTTTGAAATCTCTAAAAACGCCCAGAAATTCGCCAAATCCAGAAAATTTTGTTTCTGGCATCAGGGGCGCCCTGGTCAGGCGGGTGCCTGGCGACTTGGTCCTGAGGAAACCCCATATCGCGCATGGGTGGAGTCTCGGTCTCGCAGGCACCTGAGGAAACCCCATTTTGCGCGCGGGTGCTTGGTGGCCTAGGCACGCGCGCGCGCCTGCGCCTGCGCCTGGAGTCCTACCGCGCGCGCCTGCGCCTAGCGTCCTGCCGCGCGCAACCCCATTTCACCCCGCCTAGAGTCCTGGTCGCGCGCAACCCCATTTTGCCCTGCCTGGAGTCCTAATCATGCGCAACCCCATTTTGACCCGCCTGGAGTCCTGGTTGCGCGCAACCCCATTTTGACCCGCCAGCGCCCTTCCTGGCTGCAACCCCATTTTGACCCGCCTCTACGTGCCTGTTGGTGTGCTGCCTTGTGTCTCGGCCAGCTGCCGACGTTGTTGTGCGTCTTGCTGTTTGGCCATCCGTTTGGCAAGCGCAAGTATGTCTTCTTCCTTTGCAGCTGGTTCTGGGCTGGCCATATGCATGCGCCCCTCTGGGTCATGCCATTGCACTTGGCCTTGGCCGCCGCTGCTATTGCACAGTCTTCGGCCTTGGTGTCTGGCTACACCATGGCTTCATCCCCCGTCTCATACTTCCACCGCCATAAGGCAGACACCCTCGTCTACATCCCTTGGCGATAGTGGGCCACCTCCTTCTCGGATTGCTACAACTCGACATTGTCTTGCCTTGTTGCCTTGCTTTTCGGTTGACCCTGCCACTTTGCCAAGTATTGCGTCCTCCGGGGCTTCCCCCTTTGGTGCTCCTCTCAGTCTTTATAAGTTCCGTTTGGCCGTCTGTCTGAGGATGAAAACTAGTGGAAAAATTTTGAGTAATTTCCAATAGTTTAGTTAACTCGGTCCAGAATTTTCTTGTGAATCTGGGGTCACGATCACTAATGATCGTTGTGGGCACGCCCCAGTTCTTCACCACTTGTGCCATGAATGCTCGAGCAGCCTCCTCTGTTGTACAATCACTTGGCACTGTTACGAATGTTCCGTGCTTCGTAACCTATTCCACCACTACCATGATAGACCCAAGCCCTTCTTTCTTGCGCAAACCAGAAATGAAGTCCATTGAAATAGACTCCCACGGCCGTTTTGGAATGGGCAAAGGCTGTAACAAGCCTCTGGGCTTTCTTTGTTTCATCATATCTTGTTGATAGATAAAACATGTGTACACAAACTCCTCCACATCGCTCTCCATGTCCAGCCAATAATATTGGCCAGAGAGCAAGGCCAACATCCGTCTTTGGCCTGGTTGTCCTGCCCACCAGGTATCATGGCATTCCCTCAAGCGGTCATGCCGTAGGTAGTCATAATTAGGCACATAAAGTCAATTACCTTTGGTCTTGAGTAATCCGTCATCAAGCCATAGTCTTCTCCTCTCACCGAAGGTTGTAGCTTGCACAATTCTGAAGGTCTGGGCATCTTGGTGAAGTCTAGTGCGAATCCGGTCTAGCAACGAAGTACTAACATGTGTAATTGCTACTAAGACTCGTAATTGCCTAGTCGCATTTTCCGTTTCTGCGACAAGATGGTCCAGCATGTGCGCAGGCACGCCTTGCACAAAGCGCATGTCTTCTGCGTCCATGTGTGCGTTGTGCACCACATCAGGTTCTGCTGCTACCGTACTGCGCGTGGTGCGCGTGAAGCAAGTGCCAACGCATGTGCTGTGCGCATATCCATCTCGCGTAGCCGCTACCGCATCGCACGTGATACACGTGAAGGGTCTGCCGCTTGCCGCATCACACATTGAGGTTACTAAGCATTGTTCGCATAGCGCCACACGCACCTCTGCCTCTACTGCACGCACAAATTCCATTTCTGAGCGTGTTCTAGCAATGCAATCTGGTGTTGTGCGTTGTATATGCGCCAATACCCTTGTGTCCTTTTCTCTATCAAAAGGCATAGTAGAATCTGTTTTTCTGCTTAAGGTATCTGCAATAGCATAGGCTTTCACCAACTTGTACCTCATCTCAAAGTCAAATTCGGCCAAGAAAACTTGCCACCGAGCTTGCTTTGGGCTGAGCTTGCTAGCATGGAAGTATCCTTCATCGAGCCAGAATTTTCTTGTCTCAAACTCCCACCGCCATAATGCAGACGTCCTCGTCTGCGCGCCATCACCATATGCCACCCACTCATGGTTGGCTTGCTACCTCTGCCAGCAGTTTCTGGAACGTAGCACTGGATATGGCGCCTTTCTGTTGTCTCTCCCAGCAGCACCGAATCTGGCATCTCCATGCTGCCTCTCCCAGCATTTCCAGGAAAGCAGCACCAGATCTGGTGCCTTTCTGTTGTCTCTCCCAACAGCACCGAAATTGGCGCCTCCCTGCTGCCTATCCCAGCAATTTCTAGAAAACAGCACTGGATCTAGCACCTTTCTGTTGTCTCTCCTAGCAGCACTGGAACTGGCGCCTCCCTGTTGCCTATCCCAGCAATTTCTGGAAAATAGCACTAGATCTGGTGCCTTTCTGCTGTCTCTTCCAGCAGCACCAGAACTGGCGCCTTCCTGCTGCCTTTCCCATCAGTTCCTGGAAAGCAGCACCGGATCGGGTGCCTCTCTGTCGTCTCTCCCAGTAGAACCGGAACTGGCACCTCCCCGCTGCCTTTCCCAAGAGTTCGTAGAAACCAGCACCGGATCGGGCGCCTCTCTACTGTCTCTCCCAGCAGAACCGGAATTGGCACCTCCCTGCTGCCTTTCCCAGGAGTTCCTGGAAAGCAGCACCGGATCGGGCACCTCTCTGCTGTCTCTCCCAGCAGAACCGAAACTAGCACCTCCCTGCTGCCTTTCCCAGGAGTTCCTGGAAAGCAACACCAGATTGGGCACCTCTCTGCTGTCTCTCCCAGTAGAACCGGAACTGGCACCTCCGTGCTACCTTTCCCAGGAGTTCCTGGAAATCAGCACCGAATCGGACGCCTCTCTGCTGTCTCTCCTAGCAGAGCCGGAACTAGCACCTCCTTGCTGCTTTTCCTAGGAGTTCCTGGAAAGCAGCACCGGATCAGGCGCCTTTCTGCTGTCTCTCCCAGCAGTACCGGTCTTGGCACCTCCTTGTGAACCTTCTCCATTCTCAAGGGCTCTCTCGCATAGGGTGAGTCTTGCCACCACTCCTTTTGCAATGGTCTTAAAATCTCCGTCTAGTCTCTGGATTTCAGTTCGCATCACTGCCATGGAACTATGTACGTTGTCCAAAAACCCTTGGCACCAGTTAGGGACAGATTGTAGGCCATACGCAATGTCACGTATGAACTCCTCCAATCTTGAAAGCTGATTTTTCAAGCTAACAAGCCTGGACTTGAATCACCAAAACGTAAATCGTTTTGGATTATTTTGCTTCTATCGAGATAATATTTCCAGACTACTAATTCTCTGCTAAATCCTGCCGTTTCTGCTGCTCCGTTAACAGAGGGAAGTTTCATTCCTTGCTACTGGTCTTGCTGTCATCGTGTCGTTGCTGCTGATTTATTGCCACTTGATTTTTGACATTTTGATCGATTCTGCTTTTCCAAAAACTCGGTTTATCACTGTCAAGCTTCCCAAGCGCCAGCACATGGTTGCAGCTTCTGGACGAAGAAGGTTTTTCCATTATGTTCGGTCAGGAAGAAGACACTGTAGAAAAACTTATATGCTTCCTAAGTTAGGAAACCGGAATTAATCAGCACCGGTTCAGCACAGTCCGCGCCCGTTCCTACCCAACCCGCACCTGCCGCGTTCCCGAGTCAAACCAGCAACCCAAGCGCTTCTGCACCAGTATTCCGAGTTAACTCAGACCGAGTCAACCCGATCCGGGTTAACTCAGAAATGGCCCACTTATTTTTTACCTCGGTATACATATTTGGACCAAAGCTTATACATATTTCTTCCACAACTCGGATATATTGATCTACTATTGGACTCGACACGACTTGGTAATTTTCTGGCTAGATTATTATTTTGAATAATTGACAGATTATTCCTCAGTGAGCATATTATTTGGTACATATATTTGTAATAGATTATTTCATGGGTCAATTTTACAAGAATTATTTTGGTTCATGTTATATGGGCCCAAACCCATTTCAGTTGCTGCTATTGTGTCTCTTTGGATGAGACGTTCTTATTGAAAAAGAGGTGGCCTCAGTATCTTTCCTCATACCATAATTTATTTGACTCCAAAAAATATTGCGGTTGGGACACCATGAGAGTCGGTGCCCGGATTGGGACACCATCATTTATTTTAACTCTAAAAAATATTGCGGTTGGGACACCAGTCAGTGACCAGATTGGGACACCATGATGAATGAGTTTATTTCAACATATCAATTTACTTTTCCCCATTAATGTCATTTATTACTCCTAACACTTGAGAGACATTGTCCTCTAAAGGGACACGGTGATGGAGGAGTTTTTTATTACCCTTTGGAACAAGGTATAATCCCACTACCTACATTAATTGGAGTGGCACTACCTACAGAAGATAAGAGTGTGCCAAACATCCAACATGAATTATTTGACTGGATTATGGAGCAGTGTCATACGACTCGAAGTGTGCTACTCTCATTTATCTTATGCTAGTTGGGCCTCATGAACGAGAGCACCAGCATGAGGGGGAGTGTTGGAAAATATGGAGGACTACCATTTTATACAAAAATATTTTATATAACATTTATAGCAATTTGGGAGTTTATGATGTTCTCTCACCCCCAGCTTGAGGGGGAGTGTTGGAAGATAAGGTCCAAGCCCACACGACCAAGGAAGGCCGACATATCCAAATGTGTTGGAAGATGGGCCCAAGCCCATAAGACCAAGGAAGATCCACACATCCAAGAGATGTGAAATATGGGTTCAAGGCCCATAAAGTTCCAGGGTTAAAACCCTAAACCCTAAATCCTAAGTTTAGGGGTATTATTGTAATATTGTAATTTTATTAATATATATATATATATATATATAGAGAGAGAGAGAGAGAGAGAGAGAGAGAGAGAGAGAGAAAGAGAGAGAGAGAGAGAGCTTCAGGGAGAGGGTTAGGAGACCAAGTCCATAACATCTTCTTACTCAGGTTTTCTCCCAATCGATCTCTCTCCCTTTTTCTCCATGAGCTAAACCCATGAAGTCCTAAAAATAAATATATTCATTAGTCTATTCAAGAATTTTTGGGACGTTGACAAGGTGATTATCAAAGGAAGCTTGTGAAAAAGGGAGTATGCTAATGCAGAGAGAGTTTTGGGTAGGCTTTGGATTTGCTAAAACACAATAAAAATAGTAATGAAATGACAAATCATCTTGCATTGCATAACGAAAGGTGTGACACTGAATGACATTGTCTATGATATAATAAATAGATGAAATAAAAATGTGCAAATGATGTGCTAAGGATCTAGTGTCACTGGCTAGGGCTCCTAAGTTGTTGGCCAAGGATCCGAAGACTTCAACATTATTGAAGCTACAATGCATAACAACTTTTAAAGGCACATACGAACTTTATCGGATATTTACCAACATCTATGAATCCATCATCATTGGCAAAGACTCCCAAATCATTGGGTGAGACTCCAATGTCGCTAGCTTGTAAAGTTGCTATACTCATAGAAGTTGGCTCTAAAACTAGTATAGTCACTAGTGACATTTGATTTTAATATATCACTTATGTGCCCTTTTTTCATCAGATGGTAGTCAACGTGATTGAGTGTGACTTCATTCATTAAGCGGTACTTGATGGCTATACTTAGGGTGAGAGCAAACTAGCTATACTTCCCGCCATCTTAGAATATTGTTGTTTAGATTGAAAATAATTGATAATATGTTATAAGATGTTTCCCATGAATGAAATACTTTAAGTGTAAAACATACATCAATTTAAGTACAAAGCCCCTCCTTTTTTTATCTTGATCTTATGTCCCATGAATTTGGTCATAAGATAGGCTTATGAACTAATACAGTGTTTTGGTCATTTAGTATGGTAGTCCATTGTTTAGTGCATCATTTGATTTTAGACACTAATTGTATTCAGCTTATTGCTTTCATATTCAGATGTGGCTTTAGACTTTGCGAATCAGATCTTGTGCTTAATGATGGCCATTGTGAAAACTTGTCACAAATGGCTGTGATTGAAGTTGGGAGAAAAAAAGTTTGTTTTCTGTGTTGGAAGATGGGCGCAAGCCCACATGACAAAAGAAGACCCAATCATCCAAGTGTGTTAAAAGATGAGCTTAAGGCACATAGACCAAGGAGAAGGCCCATAGGCCAACACAGTGATGGCGGGATGGTAAATAAATAGTTATTTCATAGAGATGGCATTAATGTCATTAGTTTAAGTTCCAAGGGCATAATTATAATATTATAGTTTTATCAATCTATAAATTGAGCTTTAGGGGGAGGGTTAGGATATAAGTCCATAACCTCTTCTTCCTCCTGTTTTCTCCCAATGGGTGTCTATCTCTTTTTCTCCATGAGCTAAATCCATGGAGTCTTGAAAATCAACATGGTATCAGAGCTTTGATTTTAGGGACTTATCACAACCAAGGAAGGTCCAATTATCCAAGTGTGTTAGAAGATGAGCTCAAGGCCCATAGACCAAGGAGAAGACCCATAGGCCAAGGAGAAGACCCATAGGCCAACACAGTGATGCCAGGATGGTAAATAAAGAGTCATTTAATAGATATGACATTAATGTCATTAGTGTAAGTTCCAAGGGCATAATTATAATATTGTAGTTTTATCAATCTATAAATTGAGCTTCAGGGGGAGGGTTAGGATATAAGTCCATAACCTCTTCTTCCTCCTATTTTCTCCCAATGGGTGTCTATCTCTTTTTCTCCATGAGCTAAGTCCATAGAGTCTTGAAAATTAACATGATATCAGAGCTTTGATTTTCAGGACTTATAGCTATGGTTTTTTAGAATTCCCAATTATTATAATGGGCACGTGCCTCCGCATCATCTCCTTATTTTTTATTTGTTCATATTCTCAACATGATTTTTTTTCTTCGAATAGCTGGTCCACAAAATTTTCACTCTCCAGCATTCCCAGAGGTCTGTGTCCACACGGGGTCGCTCACCATCTCAAAATCCTGGAGCTAGTAGAACTTGGAAATGACATGGTACAACACCAATGCAACTTATTGCTACATGTCCAGGTCGTAGAGTGTGTCGGGCTTGAAGTCGTTGAAGGCATTGTCAGTGGGAGAAAAGAGGTGTTGAGCTGGTTCTCGATCTAAGATCCCACCTGGCTTGATCCAAGCAGGCAAATTAACGTGGTGTATTTCCCACCCTTCTCTAGTATCCCAGTGACATTGACTAGAGAGGGTGAAGCTGTTGGACCCGATTGAGAATTACTGCTTAGCACAACCAAGCTAAATGCCAAAAAAAACAGTACCAGTGAGGAAAGAGAGGCAACCATTTCTTGCAAATGTTTCCACTGCACCTGATCAACGCTAAGTGAGATCCATTTTGAACCAGGACAATTGTGGTTTCTACTAGGGATTCTCAGTTGTGGCCACCATGGATGGAGCCATCAAACTAAGAACCATAAACTTCCAAAAGTTGTCGACACTACAGATTTCTCTAGCCCGTAACTCTCTCTGTCTGGTGAACATAATTTTCTTTGTTACTTGGTATCCAACATGGTGCAGAATATATGAATGTGGAATAATATTGTCGTAATTATCATTGATCAGGTGTACACTATTTATAGAATTACAACAGAGACATTAGGTGATTACAACTCTACAATTTGAGTCTGTCTCTAATTCAATCACTTAGAATTTGAGTATGTCTTTGTTTCAATCACCTTTTATCTTTATTTATATCATTATCTTTATCTTTATCTCTATCATGCCCCCGTAAGATGGAGCTCCTAGAGGAGAGTCCAATTTTGATCTTCAACAAGAGGAAGCGTGTTCTCAGAAGTGGTTTGGAGAGAGCATCGACACAGATAGTCGTTGGGGGCGGACAAAATTGCATTGTCCGAAGGAAGAGCAGCGACACTGGAGGCGGTTGGGGTAGACGGAATCACATCATCCGATGGAAGGGCAATGGTTGGGGCAGACGGAATAGCATCGTTCAGTGTAAGAACAACGACTAGGGCAAACAAAATCGCATCGTCCGAAGGAAGAGTTGCAACACTAGAGGCAACGACTGTTTGGAATTAGATGCCCTAATTCCAAACTAACGAGAACAATAATAATAAATGCGGAAGAAGGGAAAAGCAAGCACTGAAAAACACAGAAAAGATTTATATAGGTTTGCCTCAAGGTGAGACTACGTCCTGTCTTCCGCCGTTGGAGTAATCCACTATGAAAATGAAATAGTTTACAAGAGAAATCACACACTTATAAGTATTTTTCTCTAACCTCGAGATGCTCCTAATATTAAGATCATCAAACCCTAATAGTGGTGCCACCAATTTAAAGAGAAAGCTAGGGTAACTGCATTACAAGAGTGAAATTTCCAAACTACCCTTAACGAAACAACAATCAATATATCATGGATCGGACGGGGCCTCTACCTCTACACCCCCGAGAGGGGGGCACCCACGTTAACCTTACCGCAAAGGTCGATCAACGACCAACTTAGTATAAGACGTTCATTAGGTTCCACAACTTAACAATCTCACACTTGGAGACTAATCCAACATCAATATCTCCTCTGTAGTGGCAACAACTTCTCAATCCTTAGAGAGAAGTCGAACTAAAGTTGCACACAACTTCATTTTCTCGATCGTAATAGTCTTCGTCAACATATCAACCGGATTCTGACTCCTTTGATCCTCCAGAGCCGATCTGATGAAGAGATAATGCACCTGTATGTGATTTGTTCTGGCATGATAAACAAGATTTTTTGCTAAATGAATAACACTCTAACTATCACAATACAACACATTCTTCCCATGCTTGAGACCTAATCCAGAAAGATTGCAGCCATACTATCTCTTTGTTGGCTTCAGTCACGACGATATATTCTACCTAAGTGGTGGAAAGAACAACTATCTTCTGCAACTTAGAGACCCAACTAACTGTTGTACCACCCAATGTGTATGCATATCCAGTGATACTCTTCTTGTCATCAATGTCTCCAACATGTCAGCATCTAAAAAACCTTGTAATCACAAGTTTGACTTTTTGAAACATAATGTTATGGTCCTGGGTTATGTACCTATGTCTTCCGCTCCTAACAGGCCGGTCTTTTGGGTAGTATTGGCTAGATGCATAACATTTGGTATCATAGCTAGCACTACGTCGCGAGTTCGAATCTCGGAGGAGACGACTGCGGAGGGGGAGACCAGAGTGTGCTTCCCGCACCAATGGGCCACCGCTATATAAGAAAGGGGCGACCTGAGTGTGTTCCCGCACCATGGGCCGTCGCTAGAGTAGGCCATCGCAAGTGGGCCGCCATGGATGTCAGATCTCACAAGTGTGGGTGTGTTGTTATGGTCCTGGGTTATGTACTTATGTCTTCCGCTCCTAACAGGCCGGTCTTTAGGGTAGTATTGGCTAGGTGCATAACACAAAATGTTGAGTCTATTGTGCCTCTCAAATACCTGAAAATCCACTTCACTACTTCCCAATGTTGTTTGCCCAGATTACTAATGTATCTACTCACTACTCCCATTGCATGAGTTATGTCTGGTCTAGTGTACACCATGGCAAATATGAGACTGCCAATAGCAGAAGCATAAGGAACATTGGTCATGTTGGCCCGTTCCTACTCTATAGAAGGTGACTGCTCCTTAGATAGCCAAAAGTGACTAGCCAAAGGAGTACTCACTAGTTTTGCATCATTCATGTTGAATCTACTTAACACCTTCTTCACATATTCTTCTTGTGACAGTTTCAAGACATCAATGTCTATAGTAATCCTCATCCCAAGGATTTGGTTTGTAGCACCCAAATCCTTCATTGCAAACTTCTTGGACAACTCCATTTTCAACTTATCTATTTCATGTCTGCAAGCTCTTGCTATCAACATGTCATCAACATATAGTAGTAGAATAATGTAGGAGTCATCAAGCTTCTTCACATAACAACAATGATCCGTCTGACACCTCAAGAAACCATTAATACTCATAACGGTGTCAAACTTCTTAAACCATTGTCTTGAAGCTTGTTTAAGACCATACAAGCACTTTTGACGTTTGCACACCATTTTTTTTCCTTTGTATTGAAAGCCTATGGCTGTATCATGTAAATTTTTTCCTCCAAATCACCATAAAGAAAGATTGTCTTTACATCCAACTGCTCTAAGTGTAAGTCTTCATTTGCCACTAGTTCAAGCATTGTTCTAATAGTAGTCAATTTCACTACTGGAGAGAAAATCTCAATGTAGTCAATGCCTTTTTTTTATATAAAGCCATTTACCACCATTCTTGCCTTGTACCGCTTGCTGCCATCATGTTCGTCTTTTATTCGGTACATCCATTTATTCTGCAAGGCCTTCTTCTCTTTTGGTAACTCTGTCGATTGCCATGTCTGATTGGATAACAGTTAATCCATCTCATCCTTCATGGCCAACTCTGTTAAGATCCTCACGAGCCATGGATCTTGTCACCCTCCTCTCTTCTCTTCCTTCCATCACCTTGGTTGACGTTGAGATGGAATGAGGGATTGATGGGTATTGAATTTCGGAAAGGAGAATTGGGGAAAACGGAAGAGAGCTTGAAGGAGCTCTAGACCTATTTATCTAATTTACTCTAGCTAAAGTAGAGTCAATTCATACCTCTCATTACCCTAGCCGTCCCCTTAAATAGGGTTGAGGACGTCCAAAACACTAAAGACCTCTTGGGTCAACGGTTCAAACCAATAAATGCTAAACCAACCCAAACCAAAGACAAAACCAAACCAAGAAACAATTACATGAAAATTGAAAAACACATTCTTTAATTCCTACGCCTGTTGGTAACTCGTGATGCTATAGAGTCCATAACATCACCCCCCCCCCCCCCCCCCCCCCCTCCTGGAGAAAGAGCTTGTCCTCAAGCTCGAAGGAAGGATATAAGAGTCAAAATGCTGATAACGGCTCCCATGTGGTGTCACTGGGGTCGGCATCGGCCCACTGGACAAGAATTTCTCAATCACCTTGAATGTGGCGTGCTTGAACTACCTGAACTGGAATAGAAAGGACTCTGCCCTCATGTAGTGGCGGCAGTGGAGTGTACAGTAGGGGCGAGTCACCCTGGAAGGGCTTCAATTGGGAGACGTGAAATACATTGTGGATCTTTGATTCCGGTGGTAGTTGCAAGCGGTATGCCACGGGCCCAATTTTGTCCAATACCTGAAATGGACCATAATATTTTGGAGACAGTTTATGGTGCTTGGATGCAGTCAGGGACAGCTAACAGTAGTGTTGAAGCTTTAACCACACATAGTCTCCAGGGAAATAAGATGCCTCCCGGTGCTTCTTATCATAATAGCGTTTCATAGAGTGTTGGGCCTCCTGTAGATGAGTACGTCCCTCAGTGAGCATAGCGTCTCGTTCAGCTAACGCGTGGTCCAAAGTGACGACTTTGGATGCCCCAGGTTCATATGGTAACAGACGAGGTGGATCTCTACCATAAACTACCCTGAAGGGTGTAGTTCCCAGTGTTGTGTGGTAAGATGTGTTATAGCAAAATTCTGCCCATGAAAGCCATTTCACCCACCTTCTAGGTGCGTCCCCCACAAAACAACGAAGATACATTTTAATCGTGCGATTGACAACCTCTGTTTGTTCGTCCGTTTGTGGATGATATGCAGACGAAAATGCCAATTGGGTGCCCTGTAATTTGAATAATTCCTTCCAAAATATACTGGTAAAAACGGCATCCCTGTCACTGATAATGGATGAGGGAATTCCATGTAATTGGACAATGTTGCCCATAAATAATTGAGCGACCTGAGCAGCAGTATATGGATGCGCCAAAGCAATGAAGTGACCATATTTTGAAAACCGATCAACGACAACGAATATCACAGATTTACCTGTTGAAATGGGAAGTCCAGCAATGAAGTCCATGGAAATGTCAGACCATATTTGAGATGGTAGTTTCAGAGGTTGCAGTAGGCCGGGTGGACTTAAAGATTCGGCCTTGTTTCGTTGACAAATCTGACAAGCAACTACATAATCAGCAATTGTGCTCTTCATGCCCTTCCAGTAAAAGTCCCGACTGATTTGGAAATATGTTTTCTGTCGACCCTCATGTGTGCTATCATGGATAGAGGACAGGATGGTGTGAAGAAGTGGGGATGTATTATGCAAAAAAATCTTGTTTTTGTAGAGTATGAGACGATCCTGAATCGTCCAATGAGGAGCTGTTGTCCCCTGTTGAATATCCTGATATAATGACATGAGATCCGGATATTGATGTACTTCCTCATGAATCGAATCTAATACCAGTGAGCGTGGGTGACTGATAGCATAAATTTGTGTGGCTGAATTATCCAGACGTGATAAAGCATCAGCCCCCAAATTCAAACTACCTGGCTTATAGTGAACCGTAAAATCGAAGCCCATGAGTTTAGTTAACCAATGCTGCTGTGGGGATGTGGTGAGGCGCTGTTCAAGAAGATACTTGAGGCTGCAATGATCTGTACGAATGAGAAACGGTCAACCCCAAAGATAAGGTCGCCAATGTTGCACAACCTTGGCTAACCCAATCAATTCCCTCTCATAGGCAGCTAACTTATGGTGGTGTTGTCCCAACTGACTGCTGAAATAAGCAATGGGGTGTCCCAATTGTTGTAACACTGCCCCTATACTTCCCTCGGATGCATCACATTCCACCACAAAGTCTCCCTCAAAATCTGGTAACTGTAGGACTGGCGTTGAGGCTAAGGCCTCCTTTAACAGGTGAAAGGCCTGTTCCACTGAAGAAGACCAGTGGAAGGCATTCTTTTTTAGCAGGTTGTTGAGTGGTGCTGCTATCATGCCATAAGATTGGATAAATTTTCGTTAATATCCTGCTAGGCCCAAAAATCCCTTTAATGCTGTGATGGAGGTGGGAATCGGCCAATCTGTTACTGCTTGTATCTTGCTCTGGTCAACTTTCACGCCCACAGCTGATATGACGTGGCCCAAATATGCCACCTCAGATGTCCCCATAGAACATTTTGATTTATTCAAAACCAAATGATGAGAGCGTAGAATGGTAAATACCTGATGGAGGTGGTGGAGATGTTCATCCCAATTCTTGTTGTAGACCAGAATGTCATAAAAAAAACTAACACATAGTTGCGCAGAAGTGATGAAAAGACCTCATTCATGAGGGCCTGAAAGGTGGATGGTGCATTGGAGAGACCGAAGGGCATGACGAGGAACTCGAAATGACCGTGATGTGTGCGGAAGGCAGTCTTCTCCACATCCGCCGGGTGAACTCTTATTTGATGATAGCTCGATTTCAAATCTAATTTGGTAAAAATTGTAGCACCATGTAACTCATCCAGCAACTCATCCACGACTAGAATGGGGAACTTGTCCTTAATTGTTTGCAAGTTGAGTTGCCTATAGTCTACACAAAATCTCCATGATTTATCCTTTTTAAGTACAAGTAACGCTGGTGAGGAAAAAGGAGATCGACTGGGCTATATCACCCCCTGAGCGAGCATATGCATGCACTGTCGTTCTATTTCATCTTTCTGTATATGCGATTAACGATAAGGCTGCACCACTACTGGATCAGTTCCCAACTTTAAATGAATGCGGTGATCACAATGACACACTGGTGGTAGACCCGTAGGATCATTAAATAAATCCACAAATGCTGTAAGTAAAGGAGCTAACTGATCATCACCGGTGTGCTGAAGTTGTAAAGTGTGAAGTGCGTTAGGTACCTGTGCCACAATACCTTGTAATGTAATTTGGCCCTGTGGTGCTGAAAATGTCATAGTCCGAGCCTGAAAGTCCCATAATATAGGTCCTAATAACTGGAGCCATTTGACCCCGAGCACCAAATCAAATCCAGCCAATGGAATGACTAGTAAATCTGCCTGAAATGAATGCCCCTCAATGGTGAAAGGGGTGTTAGCACATAACCCTACACTAGCAATTTTGGCCTCATTGGCCACTGAAACTGAGAGTCCCCTTTGTTGTTGAATTGCCAATCCCAATTGTTGCGCGGCTAGTTCACTGATAAAATTATGTGTGCTGCCCGAATCAACTAAAGCAAGTAGCATGAGATGATACAACCTGGCCTTTACCTGCATGGTATTAGAACTACGCAAGCCATGCATGGCATGGAGGGAGAGCTCTGGTTCCTGTTGTACCTCTTCAACAATTTCATTTTCAAGAAGCTCTTCTGAATCTTCTTCCAAGAGTTCAATACTGAATAAAGTTTACAGGTATGTCCTGTGTTATGGACTCAATAAGACTGAGTCATCTACTTTACTTTTATTATTTATGTTGCTTTTAATTTCGAATTTTATTGATTTGTAATAAGACTTAAAGGTAGGGGTAGAATTGGGTTTTATAACCCTAACCTATGTTGATGTTAATTACCCTATTTAAGGGGTAAGGATGGAGAAATAAAGGAAGTTCGGATTAGCATAAACTAGGGTAATTTAGGTTCCTTCTAGGCTCTCTATTCTAGGGTTCTTGGTGTGAACTCTCTTGGGGGTTTGTTGCATCCATTGGGGAGTCTTTGAGGAGATCTTGGAAGGAAAAGGAAGAGGAATTACCTTTCTCTTTCGAGCTACAAGAGAGGTCATCTCTTCCACAAAAATTCTGGTTGCTGGATTGGTGTTGACGTCAAGAGGTATTTGGAGAAGGGTTGGCGTGAGCTAACCAGGAAGGAGGACGAATTCTAGTTGCTGGATTGGTGTTGATGTCAAGAGGTATTTGCTAATCTTATTCCAAGCATTAAGATTAGATTTATGTTTCTCTTTTACGTAAGGAACCAGTGTTGCATAAAATTGGAAACCCTACCTTGACGTGAGCCATAAGAAAGGGGGTTCCACGTTGGGGCCTCAAGGAGCTTCCTTGACTAGCTGGGTTCATTCATAATTAAGAAAAGGAAACTCCTTTTCAAGGGGAATGAATTCAGTAAAGGGAAAGGGGTTGTTCTTGAGTCATTACAGCAAGTAAAACCCTCTTGTCTTGAATCATAAAAGAGGAGTTTCATATCTGAGTGCTTAAACAGTCCTTTAACTTGCTTGTTGCATCTATAATTGAGAAAAGGAAAATCCTTTTCAATCCTAACGTGAAAGGAGAAGTATAAGAGAGTTCTTTTCACAAAAATGTGATAAGAAACCCTCAAACAGTGCTGGATTCATATGCAACTCGCCGAGTTACTAGATCCATGGCTAGGGACTGTAACAACTTGGTATTAGAGCAGGGTAACCCGGCAGAGAGAAGCACTAATGAATACTTTGAATTGCTTGAAAGAAAATTTGATACTGTCCTAGAGAGGTTCTCAAAAATTGATATCGATATGGAGACCTTGAAGGGAAGGATGGATAGCATGGAGAATGGTCTAACTACTGGCAAGAAATTTTCTGCATTGGAGGAAAAGTTCACTCTCAGTTTGGAAACCTTGAAAGGAAGGATGGATAACATGGAAACTGGTCTGAGCACTGGAAAAAGCCCAATTTCAGGAGACCATTCGCTGATCAGAGGGGGAGATGAGTTTACTAGATACACGAGTTTCTCGGGTCAGCAAGGACCCTTCATTCCGGGGGGACACCTCAACCAGGGGGGAGGGACTGTACCCCTCATTCCAGATCAGAGAGGAGGGGACCATTCGTATAACAGAGGGGGAGATGAATTTTTGAGGTGCACGAGTTTCTCAGGACAGCAAGGACCCCTCATTCCGGGGGGACACTTCTACCAGGGGGGAGGCACTATTCCGAGGTATACTAAAATGGAATTCCCTACTTATAATGGGTCAGAAGACCCTTTGATATGGTTGTATCGATGCGAAAAAAATTTTAGCCATCAGCGAGTCCCAACCTATGACCGAGTCAACGTAGTTGTTTTCCACTTACTAGGGGAAGCACAACTTTGGTACCAGCTAGTTGAGGTTGATAGCGAGGTGATAGATTGGGATGAATTTAAGCGACTGTGTTCTCTCCGTTTTGGTCCTCCGGCTTACAGTAACCCTTTGGAAGATTTGGTTTTACTACGCCAAATTGGGGCCGTGGAGCAATATCAAAAATTGTTCCAGGAAAAATTAGCACAAGCCAGCAGTATGGTACAAGTGGATCAGCAAGTTGCGCTATTTATAGAAGGACTGACGGAGGCCTTAAAGCTTGAGGTGGAGCTCATGCACCTATTGACTTATCCAGCGCTATGAATATAGCTTGTGCTTTAGAATTGCGACAGCAGGCACAGCAGAGACGACCTCCAGGGTCAGGGGAGCGCATTCCTCAGAGAAACAACCCGGGTATTACTTTGACAGGGGATCTGAGATCTAGTCATCCTACAACTCCTTATTTAAAAAAATTGACAAGTGCTGAGACGGCGGAACGGTGGGCTAAGAATCTATGTTACAACTGTGATGAACCATATCGGGTTGGGCATCAGTGCAAAAGATTATTTTTGATCGATAAGGTTGAAGATGAGGATATCGAGGTGATAGAGGATATGATTGAGGAAGAACCACTGGACATCTCCCTGCATGCCATTACTGGGCAGCAATCGGCCACAACTACACAAAATGGGAGCGGCTCGACAACTTTCACCAGGTCTACCCAACTTCTGAGCTTGAGGTCAAGCTCGATCTCCAAGGGGGGGGGCAGATGTTATGGACTCAATAAGACTGAGTCATCTACTTTACTTTTATTATTTATGTTGCTTTTAATTTCGAATTTTATTGATTTGTAATAAGACTTAAAGGTAGGGGTAGAATTGGATTTTATAACCCTAACCTATGTTGATGTTAATTACCTTATTTAAGGGGTAAGGATGGAGAAATAAAGGAAGTTCGGAATTAGCATAAACTAGGGTAATTTAGGTTCCTTCTAGGCTCTCTATTCTAGGGTTCTTGGTGTGAACTCTCTTGGGGGTTTGCTGCATCCAATGGGGAGTCTTTGAGGAGATCTTGGAAGTAAAAGGAAGAGGAATTACCTTTCTCTTTCGAGCTACAAGAGAGGTCATCTCTTTCACGAAAATTCTCGTTGCTGGATTGGTGTTGACGTCAAGAGGTATTTGGAGAAGGGTTGGCGTGAGCCAACTAGGAAGGAGGACGAATTCTGGTTGCTGGATTGGTGTTGATGTTAAGAGGTATTTGCTAATCTTATTCCAAGCATTAAGATTAGATTTATGTTTCTCTTTTACGTAAGGAACCAGTGCTGCATAAAATTGGAAACCTTACCTTGACGTGAGCCATAAGAAAGGGGGTTCCACGTTGGGGCCTCAAGGAGCTTCCTTGACTAGCTAGGTTCATTCATAATTAAGAAAAGGAAACTCCTTTTCAAGGGGAATGAATTCAGTAAAGGGAAAGGGGTTGTTTTTGAGTCATTACAGCAAGTAAAACCCTCTTGTCTTGAATCATAAAAGAGGGGTTTCATATCTGAGTGCTTAAACAGTCTTTTAACTTGCTTGTTGCATCTATAATTGAGAAAAGGAAAATCATTTTCAATCCTAACATGAAAGGAGAAGTATAAGAGAGTTCTGTTCACAAAAACGTGATAAGAAACCCTCAAATAGTGTTGGATTCGTATTCAACTCGCCGAGTTACTAGATCCATGGCTAGGGACCGTAACATCCTGGCAGGAATTGTTCGTCACAATTAAAACATAGGCCCTTTGCCTTTCGAGCATCCATTTCCTGTTTGGTCAAAAATTTACGTGGCATAGAGTGTGGAGGCACACTGGTAGCCTGATCTGCTAGGTTAGGGGCAGAGGACCCAAAACGTGGACCAGATGCAGTACCCTGTATTTTGTTGTTCCAAAATGGTTTTCATTGTAAAGACTCTTTTAGAACTCTCTTTTTGTGTTCCACAGCTCTGGCATAATTCATTGCTGAGTCCAAATCTGTCAGACCAAGTAATTCCACTTCCAATCTAACCGGCTCAGTCAATCCAGCATTAAAAATCTGAACATGTAGGTGAGGAGGAACAAATTCACTAGCTCGGGCCAACCTTTCTTGGAACGTTTTTTGGTAAACTTCTAAGGTGCTAGTCTGTTTATAGTTGATCAACTCCCCCACTGGGTTGCTGCTAGCTGGAGGTCCAAACCTCAACTGGCAAGCATATTTAAAGTGCAGCCAATCCTGAATGGAATGGACATTTTGGTAGTGATGGAACCACATGAGCGCTTCATCGAGCAGGTGGTAGGCGGCCAAAGTAACCTTGTCCATTTCCACCGTTTGTTGATGATAGAAGAATTGTTCACATTTCGTGAACCACAGTAAAGGATCTTTAGAGCCATCATATGTAGGAAAGTTAAGTTTAAAGTACCTTGGAACCGTTGATGGTCCTTGTGCGTGAGTTGCCATGGAACCCATTGGTTGGCGCATGGGTGGATTTGGTGGTGGCGTGAATTGTTGGTGGGGTACTGGTTGTGGTTGAAAATTGGTTGTTGGTGGTGGCGTTGGTGCTTGAAGTGCAGCAAGTTGTCGGAAGACGATTTGTCGAGATGATTCCAGTGTTTGTAATATATTATTGATGTGAGAAATTTCAGTACCTTGAAGAGTGGATCGTTGTTGAAGTTCTGAAAGTACTTGACGTATGTCCTCTGGAGAAGAGGAATCACCGAGGGTGGACCTGTCTCATACCACGTTGTTAAGATCCTCACGAGCCATGGATCTTGTCACCCTCCTCTCTTCTCTTCCTTCCATCACCTTGCTTGACGTTGAGATGGAATGAGGGATTGATGGGTATTGAATTTCGGAAAGGAGAATTGGGGAAAAACGGAAGAGAGCTTGAAGGAGCTCTTGACCTGTTTATCTAATTTACTCTAGCTAAAGTAGACTCGATCCATACCTCTCATTACCCTAGTCATCCCCTTAAATAGGGTTGAGGACGTCCAAAACACTAAAGACCTCTTGGGTCAATGGTTCAAACCAATAAATGCTAAACCAACCCAAACCAAAGACAAAACCAAACCAAGAAACAATTACATGGAAAATAAAAAATACATTCATTAATTCCTACGCCTGTTGGTAACTCGTGATGCTATAGAGTCCATAACAAACTCCCACTTGGTTGATTCATTAACTTATACGACTTCCTCATAACTCTCCGGTTCACCTTTATCTGTCAAAAGAATATACATCAGTGTTGTTGATTTTCAGGACTCCATGAATTTATTTCATGGGAAAAAAAAGGAGAGAGATCTACTGGGAGAAAACTGGAGGAAGAAGGGTTATGGAATTGATTCCTAATCCTCTCCCTGATGCTCTATTTATAGATTTATGAAACTACTGTATTACAATAATACCCCTAAACTTAGCGTTTATGGTTTTAACCCTAGAACTTTAACTTAATTATATTAATGTCATCCGTATGAGATGATTCTTTATTTACCATCCTACCATCTTGTATGTGGGCCTATGGGCCTTCTCCTTGATCGCCTTAAACCCGTTTTTTATATCTCTTAATGCAAGGGTCTTCCTTAGTCTGATGGGTTTGGGCCTATCTTCTACTACACTTAGGTATGTGAGCCTTCCTTGGTCTTGTGGGTTTGGGCCCTATCTTCCAACACTCCCCCTCAAGCTAGGGGTGAGAGAACAACATGAACTTCTAGCTTGATGCAAATGATGTATAAAATCTTTGTATAAAATGGCACATCTTCCAATATGCCTTCATCTTCCAACACTCCCCCTCACGTTGTTGCGTCCTTCCATGAGGCCCTGCTGGCATAATATAAGTGAGAGTAAAAATCACTCCTGGTCGATAAGAAATTGCTCCATACTCCAGTCCTAATGGTGGATGTAGGACACACTCGTGTGTCTATTGGCATTACTCTGAAGTGTCCACCACCGTGTCCCTCCACAGGACAACGACTCTCAACTGTTTGGGACGGGGGGAAACACAACGAGGTTCGGGGGACACGACACAGAGGAGGGCAGCGGGAACACAACAAGTCTCTAGCAAACTCTGACAGCGGAATACTGATACCAAAAGCACTATTGTTATGATATCAATGACACAAAGTCTCTAATAGACTTGCACACACAGTGGAAGAGAACCTAGGGATGAGGGCAGCGGAAATAGAATCCTAGGGATTTCTACTTACGCACTGGATACAGGCAGCGAAAAACATCCATGACTCACACAATACTATTCCTACAGTTACATTTCGACAGTCCTATCATTTCACTATCATATCACTCCTGCTTCCTACCACATGTTACTGCTCTGTACTCGTTTGTGTGTATTTCATAGCTATCTCATAGGCCCAACATGACTTCCACTGCTACTTAGAACTTCTTCGGGGTTTGACCCTATTCCTGCCGGCTTAGCACCATGTGGGCAATTCCGTCGATGCGGTCCTCACAGTCTCCAGAGGGCCCCAAGCTGTTCCTATTAACCGTTGTGGCTCCATGGCTACTTCAGTAGGGTAGAGCACAGCTCCGTTTCATTTTCTACCTCAGAGCGTAGCCGAATAACTCCAAGTCTCTAGCTTTTGTCCTATTTGGCACTATTTCGATACTATTTCTTTTTTACGAGTGAATAGTAAACATGAATAGTAGCCATGAATAGTAAAAATGAACAGTACTTTTGAACAGTAACTTTGGAACAGTAAAAACAAACACTGTGGAGATCATATGTATAGATGCAGAATATGAACAGAAATAACAACAACTGTGGAGATCATATTTATATATGCGGAACATGAATGGTAATAACAAATACTATACGAATCACAATATTACAAACATGCGGAAAATATAAAAACATTGTTCAAAATATATAAAAACATAAAAACATAACTAAATACATACCCTTAAAAAAGGGAAAAGAAAAACTACTTAGCTACATAACTCCCTCTTTTCTACTCAGCCATTACAGCTGTTAAGCACATACCATGCTTGAGGAACTTGCCGGAGAAAGATCGCTGGAAATCGCCTTTTCTTTGAATGCTAATGCTATGTCAATTTTTGAGTCTCTCTTTTTTCAAATGTCTCAACCTCTGGAGGAGCGTCGAATTTATAGCTGAAGATCGTTCATGTCTTCCGCTTTTACCCTTGATTGAAAGGTGTGTGTTTAAAGACAAAGGGTAACTTTTGTCTTTTTGGCGTGTCATTTTTTCCCTTGCATTATTACCTTTCGGCACCAAAAGTAGGGGTAGAAATGTCTTTTTTGCTTGTGACATCATGATGATGATGTGCAGGAATCTTTTTTAGCCATTATTGTTGATTTGGTGTAGCCATCATTGATGACATTTGTAGCCGCCTTTACTGACTTTTTAGCCGCCATTGCTGACTTTGATTTCGTCGTGGGCCTTAACGGCTGCTGACTAGTCTGCTGACGTGGCTGCTGACTGCTCATTCGGACAGCTGCCTTTCTGTGCACAATTTACAGGTGTGCTCCTTCGAAAAAGTCTTCAGGGCCATCTGGCAGAACCTTTCCTTTGTTGTTTTGCTGAAGGGGATATTTCATCCGAGGAGTTTCTTCAGCGTAACTTCGAGACTGGTCTGGACGGATGCCGAAGTCTCTTTATAGCTTTTCGAGACAATCCTCAGTGGGACGGAGGTCTTGTAGACAAAGCTTCTCTTTTTCTGAATCAGCTGTTGTATGAGCTGTATCAGGTTCTTGAGCCCGCGAATACGCCTGGTTGGCCAGACTGCTTCTGGGCAAGGCTTGGCTTTTGGAACATGTCTGGGATCATATTCCATCTTCGCGTCACCTTCTTTTATGCCTTCAAGTGTTACAACAGAAATGCTTGGAAACATCTTTGTGTCAATAACAATTTCAGCAATACAAGAAACGAAATAAAGTCGAATTCCTTTACTCTTGGTTATGGAGATGAAACTTTTGCAAGCCTCCATAATTTCCTTTGGCATTTTCTCCAACACTGATAAGTCGGTGGAGTGGAGTACCATCTGTTTTATGAATCCATATGCATAAAGCATGGATGCATATTTTGAGTCTATTTCAGGACTCAGCTTCACTTGATTCCAACTGTTGCTGGGCTTAGTGGTGAAGAAGGGAGTGTTCATCCCTTGTCCAATTTGTTCATTCCATCTCTGGAATTGAACAGTATGATTGGATTCGATCTTTGAACGAACGGTGTCCACCTTTTGAGGGCGTAATGAGGGTTCCTCAAACATAATGTCCGAAATTTTAAAGGTTTAAATTTCTTTAAAAACTCAAACTCATTAAAACTAGTTTTATCTGGTTTATTTAGGCTTTTCAACCTTGTAAACTCAGACGGGTTAACCAATTTTGTCTTGAATGATTTCTCATTACTTGACAAGTCCGTTTCCATCCGGGATGGATCCGTTAAGACTTCTTTTTCAGCTCGAGACTGACAGGTAGAAGTCCCTGATTCTGATTTCAACGAAATCGTTAAGGTTTCCTTTCCAGCTCTAGACTGGCAGGTAGAAATCCCTGATTCCCCTATCTTCAGAGAAGATTGGGATGTGATTTCCTTCGCATGCCTGACATGACCGGTAGAAATCCCGGGTCGACCTGTGTTGATCAAAACACTAAAGTCATCCGTCTGCTGATTAGCTGACGTTGTGGCTTCCTTTTCTCGCGATGGAGATCCGGTAGAAGTCCCGGAGGATGTTATGCACGCAATAACATTATTATTTTAGTTGTTTTATTTAATTTACTTTATTTTATTTTAGTTTTAGGTCATAGGGGTATTTTTGGAATTATTTATTAATAGGGATAATTTTAGAATATTTTATTCATAGGGATATTTCTGTAATATTTTCTTAAACCCTAACAGGGTGAACCCTATTTAAGGGGTAAGAGTAATGAGAAAAGGAAGCATTGAAGTATTAAGAATTAGGTTAATTGTGTAGAGAGGCTTAGAGTTCTCCTCAACGAGCTCTAGGGTTATCAAGCTTCCCTTAGGCTTGATCTTTCGTTTTCGTTCTCCATGTCTTCCTTCAATCCTTACTATCCATACGGTAATCAGAGGCAGATTGCAGATCCACCCAAAGAATCCTTGTGCCAGATCCGGGACCGTAACAACTGGTATCAGAGCGGGAACACAATGGGTTATTCTATATCCCAAGAAAGATGGATTGCTATGGGTAAGGAATTGGAGGAAATACGAGCACGATTAGATGCTTCAATTGAATGTTCGGTAATGGAGCCACGTGCTCCCACAGAAAAGGTCATACGACCTGAAATTTCCGCTTACGGCATATGCGTAGAAGAGGCAGTTGCGGCCTCGGACGAGCAGAAAGGCCAACGGCCAGGAACTCCAGCGGCGACGACATCGGAATTTGGGGATTCCGAAATTCCAAAAATGGTTGCACTGGAAATTCGGACGGCACTCAAAATCTCCGAGCAAGCACAGAACTTCCGATATGCCTCCAAGGGCTACGATTCGCCTCCAAGTGGTGCGATTCGCCGCCGAAGTAGCAGGGTGCCCAGTCGTGTCCCAATGGTTCGTCGGCAAACTACCCGTGAGTCCTCTGTCTCAGAAAAATTCCAAGCGGCGACGCCTCAGCGGGCTTCTCGTCGCCACCGGCGAAGCAGGATACTTCGTCGGCGCCATAAGCAACTTTTTCGCAAGGGATCTCGGTTCTGAGAGGCTGAGGAACAACGATTCACAAGTTTCCGAGACCCCTCTGTCTCGAAAACTATCCAGGCGGCGAAGCCTCGACGGGCTGCGATTCGCCACCAAAAAATCATGCGATTCCGTCAGTGCCGGGAGAGAGGAAGAAGAAGCCAATTGTCAGACTTCGTCGGTGCCATGAGGAAGGGAACTGCCGGTCGCAGAGTTCGGGAGCTGCCGAAGGAAGACGACGACTCCCGATTAAATTTTCCTAACTTAGGAAAATTTAATCGGCCCGGTCCGCTGAGTCGCACGCCGGACCGGGTACCTGAACCGAGTCAACCCAGGTTAACTCGGACCGGCCCAAAAAAAAAAAAAAAAAAAAGTGGGCAAACAGAGGGGGCGTCATAGCTATCGCGGATGCTACTTCAACATACAGACACTACTTCCGAGCTTGAGGACAAGCTCGTCTTCCAAGAGGGGTGTAATGTTATGCACGCAATAACATTATTATTTTAGTTGTTTTATTTAATTTACTTTATTTTATTTTAGTTTTAGGTCATAGGGGTATTTTTGGAATTATTTATTAATAGGGATAATTTTAGAATATTTTATTCATAGGGATATTTTTGTAATATTTTATTATACCCTAACAGGGTGAACCCTAATTAAGGGGTAAGAGTAATGAGAAAAGGAAGCATTGAAGTATTAAGAATTAGGTTAATTGTGTAGAGAGGCTTAGAGTTCTCCTCAACGAGCTCTAGGGTTATCAAGCTTCCCTTAGGCTTGATCTTTCGTTTTCGTTCTCCATGTCTTCCTTCAATCCTTACTATCCATACGGTAATCAGTGGCAGATTGCAGATCCACCCAAAGAATCCTTGTGCCAGATCCGGGACCATAACAGAGGAGCTTGGCTTTTTTTGCCATTGAGTGAGTTCTTTTAACTCTTCGGTTAATTCTTTAACCTTGAGTTGTAAGACTTCTCCACTTAACCTGTAACGGGCACAATTCTCATGTATGTCTCCTCGTTCTGAAAGAACTAAAAGAGTGTCGAATAGTGACTGTAGGGTTGAGAGCAATACCGTGAGTGTGGCAATTACTGCTGCTAGGTCCGTCAGGGTGCTGCTGAGAGGATCCATTTTACCTGTCTATAACACAAAAAAATTCTCGAGTAAGAGTATCAGGTAAATAGTTTTTATCTCCTTTAATGTGTTCAACAGTAAAAGAGAATTGAAAAAACCATTGCTGCCAACGGAGTAATCTACCGCGACAAAGTGAATCTTCTAAATTTCTTGTCATAAAACAGACAAAATTTTTACAGTCAGTTCTTACCAGAAATTCTTCGGGAGCAAGATAAATATAAATTTTTTTTATCCCATTCTTTACTACTAAAATTTATTTTTCATAAGAATGATAGTTTGTTTCAGCAGATGAAAATGTTCCTGATATATATTTGCATATTCTTTCAGAATCATTGATTTTGCATTTTAGGACTGCTGCCCAAGTGTGATCAGAGGCGTCAGTTTCTAAAATCATTTTTGCATCTAGATCGGGTAAAGTTAACACCGGGAGGGGTTTCATCATTTGTTTGATCCGGATTACTTCTAGACTATCAGTGAGTGTCCGTTCCCATTTGACGTCTTTCTTTAATTTCTTTTGAAATGGTTTCCTAATTTCTGCTAATTTTTTTATGAATTGTTCAGCATATGTTAGGCATCTTAAGAAACGTTTAAGTTGTTTTATATCTTCAATTTCATTCGAAAAAGCAGCTAGTTTTTCCAGAATATGATTTTGAAGAATGATTTCTCCTTTTGAGATGTTTAGACCTAAGAAATCTATCTTGGTTTTAAACAACTCTGATTTCTTTTTGCTGAGTACTATCCAAGCAGTTTTTAAGGCATTTAAGACCTTAAGTAATTGTTCTTTATGTTGATCCTTGGTTTCTGAAAAGACTAGGATGTCATCAACATAAACTAAGCAAAATTTAAAGAATGGTTTGAGGATATCATCCATTCTTCTTTGAAATATGTTGGGTGCTTGTTTTAACCCAAAGGGCATTACAAGCCACTCATAATGTCCTGAAGGACAACTGAATGCAGTAAGGGGAATAGCTCTTTCGGTTAGACGAATTTGCCAAAACCGGGATTTGCAATCAAATTTAGAAAACCATTGTTTTCCTTTTATGGCAGCCGTTAATATTTCTTTGTTAGGAAGATAGTAGTCATCCATTTTTGTGGCTTCATTAACCTTTTTATAGTTAATGACCATTCTAGCTTTTCCTCATTTTATCTCTGCATGATTTCGTACCAGGAAAGCAGGAGATGTATGTGGAGAATAACTTGCATGGATTAAACCTTGAGCTAGCAAGTCATTTATCTGTGTTGAGAATTCTTCAACATCAGAAGGAGTGTAAACCATAGGTTTTTCTCAGTTTTCTTTTTCAGGATCAAGAAGTTCGAGGTCGGCATATGGTTTTTGTTTATGCCACCATTCTAAGGGTTTCTCAGAACAAGTGGATTCTAGAAGTTGCTAAACTTCAGATTCACAGGACTCAGCAAGGAGCAGAGTTTCTAAGGGAGGAATCTCATCACCACGCTTGCTGCATTTTTTGAAGACCTGATGGAGGACAGCTCCATTGCCAGAAATGGCATAGGCTTCAGTGGGTTTTACTGTGTAGACAAATACAGCAGTATTATCGATTTCAAGTCGAGTGCGACATCGAAGTTTATAGTAGGCTAGTGTTTGCTCTACAGAGGCATGAAACTTGAGCCATTCATTTCCTAGGACTAAATCTGGTCCTGAGTTTATGTTTGATCCTAAACTAATGAGTTTTGGAATCATAAACTTTTCACCTCCAATGTTGAGATGAATGTTTCGGGCTTGGGCAGGAAGAGAGATATTTTCTTCGGAGCCAACGGTTACTTGAAGGGGTACTTCAAGTGTTTTCCATAGATCCGTGGGAAGTAGATTTTGTCTGGCTAGGCAATATGAACTTCTTGTATCTACGAGAGCGTGTATATGGAATTTGATATATCCGGGTAGTTTAAGCATGACCGTGATATAAGAATTTCCAGATGCGACATACTCTGCGTTTATGCAGATACTCATTCAAAGAAGGTGCCTGAAGAGTCCAACATGTTCTCTAAGTTTTCCGAGGAGGAGGACTCAGTTTCGAGATGAAGTTCATATACTTCATCTTCTGACTGGATGTCATCGTAATGAATGATTTCCAATCCATTTTCTTCGGCTAGTAACATGTAAGTACTGTACTACCGTTGTTGTTTATCATTTGGACAATCTTTTGCAAAATGTCCTTCTTTCTGGCATATCCAGCATTTGCATTTGCTTGGGGTTTTTCCCTTTGGGCAGTATGCATTTGACCCTTTACTGGATGTGGTAGGGCCAGAATTTGTTATTTTCTTAAAGTATCTCTTTTTAGGAGTATACCTGGTTGTAGAACTTTTTTGTATCCTAAATTTTTTCTATTGAAATTTCTTAGGATATTTTCATTGCTTATGGGAGGTGGTTTTACAACCATAAGCTCCTACATTTTTGTTCTGGTTTGAACAACATAATGTTTGTTTATTTGCCTTATTACTTTTCTTTTGTAGTTTTTGGGCTTCACAAAGATTTGCCAACATGTCTTTTACAAATCGATGTCTTCTTCCTAAAGTATCAATGTTTAGGAAATTATCCATGGTTAAAGTACAATGTTCTGGATTGTTTTGCCAATATTTGTTAATGTAGTCTTTTTCAGCTACATGTGCAAATGGTTCTGGCAATTTTGCATAAAAGATAGACAAATAAGGTTTCTGGTCTTCTTTTTGCAGTTTATAGAAGTAACTTGCAAACTCGCAGTAATACTTCTCATAAAAACAAATGTTACAGATTTGTAACTTGTTTAATTTCTGAAGAGTTTCTAAACATTTTCTTTGTTTAGTACTCTCATTGTAGGCTTCTAGGGTTGGATGTATTCCTAGAAATCCCTTTGATATCTTAGCCACTAATCCTTTCATGATATTGGCTATCGATATTGAGGTATTAGCTCGTTTTTGGTCTTCGGGAAGGTTGTCCCACCAATGAGCTACATTACCCTGTAAAGCATGGGTAAAGAAATTAAATGTTGATTCTTGGTTCCAATATTCATGCATATTTGCAGCATTGCTCATGCTTCTTTCCCAATCTTTAAGGACTTTTTCTCCATCCTTGGGGCAATCCAAGTTGAGGTAAAATCCAAAAGGGTTTATGCTATCTATGGTTTGGTGTCCCTTAGTAGCATTTGAAGGATCGACATTTGTGTATTTTGTCGAATACCTTTGTCCTCCTAGGGATATTTTGGAGTGGGAGAAGCTTTCTCGTTCTTGCGGGTGAACCGCAGTACGGTTTCGAAAGTTATCTTGAAAACTATCTTCCATGTGGGTGTCTCGTACCCTTGAATTTTTTGCTTCAAAATGGTCGCCACCACGAAGCATTCGAAATCTTTTACCAAGATCATCTGCCTTTTTGTCTTTAGCATAGTAGTCTGTTTTCTTGGTATTTTCTTCTGCAACTTCATCAGATTCCCAGGCTTCTGGTTCACTGTCTTGTTGGTCTTGTTGTTTACTAGAGGAAGGTTTTTCCTCTTGAACATAATAAATCGGTTGGCGACCAAAGGTATTATATTCTGCGTAAACTTCATCATCGATGGAGGATGATGCTTTTGAAGCGATCCTAAAAGCAGGTGGTGCTGGATCCTTTTTTCTTCTAGGTGCTATGCAAGGTGGCGCAAGGTACACTAGATTTTTAAGCTATCCGGTGATGTCAGGAAGGCCTAATGGTAATGGAGTTTCCATATCCATTAAATAGAAAAACTCATTCATTTTTACAAAGCTAAGAGGTTTAGCTTTTGTTTAATTTTTTCGATCTTGCATCGTAGTCTATGGATGCGATTCGTGTATCTTTCCCAATGGAAGTCGTACATTTTCATGGAGTAGATAGTATCATCTTCTGGTTGAAGCATGTTTCTTAGTAAGAGAGTGAAGGTAAAGCCATCTCTCTTTCTTTGTAAACGATCTAAAAGTTTTTGTCTATAGATTATCTATTTCGGGATACTATCCAAGCTTGTTCAGCATTGTCCTTTGTCCGAAATTTTTGTGAGAATTTTCGGGAAATCCTATGACTTGAGCTTGGGCTTCTTCCCGGCTGTCATATATTCCTGTTTCTCTTCCTATGAAGACAACATACCAGTATTTTGTTTTTTTTTAATTTTTGTATGTACTTGTAGAGGCTTCTCCTATTGAAGCGGTGTTTTCAGGTTGAGATACGGTTTCTTCTTGGGTCATTCTGTAGATTTCTCTTTGCAGAATGATTACCAAATCTTCTAAGAATTGCTTAGATAGCATATTCTTGCAGTTCAAGTTGTTCAATCCTGATTTGGTATTTCAGGTCTTTGATAACTTGTTTTAATCCTACTGGACCGAGTCCCAAAAATGGTTATAGGGGATTTGTGGGTTTATTTATAATGATGTCCCAATTCATACACCGACTTTCATGGTATCCCAACCGTGATATTTTTGAAAGCTAAATTTATCATGGTGTCCCAATTTGGGCACCGACTCTCATGGTATCCCAACCGTGATATTTTTGAAAGCTAAATTTATCATGGTGTCCCAATTTGGGCACCGACTCTCATGGTATCCCAACCGTGATATTTTTTAGAGTCAAATAAATTATAGTTTGAGAAAAGGTACTGAGGCCACCTCTCCTTCAATAATAATGTCTCATCAAAAGAGACACAATAGCAGCAACTGTAATGGGTTTGATCCCATATAACATGAACCAAAATAATCCTTATAAAATTGACCCATAAAATAATCCAATACAAGTATCTATACCAAATAATATGTTGACCAAAGAATAATTTGTCAATTCTCCAAAGTAATAATCCAATAAAGAAAAAATTTAGCAAATCGTGCCAAGTCAAATAATAGATCAATATATCCGAGTCGTAGCAGAAATATGTATTAGCTTTGGTCTAGATACGGATACCGAGGTAGAAAACATAAGTAGCCGTGGCTGAGTTAACTCACTGACTTGACCTGGACCGGGTTGACTCGGTCAGGAACAGAACCAGTAACTTCTCTCGGGTTGCTGGGTTGCAGTCAGGCGCTGAACCGACGCCAGATTAAATTTTTCCTAACTTAGGAAAAATTTATGAACAGTGCTTTCGTCTTCCTCTTCTCGGCGCCGAACACAGCGGCTGTTCAAAAAAAAAATTTCTCGGATTCTAAAAACCGGAATGCAGTGATCTGAAGATAAGTATGTGAATCATAACTTCCTGAATCATAGGAGAACTTCCCGATATCATCGACAACAGCAAAATCGGGAAGCGTCTTTTCTTCCCCACTGCGCCGAAGGACTCGGGACAGCAGAGTCTTTCCGCGGCAACCAAGCAGATCCTTTTTTTTTCCACGGCGGAATCAGTTCAGAAACGGAAACTCACGGCTGGTGATTTCCGAACAGATTGTTAAGATTACAACAAATCGGATACCAGTAATGACTGCAAGGCTGGATGATAAAGGCCAACGAAGGTAAGTTAGATCAGAATAACCAGAGGATAGAGTTGGAGAGTTAGAATATCTATACTGGCATTACCAAACTTTATTGCTAGATTAATCTCACGGGATCAAATCCTCATATGCATTAGAGATTATTTCCAGATAAGAATCGCTGGTTGGTCGCCTTTCCGTATAAGCATGCTGCTTCTGTAACAGAGTGAAGCATGGTATTTTGATTCTTCTGGAGATAATATTTGTTGGATCCGGTGAGTTGGTCAATTACGGAAGCGAGCCAGGCTTTAGCAGAGGAGACAAATGACGAGTAAATGATACCAGGGTATTTTCCGAAGAAAGCCAGGTTGGATCACTGGGTATCGAATACGATCAATATGGCTGGAAGACTTCCAGAAATAAAACACACAACACAGCAACGGAGCTTCTCTAAGCGCCAGAATGGCCTTCTCAAGATATGCCAAACACCCCACAGAAGCCGCAGGCAGAGACTTTCGGCGATGGTGGGTCGACAGTCGGGGAGACTTTAAGATCCGGGCAAGCTTTTGTTACCTGCGCCTTCGTCGTTGTCCCTGTTCGAGAAGGTCTCTGGTAGATATGAAAAAAATGCTAGCGGGGGATTATTTCGTCCAAGTTTGACTCCCGCAACAGAAATCCGTAGGCGGGATTCTACTAAAATGGAAAGCAACTACATGAAAAGATCTAGAGAAAAAGATTCGCAGGAAAAAGGCCAAAAACAATGAGAATTGATTCCCAATCTCTGTTTTGCTCGGCACTACTGTTTGTCTCATGATACAGTATAAAACTAGTAGTAAAAATAAAATAAAATAAAATAAAAGAAATTTTACCAAAATACCGGTTTGAAACAACTTATTTATGAAAATAACAAAGATCTCAAATTATTTACAAAACTACCGAACTTTGACCGGTCCACTGTATATATGGACAATCCAAGGCGATACGTAAACTTTGACTACTTACGTATCGCCCCGTCATCAGAGCGATATTGTAGATGAACACATACACTGCCATGTCATTACTTTTGACACATCATCTGCCACGTAATTGACCACGTCAATATAAACTATTTTCTTTTTGCCCTGTCATTTGGGGCCACGTAAGCACCCGCCACGTTAGCCATCACATATGTTTTTAATTCTAATCTCTTCCACGATTTTCTCCTCGCCTCTCGTCGCTCCCCTGCTGCCGCTCGCCTACCTTGCTGCCGCCGCTCGGCCTCGCCCCTGCTGTCGCCGCTCAGCCTCGGCCGCTCGCCTGCTGCCGCTGCACTACCTCGGCCTCGCCCTCGACGCCCCCTCTCGACTGCTCTCTTCGTCTTAGCCTTATCTCTTGTTCTTTTTCTCCGTTCCCCTCCGTTCATCCTCTCGCCGCCAACGTTATTCCTCTTTGTTCCCCTTTGTTTGTCCTCTCGCCGCCCCTTCCCTCGACACCTAAGGGGGTGATTTTTTAGGGTTTTTGTTAATTGAATCGAATTATTGTATTTAATTATAATGTTGATTTGAATTTAGGTATTTAATTACTGTATTGATTTTTTTGTGATTTACTGTTTAATTTCTGATTTTATGTTAATGAAAATTTTGCCAAATTAAAATTATTGTAAAGTTTTGTAAGATTTTTAAATAAATAATATATTTTTTAATAATTTATTATTTTGTAAATAAGGTGATAAAAAGTATACAAATAAAATATATTTTTAAACACTAAAACAACTTTTTTGTATATATTTTTTAATTTATAAATATTTTAAATGGATAATTTATGGGTAAGACTTAAGAGTAATTTTTTTCTATTTATAAATATTTTAAATAGATAATATATGGGTAACACTTAAGAGTAATTTTTTTTATTTATAAATATTTTAAATAGATAATTTATGGGTAAGACTTAAAAATAAAAAAATTATTTTTAAATATTTTAAATCCATAGTAAATGGGTAAGAGTTAGATTATTTTTATTTATAAATATTTTAAATTTCTAAATATTATTATTTTGTAAATAAGGTGATAAAAATATACAAATAAATTATATTTTTAAACTCTAAAATAGTTTTTTTGTATATTTTTTTAAAATTTTAAATATTTTAAATCGATAATATATGGGTAAGACTTGAGAGTAAGATTTTTTTAATTTATAAATATTTTAAATTCATAATAAATGGGTAAGAGTTAATTTTTTCTATTTATAAATATTTAAAATTTGTAAATATTATTATTTAGTAAATAAGGTGATAAAAATATACAAATAAATTGTATTTTTAAACTCTAAAATATTTTTTTTGTATTTTTTTAATTTATAAATATTTTAAATATAATTAATTTACTTATTTTATTTTATTTTTTAAAATATGAAGAAATAAAAAGTGTAACGATAATTTTTTTAATTAATAAATATTTTAATTGATATTAAATGGTGTTAAATAAGTAAGAGTTAATTTTTTAATTGTTTATTAATTTTTTAAATAATTTTTTATTTTAGATATAAGGTAATAAAAAGTGTATTTGATTTTTTAATTTTTTTAAAATTTATTTAAAATTTTATCATGTAATGATGTGGTAGATGACGTGTCAATAATAATGATGTGGTAGCCTATATGTTCATCTACAACATCGCTCGGATGATGGATCGACACATAAGCAGTCAAAGCTTACGTGTTGCCTTTGACTGTCCACATATACAGTGGACCGGTCAAAGTTCGGTAGTTTTGTAAATAATTTGAGATCTTCGTTATTTTTATAAATAAGTTGTTTCAAACCGGTATTTTGGTAAAATTCCCTAAAATAAACTAAATAAAATTGTAACTATGAAAATTGAACCATTAAAAAAGAAAAAATACCATATCTACAAGTCCTAAAAATCAATGCTCTATCCCAAAATGACTAGCCACTTAGGAAACATTTTTTTCCCATCTAATAAACTCAAGATCTTCGTATCCACTAATCCATGTGGGACTATTTCTTAACACTCCCCCTTACGTGTAGGCCCGCTCTCTTTTGTGGCTCTACAAGTGGATAATTTAGGTGGAGACCCACATACTGAGTAACTATGTGGTGGTACGCTAGTTGTGGCAAATCTCTACTTTTGGGGGTATGTTTTCCTAATCTTCCTGAGCAGTATTCTCCATCTCAATAAATGGAAAATCTCTCAACTGATTCACTTCAGACTTCTTAGCTTCATTGTTTGTGCTCTCATAATCTGTTATCAACATGTCTTTATACAAACACCTTCATTAAAGATCACGTCTTTGCTCCTAATAATCTTTCGACTTTGGTCATCCTAGAAGCGATAACCAAACTCAGTACCACCATAGCCAATAAAGAAACATATTTTAGATTTAGCTTCAAGTTTACTTCAACAACAGAATCAATATGAATATAAGAAACACAACCAAACACTTTCAAGAAAGAAAAGTTTACCTCTTTGTCGTTGCAGACCTCTTCTAGTATTTTGCAATCCAATGGTGTTGAGGGACCTCTATTGATCAAATAGGTAGCGGTGCTAATAGCCTCATACTAGATCACCTTTATCAATCTTGCATATAATGTCATGCTCCTAGCACGCTCGTTCAAAGTTTTGTTCATCCTCTCAGCCACACCATTCTATTGAGGTTTTCCAGGTATGGTCTTCTTCATCTTGATTCTATTATTAGCACAATATTGCTTGAAATCATTATCTATGTATTTTCCCTCATTATCTGATTGCAAACACTCTCCACTTCAAATCAATCTCATTCTCAACCATTGCTCTCCATCTCTTGAGGTATCAAAGACATCAGATTTCTTTTTCAGGAAATAAACCCATACCTTTCTGTTTGCATCATCAATAAAATGTCACATAGTAGTTAGAACCACCAAGGGAGGTAACAATTGAAGGCCCCACAAATCTGTATGAACCAACTCCAACTTTTTTGTCTTTTACTCCTTTCCAGCCTTAGAAAAGCTAACCCTTTTCTGCTTGCCAAAGATACAGTCTTCACACAAACTATTATTTACAGTTTTCAACCCTGGTAGCTTCCCTTTGGACTGAAACACTTTCATTCTCTTCTCACTCATGTGACCAAGCCTATAATGCCACAAATCAAAATCAATAATAGTATCATCAACTGCAACCATGTCTCTGCAATTGGAAGTGATGTATAGAGTTCCAGTTTTAACTTCTCGAGCAATAACCATGGCTCCCTTAGTGACTTTCCAAGCATCACCATTAAAAGTCACATTATAAACTTCATCATCAAGCTTCCCTACTGAGATCAGATTACGCATCAATTTTGGTACATGTCTCACCTTGTGAATTTTCCACACTGACCCGTTTGATATCCTCAAACTGACATTACCAATATCGACAATATCCTCAATGCCAACATTAACAAACTGACATTACCAATACCGACAAGATACACCTTCCTGTGATCTCCAGCAATGTAATTTTCCATGATCTTATGGTGCCCAGTGGTGTGAAAAGAAGTCCATGAATCTAACACCCAAGAATCAATAGGGCTATCAACCGACAAGAGTAAAACATCTTGTACTTTTTTAGTCATCATATTTGCAACATCGTCTTTCTTTTCATCCTTCTTCAGTGCTCTACAATTCTTCTTTATGTGACCAGACTTGCCACAATTCCAACACTCTTCATTCCTTCCAAATTTGGACTTGCTTCTTCCATTCCTTAACTTCCCTCTAGCATTGCCCTTGTTGGAATTCCTCTTGAAGTTCCTACCCCTAGTATCAACACTTAGGGCAGAATTAGATGTCGACGATTCTCCAAAGTCCTTTCTACGAACTTCCTCTACAAGAATGGTATCCCAAACATCATTAAAAATAACTTCCCGTTGCCTACAGAGTTGTTGGCCGCAACCCTCATAGGCTCCCAACAATTTGTCAGAGACACTAAAAAAATTAAAACACGAACCTCATCATTAAATTTAATCTGAACCGAGGTCAATTGGTTGACAATCGTGCTAAACTCATTCAAATGCGATACCATTGATGTATTTTCTATCATCTTTAAATTGAATAGTTTTTTCATGAGATATACTTGATTATTTACTGAAGCTTCTCTTACATGTCAGACAAAATCTTCATCATCCCAGCTGTAGTTTTCTACGATGCTACGTTGTGAGCAACATTCTTCGATAGTGTTAAACGGATTATTCCCAACACCTGTCTATTGAGGAGATTCCACTCATCATCTTTTATACATTCACCATGAAGATGAAATAGTTTACAAGAGAAATCTCACACTTGTAGGTGTTTCTCTCTAACCTCTTGGTGTGCAACTTGAGATGCTCATGCTCCTCAGATTAAGATCATAAAAACATAAAAGCAGACCACCCCCCCCCCCCCCCCCCCCCCCCAGCACCTAATTTAAAGAGAAAGGTAGGGCAAGCGCATTATAAGAGTGAAATTTTCCAAACTGCCCTTAATGAAACAACAGTCAATATATCATGGATCGGACAGGGGTGAGGGGAAGTTAACAAACAGAGTAGTGTAGTCGACGGCAGAGGTTTTTTTTTTTTTTTGAGAAAATAACCGATGAGATTATACGACGGCGACGGAAAGCTATTTAGAGAGACAAAGAAAAGGAAGAGAAAAGGACCAAGTATGGGTGGTGGTAGTCGATTGCGGCAACCATGCTTCTGAGAAGGATTTCCAGCGACAACAGACTGGTTCTGATTAATCGATCGAGAGCTCTGATACCAAGTAGAATAATATTGTCATAATTATCATTGATCAGGTATACACTATTTATAGAATTACAATAGAGACAGTAGGTGATTACAACTCTACGATTTGAGTTTGTCACTAATTCAACCACTTACAATTTGAGTTTATCTCTGTTTCAATCACCTTTTATCTTTATGTCTATCATTATCCTTATCTTTATCTCTATCACCTAGAAAGTTGTCAACCAAGTTGTTATCAATCTCGTCCAAAGCTGATTAGTCTCTTATTGTTTTTAATCCGAGTTCACTGCTGTCATCGGTTGTTGTCATTGCTTCATTGCTAGTTGGTTGTTGCAAGGAACCAAAAAGAGAGGTAACAACTGATGGATTAAATCTGCTCTTGGAAGACTTCGATCTTGGTTTCCATCTGAAGCTTAAATTGCTCTCAATTTGGCTCTAAAGACTAGTGACCTGACTCATTCTAAGATCGATTATCCTCATTCTACCGGATTTATCTCTGTTCTCAAACCAACAAATTATCTTTGCTCTCATCAATCCTTTTTTTTTTTTTTTTTTTTGAAGTGTTGAGCTGGTTGGAAGTTTTTTTCTTTGGAAAATATACATGATATTGATAGATGCCATATTCTGACATGAGAACTAAGTTAATTATAATAGAATAACCTTTATAATTGTGTTATAGGTGGTTATTTATCTGTTTTCAAATGAAATGAGCATTTATTGAATTTGGCATTAATCACTGTCGATATTGCATATTTTTCTCTCCTGAATAATATTTCATTGTTTTTAAGGTTTATTTCTTCCTGAAATACTTTTTATAGATTTAATTATGGAATTTCGGGAGAATTTTGGTGGAGAAGGAGATATTCACCAAAATGCCATTAGTGAAATGGAGGTGATTTTTAGGTCAAATCGTTTTAAAATAAATAAGATGGTATTAAAGGAGACCGGAGAGGGGAGACCCTGAACAGAAAGCAAAGTATCGACCAAAATAGAGGAGCACCGTCAACCGAAACAGGGGAAGACCCGAGAGGAGTTTCCCACCGTCGGTCACCGCGCCACCGTCGTCCACCGCCGTCCAACAACCGAGAACAAACCCGAGGAGAGCTCGAGAGAGTCTCCGTCGAGGTGAGTTCGACAATCGTCGCTCGCCAGGCCGAGAAGTGATCCGAGAGGGCTTCTCCGGTGCCAAATCCGCTTTCCAACCATCCTCCGGCGTCGATTACGTATTTCCGACCATTCCCGGAGCGATTCCGACTCCGACCGAGACTCGAGAGAGCCGGTTAGAGAACTTCATCTCTGTTTCGTTCTTCGCCAGACGGAACCTCTGTCCGTCGGCTTCTATTCATCGTCGCCAGTGTCGTCTCTACCTCCGGCCACTCACTAATGCTACCCGATGCCACCAATTTCGGGAAATTGCAGCACCCGTGAGAACGAGTTGCTGCCCGAGTGAGAGGAAGAAGAAGGGGAGTAATTCGTCATTTTTGAATTTCATCTTTTATATAGTTTGAACTTAGGTTTTGAATGTTTATTAAATGTGATTTGATAATTAATGTTTATTGAATATTTGTTTTCCGGATATTTTATTAAATTGGCTAGTTAGGGATTATAATTTAGGTTGGATTTTGGTATTTTAATCCGATTTCTGTCCTTAACTGTAGGCATCCGAGAGGGGCTAGATGCAAGGATTGAGAATCCGGATTCGTGATTACGTGGCGCTCGAGAGAGGCACGAATCACGGTAAAATCCAGAGTTGATAATTTTAGCATCATCACAATAGGAAATTGATTCTCTGCATTCTATTGTAATCCGCTCTTTGTCATTAACTCTAGGCGCTCGAGAGGGGCTAGACGCAAGGATTGAGAATCTGGATTTGTGGTTTCGTGGCGCTCGAGAGAGACACGAATCACGATAAAATCCAGAGTTGACGTTTCCTGTTGTGCAAGTAATTAATTAGATTATTGCTTGATAATGTAGGATATAATTAGTGTTTAGTTCAGATTAATTCATCATATTTGGTTAGGCTAGTTGACTGAAAAATACACAAAAATCAATCCTCCCTGTGGATATGACCCTCGCTTACTGCTAGATTACATGAACGATTCGTACGCTTGCGAAGTATTAAAGCCGATGTAACTAAATTTTGCATCAAGTTTTTGGCGCCGTTGCCGGGGAGGCACGTATTAAGTGTATTTCTTTGTTCTCCATGGTCTTAGGTTAGATTTATTTTTATTTTATCTTATTATTTTATTATTTTATTATTTTTATTTTTATTTTTATTTTTATTTTTATTTTTAATGTTTTTGCTTTCATAATTTTAGCTTGGTGACTTTTTTATGGAATTATTTTTATTTCTTCTAGTTAGTTCATATTTTTAGTAGTGAGTTTGTTAGCTTAATTTGATAGTTCGTTTTGTTTCTTTTTGTGTTTTTATGCACGGGCGCCGCTCCCTAGGTGGACCATTAGCTCCCTTTGTTGAAGAGGTAGAATAGATTTGTAGGAAAACACCCGAAGTCAAAGTAGGAGCTACCATTGCCAATCAGGGTGAACCATTACAGTTACCTGCAACAGGGAAGCTAAGATCCCGGTGGTCCGGTCCATTTGAGGTCACACAGGTGTTTCCTCATGGCGCTATTGAGATCTGCAATCACGGAGACGGGTCGGTCTTCAAAGTTAACGGTCAGAGGCTCAAACCGTATCTTGAGAATATCCCCACATCAGAGGAGGTGATGGTGATTTTCTTGGAGGAACCTGTCATTTCATCTTGAATGCGTCAGAGTCTTGCTTACGACTATAAACTTAGCACATTGTGGGCAATCCCCACGTTTCTATCCCTTTGTACATTACAGTTTTTATTTTATTTTATTTTATTTTATTTTATTTTATTTTATTTTATTTATTTATTTATTTATTTTTATTATTTATTTATTTATTTATTTTTATTTTTTGGTTTATTCATTATTATTTGCCGGCTGAGAGCATAAATGGTTCCGGTAGTCGATGACTAGACTTTTGGTCCCTAGTTTGAGAGGTCTGTACTCAAACAACCGTTCTGGGATTGACCAGTTCGATCTTGAAGTATTGAATGAAAACCTTATGGTGAGTAAGTTAAGGACTTGTGTTCAGCGCGATTCCTGCTGCCTTCAGTGGCCAGTCACACGGAGATTTCTTCAAAGTGTGATGTGGGATAGCGGTTTCATCTACGGATGATTACCTACGGGTACGGCTGATACGAGTAAACCTTCTTCGAGGGAGACTATGTATCATTCCTGGGGTCTTTATTGACTTTTCAGTACTATTGTTGATGACCAAACACATATGGTCCCACCTATGGATTTAGGAGCCCTAAGGGAGCTTAACCCTCAACCTGCTGGAGTATAACTAGCTAAGTTGTTATTCCTTTTTGTAGTCGTTCTAGTGTTTTAACTTTTCCCCATTGAGGACAATGTCAGGTTTAGGTTTGGGGGGGGGGGGGGGGGGGGGGGGGGGGGGGAACGACTCTTTTATGTCTTAGCAATAATTTTCTTTTGATTTCTGTTCCCGGTTTTCAAATTACTCCTCTTAGTATGTGGTTAACATTAGTAGAGTTAAAATAAGTTGTTCAAATGTGTTTCAAAATTTTTTCGTAAATTTGTGTAGAATATGCCTATTAGAAATCTAATATCATTTGTTGTGATTCATGAGAATTCGGTTGGATAACTTACTATTGCATTAGACTTGGAACTTAGTTGCAAAAGAGAACATGTAAATCTAGTGTTGATCTATGTTAGTCTGAATAGTCTTGTATGCCTGTTTGAACTCAATCTTTTTCATACCTCAGTGAAATTCCTTGTTGTAACGTATGAATGCAAATGGGAATGCTCTTGCTTGCAAAAGATAGATAACTTCAGAAACAGCCTGGGCAAACCCAGGGACATGCACCGGAATAGTCGATTACTTAAAAATAAGTGCATGTGCAGTGAAGACGAATACAAAATGGTGGTAATACCAAAAGTATTCAGTGAAACAAAAATTACGCTGGTAATAGCAAAAGTGCGCTGGTAATAGCGTAAAATGGTTTTAAATCTGGAAGCAATGAGTTTCTTAACTTTGAAGATGAATTGTAATTTGAAAGAAGTTGCAAGTCAAGATTGAAATTGGTATATTTCTTTTGTGAGATTGTCTGACAACAAGCTTAATCTACTATTTGCTCTTAATTGTGATGTGACCAGGATTTTATTGTTATTTGTTGTCTCTTTGTTCTGTTGAAGTAATAGCTTATGGGTCACATTGGTTCAGGTGGAGTAACAATGAGTGTATTTGGATTGATAATAGGCTATATTTTACACAGGTTTTCCAATTTCGCAAGATCTCATATGATTTTCAGATATTTTACGATACTAAATGTTAGTCATATGCTAATGAGGAGTAAATTTTCTTCAGTTTTTCTTTTTATATTATTGATTTAGATGAATTTTGTGGGTAAATTCCATGCAAACCCTCACGAGACATAACTCGTCCACTACTGCAGAGTAGGGGTTTAACGGCTTGTTGCATGCGCTAAATGCAATCGTGCTCCCTACAAAAGTGGCATTTTGTTTTCCTAGGCTTAATTTTGGTTCGATTGTTGTTTTGCTAGGGACTAGCAAAGATTTAGATTTAGGTTTTGCTAGGTTTGCTCTCAGTCTGGCTCTAAAGACTAGTGACCTGACTCATTCTAAGATCGATTATCCTCATTCTACCGGATTTATCTCTATTCTCAAACCAACAAATTATCTTTGCTCTCATCAATCCATTTTTTTTTTTTTTGGAAGTGTTGAGCTGGTTGGAAGTTTTTTTCTTTGGAAAATATACATGATATCCAACAAGTTATACATTAATTTGAAGCCTGAAATCAGCTCAAAAAATATTTTGCCAAGTTCGGATTAATCGAGGACCAGACCTTGCGTTGATTGTGTTGCTAGTTAACTGCCAATTTCTGGAAGTTATTCTCTGGCCTTTCCATTCCGAGTTCATCGCCAACTTCAGACGAAGATGACTCCGCTGTGTTTCTGCTTCTGCACATTAGGAAGAGAGGTTTCTGTTTCTGACCCGAAGTCGCTCTTTGGTTTTCCTTGGTCATTGCACTATTCGGGGAAGACGATGACTGTTGCAAAATTAAATGTTTCCTAAGTTAGGAAACTTGATTTATAACCCGAACTGAGCCTGTTTTGACTGAGAGCCGGACCGGGACGAGTTAACCCAGCGACCCACTTGGGTTAACTGTTGTTCTGCATGGGTTAAGTCGTGCCAACTTGGACCGAGTCAACTCGGTTCCGGTCAACTCCTGTCCGAGTCAACCTGACTCGGCCCATTTGTTTTTTACCTCAGTTATACGTGTTCGGGTACCGAGTTCTATACATATCTCTTCCATGACTCGATTATATTGGTTTGATATCTTACTTAGCTCTACTTGCTCCTTTTATCTGGTCGGATTATTATCTTGGATTATTACTCAATTTCAGCATACTATTTGGTGCAACCTCATTATTCAATGATGGAGTATCTGCGGATTATTTTATGGGTCATTTTTTAAGATTTTTATTATTTGGTACGTGTTATTGGGCCCACGCCCATTTCAGCTACTGGTATTGTATCTTTTGGCTGAGACATTATTATTGAAAGACTTCTTAATTGTTGACTATTGTCAGCATTGGTTATTCTGATGACGAAGAAAACACATAGTGGCCCAGAATATTCTTCCAAATGATTACCTATTACCCCCCTTAATTGACATCTTTACTCCTACCATTTAAGAGTCAGTGCCTTGTGGAGGGACACCCTGATGGAGGAAATTTTTACTAAATTTTTGAGCAATGCCTATAAACCCACGACCTGTAGAGGATATGAGCGTGCCCAACATCCAACATGAGTCATTTGACTGGATTATGGAGTGATGTCTTATGGCTAGGAGTGATTTTACTCTCACTTATATTTTGCCTTTTGGGCTTCATGGAAGAGACCACCAGTTTCAGGGGGGGTGGGGGGTGTTGGAAGATGTGGTGGACTGACATTTTATACAAGAAGATCATATACACCATTTGCAGTAAGTTGGGCGTTTATGATGTTCTCTCACCCCCAGCTTGTGGGGGAGTGTTGGAAGATGGGCCCAAACCCACACGACCAAAGAAGGACCACACATCCATGTGTGTTAGAAGATGGCTCAAGCCCATAAGACCAAGGAAGGCCCCACACATCCAAGAGATGTGGAAGATGGGCTTAAGGCCCATAGGCCCACATAGTGATGATAGGATGGTAAATAAAGAATTATATCATAGAGATGACATTGATGTAATTAGTTTAAGTTCCAAGGGCATAATTGTAATATTATAATTTTATTAATCTATAAATTGAGTTTCAGACGGATGTATAGGACACAAGTCCATAACCTTTTCTTGCTCTTGTTTTCTCCCAATGGGTGTTTCTCTCTTTTTCTCTATGAGCTAAATCCATGGAGTCCTAAAAATCAACATTTTGAAAAAGTAGTAACTGAACATGTAGATAAAAAAGCAGAAGATTTCAGTGATTGGGGATGTAAAGTGATTTTAGAATACAACACGTTGACGTAAAGTTGAGTTTATTGCCACCTTACCCAAATAAGCTTAACACCGAGACAGAGCTTAAGTTCTGAAATTGCCATTGTCACTGTTATGTTTTATTGTTTTGTTGTTGCTAGGGTGTAAATTACGGTTGTCTCTGGAATTCTTAAATTTGAAAGTTTGTCAGAAGAGATGGTTCAAATAGCTGTCTAGAGAGTGTCTTCTCCTTTATTGCAGTTTTCAACTTTCTTTTCATTTTTCGTTCTCACCCTTCCTCTTGTTAACGTTAGTTACTCCTGCCTCACACCCTTTCTTCACATTTTTCAAAACCTATTTGGTCTTCTTTAAAGATGTAAGTATGCAATTACTGGAAAGCATAGTTGGATGATTTGGTGCGTCTACTAGTGGCTCAGGTGAGTTAAATCTAATTTGGAGGATGGTGAGTCAGGTTGGATGGGTGATTCTGCCCTGAGTTGTCCTGAGTCCCGCCTTGGATTCGAGTAATTGGTCTCTACTTAGGGTGATCTAACTAGAGTGGATTTGGAAAAATTGACCCAACTTGGGGCGTTCTAATTCGAATTTCTGGCAGTTCAAGTTGGTTCCCAAAGTCGGAGTTGAATAAGGTGGATGATGGATACAAATCTGACCTATTAGTGAAAATTCAAATCTAATTCATAAAAAATGGGTAATCTATAAAGCTTAAAAGGTGGTTCTTTTGGATCCTTGTTTTTTTAGCAGGCTGATCTGGGTTTTACCTTAGTTGTTTGTTTCTCTTCTATTGAACTATAAACATATTGGGTTTATAGAGGAAAAATCTGAGCACTCTTGCAGAGTCTCTTCCTGTTTATCATTTTTCAGGAATTTGGTCTTAACATTTAAAGACAGTCAATGCAATGGCTGAGATCATTAGAGTAAGCAGCATTTTAGTCAATGGTGAATGTCAAGAACGAAGAATGTAACTGATGGTTAACTAATATGACACGTCTCTCTTTTTTTTTTTTTTTTTTTTATCAAACTTTATCTGTATTATGTAATTACGTGTAGACTCTCATGCAATGCCCAGACTCAAGAGTGATATATTTGTAGCCTCTGCTGACTCCCAAACATGAAATGAATTACTAGTTCCATTTTCACTGAAAACCATTCAATATATTTCTTTCTACTCCTTCCTGGTGACTGTGACCGAGTGAGGTTCATGAACGTAAATGAGATAAGAAAAAAAGGTGTTAAAGTTGAATTTAAGTCCAATCCCAATATGACTAATTGAAGAGACTTTTTCCTATGTGATGAGTTTAAGATCATGCCATCATTAGTCAAGCTTGATCCACTCCTTGTGTCCAGATTTCTGAAGGAGAACCTATTTCAATGTCTCACAGCAGAATCAGTTGCTTCTTTTCTTCTTATCAGTTAGTCGTCTTGTTGCCAGAATTTATTGGTTTTGCAACTTTGCATGAACCCATCAGAGTTTTTCAATAAGAAAAATAATAGAAACAACGGAGGTAATCGTCAACAAAGGCAAATGAATTAACAAAAAATTGAAGGCAAACATTTCTCCTTTTACATTACTTAAGCGTATACAAACTCAAATTAGATTAGAGTAACACAGAAAGTAATTAAATTCCAGAATGGAGAGCCAAGCTCCTTTAATGGCCGGGGCCTTTGGGGTTCTGACCAGCCTCTTTAAGTCCACCCAACGTATCAAAAGTGGTGAATTTGTGGCCTTCACCTCTTGGGCTCGGTCCAGAATTCTTAATCCCAGGCAGGGTGTCAACATATGCGAGAGCTCCGCCCAGTTTTCCCTGGCACCCATCCGACGTCCCCGTCGACAACTTATCGGCGAGAGTCATGATTTCTGCAACAAAGGGATTCATCGGCCGAGCTCGCACCCACAACCGATCCGGAGGTAAGAGAACGGGAAAAACCAGAACTAGCAGAAGAAGAAGCTCTGAAGCGGGAAGTCTTCCAGCCATGCTTTGTATCATAATTGAATCGCTACGTAGTTAATATTGCGTATTTATAATGTCGAGGGTGGTTAGAATCATTTGACTCCGTTCAAAATCCAAGGGTTGCTAAATTTTGTTTCTGCCGCCATTAATTGGTGGGCAGAGACTGAGAGGAAGCATCGGGTAGTTGGAATTTTCATATTTGAATAGGAGAGACACCCTCGAACGCTCGAACCTTCTTTCCGGGTTGCTTCGTTTGAATGGGAAGCTTGGAGCTTCGGAATGGGACAGATTTTTTGAAAACTAGCTCTTGGCTTTCTTTCCAGGAGCTTTAATGGTCTGCAGTCAACTGAGTATATGCAAGGTGGGAGAATGAGGAGGCGATCATTGACTGTAAGTATAAAAATCTCAGTCGTACTTTTGCTGCAAATAAAACAATTGGCAAAAAAGTAGAGTTACATAGGTTCACTGCAAGATGATGACGACTCTTATTAGGAAAACCAAGAGGATATTGACTATGGAAAGAACCAAAAAATTCTGATCATACACCATTACCTAATTTTATGTCCTTGTGAATTAATCAGATGAGAAGATAGAAAGCGTAGGGAATGACATCATCCAGTGTCAAATTTTTAGAAATATTTGAAAAACAAGGGAGAACCATATATCCCTTAGATCTCATTGACCGGGGATAGAGCCCTAGCCCTTCCCATATGGCTTACTGGACGTAGAGCCTTTGGCCTTCGCCTTGACCTGTTGAGCTTACACATGATGGAGACTAAGATTCCCTTTCAAAGTTGCTCCCGTTTTGTTTTAGGAGATAGATAAATATACACATCTCATTACATTGATCAATGACTAATTGAAGACCAAGAAGTATGATCAATGGAATTGCTCATTAGTCTTAAAGGATTGGAGAAGGGATTAGCAACTTTCAAATACTCATAAATCACCAAAACAAACTACTCTTTGAGCTCGGCAAAATCTCACAAACAATTTGTTCACGTTTGGAGAATCCAAGTATCATAAAACATAAAGCAACTTGATTTAATCCAAAAAATCAAGTAAAATACTGGTCTTGAATAATGAGAAATCAAGCTAAGTCTCATATTATTCTTCCATCATATAAACACCAACTATATAATCAATAAATCTTCATAGAACTTATAGGCATCTGATCTTGATCAAACTTGAAATATTTGAGTACAAGAAGATCAAGGTCATAATCCTCTAAACACCAAGAATTATCTTTCACAACTTCTCATATGAAAATCATTTTAATTGATGTACTATAGATTCAAGGCTCGTCATATAGCAAGAAAAAATAACTGGAAATCACTTATCGTTCATAGTTGAATTTCTTCCTTTAAGAGCAACTTGCATGAGACCTTCAAAAGCACTTAAATAGCACTTCAACATGGGAATCCTAAATCTTATGCTCTGATACCGTGTAGAATTTAGAATTTTGTCACATTGATGTTGAGCGAAGGAGGGAGAGAAGAAGAAGAGGAAGAAGAAGAAGGAAAGAAGAGATAAAGGAGAGAGGGTTTAGAGCTCGGCAACCAAGAGAAGGGAGAGGAGAGCTTGGACGAATTTGAGAAAAGATGAGAGGATTTAATGCTCTACCTCTTAGACAAAAAAATAAAAATAAAATAAAATAAAATTTGACATCCATACATTCCAATAAGTTGTATTAAGAAACTCTCACAATTATTGATGAACTGATGCTTAGATACTTTAGGTATACTACAATGTACACATACAACTTCCCAAGTCAACATTTGATTGGAAACCAACATTAGAAGATAACTCATCCATGATCCAAGAGTTGCTATCAAGTTTTGCATTCTCATCCATGAACCCTTTACATATCTAAACTCCCATTTTGACAAAAGCTAAGGAAACCATGCCAAGGGTCCATTCACCTTAATAATGTGTACAATGAAATCTGGAGCAAACTTTGTCAAATCTCCCTCTTTCTCATCTCTCTTTCAGTACTTATCCTTAATCTCAAAGATAATTCTTATGTTGTATGATAGAGTTAACGGATAACTCTTATCATGTAATCTCATCTATCTGTAAGATAACTCTTATCATGTAATCTCATCTATCTGTAAGATAACTCTTATCATGTAATCTCATCTATCTATAAACTATAAATACTTGTCTTCGTGAATGTAAAGCACGATGAAATATTTTCTTCCTTCTAATTATTTTATATGGTATCAGAGCAATCGATCAACATCTCTTCTTCTCGTCGCTAAAGACTCATCATCACAACGTCGCTCCTCTCTGGAACCCCCTTTGGAAATTCATCTCCTACATCTAGAGAGAGAAGGTTAGTTACTTCTCTCTCCATCACCGCCGATCACCATAAAAAAAATGCAACGCCGTCTGTGGTCCTTGTCGTTACCTCCGATCAACCAATGCATTTGGTGACATAAGCCAGGTAACTCATCGAGCTGATTACCTCTTTCCCTTTTCTATTGCTCATTTCCAACCACTCCTTCACCATCGTTCTGCCATTTGTGACACCTATGAGCCGTTGACTATGCTCAACATCCTTTCTGTCATTGTCGTCGAGTAGAGGAAAGACACCACAACTGGAGTTGCAAGCTTGCCACCGCCGTCGTTGGAAGCCACCACCGTAGCCAAACCCGGAGGGCCGTCTGACGCTATCGTCGTCATTGTTGGCTTCGTTCGACCTCCTTTCTCCCCGGTGCAGACATTTGGTCCGAGTTTTTATTAATCAGAACTCTGATTAATTGAAGTCTTAGATAAGAGGCCGACACATGCAGTCATGTGAGCCCCACATGTGAATCTCACACGTGCAAGAAAAAAAACCTGCTTCTCGAAGTCTCATCTGACTTTGTACTCATGACTTTTGAAGAGAATCAAACCACACTTCCTAATGCCCATGACCCAACCAAACCTCTTATGGTGATCAACATCCACAATTCTATTAAACTCACATCCACCAAATATCTTTGTTGGAAGCTTCAAATGGAAGCTTTTTTTATTGGTTATGATTTTTACAAGTTTGTTGAAGGGTCTTATCTTGTGCCCTCAGCCACAAAAATAGTCAATAATATCGGTGCTCCCAATCATGAATACCATACATGGCTTTGTTAGGATAAACTGATTTTTGGTGATCTTGTCGATTCTCTCGTTCCACTTATAAGTTAATCAAGGACCTCTCATGAAGCCTGGAATACTCAGGCATGTACTTATATCTAGCCTTCGTGCAGTCACATCAAGCAAATAAAGGAACAACTCAAGCATGCCACTAATGGTTCTCAAACAATTTATGAGTATATGAAGTTTATTAAAACACGTGTTGATGAACTTGTGGCCCTAAGAAAACCTATAGATGTAGAGGATCTCACTGAGAAAATTTTGGATAGACTTGACGATGATTAAAAACCACTTGTTGATATTATCAATGGCCGTGACACGCCAATTTATTTTTATGGACTGCACGAAAACTCATCAATAAGGAACTCTCACTATGTGTCTATCAATCTCACTCCTCTACACTTCCAACTTCTATAAACCCCGCCAATTCTCGCTCCAATTCCGGCAATTCAAGTAATTGTTTTCAACAACAACATGGGGCTTCCTCCCATGATCCACTACCAACTCTTGCCTCTAGTCTCACCAACACCGTCACTCCAGATGATCGATTTCAGCCTCGATTCTACCTCAGTCGTTGCCAGTGCTGTCGTGAAAAAGGACATATCATTCCACATCATCCTGTCTTTCGTTAGATGCAACAGCTCATGCCACAACCCCAAGCTCCTCACCAACCTCTTCATCGACCACCTTGCCTTTCAGCATCAAGGCAACCACAAGCACATCTTGCGATCACCAACTCTCCTACTGGTTCTACTTGGCTTCTGGATAGTTGAACATTGCACCATGTTACCATCGACTTGAGTAATCACTCTATTCACACTTCTTATGATGGCACTAACGACATTATGATTGGTGTGTATGAATGGCCTTCATCCTCAGTCTAGTCTTCACCGATAATTGCTTTTTCTAGTTGTTGAATTTAAGATCCCTTTTCCAATATTCCGAGCAAGAGAAAGAAGAAATAAAAAGAAGAAAAGGAAAGAAGAACTCTCAGGTAGAGAGAAGAAAAAAGAAAAGAGAAAAAGAGGAATGCGCCAATCAAAGAGAGAGGGAGAGATTAACTCAAGAAGGAGATGTGTAACTTGATTTATTCCGAATTACATTCCAACTCTTTCTCTCTAAGATAAGTCTATTCAAAATAATCTACTAGAAGACCAATATGAGTTGAACTAGAACTCTTTCTTCAATCACGTGAATATAAGGGAGGAGGCCAGCTCGTGGCCTTATCCTTATGGATCCTTCATGATCTTCCAGCTTATCTTGATAAGGTTGCCAGCTCGTGGGATATTTATGGGTCCCACTTGATCTTCAGGTCTTCTAACTCATTTCAGCTTGTGCTTCTTAACTCCTTAGCTCGTGCTAGCTTGGGTGAGGAATCTTCTTGGTGTCCCGTGTCCTTATGGTGGGTCCCACCAGCTCGACCACCATGGTGGGTCCCATATTGTAACACTCCCCCTCAAGCTGGGGGTGAGAAGACATCATAAATACCAGCTTGCTGCATATGGTAGACATAATCTTGTAAGTGACTGGCTTAGTGAAAATATCTACAACTTGACTTTGTGATGATATAGGTTTTACAGATAAGAAACCTGTTTGGAACTTTTCTCGTATAAAATGGCAATCCACATCAATATGCTTTGTTCTTTCATGGAAGACTGGATTTGATGTAATGTGTATTGCTGCTTGATTATCGCAGTATAGATCTATTGGAGCTTCTTTGTAGAATCCCAATTCAGTGAGAAGAGATCCTATACATAGGAGTTCACTAACAGTGTGTGTCATGGCTCTGTATTCTGCTTCTACACTAGACCGTGCTACTACATTTTGCTTCTTGTTTTTCCATGTAACCAAATTCCCTCCAACCATCATACAAAATCTAGAAGTAGATTTTCTGTCATCTGGGGATCCCGCCCAGTTTGCATCTAAGAATCCTTCGATGTTAAAGTGACCATGGTTTTTATAGAGAAGCCCTCTTCCTGGAGCTCCTTTTAGATATCGTAGTATCCTTTCAAGTGCTTGTTAATGACTAAGTTGTGGCTTGTGCATGTATTGACTTACCACACTTACTGCATATGAAATATTCGGCCTTGTTACACACACGTAAATAAGTCTTCCCACTAGTCTTTGATATTTTCCAATATCTACATCTTCTCCAGTGCCTCCACATAATTTTGTGTTTGAGTCCATAGGAGTGTTTGCTGGTTTGCATCCCATCATTCTTGTTTCCTCTAGTAGATCAAGGGCATACTTCCTTTGGGATAGCACAATCCCATGTATGGATTTTAATACTTCAATACCCAAAAAATATTTGAGTAGTCCAAGATCCTTCATCTTGAATTCAGCACATATTTTTTCCTTTGTTTTCTGGATGCCCTCAGAATCACTACCAGTTAAAATGATATCATCAACATATACAGCCAGAATCACCTTACCTCTCGGTGTATTTTTAATAAATACTGAGTGATCTCTAGAGCATCTGTAAAAGCCAGCCCGTATGAGGGCTTGACTAAATTTCTCAAACCATGCCCGAGGGGACTGGTTCAGATCATATAAAGATTTTTTTAGGCAGCATACTGACTCCCCCTCAACCACATACCCAGGTGGTTGTTGCATATAAATTTCTTCTTTAATATCACTAGTAAGAAATGCATTTTTCAGATAGTTGATATATCGGCCACGATGAATTGGCCGCCAAAGATAATAATATACATACTGAGTTCATTTTTGCCACTAGAGAGAAGGTTTCTTCGTAATCAATTCCATAACACTGAGTATAACCTTTGGCAACTAGTCGAGCCTTCAGTCGTGCAATTGACCCATCCAGATTATGCTTGACAATATAAAACCACTTGCAACCAATAGGTTTTTTATTTGTTGGAAGAGGAACTAGTGACCATGTATGATTGTCATTAAGTGCCTTCATTTCTTCATCCATTGTTGCCTTCCACCCTAGATCTTGTAGAGCCTCCTGATAGGACTGTGGAACAGATATGGAGGAACAAGGAGAAGAACCTAGCATTGTCTCATTTTCTGAAATAGCTCATACTCTCCATCAGTAAAAAAATTTTGTGCTGCTGATTTTGTGGGTTGTTCTTCTTTTGTATCACTTACAAAGGTTTGATTAGCCCTAGTCAATTCTAACTATCCATTGGCTTTATAGCATATTTATTTGTAATGTCCATATTGTCCACAATAACTGCATGCATTGGAATCCTTGTAATAGCATTGATCTATAGTGTGGCCAAATTTTTTACAATGAGTACATTCTTTCCCATCTGCTCTGCCAGCACTAGTCCTTCCACCTCTTCCTCTGCCTCGGGCTCAGCCGCGGTCAGATGATGATCCTCTATGATTGGAATACATAGCGGATGATACTTCAGAAGTGGAGGAAGAAGTATCTGGAATACAAAGTAGTGTTTCCCATACATCATCAAATTTGGGGACAACAGAAGCACTTAGAAGTTGACCCTTGGCAATCTCAAGATGGGGTTTAACATTTGCAAGGCAAATAGCAATAATTAAGGCTTCCTTCTGCTTGTCTTGGATAGAAATATATGTGGTTGAAGGTTGAGCTAACTTCCACTCTTGAAGAAAGCCTCTAAAGCGGGCCAAGTACTCATGGCTATTTTCTCCTTGTTTAGTATTCAAGATTCAAACATTCTTTGGAGAATGTCATATGGTCTATGTAGAGTATCCGGGCATGAGTACAGTTTAGCACATGTCTCTCAAATTTGTTTAGCAGTGTCAAGATGAATGACATTGTTGGAGACATATTCTTCCATGCTATTGATTAGCCAACTAATCACCAAAGTATCATTTTTCAATCATTTGTTATCAAAAATATCATCTTCATCAATAGGCGGTCCTCGACTAGTGAGGTGACCAAGTAGGTCTTTTGTTATAAGGATCCTCCGAACTAATGTGGACCAACTCATAAAGTTTGATACCCCATGTAAGGGTATGGTTATAATTCTCAGTATATCACTTTTGATATTCATATTCTCTTCAGCCATGAGAGGCCCTAAATTTTTTTAATAATAACACCAAGTAGTACTCTTCAAACAACTCGATGTATAGGGAATTTTAGCATGAGGCTAAATTATTATTCTAATTTTTTTTCCTGTAATACCACTCATAAGAGACTCGCTATATCAGGGGACTCTTGTTCCCACGAAAAAAAATTCCAACAATCTGATCATGGACTGGTCTCGATTAACAAAAATTCCAAACCGACAAAACTATTTTGATAGCTTCTTATAGATAGAGAGGCGTGCATATCCATAATATAATAAGATGAAATCATTTGCATAATCATCTTTAAATCATCTTCTAAATTCTGAAACCAATAACATGAAGAAAAAAAATTAAGCACTCATCTCACGGCTTGTGATCTTCCTTCACAAAAGAGCCTTTTTTGAGTGGTGTTGATCATAACTTCTTTAGAGCATTCCTTTGACGAGGGATCCTAAATTTAATTTTCTGATACCATGTTGAATTTAGGATCCCTTTTTCCAATATTCTGAGCAAGAGAAAGAAGAAATAAAAAGGAGAAAAGGGAAGAAGAGCTTTTGGGTAGAGAGAAGAAAAAAGAAAAGAGAAAAAGTGGTATGCGCCAAGTAAAGAGAGAGGGAGAGATTAACTCAAGAAGGAGATGTGTAACTTGATGAATTCCGAATTACAACACCTCTATTTATAGTAGAGGAAGAGGTAGAGTCCTTATACAATTTGCCTTTCAATCCTAATTACATTCCAACTCTAACTCTCTAAGATAAGTCTATTCAAACTAATCTACTAGAAGACTAATATGAGTTGAACTAGAACTCTTTCTTCAATCACATGAATATAAGGGAGGAGGCCAGCTCGTGGCCTTATCCTTGTGGGTCCCCTATGATCTTCTAGCTTATCTTGTTAAGGTTGCCAGCTCGTGGGATATTTGCGTGTCCCACTTGATCTTCAAGTCTTCTAATGCATTTCAGCTTGTGCTTCTTAACTCCTTAACTCGTGCTAGCTTGGGTGAGGATTCTTCTTGGTGTCCCACGTTCTCATGGTGGATCCCACCAGCTCGAGTACCATGGTGGGTCCCACATTGTAACACTAGTGTCAAGACCACTTTGTCTGTGTGGCATCATCGCTTAGGTCATCTGTCTTCCACAATTCTCAGGCACATCATGTCTACTTTTCAGTTAGATTTATCACATCCTCTGAATTTTAATTTCAGTTGCAATTTTTGTCAATACAATAAGAGTCACAAATTACCATTATCCCACTCCTCCCTTGTCACTTCTTCCACTTTTGACATTAATTTCTTGGATGTCTGGACCTATTTATTCTATTGATGATTTCAAATATTATGTTATTTTTTTCGATCACTTTACAAAGTATATCTAGTTTTATCCTCTCAAACTAAAATTACATGTGTTTGATACATTTGTCCAATTTAAATCTCTTGTTGAAAACTTTTTTGGTAAAACGGATTAAAACACTCTATTCAGATAAGGAGGGGGGGGGGGGGGGGGGGGGGGGGGGGGGGGGGGGGGGGGGGGGGGGGGGTTGTCTCTTCTCGTGCCTCCATACCTCTATCTTATTTTTCATATGTTTTCTCGATTGTTGTCTATCTCATCAACCCTCTACCTACTCCCATGCTTAATCTTCTTTCACCGTATGGGATATAAAGCAATGACATTTCTCATCTCACATCCCCTCCACATACACTTGAACACAATGGGTATTCCAAACGACAACATCATCATATTGTGGAAACAAGTTTGTCACTTCTTTCTCATGCCTCCATACCTCTATCTTACTGTTCATATGCTTTGTCCATTGTTGTCTATCTCATCAACCCTCTACCTACTCCCATGTTTAATCTTCTTTCACCATAAACCTTTTGGCACTCCTAACTACTCTAAACTCCGATGTTTTGGTTGTCTCAAAAACTTGATGTATAAATTTAGTTACATCGACTTTTATACCTCGCAAGCGTACGAATCGTTCATGTAATCTAGCAGTAAGCGAGGGTCATATCCACAGGGAGGATTGAATTTTGTGTATTCTTCAGTCAACTAGCCTAACCAAATATGATGAATTAATATGAACTAAACACTAATTATATCCTAAATTATCAAGCAATAATTTAATTAACTACTTGCACAACAGGAAACGTCAACTCTGGATTTTACCGTGATTCGTGCCTCTCTCGAGCATCACGTAACCACGAATCCAGATTCTTAATCCTTGCGTCTAGCCCCTCTCGGGCGCCTAGAGTTAATGACAAAGATCGGATTACAATAGAATGCAGAGAATTAATTTCCTATTGTGATGATGCTAAAATTATCAAGTCTAGATTTTACCGTGATTCGTGCCTCTCTCGAGCGCCACGTAACCACGAATCCGGATTCTCAATCCTTGCGTCTAGCCCCTCTCGGGCGCCTAGAGTTAATGACAAAGATCGGATTTCAATAGAATGCAGAATCAATTTCCTATTGTGATGATGCTAAAATTATCAACTCTGGATTTTACCGTGATTCGTGCCTCTTTCGAGCGCCACATAACCACGAATCCGAATTCTCAATCCTTGCATCTAGCCCCTCTCGGGCGCCTAGAGCTAAAGACAGAAATCGAATTAAAATACCAAAATCCAACCTCAAATATAATCTTACCCTAATTAGCTAATTTAATCAAATATCAAGAAAACAAATCTTAAATAAATCTTAATTATCAAATCAGATTCCATTAACATTCAAAACCTAAGTTCAAACCATATAAAAACTAAATTCAATAATGACGAATTACTCCCCTTCTTCCTCCTCTCGCTCGGGCAGCAACTCATTCTCACGGGTGCTGCAATTTCCCGAAATCAATGGCTTCGGGTTGGTAAGAGTGAGTGGCCGGAGGTAGAAATGACGCCGGCGACGAAGGTTGGAAGCCGACGGATGGAGGGAACGTCCGACGAAGAACGAAACAGAGCTGACGTTCTCTAACCGGCTCTCTCGAGTCTCGGTTGGAGTCGGAATAGCTCCAGGAATGGTCGAAAATACGTAACCGACGCCGGAGGATGGTCGAAAAGCGGAAGTTGCACCGGAGAAGCCCTCTCGGATCACTTCTCGGTCTGGCGAGCGACGACTGTCGAACTCACCTCGACGAAGACTCTCTCGAGCTCTCCTCGGGTTTGTTCTCGGTTGTTGGACGACGGTTGACGGCGGTGGACGACGGTGGCGCGGCGAACGATGGTGACGCGGCGACTGACGGAAGGAAAATCCTCTCGAGTCTTCCCCTGTTTCGGTCCACGGTCGTGCTCTGTTTTGTCTTCCCGCTCGGGTCTCCCCTCTCGGGTTTTCCCTCTCGGGTCCCCTTTCAACCTCCTCTTTCGACGCCCCCCTTTTGCTTTAAATACCATCTTATTTATTTTAAAACGATTTGACCTAAAAATCATCTCCATCTCACTAAGGGCATTTTGGTAAATATCTCCTTCTCCACCATAATTCTCCTGAAATTCCATAATTAAATCTATAAAAAGCATTTCAGGAAGAAATAAACCTTAAAAACAATGAAATATAATTCAGGAGAGAAAAATATGCAATATTGACAGTGATTAATGCCAAATTCAATAAATGCTCATTTCATTTGAAAACCGATAAATAACCACCTATAACACAATTATAAAGGTTATTCTATTATAATTAACTTAGTTCTCATGTCAGAATATAGCATCTATCAGTTGTCTCTCTTATTTGTGGCTCAGGCCATACTCCTTCCACAAACGCACTCCATGTTCCTCTCCTTTTTTCTTTCTTGCGTAGACTACCATTCAAAGTGCCTATTTATGCCTTGAACCTAGTACCTCTCGTCTTTATGTGTCACATCATGTTAAATCAATTGAGTCTATCTTCCCATTCGCTACCATTTAGTTTCACCTCGACATTCATTCGTCTAACACACTCTCCCATTGGTGTTCCTTTGTGTCCTTACTTACGGTTACTAGCACATCAACCACAACGTCAATCCATGTGCCCTCTACCAGCTCCATTCAAGACCTCACACCTAACCCCACTCAAACATCAGATGATCCACACCCATCACCCCTACTTGTTTTCTACCCTCCCCGTGTTATTGTCTCCAGATCCAAGAACAACATTTTCAAGCCCATCCAAAAATTAAACCTTACAGCCCAACTTCCTACATTTGTCAACCATGAACCAACAACCGTGATTCAAGATCTCACCGATCCCAAAGCTATGTCTAATGAGTATGATACTTTTGTTCATAATGGGACATGGGAGCTTATTCCCTCAAATCCCTTGCAGAATCTGGTTGGTTGCAACTGATTTTTTTGTACTAATATCTATCTGATGGCTCTATTGATAGTTATAAGGTTTGCTTAGTTGCCAAAGGGTTTCACAAGTGCCTTGTGATTGATTATCATAAAACCTTTAGTCTCATTGTCAAGCTTCCCACTATTCGCATTGTTCTTAGCCTGGTTGTAAGTCATGGCTGGTTGCTTTGGCAACTTGATGTCAATAATGCATTTCTCCAACGTACCCTATCTAAGGATTTTTTATGGCACAACCATTGGACTTCATTGATCATGATCATCCCCACCATGTCTGCAAACTTTTTAAGGCTATCTATGGGCTCAAAAAGCTTCACATGCTTGGTATCATGAGTTGTGCCAATTTGTTATCACCTTTAGCTTTACCAACTCTCATGCAAAGTCCTCTCTATTTATCTCTCACACGGGTATTGTTGTATTGTATATTCTGGTCTATGTGGATGATGTTGAATTTATGACCCCATGATTGAAACCTCGAGTAAGATGAGAGAGAGAAGAAAAAGAGCAAAGTGAGAGAGAGAGAGAGAGAGAGAGAGAGAGAGAGAGAGAGAGAGAGAGAGAGAGAGATTGGGTAGAGAGGAGAGAAGAGAAAAAAGAGAAAAAGAGTTTAGGCTAAAGAGAGATTCTTCACAAGTTGAGAAGTGGAGAGCTTGATTGAATCGAGAGAGAGAGAGAGATTGGGTAGAGAGGAGAGAAGAGAAAAAAGAGAAAAAGAGTTTAGGCTAAAGAGAGATTCTTCACAAGTTGAGAAGTGGAGAGCTTGATTGAATCCTTCAACCACGACCCCTATTTATACTATTTCAATTACATATTAAGAGATAAGATAGGATCCCTAATATCCCTAATTACATCAATCATGATTATCCAAATCTACATAAATCAATGGAAGATAAATTGATTACATTAATCAAGGAAGATTGACAAATCTTTCAACCCATGTGATAAGGATTCCAGCTCATGTGATGACTCATCATGCCACCTCACATGATCATGGTGGGTCCCACCAGCTAGTGTGACCATGGTGGGTCCTACCTTGTAACAAATGACATCATTATTACAAGAGACAATGATCAAGCTATGACAAGGTTCATTCACCTTCTTGGTCAGTGAGTTTCACTCAAGGATCTTGGCTCCTTGACTTACTTTCTTGGAATTGAAGTTATTTTTCATTCTCAAGGATTACTTTTGTTTCAATGCCAATATATTTCTGATGTCCTTGCTTGCACACACATGAAAAATGCAAATCCAATAACTACGCCTCTTGCCATAACCTCTACACTTATTTTGAGATAAATAATCTGATAGATTTTTGTCTCAATAATCTGGCCGAACTAAGTACTCTTTCTCCTTTTGCTAGTGTAACCATTGACTCTTCCAAGATCAATATCTCCATTTAGAAAACTCAGATTGAGAATTGGTTGAATAAATAAGAGAATAGACTTAAATATATTTCTTTGGATATATAATTCTATATGTAAAGTCTTGTTCTTTATGTCATAAGCCGTCTCGAAAGTTGAAGCTTTCTGCTACCGTTCGAACCTCTCTTACAATCTGACCTTTGCTACTTCAAATATTGATTTCCCTTTGTAGAAAACTCTGATTGCCAAAATTTTCTTTTCGTTGGAAAGTAGACTCGAATATATTTTCATCAATATATAATATAAAATATGAAAAGATGAGTATAAAGGTGAAAAGCAAAGTAAACAATACAGACTGAAAAAAGAAAAAAAAATGATAAATACAAACCTAAACTGCTAGAGATAGATAAAAAAAAATCACATTATCTCTATGGGCTGGTCGAGACAACTCATAGAACTTGCTTTGAAACCATGTTGAATTTATGGAAAAGAGAAAAACTTCATTGCCTTGATGTAATATGAGTACATGCACCCATATTAATAATAGAGAAAAGTAGTAGAGTCTAATTACAATTAAACTACCCTTGTCCCAATTACACCCAAATTCTAACACTTAAAGAGAAGTCCTAGCATAATTAAATAACTCAATATAAATAGAAGGCCAACATAACTAAAACACTTTTAAACTAGAACTCTTCTGTGAGACCTCATTCCATAATAATTTTGGCTCTATTAGACTTTTTATTGTGAGAGTCATGTAAGACTCTTCCATATTTGCTCTTCAACATAAAGCACGGTGAAATATTTTCATCCTTCTAATTACACTATACCCGTAACTCTCATTCAGAAAAATAAAGGAAGTACTCATTAGTCAGTCTTTCTTCTTACGCTAGACTTCTTTTAAAATCACTCTTAGGGCCTGTTAGTACACTGCGTAAGTGAAAGTGGCTCTAAAAGCGTTAGTGCGCTATGTAAGTGGAGAGTGAAACTGACTTATTCAGGTAATTCACTTTTAAGTGAAAAAATGAGTGAAAGTGAATTCACTCCATGAGACTAGTTAATTCACTTCATGTCATCATTTCACTTTGACTTTTTTCCTCTTTTTTCTTCCTACTCATCTTGTCATTCTTCGTCTTTTGGAGGTAGCATGGCGATGCCAAAGAAAGACCAAAAATGAGAGCTCAGGATTGGAGCTCCCTCCTTTTCATCGTCACCTGCCTACCACTATACTCTCGATAGATCAAGGTTCCCCTTCAGTCTATACTCCGATGGCGAAAGTCCAGAAAGCTAGCTAAACATGACAGGATTACCGTCTGCATCAACGAATTTCTGATGGCAGATGAGCTTTGGGCGATTTTTACCAAGTTGGATACCCAGAATGATAAGGATGTCTTCAGCCTTGTCTACAAGCGCTAGCTCAATTTGTAGAGCACCGAGCGGAAGAAGCTCTATACCGGAGCCAGTTCACTCATGCTCAAGAAATTGGATGACAGGTTTACTCGTCTCCAAAAATTTGCAGAGCACCGAACGGAAGAAACTCTATACCAGAGGCTTCGATCACCTATGTGTTTTGCGTTTTTTGTGCTTCCAACTCATGGAGATATTGCCCATCTCCTCCTTCAATAGAAATCTGCAGATGAAGCCCTCAAAACATTTAGATGGGCATCCAGGATTCCAATTTTTTGACACAATCAATCCACCTACAAGGCAATCATACAGAAGCTTTGTGCTTTTCGTCAGTTTCAGATTGTAGATAAATCTTCTTGAGGAAATGCCAAGCACATTGGGTTCAATGCCCGATGAAGCCATATTTCTCACAATTGTCAGAGGGTATGGCCGCGCAAGAAAGGTGAAGAAAGCTGTTGGGGTGCTTGATTCGGTTTGTCATTTTGGGAGGAAGCCATCACTAAAACTATTTAATTCAATTCTTGATGTTTTGTTTGATGTTGTTATTTTTATTTTTCTATTTGTAGGTCTACTTCGCTTATCATCTTATTGAATCGTTTAATACTGGAAATGCAACTCCCTGTAATAAAGTTTAAAAAATTATGGATGTTATTAATGGAGTTTCTCGTTGTCAATGTTATCCTTTTTTTGGGTTACCTTATGCTTTATCTAGATCATTTTTTCGTGAATGTTATTATTTTATTGATAAAATACCTATTTATTTATTTATTATATTCATGAAATTTAATAGTATATTAAATTACTAATTTAGATGTTATAAAAGTAAGAATTTGTTTAAGTAACTAGACATTATAAAATGTTTGTTTAGGTATATTATTTTTTATATTTAATTAATTTAATATTTTAATTTTAAAAATTTAAATTATTTATCTTATTTTTAATTAAAGTTAAATAAAACTATCTTAATAAATTTAAATATATTAGAGTATTTTATTAATAAAATCCTTCTCCATTTTCCGCTAAATTTTTCATCGTGCACACTAACACAAGAAAATATTTTACGTTGTACTATCTATTGAGCACACTAACACAAAAAAAAAAAAAAAATTTCACTTTCACTAGTCACTTTTACTTTCACTTTTACTTTCACTTTCCACTATACTTTCAAAATGCTCTAATCCCCGTCTTAAGCAGTATTTGTTCATGGTTATCCGGGACTCAAAAATCGTTTGAAGAAAGACAAACAAAATAATGCATTTATAATGGTTTTTGGGTCCCAAATTTCTGGTTCCTGTTACTAACATACTCTTTCTGGTACATGGTTTGCATAGAAAGAAAAAAAACAATGAAGTGAATCCCAACTGGTAAATGGGCGTATGCTGTACATGTATAATTATGTACAGCTCCAGAGGACTGAAGTCAATGGCACACAGTGTCCACCAGTGCATAGCTCTAATCAGACTCCTTAGCCCGTCCAAGGCCGGAGACCTTCCAGCAGTCACGCTCGTCCGAGTTGACAAATGCATGCCCGATCCCGTAACTCGGGCCAGAATCCTTCATCTCGCCGAGATCATGGACTTCTGCAAACTTTCGCCCGTGTCGATAACGGCATTCCCTATTCCGGGACTTGAACCGGAACCTTTCATCCCACCCAGATCATGCACGGCTGCAAATTTACGCCCTTCCGAGTTGATAACCGCGTGCCCAGCTCCGGGACTCGGTCCAGAGTCCTTCACGCCAAGCAAACCTGCTATACTGAAGATGTTGTCTTTGACGGTACGGCGAACGAGAGAGCTTGGAGAGTTCACAACCATCCCCGAGTCGTTGATCCCATCACCTGGCTTGTATAATTCTTTCCCAGTATCAATGTCTGCATTCCCATTTCCAGAGTCCATAATCCCACCAAAAGCATGACCACGTCCTTGGCCGGATCTCCCCTGCTCTGCCCCCAGCGAGAGACCTTCAGGAAACGACATGATTTCTTCGAGAAACGGGTTGAACGGCCGCGCTTCCGCAGAGAAGCTTAAAACAAAGACGAGAACAAGAACGAGAAAACTTAGGCTTCTACTTCCTCCGCCCATGATCGATATGAAGCAGCTGCTAAAAGTAAAGGGGCTTTCTGGGTTGGTAGTGTGTGAAGAAGGTGCGGCAGTGGCATCTGCGATTTATAGTCGCAGCCGAAAGGAAGAGGAAATCCTCGTCTTGACTGCGAAAAAAACATTCAATGTGACCCGTTCAGCAAACTGTAGCGTCTCGGTTCAGAGTAAAAGAAAGAGAAAGAGGAAGCAAGGTGGGAGCTTCGTGTCGAGGAAATAATAGCGGAATCTGCAGACTGCGAACTGTAAAACTTTGATTTGGAATCGGGATGCTGCCATGCGCGACCGTCCGTTGAACACCGCATAATCCGCGACGACCGCCGTGCCTTCCAAGTATAACATTTTAATTATTATTATTGATCGGAGGTGAGTCGTACGTGACGGGCAAATGGAGCACGTCATGGTTGCGTGTTTGTCAACAAAGCGAATATCCGAGTTTAAAGAATAATCTCACATAAATTATAAAGATCTTGAATTTATTAATTAGAAAAGTGATTTTACTAGTCATTTAAGGATGGGTCTTTAACCCAACTTTACATGGTATCATAACAAGTATATATATGTGGGCCTCCATTCAAATTATCCACACGTAGACTTACAAAAGAGGTCTTACACGTTATGTTAGTTAATCCTTTCACAAAAAAAATTTGAATTTTTTTTTCCGTGCTACATGGGGATGAAAGATGAAGTGGAAGAGCAACTAAAAACTGCAAAAGGATACCTAAGGGGGGGGGGAGTCTATAATGAAGTGGAATGAATTCCCCCGTATTAACTAGGTAAACACAAATAAGGCATTAGTGTAAAAAGACTTGAATTGAAGTGAGATTACACCATTTCATCTGCCCAGGCAAAAACGGAGGAAAGTTGATTCCTACCTTTTTTTCGAATCATTCACTTACCATGAGCGACGATGTCACTTCTCTCCCCCCCCCCCCCCGAAACAAAAAATCCCTCTCATTTCCTCTTCTCCTCTCCTCTTGCTCAGCCTTCATCTCCCGACGATTTTTTTCGCCCCATTTCTTCCCCTCGGCTTCGCTCTCTCTGCTTTCTCTTTTTCGCTCTCTACTTTCTCTGTTCGCCCCAACTTCATTCATCCCGTCTCTCTCATTGTGCAATACCTAGGGTTTCTGCCATCGGCATCAGCGATTCATGGGATTTTAGGGTTCTTACCGAGTCTATGATTCTTCGGAGAACGAATTGGGATAGGAACCTCGTCGATGCATAGCAACAGAGGGACATTTGTTGCCGTGAGGTCGATCTTCACGCCGTAACAGAATTTTGCTGCGATTTTGAAGGTCTCAGAGCTGCCTGGGAAATCCAAAATCGAAGGTCTCGGAGCCGCAGGGCTCTTCAACGACGACGACGATGACTTATTATTTTTTAATTTTTTCACTTTTTAAAATTTTATTTTAATAACACGTAATTAGTATATTAATTTATAATAAACTTTAATCATGAATTAGTTTAATTATAATAAACTTTAAACCACTGGATTTACATTTTGTGTTAATATATTATTAATTAATAATACATAAATAAATATATTATGTTATTGATAAACTAATATATTTATTTATTTATTTATTTATTATTTTGTATTAAAATAGTGAGTTTTAATGTTAAAAAATATCTTATGTCATTAAAAAATTATTTATTTATTTATTATATTCGTTTATGTTATTTTTAAAATTTTATTTATTTTAAATAATTTATTCTAGTCATACGTAATTAGTATATTAATTTATAATAAAATGTAATCATTAATTGGTTTAATTATCCAATTGTTATAATTAATTAAACCATTAGGTTTATTTATTATATTCTTTTATGTTATTTTTTAATTTTTTTATTAATTTTATATAATTTATTCTAGTCACACGTAATTATTGTTTTAATTTATAATAAATTATAATCATTAAGTAATATAATATAATTTTTCATTAATTAAGATATTAATATATTGTGGACTACACGTTAAATCACTTATAAGTGTAGTAATCACGTTTATTTTGGTTAATTATATGTTTAGGTATATGTTCTATTTAGTATATTATAAAAAGGTTACTAATTCTCTTCTTTATATCATACTTTTCATTTGAGGGTACTAACACTGAAATTTGTTTTCTAGCCACTTGAACTCGTCTATACTAACACCCAAATATGAGTTGAAATGGAAGCAATTCATCTCACTTCAATTCAATTTTCCATTTCATTTCCACTTCATTGTTCACTAACCCCCCCTAATTTAAGAAGAAAATGGTTGTAAAGTAGGTTATTACGGATGCTAATATCGGAATACGATGACTTGTTTGAGAGTTTGCAATAGATCAACCTAAAAGAAAATTTTTATATCGTTAAAAAGAAAAGAAAATAATAAAAAAAATATTTTTCTTTCATCAACTTTCCAATGGAAATATTTTTTATTAAAAAATTTATTAGACCAATTTTCTTGTATTTATTCTTTTTCTATTTTGATTCTCATTCAAACAATTGGAAAACCCTTTTTTTTATCCTCTTTAACATTTTTTTCGGACAAGAGGAATTAGAATGAAAATTGTTTCATCTACTTGTCTAATTGAATTTTTTTATTTTTGTTTTTTTTGCCCCTATAGTTTCCTAAATTTCACTCTAAATAACATTGAAATAGGTTTCAAGAGTTTACTTGTTCAATTCACAGGAGCTCTTGACGATGTACCAACATATTCGCTTGTCCATGTTAATTTTGACCTCTTTTGATTTCTTACCAATTTCCTTTATATATATATATATATATATTATAGGGATAAAAACTGGTAAGAATTGTTACTTTGCATAGTGCCTGTGTAAATAATATTTAAAAAATAAAACCCTTCTACCACGTGTAGACAAATCACAGGAGATCCCAAATTTTGAAGTTTTAAAATTTTAATTATAACATTATCACACCAACATCATGGATCAATCATTATTTAATCATAGAAATAGACCTAGGCACTCGAGACAATTTTGATAGAAAATATATTATTTGATCGCAATAGATTATATAATAGTATTATATTATACTCCAATTCTTGATATGAGGTTGTGGAACCGTGTTACTAAACACTCTGCATATAGTATTATTTAACTTAATTTGGAACTCTTTAAAACATTATATTTACGACATTCAACTAAATGCAACATCAAATTGACCCATAAAAACAAGAACATCAAATTGAATGAAATTAATAGAACAATTGAAAGTTTTTAATAGAGGTAAGTCAAATTAGATTGCCATTTGATATACACGAAAACAAAACCATATGCAATATGATCAGCTCATGATTGAAAGCATTCATATTTCTGTTCTATCAAGTCCATTTTACTCTTGGAATTAGGGGTATGGTCTTAGGGGTGGGCCGCCCGTTGGGTTGAGGACGAGTTTCCCAAAACTTGAACCTCGACCTTGAAACACGAACCCAAAAAACTTGAACAGGGTTGGGGAACCAACTTGGTTCCCGTCCCAATCCCCTATCATTCAAACCTGTCCCCAACCCGACCCCACGTCCCAGATCAATCTCTGGTCCATCCCAGCCCATCCTGGCCATCCCTGCCTTGTTCAATCGGTCCATAGGATAATCGCCCATTAAAAAAATCTATAAACCTATAAAATTATAAAATTTTAAAAAATTAAAAAAAGTCTCTACGCACTTTTAAAACCTCACAACATAAAACTTTATTTATTTAAACCATAAGGCATTATCCTCCGAGTACAAAATATTTTTAAAATGTTATTTTTTCTTAACTGTTCTTAAGAAATTTATAAAATTACATCACCCAATCATTAAAAAATACGTCATTCATATATTTTCTAAAGGATAATACGAATAGGGGTTGCTTCAAACTAAACCGGTTTGCAAACGGCTCGGTACTGTCTCAGTTCCATTCCATATCTCTCGAGCTCCACAAGCGGCGGGATGGGGGATTTCGAAAATTTTCGGAGTCTTGGTTTGCGATTCCCATGCCCTTCGGCTCCATATAGTTCTTCACCTCCCTCGTAATCATCTCCTTCACTCCCCAAAAATTTGCCTTACCGTTCCTCACAGGACAACACCAGTTACGGCAAGCCGGGCTCCTCCGGCTCGAAGCCCACCACAGTTGGCAGTTATGATTCCGTCTCCCTCCACAGAAACCAAGAAAGTACTGTCTTATTCTTCGTCTTCAATTTTTCTTTGCCATCTCTTTGACTTATTTTGGATATGTCTCGTCTAATTCTGCTACCCCTGATAATTACAGAAGGAAGCAGGAAACGGTAGCGAAAAGAAGGCGAACTCAGGGAGGTCCTCCTTTTCCAACAAGAGAAGTAGAGCAGTCACGATTCATTATCAATCTGAACATGTAAGCCATCCAAAATTCTGTTCTAATTCTTGAATATAAAATTCGAACACAAGATACAAAACAAATCTTCGTTTTGTCTTCAAAATCTAAAGGAGCTTTAACTAATATTGTAAGAAATTGCTTGATTCTTGCTTCTGAATTTTACTTAGATTGGGGGGGGGGGGGGGGGGGAGGGGAGGGGAAGGTTAGTCAACTTGACTCAGGACATGAACTTCAACCCGCATTACTCAGTTCATGTCCTGATCTTTAGTTGAGAGCCGGAATTTAAGTCATGTACATGACTCAGGAGATCATATCCAAAGCGTAAACAACAGTAAGTACTTTCCGCCCAATTTTGACATTCATGTACATGAAACGAGTGTGCCCCTCTCATTTCGTTCCCGCACCCCTTCTCTCATCTTCGACATCCATCTCTCTGCTCCCTCTCTCAGCTTCAGCATCCATCTCTTTGCTCCCTCTCTCGAATTCGGCATCTCACTCCGGTCTCCATCTCTACGGCCTCTTCCTCTCAACCTCTCCCTCTCGACCTCCGTCGCAGAGTATGGGAGGTCGAGAGGGAGAGGAGAGGGAGGCCTTCCTCCCTCGGCAACGGCTTTTCTCTTCTCTCTCGGCCTCCTTCTCTTTTCCCTCTCGGCGTACCGTCGGAGCGTCGCCACTGTCAGTGTTGCCCGCTTGACCTCCGTTGTCGCCGTAGACGATAGTTTAATTTTTCCTAAGTTAGGAAAAATTAAACTATTGTCATAAAAATCACTAATTTATAATTTTTATTTATAAAATAATTATTTTTATATTTAATATATTTATTTTATAATTACTATATTAAAATAGTGATTTAATAGTCATAATTAAAATATTATTAAAATAAATATTTGATAAATTATTTTGGTTTAATTATCCCATTGCTATAATTAATTAAACCAATGTTTTTAAATTTTTTGATAATATATTATTAATTAGTAATACATAAAATATATTACGTTATTGATAAATATATAAATTTATTTATTATATTATTTTTTATTATTGTATTAAATTAGTGGTTTTTAATATTAAACATATCTTATGTTATTAAAAAATAATTTATAACGTTATTTATTTATTACTTGTAATTAATTATGTGCATATTTTATTGGCTCACGTAGTTATCATATTAATGCATAATAAAATATTTAATTCAATTAATAAATATATTAATATATCTAATTATACATTAAATAACTTATTCGTGTAGTAATAATGGTTGTTTTACTTAATTTGGGGTAGTCATTCTCTTATTTTTTATGTTTTTCTCATGTTAGGGCACTAACACTGGAAACTGTTTTCCAGTGCACATGAAGTCATCAACACTAACACTAAGTACGAAGATGAAGATCATGTTGATGACTGACATGATCTTCATGTTGGAGATGAACATGAACTTCAAAAATCCGTTTTGTTGACTAACCCCCCCTTAGTCTTCATTTCACAAGACCTCTCCTGCGAACAACCACAACTATGGCTGACCAACTTTGGACCGTGCTGTGTATTTCTCCTGATTTTTGTACAAAAACTGGAATAGTGATGATCCATAGGAAGAACCTTTATGGAATGTTTATCTTTCTCCCATGTTGGATTTTGAGAAACATGTCGATTTATTCGTATAAGCTGTTCTTAAAGTGCTGTAGTGCCCCATTTTGCCATAAAATATTTATGTTGCAGTTGAATCCAAGCAGTAGTATTTTAATAGAAACAATTCCAGTACTCTTAGAAAAATCTGCTACTATTATCGTTCAATAACGAGGTTTGTTTTAAGAAAAAGGAGAGATAGGATCAACCAGAGAGTGAAGACATTGTATAAATTGGTAGCAAACTCTAGTAAGGTATATTAAATAGCGGAATCCTAAAAGCCACCAGTGTTTCGTCTCTATCCACGAATTAATTAGTCTTTTGGGAAGAGTGTTTAGACTATTTTATGGAGTGTATAAACAATTGCATGGAGTGTTTATGGAATGTATAGACAATTTTATGGAGTGTTTATAGATAATTTTATGCAGGTATTATGTATATAGATTATGTCCAATTTTCAGTAGAGGTCATGCCGAATTTTATATAGGTATTATATACATAGATTATGCCCAATTTTAAGTAAAGGTCATGCCCAATCTTATACATGTATTATATATATAGGTTATGCCCTATTTTATGTAAAGGTTATGCCTAATTTTATGTAAAATGTATGAATAATTTTATATATATTTTTTGAAAAGTTTTAAATGTATGTTGAAGCTCGAGCTTGGCTCGAACTCGTTTAAAATTTTTGGGCTCGAGCTCGATAACAATTTTAAGCTCGAGACTGGGCTCGACTCGAGCTCGAGTTTAAAATATTTAAATCAAGCTTGGCTCGAACATAGGCAGGGTCGGGTTCGGCTCGTCTCGATGCCACCCCTAAATACAAGTATAAAACCCTTCAAATCGTGTTTGGCATGGGTCAAATTCAGAAAAAACACCTCAACTAATTTTTTTTCCCACCCCATCCCCGACATGGAACCCAGCTGGGTTTTTTTCCTGCCCCATCCCTGACTTGCAGGGTTAAATGTAAAACCTATCCCTAGATTTTGGATTGAGCCGAGTCAAGTTTCCTGCGAAACCCAACCCGGTGCCCACTCATAGTATGATCGAATCTGAGAGTCAAGGTCATCTAAACAATTACCGTTGACAGTACGTTGACTCCCATGTTGCTTTTAATGATAACAAAACTTAATTGAACTAACAATTTTCAAACCTAAGTATTTCACATACTTTACCTTAAAGAGTCAATGCATCTCAAGGTCTAAAGCTCCAAAACGATCAAGCCTATAGAAGACCTCAAACATCATTGAAGGATGTCTCAAGAAAAAGCACCAACAAAAAAAAAAAAAAAAAAAAAAAAAAAAAAAAACTAGAAGACTAGAGTTCAAATGTAAAAGTTAAATGTCCAAACTCAGTCACATTGTAAGAGAGTATTCTAAACTCCATTCTGTAAGTAAAATTGAGAAATTGGAGCTTTATGTCATAAATTGCATGTAGACATGTTTAGGAACATCGTAAATATCACTTAGAACATGTTAGAGCACTTAGAGAAAAATATTCTCATATTTAAAAGTCAACATAGTTGAACTGGCATTGGAGTGATCGATCAACCTCTACCAATGATCGATCATACAGAACTATTCAGGCCAGAAACATAAAGCATAATCGATCAACCATAATTGATTGATCGATCATCCAGAACATAACCATTTCATGCTATAAAGCATGATCGATCAATTCTGCCCAGACAAGCAAATTTTACTTAGAATGATCGATCATCCCACCTATTTGATTGATCAGACAAAATCTTGCTAGTTAGGGACATAAAGCATGATCAAGCATCCCCTAGACAATGATTGACCAACTTAACTTTTCTAGACCAACAATATCATATTGATCGATCAATAAGTCACAATCTGACAGAAAATTGTTGGCCCGGGTGACTTCTCAAGAGGGAGAGGGGGTCGGGGGTTGGTGGGTTTATTTGAGTTATTCAAGTTTAAAATGTTTTATGAAATTATAAAAAATATCACGCATATAAGAAATTCAATATAAGTACATGCATGCACACACCAACTTGGAAAGCAACATAAAACTTCTTTCAAATAAAAGAATACCGTTTCAACCTCTTGTCCTCTTCAGCTAATCCACATGGGTATACTTGGATGTACTTGAACCTTAAGCCTAAGCGGGAAGTATCTCGTAGTAGATGACTTGTCAAGGTTCTCATGGGTGATTTCCTAGCCGATAAGGATGATACTTTTCCAGCCTTCGCCAAACTATGTGAAAAAGTTCATAAAGAGCAAGCCTATAGCATTGTCAAAATTACGAGTGACCATGGAGGACAACTTGAAAACTCACACTTCAAGGAATATTGCACAAAGCATGGTATAGATCATACATTCACAACTCCTCAAACTCAACAAAATGGTGTTGTAGAGAGAAGAAATAGAAGGTTAATTGTAATGGCTAGAGCTATGCTTTATGCATACAACATGCCACATAGGATGTGGGCCAAATCCGTAAACATCACGTGCTACATTATAAACCAAGTAAGCATAAGACCTCTTCTCAACAAAACTCCATATGAGTTGTATATGGGCACCCTTCCCAACATTACTTACTTTGGAACCGTTGGATGCAAAGTGCTCATAATGAAAAAACCAAAGGAAAAACTAGGGAAGTTTGACTCTAGATCTGATATAGGTATTCTCTTGGGTTATTCTACATAGCAAAACATATAGAGTTTATAACAAGACACCTATGAGAGTCGAGGAGTCGGTTCATGTTGAGTTTGATGAATCTGATTTGCCAAATCCAGCCCCAACTCCAATTTCTGATGACGAAGAAGGAAACCCCTTCTATATAGCCCTGGGATCTCAACCTCAAGATCAAAATCTTGAAGAGAACCCAAATGACCCGAATAACCAAGAAGTAACCTATGGAGCCAAAGAACTACATGTTCATGGCTGATCATCCTTTAGAATCAAATCATTGGCGACTCTCAAAGCAAAATTACAACTAGAAGAACAACTCATGAAACTATGAAAATAGTGCCTTTTCTCAAATTGAGCAGAAAAGCTTTGCTGAAGCCAAAAAAGATGTTTTTTGGATCATGACAATGCAAGAAGAATTAAATCAATTTGAAAGAAACAAAGTTTGGACTCTAGTGCGTAGACCCCAAAATCAACAAGTCATAGGAACAAAGCAAATGAAGAAAATAAGGTAGTGAGAAACAAAGTTAGGTCAGTCGCCAAAAGGATATAGCTAAAAAGAGGTTTTTATTGGAAAATCTATAAACTTTTATTCTCAAAGTCTTTCAATTCCTTCTCTGAAGTGCTTATGAGTGAAAGAGAGTCATCACCATGCAAATATCCTACTCTTTCTCTGCATATCATTTAGACAAGCTCCCATACACACATTGTGCTATAAAGAAGTGGATGATTGGATCTTTCAAGGAGAAGGTACCCTCCAAGTGAAAGGGTGTAAATGATTTTTCCTTTTTTTTTAGTTTACTTTGTGAATGGTTCAACTAGAACCTGTTTAATCTAGATAGAAAGGGCCATCTAGAGCTAGAATCTTGCCAATCTCTTGGGGGGATTGTAATTGTAAAAAGCGTGTACATGAACTACATGTGGCATAAAGAGAGCCAAAATCTCTTCGTGAAAATTCCAACAATTAGAGCTTTGAATAGTGGAATTTCTCAAGCAAGGTTCTTCAACAGTGAATACCAATAGGGGAACATCTCCTATGGTGTGTGATTGAATTTTTACATTGAATTTGTTGTATTGTATGTTTTACATTACATGCATTACTTAAGCTTTTAATATAAAAATCTCAATTCACTCCCCTCTTGAGAAGCTACCTGAGCCAACAAAAGCATTATTCAATGTTAATTTATTTTGATTGAGATTGGTGAGCCTGGTTCTTTAAGCTAATGGCAGTTGAATTGTGACAATAGTTAGGAATTTTTTGAATGTTGAGTATTGAATACCCAAGTACTAAAGACAAATTTGCAGCCACTAGGTGTGATTTTCTAGGATCAAATTGGAATCTAGAACGTAAGCTAAACTATAAGCATAATATACTAGTTGCAAAGAGAGGTAGATACCTTTTTATATTTCTATATAATTTCTAATTCTATAGGTCTACTAAAGTCATCATAGTCAACTTTCAAGGATGCACTCATGGCTGTGCTAATGGGTTTTAAATTGTATTTTATTGAAGAGCAGTTGTGGAAGTATCTTAATAATTCTCATAATAAGAAGTCTCATAGAGCCAAAATTAATATGGTGGAATTTTGTAGGAGTCTCACAGGAGGAGTCTCACAGAAGAGTCTCCGTTAAAGGTGTTTAAGTTACATTAGTTTTTTATTTATGTTTAGTTGTTTAATTGCTTTAGGACTTATCTTTTAGTATTTATTTTTTTGTGCAACTAGGACAATGGTAATTTAATCATAACTAGATTCTTCTTGTTTCCTCTATTACAAATAGAAGCTCCTTGTACTCAATTATCAAAACAAGTTAGTGAAGTTGTTCTCTTTTCCAAAAATTCAATAAGGGATCAGAGCGGGTTTTGAGTTGAGTAGGTCAAACAATAGAGATAATGTGATCATTTTTTCGTTGATCATCTCTAGTAGCTTAGGTTTGTATTTGACCTTTTGTCATTCTAACCAATCCCAACACCCATTGTTTACTTGGTGTTCACACATTCATACTTAACTTCTCATATTTCAAATTATATATTCAGAGAAGGATGTTTGAGTCTACGTTCCAATGAAAAAAGAACTTTCATAATCGGATTTTTTCACAAATAAAAATTATTTTTTGAAGCAGCAAAGGTTAGACTTCAAGAGTGGTTCAAGCAACAACAAATTTTTAAAATTTTTTAGGGATTTTACGCCATCAAGAATGAGACTCTATATGAAGAATTATATGCAAAAAGAAATATTTGTATGTCTATTTTCTGACTCTTGACCGTAGTTTGACTCCAACATTGCTTTTGATGATAAAAAAATTTTAATTGAACTAATAACTTGAAAATTTAAATTAAATAAGATGTTTCACCTTCAAGAGCATCAAGGTCTAAAGCATCAAAGAAAAAAAAAGGCCTCAATCATAATGGAAGAACATCTCTTGAAGAAGCACCCATAAGGAAGAAAACAACGAGAAGACTTGAGTTCAATCATTATAGACAAACATCTAAACTCAGTCAATTTTTTTAAGAGACCTTTCCAAACTTCCTATTCCTTTAAGTATATTGTGAAATCAGAGCTTTAGGTTATAATTTGCATATAGACATGTTTAAGATCATTATAAACATCACTTAGAAACATATCAAAGGACAGAGAAAAAAAATTCACGCTTTATAAAATCTAGATTTTTAAACTGGCATAGGAAAGATCGATCAGCCACTGGTAATGATAGATCATCCCTAACTGTCCAGGCCAAAAATATAAAGTATGATCGATCAACCTTAACCGATTGATCAATATTCTAGGACATGGCCATCTCATCCTATAACTCATGATCGATCATCCCACTTGGATTGATTGAGGGGGGTGGGGTTGTTTGTTGTCCGCTTTGAACTTGAATTGAAGTGAAGAATTGAATTGAACTTAAAATGAATTGATTCAACTTCAAATCATCCTTGGGTGTTAGTGTAGACGAGTTCAAGTGCACTAGAAAATAGATTCTAGTGTTAGTACCCCCAAATGAAAAGTATGATATAAACAAGAGAATGAGTAACCTTTTATAATATACTTAAATAGAACATATACCTAAATAGATAATTAACCAAAATAAACATGGTTACTACACTTATAAGTGATTTAATGTGTAGTATTAAAATATGTTAATATCCTAATTAATTAAAAACTATATTATATTACTTAATGATTACAATTTATTATAAATTAATAAAATAATTACGTGTGACTAGAATAAATTATTAAAAATTAATAAAAAATAAAAATATAATAGAAGTGAATATAATAAATAAATAAATGATTTTGTAATAACATAAGATATATTTTAACATTAAAACTCAAAAGTTTAATACAGTAATAAAAAATAAATATAATAAATAAATATAATAAATAAATAAATATATTTATCAATAACATAATATATATTTTTATGTATTAATAATTAATAATATATTGTCACAAAATTTAAAACCATTGGTTTAATTAATTATAGCAATGGGAAAATTAAACCAAAACAATTTATCAAATATTTATTTTAAAAAAATATTTTAATTATGACTATTAAATCACTAATATAATATAGTAATTATAAAATAAATATATTAAATAAATAAAAATTAATTATTTTATAAATAGAAAATATTAATTATTATTCTTATTACGATGGTTTAATTTTTCATTAACTTAGGAAAAATTAAACCATCATTTTCCTCATAGCGCGCGTCGTCTTCCTCATCGGCGGGCCAGCGGATAACGGCGACAGAGGTGGCGCTCCGACGGTATGCCGAGAGGGAGGTTGAGAGAGAAGAGATGCTGAGAGGCTCCGTGTCCCGTGCTCAGTGACAGAGGTTGAGAGGGAGAGGAGAGGGAGGAAGGCCGACGGGGAGGAGGGGGGGGGGGGGGGGGGGGGGGGGGGGGGGGGGGTGTGTGGAGGGTTGAAGAGAGGGGAGGCCTCCCATGTTCTACGACGGAGGTCGAGAGGGAGAGGAGAGGGGGGGGGGGGGGGGGGGAGGGGAGGTCTCACGTGTTCTGTGACGGAGGTCGAGAGGGGAGGGGGGGAGGAGCAACACACGCTTCATTTTTTTGATTCACAAAATAGGTTGGAATCCAAATTACCTGATTTTTGCCTGAGAGAATGAATTGACGTGATTCACTTGAAGAGTAATTCATTCCACTTCATTTTGGACTAACCCCCCACCCCCTGATCATTGTTGTCTAGGCAAGCAAAGCATTCATTGAACGATCAATCAACTACCGGCAATTATCGATCAACATAATTTTTTTTTACCAACAATAACATATTGATCGATCAGTCCATCAATCAATAAGTCATTTTTTGACATAAAAGATAGCCATTATGATTGATTTATCGATCAAGGACTTACCAATGATCATTCAATCAAAGTACTGATTTTTTTAAATGGGCAATTAATGACTAATTTGAGTTGGGTAAGCTATAAATACCCCACCAAATTATGAGTAAAGGAGTGAATGAGTATTTATTGGCATATCTTCAAGCCACATACTTTTATCTTGCAAATTCCTATTAAAAGTGCTTTAGAGAGAAAGAGAAAGAGCCACACACTTTCAAAATCTTCATTCTATTTAAATCATCCTTGCATTCATCATAGTACAAGCTCCTTGATCATTTCATAATGTGATACAAATGGAAGCATCTCTCCAAGTAAGGGTATAATTTTTTCCTTTCTTTTTTTATATATTTGTGAAAGGTTCATCTAGAACCTGTTAATCTAGATAGAAAGGCCTAGTTAGATCTAGAATCTAGAAGCAATCTCTTGGGGGGATTGACTTAGTATAAAATCATGTGTAGAGCTACATGTGGCCAAGGAGAGCCAAAATCTCTTTTGTAATTTTCCAGAAATTAGAGCTTAATAGTAGAATTTTCCCAAGCAAGGGTTCTTGGGCGGTGACTACCACTAGAGGAACATCAAAAATAAAATATATTTGTCCCTATGGTGTGTGCATATCGTTCTTTACTTTGAATTATTTTTATTCATAATTTTTTAATCACAACACAAGTCATTTTTAAATTTGAATATCTCAATTCACCCCCAGCTTGAGAAGTCACCTGGGCCAACAATTGGTATCAAAGCAGTTCAATTACTTAATTGAACTCAAAATCCCTTTTATTTTGAAAAAAGGTTAAATGACATCTCAAGTAGAAGTTATGTTCCAAGAGGGCCATGATCCATTTTTGACACCCATGCTTATTACTTCACAATACCAATGGTGGAAACTAAGAATGGAGTACTTTTTACAATCCATTGGATTTGAATCATGGTAAGCTATTATGAGCGGACACTTCATCCCATCCCAAAATGTAAAGGAAAGATTGATTCCAAATCTTGTTTGTGATTAGGATAACCTTGACATTGCAAGAGTAGATGGTAATGCTAAGGCTATGGAACTCATCTTTAGTTCCATGAGTGATGAAATGGTTGATTCCTACGTATCTTGTAAATTAGCCAAGGATTTAAAAAGAAAAATTAGAATATGACTTTACTGGGAACAAAGATGTTGCTCTTCAAGCTCTCAGTACAATACATTAGTCATAACACAAATTATGGATTGTATACACTTATGTTTATATTGAAACACCATCTCAGATCGAGATTAAACTTCAGAGAGTTATAGTTGTGAGGAATTGGACAAGGAAGAACTTATGAGAAAACTTGATGACTCCATATCCTCCCTTAGAAGAAGATACAAAGAAAATAAGAAACTAAGGAGGCAACTTTCCAAACTAGAAAAGGAAATCAATTCATTGAAAGCTGACTTTTTTTGAAAGCTAGAAGAGCTTATAGAAGAGAACATAAAGCTCATTTCAAAATGTGAGAAACTAGATAACTATTCTTCAAACATTCTTGAATTAAGAAAAGAAAATGATACATATTGCTCTAGGATTTTAGAATTACTAGATAAAAATAAATTGCTAAAATCCAACAACTTTATAGCTGAAAGAAGAACACACGACATTTCCCATGCTTTAAAGATTGTAACCTTGGTAAAAAGTCACTCCTATGATTAGATTAGAAAATCAAGTGAAGAAGCTAGAATTTAAAGTTAAGGTCCATGAGACTAGACTACAAAGAGAATCAAGTAGTGCTCATATGACAAATGTGACAAAGGTCACAACTTCACCAATGCACAATGATGGATGTTATGCTTTTGGAATAATCTAACATTACGCGGTTGAGTGTTCAGCTAGAAAATCAAAGTTGAATGTAGTGAAGTAAATTTGGATTCCCAAGGGAAGCCTAAATTTGTCTTTCAAAGCTGACACATTGGGACCCAAGCAAATTTGGGTACCCCACTTGATCTTCATAGCAAGGAGCGACCTCTCGGAGCCTAGCTATATACCATATGAAAATTACCCAATAAACCTTGTGGGACATGAATTATGTAATTAAGACTTCATAATTTGATGTTCATGTCAATTTGGAGATTCATCTTATGTGATTAGGTTTTGAGGATTAACATAGTGATAATTTTTTCACATACCACATTAACCAATCTTGAAACTTGTTCGTGTGGAACTAAGCTATCTTAGTAAATTAAGCCTTCCACATTAAATTTTTTTTTTTTGCTTAGCACTTGGTTTCAGCTTAGTTGAAGATTGAGAAATTAGATAAATCTGAAACCTCCAGCTTAGATTGGTGAATCTAGTATCCTTAGTGCTACCCATGTATAGTTACACCCACAACAAATTGATCTTCAATGACTATATCAAAATTTGGTAATTTGACTACTTTGTTGATATAAGCTACATTGACAATCATTGAATTGCTACTTGTGCACGTCATGTTATCTTACATAAGCTTGCATTAGGTATTTTGTTATGGTTCCCAGCCATGGATCTAGTAACTCGACGAGGTAATTGTGAATCCAGCATTGTATTAGGGTTCAGAGAATTTACAGAAAAGAACTTCCTTTCCTTGGTTGTTCTTAGTAAGAATGAAAAGAGTTTCCTTTTCTTAGTCTTCTACGTAAATAAAAGACTTCTCTTGCTGTTCTTGGCCAAGAAGGGCTAACCCCTTTTTGCTGCTCACGTCCAAGAGGGTAGTGACCCTCTAGAAAGTTTGCTGCTGCTCACAAGGAAGAGATTAAAACTCCCTAACCTTCCCTTACTCGGTTAGAAGCTAAAGCTGCCTCTTTTAGTGGTGTTGCTCGATTAGGGAATAAAGACTTCCCTTTTCTTGCTCGGAATGAGGGTAAATTCTTCCCTCTTGCTGCTGTAACCATGGAGGAGGCTAAAGCCCCTCCTTGAACTTGGAAAACAGTAATCAAGTCCTCTCCCTTTACCTTGGATAATCTCAATGCAAAGCAGAATTCAAAGAGAGAAGAAATAAAACTCAAATCAAGAGAACCATACCTTGGAGCTCGTCAAGGAGAACTCCAAACCCTGTTTAACCTAATTCAATACTTGCCTTTTCTCTATTTCTCTACCCTTTAATAGGGTTTGATGTCACAAGTGTTTTAGGGCTAAAAATGATAATTCTACCCCTGCGTCCTTGTTCAATACATAATTAATGGAAAATTATGCTGAAAGAAATATAAAATATGAAATTTAAAAGTAATAAACTCAGTGAGTCCTTTCCTCCTCCTTTGAGTGACTCGGTGTGCTATTGAGCGCCTCAACATCTGCCCCCCCATGGAGAAAGAGCTTGTCCTCAAACTCATAAGATGGGTATACCTGTTGGAAGTTGGCTAGCTGCTTCCATGTCACATCTTCTTTTTCGGTATCCATCTAGTGTACAAGAATCTCCCATTGGTTATCAATCTGACGGGCCTGTAATACCTTAGCTGGAGTAAGAATAACTTGTCGATTGTCCACCGGAGGAGAGACGGAATTGCTGGCGGAGGGGAACCCTTAACGGGTTTAAGTAATGAAACATGGAACACATCATGCAGTTAAGTTGTTACAGGAAGTTGTAACTGATAAGCTACTGGCCCAATACGTCGAATAATAGTGAAAGGCCCAAAGTATTTGGGGGAGAGTTTGTGGCATTGTTGTCCCGCTAGTGAGTGCTGACGGTACGGATGGAGTCATAACCAGACATAGTCACCTTCCTTGTATTTGATATCCCGGTGTCCCTTGTCGTAGAAGTCCTTCATACGAACCTGTGCTTTGAGGAGGCGGTCTGAAATATTTTGTAGCACCTGGTCCCAATCCCTAAGTGTGTGATTGATAGAGGTCAAGTGGGTGGAGCCCCGAGTACACAATAGGAGCTGAGGCGGATCTCTACCATATAGAACGCTGAAGGGAGTAGATTTTAAAGTTGGGTGGAAGGAAGTGCTGTAACAATATTCCGCCCAAGGAAGCCATTGCACCTAGGCTTTAGGACGATCACCCACAAAACATCGGAGATACATTTTCACAGTGCGGTTAATGACCTCTGTTTGTTTGTCTATTTGAGGATGATATGCTGATGAGAACTTCAACTTGGTGCCGCACAGATGAAACAATTCACGCCTAAAAGTGCTGGTAAAAACCGCATCCCTATCATTGAAAATCATTTCTAGAATACCATGTAAAAGAAAAATATGCTCGAGAAATATCCGTGCCACTCTGGATGCAGTATATGGGTGAGCCATGGGTATGAAGTGAGCATATTTGAAGAATCGATCCACCACCACAAATAATATCGACTTGCCGGAAGATATCGGCCCAGACCTATGTAGGAAGTTCCAAAGTCTACAGAAGACCCGTTGGACTTAGTGTTCAGCCTTGTTACGTTGACAAACTTGACATGAGGATACATATGCTGCAATAGAGGTCTTCATACCCTGCCAATAGAAATCCGCTCGAATGCGATGCAAGGTTTTCTGGATGCCTTCATGAGTACTATCATGGTATGCTGAAATGATGGATTAAACCTGTTATGGTCCTGGGGTTAAGTACCTATGCCTTTCACTCTTAACAGGCCAGTCTTTTGGGTAGTATTGGCTAGGTGCTTAACATTTGGTATCAAAGCGGGAGCTACGTCCCGAGTTTGACTCCCCCCGTGTGCGGGCGACCGCAATCCCCGGACGTGGCCACCGTAAGGGATTATGGGATCCTGACCCTGCGTTCGTCGTTGTGTTAATGCCATCGTGGGCATCGGCTCGGGAGGACGGGGTGTACTGTTATGGTCTTGGGGTTAAGTACCTATGTCTTCCGCTCCTAACAGGCCGGTTTTTTGGGTAGTATTGGCTAGGTGCTTAACAAAACCAAATCTGAATTGTGTAGGATATATAAGCGCGAGCGGTAATAAATAAGAGAGTTCTGAATGGTCCATCGCGAGTCCATGGCCCCCTCTGTGATTTTCTTGAGCAACTTAAGAAGAACCGGATTGCTAGCATTTTCCTTCTTCACCAAGTCTAAAAGAAGAAAACGAGGCTGGCTGATATCATATAAAAGAGGCGGGGTCTCCAAACATCGGGACAAGGCATCGACCGCCTTGTATAATCTGCCAGTGCGGTATTCCCCCATAAAGTCGAATCCTAACAATTTACTTATCCAGTGCTGTTAAGGAGAAGTCGTGAGTCGCTGCTCTAACAAATATTTGAGGCTGTAATGATCGGTTCGAATAAGAAATGTACGACCCCATAAATGTGGCTGCCAATGTTGTACAACTTTGGCCAGCCCGATTAACTCCTGTTCATATGCTGGCAATTTGTGATGTCGTATTGCTAGCTGGCAGCTGAAATATGCAATAGGGTGCAAATTTTGTTGTAGAACAGCCCCAATGTCCCCACCTGAGGCATCACACTCAACCTAAAATAACTCCTCAAAATTGGGAAGTTGTTGGAAGTTACAGAATAGGTCCGGATGCAAGAGCTAATTTGAGATTTGAAAAGGACTGAGTAGCCTGCTCGTTTCAAATAAAGGAATTTTTCTTGAGGAGGTTTGTCAATGGTGTAGCAATTGGTCCATAGTTTTTGATAAATTTTTTGTAATAACCTGTCAATCCCAAAATCCCTCGCAAAGCCGAGGTATTCATCGGTTGCAGCCAATCCACAATAGCCTAAATTTTCTCGGAATCCACTGTGACTCCATCATGTGAAATAATATGGCCGAGATAGGCCACATGTGATGTTGCAAATGAGCATTTTGATTTCTTTATATATAATTGATGGGCAAGTAACTGTTCAAATACCAATCGTAAATGCTCTAAATGTTGAGGTTTAGACTGGCTGTAAATGAGTATGTCATCAAAGAAAACAAGTAAAAATTTATGAAGATAGTTGCGGAATACCTCGTTCATTAATGCCTGGAATGTGGATGGGGCGTTGGATAACCCCAATGGCGTGACCATGAATTCAAAGTGGCCATGATGAGTGCGAAAGACCATTTTCTCAATGTTGTTTGGGTGCATACGAACCTGATGATATCCCGAGCACAGGTCCAATTTGGTGAATATATGAGACCAGTGCAATTCATCGAAAAGCTCCTCCACTACCGGAATAGGAAACTTATCTTTCACTGTTTGGGTATTCAATTCCCGATAATCAACACAAAAATGTCATGTACAATCATGTTTAATTACGAGAAGGACTGGTGATGAGAATGGGGAATGGCTGTTGCGAACAAGACCTTGTTGTAGCATTATTTGGCATTGTAGTTAAATTTCATCTTTCTGGAGATGTGGGTACCGATAAGGTCAAACGACCACCACTTTTGATCCATATTTTAAACATATCCAATGGTCACTATGCCTGAAGGGAGGCAGCCCCGAGGGCTCATGGAATAAGTTCGAGAACTCATCCAGAAGCTTATATATATTGCTGTCTGGATTGTCCTGTGAGTGAATCGTAAGATTATGATAGGGCTTGTCCACATGACTACCCTGTAATAATACTTGTTGTCTGCCCATTGCAAAACTCATAGTTAAAGCAGTAAAATCCCATAAAGTAGGGCCAAGTGTTTGCAGCCATTTAATACCCAAAACCATATCGAACCCAGCTAGTGGTATGACAAAAAATTCAGAATGAAAGAAAGTCGTACCGATTGAGAAATTAATTTTTTTGCTGATGCCATTGCTAGCAACTTTCTCTCCATTGGCAACCAAAATAGTTTCTGTTGAGTGTGGAAGTATCTGTAGTTGAAGGTGTTGAGCAACGGTCCAACTGAGAAAATTATGTGTACTTCCTGAATCCACTAGGCTGACAAGGTCCTGGTCCATCACTCGAGCATGAACTTGCATCGTTTTGGTAGATTTTTGTCCCATAATGGCATGCAGAGAGATTTATGGTGGGTCCTCCTTAGTCGTATCAATTTTTAGTGGTTCTGTGATATCTTCTGTGAATTCATCGACCTCTAACCAGAACAACCATTTACACTGATGGCCGGCCCTGTATGTTTCATCACAATTGTAACATAAGTTCTTTGCTCTGCACTCTGCCATCTCCCCACTAGTTAATTTTTGCATATGCTGGGCGGGTGGGTTGTTGGGCTGTGTATCTGTTGTAGGATTAATACTGGAATAATTTCTGACTTGTTGCCCTGCCTAAGAAGCTAATTGAGTATTATTGTTGCCCCTCCCTTGCCAACTAGTGGAAGTGTTCCGGTCCCCTTACCAAGTTGGCCTCCTATTTTGAACTTTTTATCGAAGTTCCAGTGCGCAAGCTAGATTCATTGCTCGAACTAAGTCAACAGGTGCATGTAGCTCCACCTCTAGCCGTAATGACTCATTAAGGCCTGCTATAAATAAGTTGACCTGCTGGTCTATGCAAACCATCCGACTAGCTCTTGCCATTTTTCTTGGAATTGTTTTTGATAGAGCTCCACTGAACCCGTTTGTCGTAACAACACCAAATCCCCCAAGGGGTTGCTGTGGGCTAGAGGACTGAATCGTATAGTGAATAATTCTTTAAACTCTTCCCAATCCAACACTAATCTATCCGACTCAACTTGATGAAACCAAAGTTGTGCTTCCCCAAGCAAGTGGAAAGCGGCCCGTCCTACCATATCATTAACTGCTGTTCTTTGATGGATAATTTTTTTTTGCACCTATGCAACCAAATTAAAGGGTCTTCTGACCCATTAAAAGTAGTAAAATCAAGTTTTGTATACCTTGGTACGGTGCCTCCTCCTTGGTTGAAGTTTCCAATCTGGCAAGGAAAACTAGTGCGTCCAGCAAACTAATCTCCTCCTCTGTTGTGTAAATTGTCTTCTCCCCTTTGTTCCAAAATTGAGTTCCTTCCAATCGTCATATTCCCCATCATCCCAGAAAGTATCTCAATCTAAACATTCATCTCTAGAATCTGCTCCATCATTGCAGCAAGTTTTTTGTCAGTCTCAGCCTGTGCTTGCAGAACTCCACACACCAATTCCTTTAACTCATTCATGTTTGTTTTCCGCCACGTTAACCTGGCCCTGATACCACGTTGTTATGATCCCTAACCATGGATCTAGTAACTCGGTAAGGTAATTGTGAAATGAACACTGTATTAGGGTTCTGAGTCACGAATTTCCAGAAAAGAGCCTCCTCTCCTTGGTTGTTCTCGGTAGGATTGAACATGAGTTTCCTTTTCTTAGTCTTCTACGTAAATAAAAAACTTCCCTTGCTGTTCTTGGCCAAGAAGGGCTAAACCCTTTTTGCTGCTAATGTCCAAGAGGCTAGTGACCCTCTAGAAAGGTTGCTGCTGCTCACAAGGAAGAGATTAAAACTCCCTAACCTTCCCTTACTCGGTTAGAGGCTAAAGCTGCCTCTTTTAGTGGTGCCGCTCGATTAGGGAATCAAGACTTCCCTTTTCTTGCTCGGAATGAGGGTAAATTCTTCCCTCTTGCTGCTATAACTGTGGAGGAGGCTAAATCCCGTCCTTGAACTCGGAAAATAGTAATCAAGCCCTCTCCATTTGCCTTGGATAATCTCAATGCAAAGCAGAATTCAAAGAGAGAAGAAATAAAACTCAAATCAAGAGAACCATACCTTGGAGCTCGTCAAGTTCGTCAAGGAGAACTCCAAACCCTGTTTAACCTAATTCAATACTTGCATTTTCTCTATTTCTCTATCCATTAAATAGGGTTTGACGTCATAAGTATATTAGGGCTAAAAATGACAATTCTGCCCCTACGTCTTTGCTCAATACATAATTAATGGAAAGTTACACTGAAAAAATATAAAATATGAAATTTAAAAGTAATAAAATCAGTGAGTCATTTCCTCCTCCTTAGAGTGACTCGGTGTGCTACTGAGCCCTCAACATATTTCCTTAAAAAGATAAATAGTTTCAAATTAAGGAAAAATATTATTTTGTTGGAGAAAAGAAAGTCGAATTAGGTGCCTCCATAAAAATTAATCATGCCTAATGTGATAAGAGTGGATTAGGACCCAAATTAGAAGAAGATTAGAAAATATTTTGGTCCTACTACCATTAGAACCTATATAGACTAAAATAAAATTAAACATAACATCTTAGATATTTGGCTACATTGGATGCCTTTTGCCTATAAAGCATATTGGAAATCTCTTGATTAATTAGGCTGTTATTGCCTTTAGCCTTAGTCATATCGTAAGAGCTAATGAGCTGCGTGAGTTAAAAAGTACAATATTTAAGTAAATGCATAATAGGCATTATTACATTATGGAATAAATGTACTTGTGTTCTTTTGATCTCTATCAAGATTTTGAGAATCTCTTCTCATGGCTATGAATCACTTTTCTCTTGAGAAGTTGATTCTATGTATGATTTATATGGTTGATGTTTATGCTTGTATAGAAACCTAGAAATATGCAGTTCTCATTTAGTTGGCCACAATAGCTTAAAAAGTGTTTTGAATTTGCACCGTGCAATTGAAATTGCCAAGCTATGCTAAATTAAATTTTGATACTCACCCTTTCTAGAGTCATGAAGATTTCAACTGCAAATAATATAGTTAAATGAAATTGATCTTCACAAATCACGTAGGTCTATGGGTTAATGATAAATCTTATCATCTTAATTAGACCAAGGTAAAAATTGTAAATCATATTACTGTGCTTAAAGCGGTGAGACTCTCCATTGAGTCTCAACCAATATCATACCTTGAGTATGAGGCTAGATTTGTTAATCTCTTACTATTCAAAGCCATATTGAGATTTTCAAACCATATATGAAAATTGCATAAAAAATTGGTATAGTTTGAAGTGAACTTTTAGAACTCATGATTATACAAATTCTTTAAAAATAATGGCTATAAGAGAGAACGCGTAAACAAGATACTATTTACTATGAATCATGATCAAAATTTTATTATTGCTCAAATTTGTGTGGATGATATTATATTTGGTTCTAAAAACTCCTGTCAATGTAAAAAATTTGCTAGTGTAATGAAGAATGAATTTGAAATAATAGGTGAACTCACATTCTTCCTTGGACTTCAAGTAACACAAACAGAAAATGACATGTTTATAAATCAGTCCAAATACACTAAGGGATTGCTTAAGAGATTCAATAGAGAGTCACCATGAAGATAGTGACTCATATACTGAATCCTAGGAAGGTAACCTTCTCACGACTCACAACGACTGATATTTTTTGGTTGATGATGATCTTCCATAAGGTCCCTTTGGATTATGGGTACTTCATGGCATTAGGATGACAAATATTGTGGTGAACTCAAGGGAGGACAATCTTCCGTTCGCACAAGAGATCACCGCCATCCTCATTCACAGTGGTGCAAACCTCTCGAATGAGGTATCCATGGACATCACGAAGAAAATGTCCATTTGAGAAATCAAAGTTGGAAAATTCGGGTTCGCTAAATGGTGAAGATAGTGGATACAAAAGGAAAAGATATTGAAGGAGTCAGCCCCACAGCCTACTACTTCCGAAGATGAGCTTAGTCCAGAGCCTCTCATGGAATAATTCGAGTTTGCAAAGAGGAGAAGATTGGAAGAAGGCAGCTCATCATCCACCAATCAGCTCTCTAGACGAGATGAATGCTTGAAAGCAAAGGATCAAGCATCTTCTTGACACCATCCTCAGCCGACTCCCACCTCCAACTTAGTTGACTTAAGATCCATCAATCCTCTCTTTGACTCCCAGTACAAATGGTTTTATTTGATATACTTGTATGTATGACTCCTATACTTGTACAGATAATTTTGTAAACATTTTAAATCTTTATGATATGGGCATTGAACCACTTGTTTTTTTTCTATCCTATGTGTTTCATTTAACTTTCTTTTTGAGCATCACAAAAAGGGGGAGAAAAATAGGGTTGGATAAAAAAGATCTAGACACTCACAAAATTACGCTTAAAACGAGTAAAACAAACTATGCACAAATTAAGGGGGAGATTATGATAAAAGTATATCATTTTCTTAGCTCCAACCCTTAGGGAAGTGTAATTCTTATTTTTTCCAAGTTAGGTTTTCTCATCATAAAAAAAGGGAGAGATTGCTGACCGTAGGTTGACTCCCACATTACTTTTGATGATAACAAAATTTAATTGAACTAATAACTTGCAAAACTTTAGTATTTTAGATACTTCACCTTCAAGAGTATCTCAAGGTCTAAAGCATCAAAGCCAAAAAACAAGACCTCAAGCATAATGAAAGAACATCTCTTGAAGAATCACCCACAAGGAAGAAGACAACAAGAAGAATTGAGTTCAAGAATTATAAACAAACATCTAAAATCAATCAATTTTTGTAAGAGAGCATTCCAAACTTCCTATTCCTTGAGTACATTTGTTAAATCAGAGCTTTAGGTTATAATTTGCATATAAACATGTTTAGGATCATCATAAACATCACTTAGAAACTTGTTGTAGCACTTAGAGAAAAATTCTAATGGTTATAAAAATCTACATTTTTAAACTGACATTGGAATGACCTATTAGCAACTGGTAATGATCGATCATTGTTGTCCACACAAGCAGAACTTTCATGAAATGATCGATCATCCCTCCTGATTGATCGATCATTTAGAAGCTTGCTACTAAGGAACTTAAAGCATGATCGAAAAAAAATGCATTGATCAATCATACTTGTGTTGTACAACCAGAGAGAATCTCTATTGATCAATCAACCACTGAGAATGATCGATCAACTTAACTGTTTTGGACCAATGACAACATATTGATCGATCAATCCATTGATCAATAAGTCATTTTTTGACAGAAAAGTATTTGTTATGATCGATTGATCAATCAATCACTAACCATTGATCGATCAATCAAAGTACTGATTTTTACAAATGGTAAATAACGACTAGTTTGAGTTGGAGAAGCTATAAATACCCCACCAAACCGTGAGTAAAGGAGAGAATGAGTATTTATTGGCATATCTTCATGCCATAAACCTTTATCTTGCAAATTCCTACCAAAAGTGCTTTAGAGAGAAAGACAGAGAGAGAGCCACACACTTGAAAAACCTTCATTATCTTTCAATTATCCATGCATTCATAATAGTACAAGCTCGTTGGTCATTTCACAACGTGTTACAAAAGAGGAGGTAGCTTGAATTTATCAAAGAGAAGTTGTTATGGCTCCTGATCTAACACTTGGATTCGTAGGGAGGAAGAAGAGAAAACGAAAATCAAACCAAAGGGAAGCTTGAAAACCCTAGGTTCGTTAAGGAGAATGCACACCCCTGAGCTCATTGAGGATAACTCAAAACGTTGTTTAACCTAAATCAATGCTTGTCTTTCTCATTACTCTTACCCCTTAAATAGGGTCCACCCTTACAAGGGTTAAGATAAAATATTACAAAAATACCCCTATAAATAAAATATTCCAAACATGCCCCTATGGCCTATTAATTCTTTAACTAAAATATAATAAAGTAAATTAAAGAAAAATTATTAAAATAATAATGTTATTGCATGCATAACATTACACCCCCAGGAAGAAAGAGCTTGTCCTCAAGCTCAAAAGTAAGGTCTGTTTGTCCATACCGACGTCTCCACCTGTTCTCAAGTATCAACCGCGGTATCTGTGTCTGCCCTCTGGACTACAAAACTGGAGCATCCAACTAGAGAAGAATTTTTTTTGACACTGTGTCATCATTACTTGCGGTAGCACACCCCAAGACGATGAAGCACCATGACCTGAAATGCAGGAACGACTTCCTTAGACAACACTTTCTCCGCAACCGAAATTGCAATGAGTTGATCTATGCCCATTACAGAAGTGTCCACACCAAAACAGTAAAATTGTTGAATACACCAAGAAATGGTAATGCCTTCTGCTCTGGAACAGAACTTCTCATAAAGAGGTGTTCACTAGCACCATTGCCTACTTGGCTCAAGTTACCAGTAGTGATCGTGCCATCCTTCTTGAAAACCATCATCCATGTAGCCCGGTTGGACACAAATGCACTATGAAAGCAGTGGCGTACCCAAT